>NC_139392.1:70928181-71567045 GCF_054392235.1 Sus scrofa
TACTTTGGAGCCAAAACTACCATCACAGGGATAAATCCACATCATCCCCCTTAAGGATTCATGTCTAAGACATCAGTGATCACTAGGACGTGAAGAGTTGCCTCCACAGTAAATAGATCATCCTGGAGTTCCCATCGTGGCTCAGTGGTTAACGAATCCGACTAGCATCCATGAGGACCTGGGTTTGATTCCTGGCCTCGCTCGGTGGGTTAAGGATCCCCGGCGTCGCCATGAGCTCTGGTGCAGATTGCAGACGTGGCTCGGACCCTGCATTGCTGTGGCTGTGGCATAGGCTGGCGGCTATAGCTCCGATTGGACCCCTAACTGGGACCCTCCATGTGCCGTGGATGTGGCCCTATAAAAAAGACAAAAAACAAAACAAAACAGTAAATAGACCATCCGTACAGACCACGGAACTGAAGGTCATGCCCAGTATCACCTGCACTACTGCAAAACCTTGTAACTTTCAAGATTGAGGTTGAGATATTATGCAGATTATTGATGACAGAGGAATCTAGGGTTAAAGCCACTCTCAGCACTGTCTTGGCAGAGCTTGTAAAGATGCTGAAGATGCCAGCCGCAGACCCAAGACACTGAAGATACATGGTGCAATACAAACTCATAGCCACAAGGTTTCTGACTGGTACTTGGTAAACAACTTTCACTTTTGGTGGCCCTCTTAATTTCTCTCGCTATATTCACCTTTAAAAGCTCCAAGTAGTTCCCACTGTGGTTCAGAGAGTTAAGAACCCAACTCATATCTAAGAGGACGCAGGTTTGATCCCTGGCCTCACTCAGTGGGTTAAGGATCCGGCACTGCAGCAAGCTGTGGTATAGGTCACAGATGTGGCTCGGATCCAGTGTGGCTGTGGCGTAGGTCTGCAGCTGCAGCTCCGATTCAACCCCTGGCCCAGGAACTTCCATATGCCACAAGTGCAGACTTAGAAAGGGGGGGAAAAAATCTCATTTCTCAACAATTTGCATTTTAACATCTTGTGGGAAAAATTGCTTGCTGGATTGTCTTGAGGTCTATTTTCAAAGTGTGGTGCTTTTACCCACCTTTGGAACTGAAGAGCGTTTCCAGACTTTTTAATCTTCCCTGGGCTGGCGTCTTCTGTTGCCAGTTTCTGCTTGTCCCTAACAGTAGGAAGTCCATTTATTCATAGACCTACTGTGATTCTACATTTATCAATAGATTCCAAAAGGGTTGATTCCTCACTGTGTTTTCACCTGCTTACAATCTTATGTCTAGTCGAGTGACATGGCTATATGACCCTTCACCGTAGCCACCATTTTCTCCTGATGGGTCCTAACTAGTTCTCAATTGCAGTGTTTAGTGCTAGAAATACAGTGATTAAGACCCATGCCCCCTTAATGGGTGAACTAAGATGTAAATAAGATGTAAACTCATGAATTAGCATACTGGAGGACACTAGGATTAAACCTATGACAAGACACAGATGGTGGGGACCCCGCCAGACATGAGAATCATGGAAGGCTTTTAAAAGCAAGTGGTATTTGAGCTGGGTCTTAGGGAAAACACAAACACAAACAAAAACCCAACTAACTCTGGATTCATCACCATCTGGGCTAGTGATTTTAAAATATGTTCTAAAGAACCCTTGGATCTGGAGGAGTTTCAGAAACAATAAAAATTACCTCCAAAACGCAAGCATCGCTCTTCTCAGATTTACAAATTAGGGTTCCCTCTAAGCATTTGTTTCTTCTGTTTCTTGGCTGTGCCCTGTGGCATGTGGAGGTCCCTTGGCCAAGGGTCAAACCTGTGCCACAGCAGTCACCCAAATTGCTGCACTGACAATGCCAGATCTTTAACCGCGAGGCCACTAGGGAACTCCTGAAAGGTGAATCTTTGAAATGACTAATAAAATAAATCCGTTTTGAGAGTTCCCATTGTGGCTCAGTGAGCTAAGAACCTTACTAGTGTCCATGAGGACACGGATTCGATCCCTGGCTTTGCTCAGTGGACTAAAGATCCGGCATTACCATGAGCTGTGATACAGGTTGCAGACATGACCTGGATCTGGCGTCGCTGTGGCTGTGGCTATGGCTGGCAGCTGCAGCTCTAATTTGAACCCTAGCTGGGAACTTCCATGTGCCTCAGGTGTGGCCCTGAAAAAGCAAAAAAAAAAAAAGAAGAAAAAGAAAGAAAGAAGAAAAAAAAAGTTGCTATGTAAGTTTTTTTTAATCATTTTTTTACCCCACAAATTTTAATTTATATTTCCTGAGAACAAGGCTTTATATAACCACAGCACAATTAACAAAATTAGGAACCCTAATATCAATAAAACAGTCTAGTCAACAGATATTAACAGAACTTTTTCAATTTTTGCCAATTGTCCCAATAATGTTTAAAAAACAATTTCCACTTTCGGCTTCCAAATCAAAGACAACTTAAACATCTACCTACACTTAAAACCGGTGACATTTTCTTACTGTGGAAAATAGAGCGATGTCACAGAATCAGATGGATAAGACTAGTGTCTGCCTGGTAGATGCTGCCTTTTCCATTGAACATTCTGCATTTCCTCTGAGAAAACAGTTTAGGAACGAGTAGCATTTGTTTCAAAGGCCTGGTGGGTAGTCCTGTGAACTATTACAGAAAAGGAGAGCCTGAGGTTCTGTTTGTTTTATAGTTCTACTTTAAAAAAAAAAATTTTTTTTTTTTTCCTGAGATCTTTTGGGCTGAAGGGGCTTTGGGGAGAATGCAAAGCTCAAAATGTAGGACATTATTTTCCTTATGCTGAACTCTTGCTTGGTTCTTTGTGTATCCCATGCTTCACTGGAAGAAGAAATGTGGACTTACAAATAAACACATGGGATCACATCACAACAGGTGGTTGGTTGGTTGGTCGTCTCAGCACCAAGTGTGATGTGGACAGGCCTGGATTTCTGGTGGCACCTACCAGCTGTGTGACCCTGGGTGTTTCTGAAATGTACAGTGAGAAATTCATTAGGTTCTGCTGAAATGACACAAGAAAATATGTGTGAATGTGCTTAACAGAATGCTTCATCATTAAAGACACACCCAAATGTTAATGAACATCACTGTAATTATGATCTGGAGACATTAGAGTCTTGGAAAAGAGAGAAGACAGCATAAAGGGAGGACATGGGGGGAAGCGAGCGAGGCCCAGAAGTAGCTCAGAGTTGCAGGGCCTCGTCTTACTGCCAG
The DNA here is from genome assembly GCF_054392235.1 of Sus scrofa. NCBI lineage: Eukaryota > Metazoa > Chordata > Mammalia > Artiodactyla > Suidae > Sus > Sus scrofa. The sequence continues at coordinate 70,931,375 of NC_139392.1, forward strand.
AGATGGCCCCATAAGGGGTGGGCTGGATGCTGAGGAAGACAAGAACATGCACTCCTACCACTGGCTCAGAGCCTCCTTTCCTCAGGATAATGGCTGGAAAATTGTTATAATAAACATATAAATCTGTGTTGATTATAGAAGTGAGTGATGATTCCTAGAATTGTGCAGTGCCCAACCTGCAAAACTGTACCTGGCTGGCCCTGAACTATACGAGATGGTTCCACTCTCGTTTCCATCTCTTCTTAAGCTGCTGTCATCTTGTATTTCGTGTTTCCTTTACACTCTTTCTGGGTCAAGGCAGAGTACACATGTCAACAGGTGATCTTGACATAAGGCAGAAGTTTGAAACTCAGGCCACACCCAAAGGCAAAGAATTGACGCCGAAGGAAGGATGGATTGATCAGCCCTCCTGCTTCCCTCCCACGTCCCATCCAGGCCACCTTCCTGGGTTTGCACAGATCAGTGTCTATGTAGTAGAAGATAGTGCATCAGAGGAGGCCGTTGGCAAAGGTGGGTTAAATCCTTGTAAATAGCCATCAGGCATCAGCGCAGAGTGGGTTCGTTAACAGGTGAAACTTGTTACCCCTGGAGCTTGGTCTGGATTTCAGATATAAGGAGGGTGGCTGTCAGTCTCACTGGGAAGTTGTTAGGTCGGCCATGAAGAGTTACAACTACAACCCAGATCAGGCTGAGGAAGCGACATCACCATGTTCAACCAAAGGCTTTTTTTCCTTTTACTCCCCGTCTTCCCTGGGATCTGCCTGCCAGTGCTGCCTGCCTTCCAGCCTGCCTCTGGGGCTTCTCCTTGCCCCTCCTCCCGGCCATCTCCCTGTGGGACACGAAGAGGAACCTGGCTGATGGTTGAGGTTTTTTTCAGGTGTGATGGTGAAGGTGGAGGACGCCTTGGAGGCAAGTGACTCAGGCTGGGACCTGGGGGAAGTTCACATCATTGGGAGCCTTGTGGCTTGTGGCTGGCACAGTGGAGATGCTGGGAAGACCTGAGACTAGTGACTGGTGTTTGTGAATTCCTGCAGGAGATTTCTTGCTGGGGTGCTGGTAGAAAGGAATCCAGAGCCATAGGGGAGCTGAGACTGGAAAATGTGGGACTTCCAGGCTGGACGTCCATCTGGGAATCAGGAAAAAGATCCCAAAGTCCCCACAGGGGGTGCTGTCTTGGGACCACTGGTCACAGCCCATCAAGCTTCGGGTCTGCTGTCAATGGGAAGGTTATACAGTGGGACCTGGGGAGGGAGGGCAGATCTGCTAATTGGAAGGTGGCCAGGAAGCAAGGGCTTAATTCCAGAAATAAGGCAGAGCTGAGGTTCTTAAAGGTAGCAGATGACAGCCAGGAGTGGGTAATTTGCTCATAGCTTTGGGGCTCCTTTTCCCTAGTGAGTCCTTAACTGAGTCCCGGAGACGGACACAGAGATGAGCCTACAAAGGAGGCTCAGGTGGGCCCCAATGGGGTCATGGCAACAGGCGATGAGCAGGAGCCTGCAGGGAGCTTGGTCCAGTGCCCCCTCCCCTGCCCGCTTCTGGTCCTGAGAACATTTCCTTCTCTGCCTCCACTGGATCCCGGCTGGAAAGGCTAGACTTCATTCTTCGGTTGGACTGACAATCCTGGACACTAACTCCAGTTCGTCTCACTGTAGCTCTCGGGAGAAATGGGCCCAGGCCCTTCCCTTGACGGCTGAGAATAATCCGAGTGATCCAGGCTGGGTAGTTGGAGAGAAGCCGGGCATTTTCCGAAAGTGTCTGCCTTCCATATTTCTAGCAATGTTACCAGCCTTGTCTTAGGATGCCCTCACCCTGTTGCTCCCAAGTTTCGTCTCCCGTAAGTGATTAAGGAGACTCTAGTGACCCCAACTTCTTCCTCCTCCCTTTCTCAGCCTCCCTCCCCGTGGCAGCCCCTCCCCTCCCCCCACGACCCTGGACACCAACTCAGAAGGCTTTTCCCCACTTCCTCCACGCTTCAGGTTCCCTTTTTCTCTATATCCTCTGTGCCACGTCCATGCCCCTGTCCACGCTGAGAGCTTGGGTTTTTTGGGTTTTTGTCTTTTTAGGGCCACACCTGCAGCCGACGGAAATTCCCAGGCGAGGGGTGGAATTGGAGCTGTGGCTGCAGCCACAGCCAGATCCGAACTGCATCTGCAACCGATGCCACAGCTGTGGGAACGCCGGACCCTTAACCCACTGAGTGAAGCCGGGGATCGAACCCCTGTCCTCACAGACACTACGTTGGGTTCTTAACCTGCTGAGCCATAACGGGAACTCTGAGAGCTTGGATTTTAACCTCTCTGATCCCCTATAAAATTTACCACCTCCTTTATTCTTTTAGTCCTTTATTCCCTAATAACTCAGTTTGTTTCATGGGGCCTCAGGGGCCTTAGGTGCTTACTTCTGTCACAGACTCTGGGATCCTAATACATACATGTAATTAAAGTTCTCCACCTACTTCCCAGGTAAGAACGTTATTCCTCCAGCACAGACTTTTTGTTTGGAAAATCTATTCATGAGATGTTCCTGTTGTGGCTCAGTGGGTTAAGAACCCGACATAGCGTTGGTGATGATGTGGGTTTGATCCCAGGCCTCGATCCGTGGGTTAAGGATCCGACGTTGCCATAAGCTGTGGCTACGTTGCAGATGTGGCTCCAGTTCAACCCCTACTCTGGGAACATCCATATGCCATAAAAAGGAAAAAGGAAAAAAAAAAGGAAAATCTACTGATGAATCTTTGAATGCCCTAAATTGTTTAAACCTCTGCACTTTTTAATAAATAAGGTTCTGAGGAGCCTATCTTTTCAACAAGTCCTTGATCTGACTGTGAATAAAACAGTTACCCCAGAATCATCTGGGTTTTTTTTTGGTTGTGTTTTTGTTTTTGTTTTTTTAAGAAGACTTGGTCTGACCCTAAAACCTTTCCATTCTGTAATGTGGACTCGTTTGACCTAGATGTGTCCTTTAAAGGGCAAGTGGCTGTAAGACATTCTAAGATTTTGCTCAGAATTCTAAGAAAATGGGTAAACGTAGATATAAAAATGCAGGTTCATGAGCGACATTAATTTGATTTTCCTGACAATCTGCCAGATAGAAAGTTCTCACTTTTATTCACCTTCATTGTTACTCTCCATAGCAACTGAAAACTTTTCTGGGCTGAAATAATCCTCTCTAGCTCCCGGGGCACAGTCAAGGAATTTTAAAAACAGAGGACTTTGTAACCACGAAATACTCTGGGAGATTCAAAAGGCCACAGAGCTCCAGATAAATGATCGTTTATCTTTCTTCTGAAGGTAAGCACTGGTTTAAAAATGTTTGTATCATCCTCTGTCATTTTTAAAATGCTAACATATGAATCTTAAACTCTCTCTCTCTGTTTCAACCATAAAGTCATCCCAGTATTTTTGTTCCTATCCCACTGTCACGATTAGCTCATCTCCTGCCACGATGGGACACGAGATGCTCTTAACAGTTTGCATTCCTTAAGCGATTGGTTGAAGAGATTATTTTTTTTTCCCCAGAAAGATGATTGGCTCTAAAGCTGTCCTTTCTCCTCTTGAGTGAGCACCGAATATGTGGATTTATCACAGTTCGTGTGGTCTTGATATGCTTTTATTTTTCTAAGACATTTCTTCCTTTGGATCAGTTGACCACTAAAGATGAACCAGTGTTTTCTGGACGTTACTAATTTCTTTTAGTCCTTTCCTTAACTGGAATCGTCTAACTCCTCGTGATATCTGTAATTTATTAAAATTTCTTTTCTGTTTAATGTACTTCGCTTGATGAGGGCTGTAAATCACGGGGCAGTTGACTTGACAATGGGTTAAAATGAGAGTGTTTCTGGGGGTGGGCAGAAGAGAGACATTAGGAGTTTGGGAATAAGGTATACACACATGCACTTGAAATAGGTAAACAGTTGCCAAAGGGGAGGGGGAGAAAGTGGGGATGGACGGGGAGTTTGGGGTTAGGAGATGCTAACGATTCCATTTAGAATGGATAAGCAGTGAGGTCCTGCTGCACAGCCCAGGGGACTATATCCAATCTCTTGTGAGACAACATGATGGAAGAGAATAGGAAAAAAATGTATGAATGACTGGGTCACTTGGCTGTACAGTAGAAACCGCACAACATTGTGAATCAACTCTAATAAAAAAATAAAATTAAGAGTTCCCCTCGTGGCTCAGTGGTTAACGAACCCGACTAGGAACCATGAGGTGGCAGATGTGACCTCTGGCCTGGCTCAGTGAGTTAAGGATCTGTCACTGCCGTGAGCTGTGGTGTAGGTTGAAGACATGGCTTGGATCCCAAGCAGCTGTAGCTCAGATTAGACCCCTGACCTGGGAACCTCCATATGCCAAGGCATGGCCCTAAAAAGATAAAAAAAAAAACAAAAAATTAAAATAGGTAAACAGCAAGGACCTATTGTATAGCACAGGGAACTCTACTCAATATCTTGTAATAATCTGTAATGGAAAAGAATCTGAAAGAATATATATAACTATGTATATCTATGTATTTGTATACATGTAACTGAATCACTTTGCTGTACACTTGAAACTAACACAACACTGTAAATCAACTACAATTTTTTTAAAAAATGAGGGTGTTTTTTGCCCTGGGCCTTATGCCTTATAGCACCTGTAGGGTAGACAGTGAAATGTCTTCTTCCTAATTTTTACCTCTACATTTAGTTCAGAAAGGGACAATAGAGCAAACTCCTTGGCTGTTGGAGTTTGAAAGTCTCCACCCACCATACGCTCCTGCTGGTTGGGATTATAAACCACCTACAGACCCCCTGTTGTTCAGAAAGAACTTGTCATTGCAAATCAGCTTAGCCACCCAACTCATGCATCCTTTCCAACTTTTGCAGCCACAACAGTTAAAGCCTTTCTTTGCCCCCTTTGCACAGAAATTGCCCCATTGACAAGTTTTCACCGTGGACGCCAACCCACCCACCTCCATCAAAGACAGACTCCGGGTAGAGGCAGAGTGGAAATGTGCTTCTGGACAAAGCTTTCAGTGTTCTGGGTGCCCCTGTTCCTTCTGCTCAGCCTTTTTCCCTCGACTGAGACGGAAAACCCCTCAACTCTGGACAGCAGTGGCCCTTGGAGGCCAGGACCACTGGCAGACGTCCTACGGGTTCTCTCTGCTAATGACCCCCCAGCCCAGAACTACTCGAGAAGCCTCATCAAAACATTGCTGGAGAAAGCCGGGTGCCCACGGAGAACGTATGGAAGGCAAGGACACTGCAATCTGGTTAGTGCACGAGGATGGGATTAGGGACCGAGCCATGTTCAAAGGAGAGAAATGGGAGTTCCCGCTGTGGTGCAACAGGATCCCTGGCATTTCTGCAGTGCCAGGACGCAGGTTTGATACCTGGCCTGCGAAGTGGGTTAACAGATCCAGCATTTCCACAGCTATGGTGTAGGTCACACCTGGAGCTCAGGACAGATCTGACCTCTGGCCCAGGAATTTGTTATGCTGCAAGGTGGCCAAAAAAAAAAAAAAAAAGAGAGAGAGAGAGAGAATGCAATAGAAGAGTTCCCTGATGGCTCAGCAGGTTTAAGATCCGGCATTGCCACTGCTCTGTCTCTGGTTACAGCTGTGGTGTGGGTTCAATCCCTGGTCCAGGAACTTCTGCATTCCCACCCCTCCACCACACACACACACACACACACACACACACGCACACAAACACACACACGAGGGAGCAGTGGGCAATGGATTCATTGCCTGGCTTGTAGATCAAAAGCAAACCTTCCAATGTCTGAGTTGACCGTGCATTATGATATAATAATTCTCATATCTGGGATGTGACAAATCATATAGCATTCTGCATGTAGCATTTAAAGACAGGGAGGGGTTCCCATTGTGGCCCAGCAGGTTAAGAAGCAGACATAGTGTCCATGAGGATGTGAGTTCAATCCCTGCCCTCACTCAAGTGGGTCAAGGATCTGGCGTTGTCACAAGCTGCAACATAGGTTGCAGATGCGGCTCGGATCTGACATTGCCGTGGCTGTGGTGTGGGCCAGCAGCTGCAGCTCTGATTTGAGCCCTAGCCTGGGAACTTCCATATGTTGCAGGTGCAGCCATAAAAAGAAAAAAAAAAAAAGGCAGGGAGAATTTTTTTATTTTAAAATGATACTGCTTATGTAAGTCTTGATACAACCCTTCCGCAGGTGTAAAGGTATTTATTTGTAAGTATGAACTTTGAGTTCCATCTTCTTTCTGATTGACTCATTCTGTGTTTGACCTTGTGGTTAACTTGAACGTGATGGGTTAGATGCCGTCTGTTTTCTGAGGCATCATAACAGTGATCTGCTATTTGTCTAACATTGAACTATTGAATTTTTAAATACTTTCTCCAGGATATTGGTAGGTATGTTCTAATATTTTGCATCATGGAGAGCTAATGAGTTGGATAATCATCTTCTTAAAAATTAAGGAATCTGAAGAATGCCCGTTGCGGCTCAGTGGGTTAAGTATCTGACTAGTATCTATGAGGATGTGGGTTTGATCCCTGGCCTTGCTCAGTGGGTTAAGGACGCGGTGTTGCTGCAAGCTGTGGCATAGGTCGTAGGTGTGGCTCAAATCTAGCATCGCTGTGGCTGTGGCATAGGCCTGCAGCTGCCATTCTGATTTGACCCCTAGCCTGGGAACTTTCATATGCTGTGAGTTGAGCCTTAAAAAAAAAAACAAAAACAAAAACAAATCTGAGCTGGGGAAGGGAAGTGCCACCATGGAGCTAAAATGTGACCCAGGGCCTCCTGGGACCCATTTCCCAGCTATTTTCTAGTCTATCATGTGACTCAAACCCTACATCAGCATCCCCTGATCAGGTTTCACGAAATACCCAGGGTGAGTCTTTCTTCTCTAGAAGTGGAGATTTCTCTTGTCCTGGCTGGGATTTTTAAAAATCTTTGCAGGCCACTTTTTTTTTCCCCCCCGCACCCGTGGCATATGGAAGTTCCCAGGCTAGGAGTCAAATCAGAGTTACAACTGCCAGCCTACACCATAGCCCCAGCAACGTGGAATCTGAGCCGTGTCTGCCACTTACACTACAGCTCATGGCAATGCCAGATCCTTAACCCACTGAGTGTGGCCAGGGACCGAACCCATGTCCTCATGGATCACTAGTCGGGTTTGTTAACTGCTGAGTCAGGAAGAGAACTCCCATTTGCAGGCCACTTTCATGTACAATCAGCATTAAATGCAAAGAAGTGTTTAATGCAAAATTAGAATGTCTGCCTCGGGTGGGGGGGGGGCACAGCAGTGGAATCAAGGAAAACAACCCCCTTAAGCATTAAGCCCTGGTCTTAAAATGACTGCAGACCAAAAATGGACGAAAACACTGCCACCCTCCTTTTGAGACCAATGAAGGTTTTTGAGAATGAACTTACTAGTAATTAAATAAATACTAGATGAAGACATAACTAACTACATAAACAAAAAAAGTGAATTATTTCCCCCAAAAGAAATGTTGACAGACTTTCTCAATTATGCTTAATTCTGGGGGAACTATTTCCTGGCCAAGAGTTTTTTTGTTGTTTTGTTTTGTTTTTCACGGCTGACAGATTTTCTCTCTGCTCTGTGCAAACAATAAATAATTCAATAATTAGTAAAACTCCCTAGAGTTCCCAGAAATAACATGTCATTACAGATGAGTTGCCTCTTACAATACATTAATTTATATATAAAGCAATCCAAGACTTCCCACTGGAAATAACTAGGCGTTATACCTTGTTAATGTCCCCTGAGAATTTGCTTCGGAGAAATGTTCTCCTCTAATGACAGGAAGAGCCTTATTCAGGGTGGTCGAATATTAGTTTAGCTAATATTCTAAATATTAGGATATTATTCTATAATTTAGATTAGAATGGAGGGATGGGTTATTTTGCACATTTTTTTTTTCATTGGGGTGACATGAACGAGGGTTGGGCCAATTTAGCTTCTATTTGAATCAGTTCCGTTCCTAGTTCCCAAGAAAAGTGTCTAAGAGCTTTGTCCTCCTGCTGCTGCTGTTGCCTTTCTCTAAGACACCAAAGTTTAAAAAAAGGCGTTTCTTGGCTTGACCTGCTCAGAGGGCTCCAATTTACCCTAATCACCTGTCATCTAAGGTTGATTGCAAGGAGCTTGCAAAATTTCTCTGTGTCAGTCATAAAAAGCCAGGGAGAAACACCCTTTTAATAAACACCCACATTCTGGTGCACACCACGAGTCTTCATCTTATTGAATCTTTTTTTTTTTTTTTTTTTTTTTTTTTTTGCTTTTTAGGGACATAGTCCATTGAGAGGCAGGCCTCTCTCACAAATTCTGTGGTAAAAAGGAGATGAGGGGTTAGGTTCTTATCCTTAAACGTCAAAAAAAAAAAAAAAAAAAAAAAAGAGGAAAGTGTGTATCTTGAATTTGTGGGGAGGTTAAAAAAAAGTTTCCAGTTTTATTTCAGTTCTAGGTAAAAACTGATTATTTTTAATTTATTTGGATGCACCTGTGGCGTATAGATGTTCCCAGGCCAGGGAAATCTGAGCTGCAGCTGTGACCGACAATGCAGCTGCTGCAAGTCTGGATCCTCAACCCAGTGCACCACAGGGGAACTCCAAAACTGAATTTTTTAAAGAGCCATCTGTAGTGTTTGAGACCACTGTTCATTTAAAAATAAATCCATTCAGGGAGTTCCCACTGTATCCACAGGGATGTGGGTCTGATCTCTGGCCTCCCTCAGTGGGTTAAGGATCTGGCGTTGCTGCAAACCGTGGTGTAGGTCTCGGATGTGGCTCAAATCCCATGTTGATGTGGCTGATGCCAACCCTAGCCTGAGAATTTTGATATGCCATAGGTGTGGCCCTAAAAAGAAAAAAAATCCATTCAGGATTTCCTACAGTGGCGTAGTGGGTTAAGGAACCAGTGTTGTCTCTGCTGTGGTGTGGGTTTGATCTTGGCCCAGTGTAGTGGGTTAAGGATCTGGCATTGTGGCAGCTGTATCATATGTCACAGCTGTGGCTCAGATTTGATCCCTGGTCCAGGAAATTCCATATGCTGTAGGTATGGCAATTAAAAAAAAATCTGCAGGCGTTGAAAATTAGTAGTCTTGCCTGACCATGGCTTTCCCTTTTTTAAGGAGAAGGGTGTGGAGTTTCCATCATGGCTCAGTGGTTTAAGAATCTGACTAGGAACCATGCGGTTGTGGGTTCGATCCCTGGCCTCGATCAGTGGGTTAAGGATCTGGCATTGCCGCGAGCTGTGGTGTAGGTTGCAGACACGGCTTGGACCTTGCGTTGCTGTGGCTCTGGCATAGGCCAGCAGTGACAGCTCCGATTAGACCCCTAGCCTGGGAACCTCCATATGCCTTGGGAGTGGCCCTAGAAAAGGCAAAAAGACAAAAAAAAAAAAAGGAGAAGGGTGAGAATGGGGTTTAATCAAAACCGAAGGCGGGGGAAGGTAACTCCAGGAGAATAAGCCTGCTTCAGTAATGATGAGAACCATGACCTTGTGTGGATTCCAGATGCAGCAAAAGGAAAGGAACCTGGTTTGGAGTCAGTCAGCTCTGGGTCTGAATCCTTGTTCGAGCACCTTCTAGCTGCCAGGACACATGGACCCTAACTTCCTCATTTGCACAGCTGAGGAGCTCATTGCCCCCTGACCATCTCTGAGTGGTGTAGGAGCTCAGCCTCTCTTCTCTCCCTTACATTCATAGAAATGTCTAGTCACCCTTTTTCAGGGACCCTGGAGCAGCCCTTGTGAAGGGCCTTCAGTGCAGCTGAAAAACCAGACATTCCCCAGCTTCCCATCCACTCCCCCGGGACTTAGGAATTTTTTTTTAAAGTATAGTTGATTTACAATCGAAGAAACAATAGTTTCTTCAGTTTCGGTTGTACAGCAAAGTGAGCCAGTCATACACAGTTCCCTTTGCTGTACAGAAGGACCCCATTGCCCATTTGCTCCAAATGTGACAGCTTACATCCACCAACCCCAAACTCCCCCATCCATTCCACTTCCTCCCCCCTCCCCCTTGGCAACCACAAGTCTGCTCTCCACGTCCATCACTGTCTGTTTTGTAGATAGAATCATTTTTGCCATATTTGAGATTCCACATATAAGTGATATCATATGGTATTTGTCTTTGTCTTTCTGACTTACTTCACTTAGAAGAATCTCTAGTTGTATCCATGTTATTGCAAATGCCATTATTTTGCCCTTTTTAATGGCTGAGTAGTGTTCCATTGTATATATGTCTTACATCTTAATCCATTCATCTGTTGATGGACATTTAGGTTGTTTTCATGTCTTGGCTATTGTGACTAGTGCTGTGATGAACATAGGGGTGCATGTATCTTCTCGTATTATAGTTTTGTCCTGATACATGCCCAGGAGTGGGGTTGCTGGACCACATTGTCATTCTATATTTAGTTTTCTGATGTACCTCCACATTGTTTTCCATAACGGTTGTACCAATTTACATTCCCACCAACAGTGAAGGAGGGTTTCCTTCTCTCTACACCCTCTCCAGCATTTGTTATTTGTTGGCTTATTAACAATGGCCATTCTGACCAAAGTGAGCTGGTACCTCATTATAGTTTTGATTTGCATATCTCCAATTATTAGCAATGTTGACCATTTTTTTCCTCCGCTGTTTTTAACCAAGATCTTCAGGTGATTCACAGGCACATTCAAAGAGAACCAATTTTTTTTTTTCCTTTTTTGGCCACTTCTGTGGCATATGGAAGTTCCAAGGCTCAGGGATCGAATCTGAGCTGCAACTGCAATGCTGGATCCTTAACCCACTATGCTGGGCAAGGGATTGAACCCGTACAGCTGCAAAGACAATGCCAGCTCCCCAATCTGCTGAGCCACAGTGGGAACTTCGAGAACTGGTGCTTTAAGGCCCTGCATTTAATTCACTCTCCCTCTCGCATTTGTCATAACATTTATGGGATAAAGTGTGAAAAGCATAAGGCTTTCTCTTGTTTATCCAGCAAGTTTATCTGAACTCTTCTCAGCTATGGCTTTTCTTTCTGTCACTCAGAAATGCCACTCAATCCAGTACAGACCCACCAAAAGCTGGTGTCTGCCATCAGCTGACATTCTTCCAGATCTTTGGGAGGAAAAGGAAGAAATATCATTTCCCTCTTGTATTGTATAGTCATTTGCTAGTAATCCCCGCCCCCTCCTAAACAGACCTTATAAAAATCTAAGAACTGAAAAGAAGGCAGTGGATTTACCCATCTACCCCAAATCAAATTCTCAACATCTTTTGGTCTAAAATTCCTCAAGTTTATGCTGCAGATTCAGACAACTGCCCTATTAATACAGAAAGAGGAAGGATTTTACATAGCTCTTGAGGCTGAGGCTCTGGCTTGAAATTCACAAGCAATAAATAAAGCTGAACTGAACAGCCAGCAGGAGGCCATCTGATTGGGCTCCAGGGTGTCAGAGAAAATGACTACTAAATATCTGAGTAGTCCACTTAGCTTAGCAGAGGAGGAGCCTCACATTTTGACTAGTCTTTTCCCAAAGATTATTTCCTTGTGAAGTTGAAAAACAAATTCTCAGCATCTGTGAGTTTGGGTTTTTGTTTGTTTGTTTGTTTCCTTTTAAAACTTAGGCTTCCTTCCACCTGACAAGATTAAAAGGAAATCGATGGATTAGTTCTCAATGAGTCCATTCTTCTTTAACAAAGGGTCACTTCACTGGAGTCAGAGCCTTGGACAGATCCGGATGCCTATGGAGTGCCAGTATTTGCAAAATTTTACTAAACCTCTTCTCCCAAACTGCAACTCGGCCACTTCTGAAAACTGTAACAACTAAAACAAATCGAGTGGTGATGAACTGAAAATCCCAGTTCACCACCCACCTCCATAGCACTTTTTGTCATGGCCACTCCTAGAAGGGTCCACATTTTCTTGCATTAGCTCTTCTGATTCCACCGCCTACCCCAGCGTTCTTTCCTTGAGCCACCACCTTCTGTATTAAGGTAACTTGTCTGAGATTCAATTATCAGAACACAAAGTTTTCAGCCCATAGTTGTTCTTTTTTTATTTCTTGTTTTGGCTGTGCCCATGGCAAGTAGAAGTTCCTGGGCCAGGGATTGAACCTGTGCCACCACAGCAACAATGCCAAGTCCTTAGCCATTAGGCCACCAGGGAACTCCCAGCCCATGGTTCTTTGATTCACAATAAAGTATTGTTTCAGCAGGCCTCAAAACACTGAAGCCAGGGGTAGATTTCAAGTTGTAAGCTTTTCACAAACCAGTTCTGGTGTAGACAGGCGTGATGGCAGCTCTTACCCCCTTTTCTGCTGCCCCCGTGCTATACCCTTCCTCTCCAATCCCTAGGAAGATACACAGCAAAAGCATGGAGAAGGACCCTGAGTGGACAGGGGTCTCAGGCAGCTTGGATGGGATGATGGACAGCCATACACTGTGGTGTGCTGCCAGCCACACTGGGGCCACACAAACGTGGTCTGGTGGCCTCGTGGAGGTCCTCTGTGTTCTTGACATTTTTCTTCCTGCCTACCCAGTGCCATCAAACAACCTGAACAGCCTTTGAAGTTCTGTCACAATGAACTGGTTTAGGGAGTTCCTGTTGTGGCTCAACAGGTTAACCTGACATAGTGTCCGTGAGGTTACAGGTTCAATCCCTGGCTTCACTCAGTGGGTTAAGGATCTGGTGTTACTGCAAGCTGCAATGTAGGTTGCAGATGCAGCTTGGATCTAGTGTTGCCATGGCTATGGCATAGGTCTCAGCTGCAGCTCTGATTCCACCCCTAGCCTGGGAACCTCCATATGGTACAGATGCAGCTGTAAAAAGAAAAAAAAAATGAAAAAAAAAAAAAGAAAGATGAACTTGTTGAAGCCTCTGGTTGTACTGTATTCTTACTGATGGATATGAGAGCCTCACCCATCCCCTAGCCTCCTCATTGACCAAATTTCTTCCTACTGAACACAATGGAGAGAAAAACGGTGGCATGAGGAGCTGCACAGAAAGTACATAGGGGCGACCAGCTAATTGTCTCCATGTCACAAGACAAAGGAATAAGAATATAAGGTCTATCAGTGGCAGAGCAGGAATGAAGACTGGGCAGCTGCTATCAGCTGTGTGGCTTTAGGTACATTACTGACCCGCTCTCAAGCTTGACTGACATGTGTCCTAAGGTTATACCTTCTTCTTAGAAGGAAGTTGAAATCTGTACTTGATTCCATGCAGAATCTTTTCCTACTGCCTATAAAATGTACCTGTTCAAGCATTGTGCATTAAATCATTGAGTAATTGGTATTCTGAATGCTTTCCATTCTGCAGAAATATTTGGTGGACTATGATATAGGCTGGGCATGTTTGTCTTTCCACTTAAATAATGCAAGAAGCGTCCCCCTCATTGAAAAATTAATCATTAGGCACCTTTTCTAGAACCACTGAGATTTACATGCTGAGAGATGCCTGAATGCAGAAGGCATTTAGTTAGCCCTGTCTTGGACACATGGCTTGCAATAGATGGTAGCTAATAACCAATAGTTTTATCAGTGTTTTAGCTTCAGAGGTGATTTGGTACAAAGAAGGATTCAGCTGATTTACTTCCCTGGGTTTTGGTGTCAGAATTTGGGCTTTCTCTAGGGGTAATTAGGGGACAGAAAAGGGTTGCTGTGGTTTTGGTGGTGGAGTGTGGACATGACAATGGTCTTGTGCCTTTGATTGCCGAGTTCTTGTCCCCTCGCAGTTGAGTTGGGGAGAGATTGGAATCTGCGTGGTTTGCAAAGAATGCGATGAATGCTTTTGCTTTTTGAGATGGATGCTGTGTTTCTTCCTGGTGCAGATGGTGTTTTCTAGATGTTTCCTGGTGGGACCCACAGCAAACATGGAATTAGAACCCCCAAAACTTCCTCCTTGGAGAACAGATTAAATAGTAGGGGGAGAGGAATAAACTAGAAGGGGACTAACAAACACTATACTATGTAACAAATAGGTAACTAACAAGGACCTGTTGTAGCATGTAGGGAAATCAGCTCAATACCATGTTATACCTATTTGGGAAAAGAATCTGAAAAGGAATGGATAGATGCATATGCGTGACTGATTCACTTTGCTGTACACTTGAAGCTAATAGAACATTGTAAGTCAACTACACTCCATTACAAATTTTTCAAAAAGATATTATGGCAGATTCCCCACCCTGCCCTGTGTTCCCCAGCATGGCACCATTCAATAGAAATATAACACAAGCCGCAAATGCGAGGCATGTGTCATTGTACATTTCCTAGGAGCCACATTTTAAAGCATTAAAAAGAGACAGGTGAGGTGTTTCCACTATGCTGCATCTGTAGTGTAGGTCATAGCTGTGGCTTGGATTCCATCCCTGGTCTGAGAACTTGCAGGCACGGCCAAACAGGAAAAAGAAAACAGGTAAAATTCATATATTTTATTGAAACTTATGTGCGATATCACTCCCACATTAATAAAAAATCTTTAGAAAGTATTGAAGTATTAACATAATGAACATCACATTTGATGTTTTTTTTGCCAGACTAAGTCTGTGAAATCTGTGTGTTTTAAACCACCAGCGTATCTGAAAGGGAACAAATCACATATTAAGTGCCCAGCATCCACAGGCAGCTAGTGGCCCCTTTAGCAAACACCATTTTTTCTTTTCTTCATAGCCCTTGTATTCGAATATTCCTTAGTCTGCTTGTTTATTTTCTATTTCCTCTTGAAGACAACTGGTCCATAAAGGCTGGATTTTTTTAAAATTTGTGTCTGCTTTGTGCAGAGATTTAGCCTCAGCATCTCGCACCACACCTGCCACTTGAGAGGTGGGAACGCGGAATGAACGCGTACCATCTGCCTCTCTGTTATCCTACTGATGGAACTGGTATCAGTTCTTTTCCAGGACGCAAGTGGTTCCCACATCCTGCTGTTAACAGAGAGGTTGGTGGTTCAAGAATTATTTAAAATGCTTCCATGATGCTTTGTTTCCCACCCCACACCTGGTTTGTCTCATCTGGGACATTTACGTGTCAGAGGAAGATGTTAGGGGGATGTGATGGATAGTGAGAAAAGATAGACACAGGGGTTGTGGGAGAGAAGCTCTCCCAGCAAGACAAGAGCTGTCTTTCTTCAGAGATACTGGAGGGGTGGGGATGGGGGGCTTCTGCCAATGCTCTCGGGATCTGAGAAACAGCCCATTACACGACCCCAAGCACAGAATACAGCCACCAAGAGATGCCTATCTTGGGCCCCAAGGGACTTGTCCCACTGGGCAACACCAGATCTGAGCCACATCTGCCACCTACACTGCAGCGAAGGTAACACTGAATCTTTAACCTACTGAGCAAGGCCAGGGATTGAACCCACATCCTCATGGATACTCATTGTGTTCTTAACCTGCGGAGCCACAACAGGAACTTCTGGAGCATCATGTTGAAAGCCAAAGAGTCAGCTGGTTTTCATCAAGATAGCAAATTACGGTTTGTCCACTTGGTGATACTACAGCTGGAGGCAGAAGGACATGTTTAGGGGACAAGGAATTTCTGGGAGGGCATCATTGTTATATAAAAGGCCAACTGTGACTGTCTTCTTGGAGTTGGGCTATCGAAGCTGCCCACTTTCCCCTCCTAGTCCTAAAATAATGAGCAACAGAGACTCAGTGGGTGTTAGTGTTCTAGGAATATTGGTCAAATTTGTTTGCTTTTAATTTTTATTTATTCTTTTTATAGCCACATCTGTGGCATATGGAAGTTCCTAGCCTAGGTGTCCAATCAGAGCTGCAGCTGCTAGCTATCCCACAGCCAAGGCAACACTGGGTCTGAGCCCCATCTGCATCCTAGGCCATAGCTCATGTCAACACCAGATCCTTAACCCACTGAGCAGAGCCAAGGATTGAACCCACATCCTCAGAGAGACAACGAATGTCACGTCCTTAACCCACTGAGCCACAATGGGAACTCCTGTTTTTAATTTTTACATTTTTGTTTATTTTTTTTTTGCACAGTGCTTCGAACCAGATGCCCTATTACTCATAGCTGGAGGAGGGTTCGAGGATCCGCTTGGAGAAGAAGTGGTCCATCGAGTTTCCCTTCTCCTGCTCTATTACATCATTCACCAGGAAGAGATCTGTTCTTCCAAGCTCAACATGAGTCATAGGGAGTATAAATTTTACCTGCACAGCCTTCTCAGCCTCAGGCAGGATGAAGATTCCTATTTCCTGTCACAGAACGAGATGGAAGATATCCTGGCTTTCACCAGGCAGTACTTTGACACTTCCGGAAGCCAGGTAAGAAAGTCAAAATTGCGAATCTTTTAGCAATTTAAAATTGCAGCTCTGCTGCTAGGATACCGTAAATCTGCTAAAAATCAGAGTATGATTTTTTTTTTTTTTTTGGTCATTTGCTTGTTCCTAAAATACTCAACAGCTTCTACGAGAGGTAAGTATTTGTGGCTTTTCTTATGGGATGTTAGATGATGTAATATAACATTCTGAGTCCAAAGGGGGAAATGTAATGACTAATCAGTAGTCAGATGAGTTTTAGCCAGAAGCTGCATGGGTGGATAGGCAAGCAGGCCAGGTGACAGGGCAGCTCTATTCTGAGTCCCCCAGGGCACCAAAGTGAGTGTGACTCAAGGCTTTGGATCAGTCCCTGAGGACTGAACTGTAGTGGTGAAAGCGGTGTGTGTATTTGCTTTCCCTTCTGGACAGAGGAGGAGAAAACAGTAGGAGTTGGTGAAAAATGAATTTATCACTAGCTACTTCCCCGCAGATGCAGCTTGCAAAAAAAGCATCATGCCTGACAGCACAGGGAATATATCGGCAGTGGCTCCGGATTGGTGCTGCCTATGTTCAGGATCCCAAGCGCCTTTCTTTTCTTCTTCTTTTTTTTTTTTTAGGGCCGTACCCGAGGCATATGGAGGTTCTCAGGCTAGGGGCTGAATCAGAGCAACAGCTGCCGGCCTACACCACAGCCACAGCAATGCAGGATCTGAGCCGCAACCTACACCACAGCTCATGGCAATGCCGGATCCTTAACTCACTGAGCAAAGCCTGGGATTGAACCCACAACCTCATGGTTCCTAGTCAGATTTGTTTCCACTGCACCACGACGGGAACTCTCCGTGTGTTTTTCTTCTCTCTGGACTCCCACTGTTAGGAAACAGGCATCTTGTTGCCTTCATTACTATCCCAGCACAGGCCAGCCTTTCTCTTACCTTTTTGCATTCTACTTTGCAGTGGGAAGTTTGAAGTGATCAAGAGTTGAGCATATGTTGCTATAGAGTTAATTTTTGTGTATTCCCTCCCCCCCACCACCAATCACAGGTTGAAATCCTGACCCCCAATGTGATAGTATTCTCTGAACATGAGTTTTTATTTTATGGCCACACCCATGGCATATGGAAGTTCCTGAATCAGGGATTGAATTTGAGCCTCAGCTGTGGCAACGCTCAATCCTTTAACGTACTATGCCAAGCCAGGGATCAAGCCTATACTTCCGCAACATCGCTAGCTGCTGCAGTCGGATTCTTAACCCACCGTGCCACAGCGGGAACTTCTGAACATGAGGTGGGTTTTTGTTTTTTGTTTTTTGTCTTTTGGGGGCCACACCCATGGCATATGGAGGTTCCCAGGCTAGGGGTCGAATTGGAGCTGTGGCCGCCAGCCTATACTACAACCACAGCACTGCCAGATCTGAGGCGCATCTGAGACCTATATCACAGCTCACGGCAATGCCGGATCCTTAACCCACTGAACGAGGCCAAGGATCGAACCTGCAACCTCATGCTTCCTAGTCAGATACGTTTCTGCTGCACCATGATGGGAACTCCAAACATGAGTTTTTTAAAAACTGTATTTTCTTAAAGAATTAATTGAAAAGCCACCAGCACATGTTGAATAGAGTGGCAAAATGTGATTTTTTTGCTTGTTTGCTTGTTTGTTTTTTTATGGCTGCACCTGCAGCATATGGAAGTTTCTGGGCCAAGGGTCAAACCAGAGCTGCTGCTGGGGCCTTCACTACAGCCCCCGCAACACTGGATCTGAGCCACACCTTCAACCTACACTGCAGCTTGCAGCAATGCTGAATCTTTAAGCCACCGAGTGAGGCCAGGGATTGAACCTGCGTCCTCAGGGAGACACTATGGGGTCCTTAACCCACTGAGTCACAATAGGAATGCCAAAACTTTTTTTTTTTCTCTTGAACTATTCATTGATGTGTGTCTTTGTTTGGGCTGTTATATCATAAATGCTACAAATCGGGTAGCTTATAAACAACAGAAATTTGTTCTCACAATTCTGGAGCCTGGAAAGCCCAAGGTCAAGGTGCTGGGCAGATTTGGGGTCTGGTAAGAGGCTACTTTTTGGTCCATAGCAGGGTCATTTTTTCATTATACACATGGTGGGGGGCAAGGGAGCTGCGTGCGGCCTCTTTCGTGAGGCCACTGATCCCATTCATGAGCGCACCACCCTCCTGACCTAATCACCCCCTTAAAGGTCCCACCTCCCAATACTGTCACATTGAGGGTTAGGATTTCAACATGTGATTGGTGGGGGAGGGGGAGGTTACACAAAAATTCCCTCTCTAGCAACATAGACTGATAATTTGACTCTTGGCCTCATTTCAGATTTCTAGGAATTCAGAAGGATACAATCATGCTGCAACTTAAGGCCAGCAAACAAACCCTCCAATTTGCTGTAAAAAGGTTTAATTTCTTTTGTTATTGGCAGAAGAAATGGACAGACTGCTTACTAAAGACTTTGCAGATATCACTTTGGTAACTGTAATCTCGTGCCTCTCAAAATTTGGGGCCTTTTTTGTTTGTTTGTTTTTTTTTTTTTCTATTTCCAATTGAGAATATGGGGTTCTTTCATAGAATTCACCTTGTTGCTTTAATCAGGAGGTGTGCCTCAAATGAGTTTCCTCAGTGCAATATCTAATACAATACAAGCTGAAATTAGCCACTAGGATTGTAGCCCTCTTGCGTGTTCCTGTCTTTTGATACAGATGAAATAGAAATGGAAACCCTACCCTTCAAGGCAGGTGGAGTGTAGATTTCTGGAAATGCAAGATGTGCTGAAAATACATGGGCTTCCGAGTATGTGTGAGAGTAAACATTCCTAGAACAGAATGAAGTAATTCCATATTGTAGGTATAATTTTTTATTTTTTATTTTTTGCTTTTTAGGGCCGCACCCATGGCATATGGACGTTCCCAGGCTAGGGGTCCAATCAGAGCTATAGCTGCTGGCCTACGCCACAGCCACAGCAATATGGTATCCAAGGAACATCTGTGATCTATATCAAAGCTCACGGCAATGCTGGATCCATAATCCACTGAGCAGGGCTGGGGATCGTATCTGCGTCCTCATGGGTACTAGTCGGGTTTGTTACCACTGAGCCATAACTCCTATGTTGCAGGTGGACCTACTTTATTCATCCATTCAGTCAAGAAGAATTGAGCTATTGATGAGTCATAACCTGGTGTTAGGTCTTAGAACTACCATCTCCTGGAAGGGGCACCATGGTCTCCAGTTCTTGGGAAGGGTTCTATGGCCCATGCACTTGGGCTAGGATTCCTTTAGGAAGTGAGTCAGTCCAGACTTTGGAAGGGGGCCAGTTGGCACCTCACTGCAGGCTGCTGCTCTCTTAGATGAGAAGGGTGTGAGGTAACAGAAGGTGTTGGCAGTCCAGGCCCCCTAGGATTAGCATTTTCTTGGTTTGCATAGGTTACAACTTGCACAGGTCAAGCCACTAACAGCAGCTCTGGATGGATCTTAACCAGCTCACTAAGAGAAACAGCTTTATACCATCAGACTATAATCTCACCACCCTCCCTCATAGTCCAGAGTGCAAACATCCATCTATGCCTTCCTTCTCTTCTGCCCAAACTGGTCTGTTTTATCTTCCCGACTCAATCTCTCTCTCTCTTTTTTTTAATAATGATTTTTATTTTTTCCATTATAGCTGGTTTTACAGTGTTCTGTCAATATTCTAAAGTACAGCAAGGTGACTCAGTTACACATACATGTATACATTGTTTTTTCTCACATTATCATGCTCCATAATAATTGACTAGATATAGTTCTCAGTGCTATACAGCAGGATCTCATTGCTTATCCATTCCAAAGGCAATAGTTTGCATCTATTAACCCCAAATTCCTAGTCCATCCCACTCCCTCCCCCTCCCCCTTGGCAACCACAAGTCTGTCCTCCAAGTCCTTGATTTTCTTTTCTGTGGAAAGGTTTTTGATTCCAGATATAAGTAATATCGTATGGTATTTGTCTTTCTCTTTCTGACTGACTTCTCTTAGTATGAAAGTCTCTAGTTCCATCCATGTTGCTGAAAATGGCATTATTTTGTTCTTTTTTGTGGCTGAGTAGTATTTCATTGTGTATGCATACCATATCTTCTTGATCCAATCATCTGTTGATGGAGATTTAGGTTGTTTCCATGTCTTAGCTATTGTGAATAGTTTTGCAATGAACATGCGGGTGCATGTGTCTTTTTCAATGAAAGTTTTGTCTTTATATATATACCCAAGAGTGGGATTGCTGGGTCACACAGTAGTTCTATATTTAATTTTGTGAGGTACCTCCATACTGTTTTCCATAGTGGTTGTACCAATTTACATTCCCACCAATAGTGTAGGAGGGTTCCCTTTTCTCCACACCTTCTCCAGCATTTGTTATTTGTGGACTTATTAATGATGGCCATTCTGACTGATGTAAGGTGGTACCTCACGGAAGTTTAGATTTGTAATTCTCTAATAATCAGTGATGTTGAACATTTTTTCTTGTGCTTGTTGGCCATCTGTATATCTTCCTTGGAGAAATGTCTATTCAGGTCTTTTGACCATTTTTCCATTGAGTTATTAGCTTTTTTGCTATTGAGTTGTATAAGTTGTCTGTATATTTTAGAAATTAAGCCCTTGTCAGTTGCATCATTTGATACTATTTTCTCCCATTCTGTAAGTTGCCTTTTTTTAAATGGTTTCTTTTGCTGTGCAAAAGCTTTTCAGTTTGATTAGTTTCCATTTGTTTATTTTTGCTTTTATTTCTGTTGCTTTGGGAGACCAACCTGAGAAAACATCTGTAAGGTTGATATCAGAATGTTTTGCCTATGTTCTCTTCTAGGAGTTTGGGGGTGTCTTGTCTTACATTTAAGTCTTTAAGTCATTTTGAGTTTATTTTTGTGCATGGCATGAGGGTGTGTTCCAGTGTCATTGATTTACATGAGACTGTCCAGTTTTCCCAGCGTCACTTGCTGAAAAGACTGTCTTTTCCCCATTTTATATTCTTGCCTCCTTTTTCTTCCTGACTCAATCTCTTAATGCTTCCACCTCTCTCCATTCTTTGCACTCGTTTGCTGTTTCCCTGGTCAATGACCAGGGACCTGTACATGGTTCTCCATCAGCACCTCCTCTTTGATGGGGGATGGGTGTTCATGACCACATCCTAAGGCTTTTGATAACTGACTCTCCTCCACCTGCCATGCTACTCCCCTCCTTACCTATGAATGTGTTCTTACCAACCTCAACAGTTACAAACAAAAAAAAAAATAAATACAATCAGCCCTTTTCATCCTTGTCTATGTCACAAGAATGCACCATTGACCTAGTAGCCTTCTCTTGCTTTTTTTTTTGATGAACATACATTCTCCTTCTCTTTATACTCCCATACATTTTATTTCTCAACCACCTCTGCCCTGCTTTTTGCTCTCTCACTTTTGTCAAGTCTTGCCTCCATGAAACTCTTTTTATTCATGATGTCTGTCATCCCACATTTCATGGGCTTTTTTTTTTTTTCCCATTTCCTATCACCCCCTTTTCTTCTCACTTGTCCAGCTATTTCAAGAGCTACATAAGCAACACTAAAGAAAGGACAGGTTGAGGAAGAGAAACAATGACTTCCGGTTTTTTTTTTTTTTTTTGGTCTGTTTAGAGCCACACCTGAGGTATATGGAGATTCCCAGGCTAGGGGTCAAATCGAAGCTGCAGCTGCCCATCTAACACCATAGCCACAGCAACATGGGATCCAAGCCTCCACCATGCGTTCTTTTCAAAAAAAAAAAAAAAAAGAAGCAAGAGAAGACTACTAGGTCAATGGTGTATTCTTGTGACATAGACCAGGGTGAAAAGGGCTGATTGTATTTTTTTTTTTTTTTTAAGTTTGTAACTGGCAAGATTGGTAAGAGCACATTCATAGGTAAGGGGGGGAGTCACATGGAAGGTCTCTACTTTGGCTTGGATAACCCTGCACATTCCTGGTTTTCTTTCTCTCTGATGCCCTCGTTTTCACCTACTGCAGACTTTTCTCTCTCTGTATAGATTTTACGATTAATGCTCTTTGGGGCATGAGCTTAGTCCCCTGTCATTCCGTGTGTTTTCTCCAGGGTAGCCCATCTCTACTTAAAGATGATTCACAAGAGTGTGTCTCCACCATAGACGTCTCCCGTAGACTTCAGACCTACATATACTACACAACATCTTTTTCTTTAAGGATATGGTAATGGCACCTCCCCCTCAAAACATCCAATATCAAGGTCATAAATCAAACCAACGAGACTCCATCTTTATGGAGCAAATATGTCAGCAAAGAGCATAATCATCCAGTCAAATACCCAGCAAGAAATTTTATTTTCAATTTCTTCTTCCTTCATACCTAATCTGTTTCCAAGCTCTACTGCTGTTTCTTCCTAACCAGTTGATTTTTCTCTGGTGTCAGCATCACTGCCTTGTACCTGGACCACTGTAATAGCCTCCTAACTGTGCTACTAGTCATCACTGACTCTCTCCAGTTTGTTTGTTCTCCACTATGTAGTCAGAGTGAATGTGTCAAAACACAAATCCAGTCATATAACCCCTTGCTCAAAATTCCCCTCTGGCTTCCAGTTGATTTTAGGATAAAGGGCAAACTCCATTCTGTGCCAAGAGATGTTCAGCTTCTACCATGTTCCTCTCACTCCACCAGCTCCAATGATTGTCTTCTTTCCAATCCTCCCTCCTGCCAGAGAAGCTGTGCACAGGCTGTTTTTCCTACCTGGACTATTCTTTCCTTCCACTCCTTCAGGGGTGTGTGTGTGTGTGTGTGTGTGTGTGTGAGAGAGAGAGAAATAATCCTAAGGAAGCCTTCTTTGATCTGCCTAAATGGGTAGAAGAGTTGTCTGTTTTCACCTCGTTGTTCCACGTACCTCTCCTTCAAAGCCATTGCCAAGATTATTCACTTACATTGATTCCATTATTGTTTCATTAATGATGCTAAACTTTAAGCTCCAAGGCAGGGAATGCTTTTGGATTTGGTTGCCGTTGTTTTTCCAGTAGCTAGGGAAGTGCCAGACATATATTGGGTATTTGGGGAAATTTGGGGGAGCTAGTGGATGGCCTTACCATTATGCATTTATCAAACCCAGAAACCTGGGTCATTTCGACTCTGCACATTTTCTTTCAAGGGTTTTAGTGTACCTTCTTAATATTTCTCAAGTGCATCTGCTTCTCTCCATCGCAAATGCCACTTACTGTCTTAGGTCATGAAGTATCTTGGACTCATCAATAACTTCTTAACTAGACTTCTCGCCCTCAAATTCTACCCCTGTCAATCCATTTAGTACTTTTCCACCCACCTGATTTATTGTATTTTTCTGTTTTTCATAATTTTCACTGGCTCCTCTAGAGCCTTCAGGGAAAACATTTTTATGGCACTTATACAGCATTTAGAGCTATTATTTTATGGCAATGATATAACATTTTATAGTACTTGAACTTGATTCCTCCTCCAGTCTACTCCCCACCAAGCTTTCTAGGAGACACTGGAAATAATGGTAGTAGTAGCTAAGGTTAGCTGACAAGGTCCTGGGTGCCGAGTGCTATATCAAACATTTTGCATACATTACCTCATCTAATCTTAAAACCTTTGCGATGGGAGAGATTGTCTCTTTTTACAGATAATGACTATGAAGGGCCCAAGGTCACTCCATTAGAAATGGCAGAGATAGTGTTAAAGCCTTATTTGTCTGCCCTGAGCACTATGCTATAGAAATTGCTTTGATGATCTAAAAAGTCCCAACACCATCCTGTGTTTCAATTTATTTCCACACTCATGAGGAAGAGTATTGAAGAGCATACATCTGAGTGCAAATTGGGACTCCGCCCTTTGTGGCCAGGTAATCTGTAAAAAAATAATCTTTTTTGGAATTTCGGAAGAAAGAAAAGTGAGCCTATGGAATAGACTTAGCATAGTGTCTGGCGCATAGTAGGCACTCAATAAATGTTTAAATATATATGAATGGGGAGGCTAGTGGGATGTAAGGTGAGATTCTTAGCTGTTTAAATGCCCATAATTTAATTGAGGAAAATTGGTGTACGCATAGGTCTTATGGAAGTTCAGAGAACACAGATATTTTACTCGCTTTGACTTGCAGTTAGCACACACTGAGCTTGAGATGAAATGAAGGTATGATGGTCCAGGGCAGCAGAGTCAGCGGGAAGAGTGGAAGGCTGGGATGGGCAGATGTGAGCTAATATATACAAGACAGCTAAACAGTAAGGTCCTACCGTATAGTGCAGGGAACTATACTCAATATCCTGTGATAAAACATAATGGAAAAAAAAATTTTTTTAAAGTGTGTACACACACACACACACACACACAGCCCAATCACTTTCCTGTACAGCAGAAATGAACACACCAACTATGCTTCAATTTTTTTAAAAACAGGTATATATATTAGAAGTTGTAATTCTCTACTTGAAGGTGAAGATAAACAATTCACCAACTGAAAGGATATAAGCAGTCAAGGCAAGAGTCTCCCTGGAGAAAAACAGAGCTTTTTTTTTTCCCCCACTGTACAGCAAGGGGATCAAGTTATCCTTACATATATACATTACAATTACATTTTTCCCCACCTTTTCTTCTGTTGCAACATGAGTATCTAGACAAAGTTCTCAATGCTACTCAGAAGGATCTCCTTGTAAATCTATTCTAACTTGTGTCTGATAAGCCCAAGCTCCCGATCCCTCCCACTCCCTCCCCCTCCCATCAGGCAGCCACAAGTCTCTTCTCCAAGTCCATGATTTTCTTTTCTGAGGAGATGTTCATTTGTGCTGGATATTAGATTCCAGTTATAAGTGATATCATATGGTATTTGTCTTTGTCTTTCTGGCGCATTTCACTCAGTATGAGATTCTTTAGTTCCATCCATGTTCTGCAAATGGCATTATGTCATTCTTTTCTATGGCTGAGTAGTATTCCATTGTGTATGTATACCACATCTTCCGAATCCAATCATCTGTTGATGGACATTAGGGTTGTTTCCATGTCCTGGCTGTTGTGAATAGTGCTGCAATGAACATGTGGGTGCATGTGTCTCTTTTAAGTAGAGTTTTGTCCGGATAGATGCCCAAGAGTGGGATTGCAGGGTCATATGGAAGTTCTATGTATAGATTTCTAAGGTATCTCCAAACTGTTCTCCATAGTGGCTGTACCAGTTTACATTCCCACCCAATAGTGTAGGAGGGTTCCCTTTTCTCCACAGCCCCTCCAGCCCTTGTTATTTGTGGATTTATTAATGATGGCCATTCTGACTGGTGTGAGGTGGTATCTCATGGTTGTTTTGATTTGCATTTCTCTTCTAATCAATGATGTTGAGCAGTTTCTCATGTGTTTGCTGGCCATCTGTATATCTTCCTTTTGCGCATTTTTCCATTGATTGATTGGCTTTTTTGCTGTTGGGTTGTATAAGTTGTTTATATATTCTAGAGATTAAGCCCTTGTCCATTGCATCATTTGAAACTCTTTTCTCCCATTCTGTAAGTTGTCTTTTTGTTTTCTTTTTGGTTTCCTTTGCTGTGCAAAAGCTCTTCAGTTTGATTAGGTCCCATGGGTTTATTTTTGCTCTAATTTCTATTGCTTTGACCTGAGAAAATATTCATGATGTTGATGTCAGAGAGTGTTTTGCCTATGTTTTCTTCTAGGAGTTTGATGGTGTCCTGCCTTATATTTAAGTCTTTCAGCCGTTTTGAGTTGATTTTTGTGCATGGTGTGAGGGTGTGTTCTAGTTTCATTGCTTTGCATGCAGCTGTCCAGGTTTCCCAGCAATGCTTGCTGAATAGACTTTCTTTTTCCCATTTTATGTACTTGCCTCCCTTGTCAGGGTTTATTTCCGGGTTCTCTATTCTGTTCCATTGGTCTGTCTGTCTGTTTTGATACCAGTACCACACTGTTTTGATGACTGTGGCTTTGTAGTATTTCTTGAAGTCTGGGAGAGTTATGCCTCCTGCTTGGTTTTTGTTTCTCAGGATTGCTTTGGCGATTCTGGGTCTTTTGTTATTCCATATAAATTTTTGGATTATTTGTTCTAGTTCTGTGAAAAATGTCATGGGTAATTTGATAGGGATTGCATTGAATCTGTAGATTGCTTTGGGTAGTATGGCCATTTTTACAATATTGATTTTTCCAATCCATGAACATGGAATATCTTTCCATTTCTTTACATCTTCTTTGATTTCTTTGATTAAAGTTTTATAGTTCTCGGCATATAGGTCCTCTACCTCCTTGGTCAGGTGTATTCCGAGGTATTTGATTTTGTGAGGTGCAATTTTAAAAGGTATCGTATTTTTGTATTCCTTTTCTAATATTTCATTGCTGGCATACAGAAATGCAACTGACTTCTGAATGTTACTCTTATATCCTGCTACTTTGCTGAATTTATTAATCAGTTCAAGCAGTTTTGGGGTTGAGTCCTTAGGGTTTTCTAGGTATAGTATCATGTCATCTGCATACAGTGACAGTTTGATCTCTTCTCTTCCTATATGGATGCCTTTTATTTCTTTTGTTTGTCTAATTGCTGTGGCTAGGACTTCCAAAACTATGTTGAAGAGCAGTGGTGAGAGTGGGCATCCCTGTCTTGTTCCAGATTTGAGTGAGAAGGCTTTCAGTTTTTCCCCATTGAGTATTATATTTGCTGTGGGTTTATCATAAATGGCTTTGATTATATTCAGGAATGTTCCTTCTATACCCACCTTGGCGAGGGTCTTGATCATGAATGGATGTTGGACTTTGTCAAATGCTAGAAAAACACAGCTCTAAGAAGATAATGAGAAAGGTTAGAGAAATAAAAAACAGTGGGATGGGAGTTATAAAAATCAGTGTAATGGTAGATAAAAGAAGTACTTTTCAGGAGTTTCTGCTGTGGAGTGGTAAGTTAAAGTTCTGGCATTCCTGCAGCTAACTTAAAGCTGCAGCCCAGATTCAGTCCCTGGCCTGGGAACTTCCATATGCCACAGGTGTGGCCAAAAAAGAAAAAAAAAAAAAGTATTTTCCAGATAGAGTTCTATCTGAGACTATAGAATGATGGTAGGCACAGTCCCTCAGACAATTTAATCCTCTTGTATTTTCATTTTTTTGAATTATAAATTATTTATTTTGGAGTAGCAATTAAGTTTTCAAAAGGAATGTCATTCTGGAATAATGAATTCTCAATCCTCAATTCTCTTCTAAATGCCTCCCATTTCAACCTGCATCTTAACTTAAAGAGATTTTCGATTCAGTCCTTTTTTTTTTTTTTTTTTTTTTTTTGTCTTTTCCAAGGCTGCACCCACAGCATATGGAGGTTCCCAGGCTAGGGATCTAATCAGAGTTACATCTGCCAGCCTACACCACAACCACAGCCACACAGGATCCAAGTCACGTCTGTGACCTACACCACAGCTCACGGCAACGCCAGATCCTTAACCCACTGAGAGAGGCCAGGGATCAAACCTGCAACCTCATGATTCCTAGTTGGATTTGTTTCCACTGTGCCACAACGGGAACTCCCATTCAGTCCTCTTTTAGATGAAAACCAGTCCTTATCTTTCTGGAGATGTTTTAATCAGAATAGCTTCCGAAATTGCAATTTTCTTTTTTCCTTTGTGTCTGATTTCAGTGTATGGAAACCAAAGCGCTGCAGGAAAAATCTGGAATCCTAAGCATGGATGGTGCCGATGAAAATACACTTCCTCAGTTGGCGGCAACCATCATCGCTTTGTCCCTCCAGGGTGTTTGTCTGGGACAGAGACACTTGCCTTCCCCAGACTATTTTACGGAATATATTTTCAGTGCCTTGAATAGTACGAATACTCTCCACCTCTCAGGTAAGGATGCATTTCATGAAGTTAACCTCCAAGTCACACATTCTAAATATAAACTCTGCCTGAAACAGAGGCTGAAGCACTGTGATGACTGAATGTGTCCAGGTATGTTTTAAACACCATTTTATCTCAGCATGTTGTGGGACAGCCTTTCAAAGCGCAGGGGCCCTTTTCCAGACCAACATGCTCTGATATCTATGTGATGATAAGTCAAAAATAAGTACTCAGCTCATTGGAGCAGAGCTGATGCAACTGTGGCTGGAGAGCCGAAGAGGTGGATTTTTATGACCTGCCCCTCTGCTACTTTCCTGTTTGTTACAAAGCGCTGGGCCAGGGGTGACAAATTATGGTGCTAAAATATGCATCCTGGCTGCTGTTGTGACTGCCAGTATTTTAGGAATCTGAGATAAAACGGAATATCAGCAAAGGAATTGGAATGTTTGTTTCACACATTTATTTGCACTTGACAAGATAGTAAGAGGAAATGACCAATTTTCTACATCAGAATGCCCTGCTTTGCACACCAAGGGGGCATGGTGTATCACTTAATGACCGATGGGGTTGCCAACACTTTTCCTTTTAGGAAGTCACAACATGGGAGAAAGAGACAAATGTTCCAAGGGACCAGCCACACACTCCTGATCTGGCTCAATCTTCCAAATCCCTGAGCAGAACTTTCTCTGACTTGTTTGTGTCACCCATTGAATGACTGCTGCATTTTGCGGCAGTTCATTTGTATTTGCTTTAAGAAAGGCAGGAAAGAACTCTTTATTAAGAGGAAAATTGAGGCGTTCACATTGTGGCGCAGTGGGTTAAGGATCCGGGGTTGCTGCTGCTATGGCATAGGTCATAGCTGCAGTTTGGATTCCATCCCTGGCCTGGGAACTTCCATATGCCATGGGGACAGCCAAAAAAAAAAAAAAGGATAAAAATTGAAATGTAATGAAATCATGTTACCTAGCTGTCATAAGTAGGGGAGCTAGGCCAGGGAAAAGCACTGTATGCTGAGAATAATTGTGATGTGGCACACAGGAACGGCAAAATTTAGATGTCAAATGATAGAGTTTTAGCAGTGCATTTTCCATTTCAACTGAAGGAATACAATGATTCCCTTTTACAAGAATGTGCACATGTCTGCCTCTTGAAGGCTCCATCACTCTGAAAAATAGGAAGAGCCCTCAGACTAGAATACAGATATAGTTAGAGGCAAGCTGTACTGTGAGATCCAGGCAAGTTGTCTAGATATTAACCATCATGGACTCATTAACACACCCACCTAATGGTTCATGAGAGGTGTTCAGTATCACCCATTTGGGCATAAAGCAGCCACTTGTGCATCTGAGGACTCAGAATGCCACCTCATCTCAGTGCAATCAGATGCTTATCCCAGAGACCCTGAGGCAATTTTTTTTCCTAACAATTGTCTCTAAGCTAGGGCTTTACTGCCACTGGTTGTGTTTTGGGGTGGGAGGAAAATAAGTATGGTAATTTTTTTTTTTTTTTTGGTCTTTTTGCCTTTTCTTGGGCCACTCCTGCGGCATATGGAGGTTCCCAGGCTAGGAATCTAATTGGAGCTGTAGCCGCCGGCCTACACCAGAGCCATAGCAACGCAGGATCCAAGCCGTGTCTGCGACCGACACCACAACTCACGGCAATGCCAGATCCTTAACCCACTGAACAAGGGCAGGGATCGAACCCACAACCTCATGGTTCCTAGTCGGATTCATTAACCACTGCACCACGACGGGAACTCCAAATATGGTAATTTTAAATGGTTTTTTTTTTTTTTTCTTTAAGCTTAGCTTATGTTACCATTTTATTGATTGGTAGACCACATCCACAGCATGCAGAAGTTCCTGGGCCAGGAATCAAACCTACACTAAAGCAATAACCAGAGCCACAACAGTGACAATGCTGGATCCTTAGCCCACTGAGCTCCCAGGGAACTCCTAATTTAAATTTTTTTTTTTTTATTATAGAGATTGTCAAGCACGAACAAAAGTAGAAACAGTAAAATAGTGAACATCCATGTACATGGTCTTATCCTGAACAGTTAATAGCAGTTAGATCGTCTTGTTTTCTTTTCTTTTCTTTTTCTTTTTAGGGCCACACCCTAGGCATATGGAGGTTCTCAGACTAGGGGTCTAATCAGAGCTACAGCTGCCAGCCTATGCCACAGCCACAGCAGTGCCAGATCTGAGCCGCATCTGGGACCTACACCACATATCATGGCAACGCCGGATCCTTAACCCACTGAGCGAGGCCAGGGATCGAACCCACAACCTCATGGTTCCTAGTCGGATTTGCTTCCACCGCGCCATGATGGGAACTCCAGATAATCTTGTTTTCTAGTTGCCTCCCTTCTTTCCCATCACTTGATTATTTTGAAGCAAATAATCAATCTGTAAATATTTCTGCATGAATCTCTAAAAGGGAAGGATTTTTTGGAGTTCTCCTGTGGGGCAATGTGTTAAGGATCCAGTGTTCCCACTGCAGTGGCTTAGGTCACTGCTGTGGCATGGGTTTGATCCCTGGCCTGGGGACTTCCACATGCCACTGGCATGGCTAACAAATGAAATAGAAGAGAAGGATCTTTTTTAAAAAAGCTTTTATTACCAGTACCATAGCTTAAAAAATGAATGATTCCTTAATACCATAAAATGTCCTTAATGTTTACATTTTTTTGATCTTTTAGGGGGACCACACCCATGGCATGTGGAAGTTCCTGGGCCAGGGATCAAATCCTAGCTGCAGCTGCCACCTACACCACAGTGGCTGTGCCATATCCTTAACCCACTGTGCCACAGTGAGAACGCTTACATTTTTCTGATTTTTAAAAAAATGTCTTTATTTTTTATTGAACCAGGATATAAATAAGGCCCGTAAAATGTGAATTCTTGATATGTCTCTAAAGTTTTTAAATAGATGTCATGCCTTCCACTCTATTTTGTTGCAAAGTATTTGCTATAAAACGAAGTGGATTGTTTATTCCTCTGGATTTTGCAGATTGCATTCCTACTCATTTAACACGTGTTTTTGTGTCTTGTGTTTCATGTTTATTGATTGATTCATGTTAGGTTGTTCATTTATTTGGGGATATGGTGTTAGAATTGGTATCTTCCATTAGAGGCACAAAACATCTGATTGTCTCTTTCTGGGAATTTCTAAGCTATTGATGATTGCTGCCTAGATTGATTAATTGTTTAGGGCTTACCCAATGGTGACCTTCCTTTTCTCTCAGTTCTTCTTCACTTATCACTGTGATAATTGTATAATGAAAAACCTGCCCCTCGCCACAATTTCATTTTATGAAAGTTCTTAAAGGAAAGTAAGGATAATTTCTGGATTCTTTAATTTGCTACCATTCACAGTAACATAGTTTCCTTACATCTTTCAAAGAACAACAAGCTTTTCTTTTTTATTTCACGATGATTTCATTTCTCTCAATCTGTGGTCATTTTATCCTAACTGAGACTCAGACTGCCCCTCTTTGACCAGTGGAATCTTATTCAAGGCGTTTCTAAGTCCTTTTGACAGAACCCTTAACACATTTTATATCGCCCTTGCTCTTCGGTACAAAATAATCCAGGTGGATCTTGGACATTTTCTGCTGAAGCTGGAATAATTTTTTTCTCCAAATATTTTTATCTTTATAGAAACCAATTAATCAAACTTTCCTCTTATTGCTTTTGGATTTTGAGTTATAGTGAAGGAGGTTTCCCATATTTCCAGGTTATAGAGGAAGTTACCTGTGTTTTCTTCTAGTACTTCCATGTTTGCATTTCTCTTTTATTTAGTATTAATTCTGGTGCATGTTGTGAGGATTAGATCCAGTTTATTTTTTCCATGTGACTATGCAGTTTTCTTTATACCTTTTATTTAAAATGCAATGAAAGTTATTTCCTCCACTGATTTAAGGTGCTGATTTTATATAATAAAGCAGAAAATGCAATCAGGTCTATTTCTGTTTTCTATTCCATTCTATTTGCTGACTGCTGACTTGTCTATCCATGTGCCAGTACTGTGCTATTTTACTTACAGTGATTTATAGTATATTTAAACTTCTGGTTGAGCTAGCCTTATCATTGCTCTTCTTTACAGGGTTTTCTTGGCTTGTTCATTCTTCCTAATAAACATCACCTAGATGTCAAGCTCTGGAGAAAAAAAGACATGTAATAATTTTATTATAATTGCAAAATATATAACATAGCTTAGGATAAATGAAATGTTGCATTTCTAGACCCCATAGTATGTCTTTCTATTTGTTCATGTTTACATGTGTGTTTTTGTGGAGTGTTTTATTATTTCCTTTACCTAGGTTTGAGACATTTCCTCATACATTTATATCTATGCATTTAACTTTCTTTTTGGCTCCCTTAACTGGGGTCCTCTCTTTCATTACAGCTTGTAATTAGTCTTTGTCTCTATGAAGTCTAGAGGTTTTTTGTTTTTGTTTTTGTTTGCTTTTTAGGGCCGCACTTGCGGCATATGGAGGTTCCCAGCCTGGGAGCTGAATCAGAGCTGTAGCTGCTGGCCTATGCCACAGCAGTGTAGGATCCATGCCATGTCTGTGACCTACACCACAGCTCATGGCAACTCTGGATCCTTAACCCACTGAGCAAGGCCAGGGATCAAACCCATGTCCTCATGAATGCTAGTCAGATTCTTTCCTTTTAAAAATTTTTTTTATTACATTTTCTTTTTTTCCCCCACTGTACAGCATGGGGACCCAGTTACACATACATGTATACATAATTTTTTCTCCCATTGTCATGTTGCATTATAAGTATCTAGACATAGTTCTCAGTGCTACACAGCAGGATCTCATTGTTAGTCCATTCCAAAAGCAATAGTTTGCATCCATTAACCCCAAGCTCCCAATCACTCCCACTCCCTCCCCCTCCCTCCCAGGCAACCACAAGTCCACTGAGCCACAGTGGGAACTCCTAGAGATTTTTTTTTTTTTGTCTTTTTAGGGCCACACCCACGGCATATGGAGGTTCACAGGCTAGGGGTCAAATCAGAGCTACAGCTGCTGGCCTACACCACAGCCACAGAAATGACAGATCTGAGCTGCGTCTGTGACCTACACCACAGCTCATGGCAACGCTAGATCCTTAACCCACTGAGTGAGGCCAGTGATGGAACCCACAACCTCATGGTTCCTAGTTGGATTCATTTCTGCTGTGTCACAATGGGAACTTCTAGAAAATTTTTTTGGATTAATTTTATAACTTATTCCATAGTTAAATCTTTTGTTTTATTTTTGCCATTATTTTTTAAAGTTTTTAGATATATAATCATTCCATCATCCAAACAGATATAGTTTTGCCTTTTATTTTTCAATTTGTATGTTCCTATTTTCTTTGTCATCTAATTATGTTGTTTAATAACCCCAATATAATGGCAAATAATTTGAGAATGGTCTGTACCTTTATAATGTTTTTGATTTTGCAAGAAAAGTTTGTAGGGTTTCTTCACTGAGTTTAGAGAACAAATGATGAAGAAATATATTTATAGTCCTTTAAATTTGCCCACATGTTTACATTTCTAGTGCTCTTCATTTCTTTGTGTGGACTTCAACTTACCATTCAGGTCATTTCATTTCAGCCTAAGTAACTTTATTTAGAGTTTCTTGTAAGACAGGTCCGCTACCAATGAATTCTCGATTCATTGTTTATCTGGTAATAATTTTATTTCACCTTCACTGTTGAAGGGTGGTTTTGCTGGATATTCAATTCCTATTGATAGTTTTTTCTGTCAGCCATTTGAATATCTTATTCCACTACTTTTTTTTTTTTTTTTTTTTGTCTTTTTGCTATTTCTTGGGCCGCTCCTGCGGCATATGGAGGTTCCCAGGCTAGGGGTCCAATCGGAGCTGTAGCCACTGGCCTACACCAGAGCCACAGCAACTTGGGATCCAAGCCGCGTCTGCAACCTACACCACAGCTCACGGCAACCCTGGATCGTTAACCCACTGAGCAAGGGCAGGGACCGAACCCACAACCTCATGGTTCCTAGTTGGATTCGTTAACCACTGCGCCACGACAGGAACTCCATTATTCCACTACTTTCTTAACTCCATTGTTCAAATGGAAAGTCAGCTATAAATTGCTCCTTTGTTTGTGATGAGTCATTTTTCTACTCTGCTCTCATGATACATCTTTGTCTTTGACTTTCAACAGTTTAGCTATGTCTGGGTGTGGATCTTTTGTGTTTATCCTACTTGATATCTGATGAACTTCTTGAACATGTATGTTAAGGTTTTACATCAAATTTGGAAAGTTTTTAGCCATTATTTTCTCCAACATTTTTTTCTACTTCTTTCTCCTCTCCAAGTGTCTGCTGCTATTTATAGGTTAGTGTACTTGCTCTTTCTCACATGTCTCAGAGACTTATTCTCCCCACCCCCTTCTTCAGATTAGATCATTTCTGTTAATTTATCTTCATGTTCAGTAATTCTTTCTTCTGCCATCTCATTTGCTGTTGCAATCCTCTAGTGAATTTATCATTTAATTTATTCTGCTCCTCAACTCCAGAATTGCCATTTAGACTTTTACATAATTTTGATCTCCTGACTGTAAATTGCTATTTGTTAATTTATGACTGTCATATTTTCCTTTAATTTTTCAAATATTATTTTCTTTAGTTCCTTGAACATGTTTTGATGCCTGCTTTAAAGTCTTTGTCTGCTAAATCCAACAACCCCTGGGAGTAGTCAGAGACATATTTACCGAATCTGGGTCACACTTTCCCATTTCTTTATAGGTCTTATAACTTTTTGTTGAAACTGGTCATTTAAAATAAAATACTGTAGCAATTCTAGTTTATAATTTTCCTACTACTGATGATAATATTTAGGAAAGTACCAGAGATTTTTTTTTTTTTGCAAGTGAGGAGATGAAAAAATTCAAAGAAATTCACCTTTATATTCAATTATTTTCTGTATTAATCAGTTTTAAAAATCATACAGCTGTACTAATGAAAACCAAACTGCAATCTATAAACTGGCAATCATATACCACAGTAGAGTTAGAAAACAAGGTCTAGTTTGTCCCTACAGTCTCAGCTCCTTCTCAATTCCTTTTTCTTTCCTGCATTAAACACTTCAGAGGAAAATAATTTGATTGACTTTACAGTAGAGTTGTGGTTAATCTGCTAAAAATGCATTGTGCCTCATCGGAATATTTTTCTAAGAATTAGTTCAATTTCATCTTTTATTTACATTTTTATAGGGAGCATCTAAGAAAGAATTAGTTGAGTTACCAAAAGTCACTCCATTGATGGAATTGCCCATTTCATCATAGTTCAGCCCTAAAGTTTAGCCAAGATCTTATGAGGTGATCACTATCCATGTGAGGTATAAGTGCTCTTTATTCTTTTTTAAAATGATTTTTATTTTTTCCATTATCGTTGGTTTACATTGTTTTGCCAATTTCTTTATTCTTGTTTAGAATAAAATCTTGGTTTTTCATAAGAACTTAGAAATTTACTTAGTAAAATATCTATGCTGTGGCCATGTGAAATTGTGATTATTCTGAAACTGGCCTGTCTTTATTCTGACACCAGATTTTGTATGAAATTTCTAGAGCTAGACCAACTCCTCAACACTCTCTGGACTAAAAGTGCCTGTATCAGAAAAGATAAAATCCATCAACTTCAAAGGAAACAAAACAACCAAACAATCCATGATTGGGACTACCCTAATCTATCTATATCTGTGGACCACGAGTCAGATGATGGTCCAATTTCCTGGGATCAGGTATTGTCACTATTCCTCTTTTATCATCATTTGCTACTGTCAAGGGAAGTAGCTGTGAAAATTCCATCAGAATTGTAGTAAATTTAAAGGATAATGTATATTTCCTTAAATGTAAAAATAATCTATTTCCACAGTGTGGTCAGGGTTTTTTTTTTTTTTCTTTTCTTTTACAAGTGGATCTCTGCAGACATAGACTTGAGGCCAAGATATTTATAAGAATGATCCATATATTGCTCTTTCCTCCATTGGGTCCATACTGGATGCATGAATAATTAATTCAGCAAACATATGTGAGCATTTACTGTGTGCTAGTCATCATTGTGTGCTAGTAATGGAGTTCTGAACAAAAACAGGCTCAGTTCCTAGGAGACAATGGGGTAGTGATATTATAGAAACATATTATATAAATAATAATATAAAAACTTACAATGAATGAACACTTAAGAGTTAGATTACAAAGAGATTACTTTGTGCTGTGAACAAAAGACAAATATATGTATAGTAGGCAGCACTGAGGTTTTTGAGAAGAGGTGATAGCTCAACCTATAAATATATTCATATCCTTATTTCCTAAAGTTGTATATTCACTAGTCTAACAAATAATTCTTGAAAAGGGGTTCTGTGGTCAAATCTGTTGGATGGATAAGTTAAATACTAGAGATGCATATGGCACTGTAGCCTATCAAAGTGTATGGGGAGGTCTTTCAGTAAATAAAATCCCTTAATCTTATTGAATCTGTTATTTTTCAGACTGTGATCATAGAAACCTTCCCTGCTCTAATTATGTGAAATATTAAACAATGATGCAAACTATTCCATTTAGAATGGATAAGCAATGAGGTCCTACTGTACGGTACAGGGAAGCTGTATATATATATATATATATGTATGACTGGGTCACTTTGCTGTACAGCAGAAGTTGGCACAACATAAACAATCAAGTATATTTTCATAAAAAATGAAATCTTAAAAGACGGATATTCCGTGATAATGGCTTCCATTTATTGAGTACTTATTATGCATTAGGCACTGCACAATTTTCCTGCATTTTTTCATTCAATTATTACAACAACTATATGAGGTTAGGTTATATTAGTCCATCCTCCAGATGAAGAAACTGAGGTGGAGTTGATAAGTAGTTGCTTAAGTAAAGGGAAACTGAGGATATATATGTAGGTTGTCCAGTAGCTTATGCTGGGCTCTTTACAGTGATGTTATTGTCAGAGAAATGTTGCTTTAAAGAAATGTTACAGGAGTTCTTATTGTGGCTCAGTGGGTTAAGGACCCAATGTAGTGTCTATGAGGATGTGAGTTTGATCCCTGACTTCACTCAATCCATTAAGGATCCAGCATTGCCACAAGCTGCAATGTAGGTCACAGATGTGGCTCAGATCCCTACAGTATTGCTGTAGCTGTGGCATAGGCTGAAGCTGCAGCTCTGATTTGACCCCTAGCCTGGGAACTTCCATATGCTGCAGGTAAGGCTGTAAAAAAAAAAAAAAAAAGAAAAAGAAATGATACTTTTTAAATTTATATCTTGGATGAGTTAGTGTTCCAATTAAGTGCAGTCTGTATTTTATTTCCTTCCATACTCCTAACAATAATGAATGTTGCTCCTCTAAATTATAAATACGTGATTGGGTGGTCTTACATATCTTTGCTCTTATATTTTAAAAAGTAAATTTCTGTTAATGAGGCCTTACAAAAAAGGCATCAGTTAAAGCTGATTCTTTCAAAGTCACACTTAGTGTATTCAACTGCAGGTAACAAGAGTGGCTGCCAACATTAATCCTTGAAATCTCCTTCAATGTTCTTTCAGGGCCTGTTCTTAGGAAGGGAACACATTTGTCTGATGGAGACCCTATTTGCCTAAAGAATGAAGGTTATTAAATGTAGGGGTTATCTACCTAAGGCAATTATCTTCTGAGAATAGTAATGAGCATTTTCTGTGCTGACCATGCAAAAGAAACACAACAGCCTCTTTCTCCACTCTTCTCTCTTCTAACATGCCACTCTTTGGTGACTCTCGAGGAGTCCCTAAGGTGGGGACTGGATGTGAAGATCCTGCATGTATTATTTAGACCAGTAATTCTTGCAGTGTTGTCCCTGGACCATCAGCATTAATAGCACCTGGGACCTTGTTGGAAACAGAAATTCTCAGGTCCTTGCCAGAATCCACCACATCAGAAACCCTGATTGTGGAGCCTAGCACTCTGTCTTTTAACAAGTTCTCCAAGTGGTTCTCAAAACTAGAGTTCTGGAAGCAACACTTTAAACATAAAGTTTCCACAGACATCTGTTCAAATCAACATAAGCATACAAGGATATTGAAATTTTATAAAAAGTAAATTATATGGATGAATATAAAGCTACTTTAAAGGTTATGGGCTGGGGCAATTGACATTTTCATTCTATTTTCTTCCTTATCAAAAACATTTTATCTTCTAGAATTTTGTAGAATATAATGAATCACCGTTAAGGACATTTGGATTAGTGATTTCAGAGGAATGTCATACAACCATGAGCTAAATAGCACAGGACTAGCAAGTAAATATCAAGGGCATAGAAGCTTATAATAGAAGAGCCCTACTCTACCAGAAGTTAGTGTGAGGCTGGAAACTGTTCAATTCCTCGACCGTGAACTGGGGAAAGACACACGGCCTTCTGTTCATGTTTATTTCAGCACCCTTTTATTTCCCAGTCAGGCATTTTTCAATAAGCATATTTATTATGAAGGATTCTTCATCAGAGATTTGTTGTAAGTTTTCCCTTAGTGTTGCTAGTATTCTTAAATGACGAAATCATTATGTTCCATGATTAGTAAATGGTGTAAAAGAGAATATTGTCTTTGGTGTAAATTATTTTGATAAAGGGGGGAAAAAAATCACAAGGTTAGCTTTCCACTCTTGCTTCTTGCTGTAGAAGCCTTTGGAGTTCTGGTCCGATCCCTTTCTGAGAAATGCCTTCCTCACCCATAGGGCTGAGTTCAGCAGCGGTGTTTGAATGGCATGATCTGACCTTCTATCTTTGGGGTCAAACCGATGGAATCACATAGGCAGCTGGCCCAAGAAAGCCCATCCTTGGCTTTGCCGAACCCATCAGATCTGTCAGGACTTGTAGACTCAATCCCAATCTGGGACTGAAAGGTCACTTTAGAGTTGGGGCATGCATGTATATAAGTGGCCATGTATTAATGAAAGAGAGAAGGCCAGAATCTTAAAGGATATTTACAGAGGGAAAGAGAAAGGAGAAAATACTGAGCCTGGAAGAGACAGAGAAAGAAAACGCTTCGGTCCTATCTTCCAGCTTCCAGTTGAGCTTCCCTTCAGATGTGGCTACCCCTTTTAATCTTAGATCTCTTCTATAACCTTAATACATTGTCCTTATGGTGTCTGATGATTCGAGGGGCTTCTGTTTCATGCAACCAAATATTTCCCAGTCAAGATAAAAATTTTTTAACTCTTGGAATAGTCCCAAAGGATTTTTGTGTGGGAAAACCAGGAAATGTGTCATCATTGTTTTCTGATTAGCTGTGTGCCTTTGTTTAAAATCCCTCCTTTCTACAGCATGACAAATCAGATGATCCTTATACATCACTGATTGTTTAAAAAACCTTATTGTAAAGATCACAGTGATCTTGCATTGGGGTCTTATTTCAATAAATACATCCAATTGCACTGGCGAAACTATACACTATTCTCATCTACATATTAAAACTTTTAGATGTAAGTTTTTTTTCTTTTTATGGCCACACCTGTAGCATATGGCAGTTCCCAGGCTAAGGGTCCAATCTGAGCTACAGCTGAGGCCTAAGCCACAGCCACAACAACACCAGATCTGAGCCGCATCTGGAACCTACCCTGCAGTTTGCTGCAACACCAGATACTTAACCTGCTTCAAGAGGCCAGGGATTGAACTTGCATCCTCGTGGAGACTGCCTTGGGTCCTTAAGTCACTGAGCCACAATGGGAACACAATGCATCTGCGACCTACACTGCAGCTTGTGGCAAGGACGGATCCTTAACCCACTGAGTGAGGCCAGGGATCGAACCTGCATCCTCACAGGCATGGTATCGGGTTCTTAACCCACTGAGCCACAACAGGAACGCCTAAATCAGAGAGTATTAAAGCTATGATCTCATTACCGCAGAGCTCCTGTTTATCATATGAAGTTTTAGCTTTGTTAACACAAAGCCATCCCCACTGAAAACCACCAAGAGCGTCATGGCTTCCTTAGGCTGCTGGTTAGAATACCAGCCAACACATTGCAAGACATGGTGCAACTTTTCAGGAAAGAAAAACCTAAGCAAAACTCCTACTACCTAATACTCAAAATGAAAGTGGGATATAGTTAACTTTAATCAGAGGTGAAAAAATAATCCTCAGGAATGAGTTATCGACTAAAGGTTGCAGAGAAGCACACATAGTAATAATAACATCACATGTGGACTTAAGCCATTCGGTTTTGTTCTGACTCCTCAAGGATGTAGGTGGAGGGTGAATTTGGTTCAGCGCTGAAGGTGGTAAAGATGGATGTTTTTTCTGTACAGACTTGCTTCTCTGCCAGGCAGTTGGTGGAGATATTTCTACAGAACCAGCTTTCACCCATTTCTAAAGAAGACTTTAAGCAAATGAGTCCAGGAATCATCCAGCAATTGCTCAGCTGCTCTTGCCAGCTGCCCCAGGATCAAGCAGCAGAGCTGTCACCCACCACTCTGGAGAGTAAGTTCTGGTTCTTCACTCTGGAAGCCAATGCATACAATGTATATAATAATAATGGTGACTGAAGGATACTTAGGATATACCAAGCCCAAGCACTGTTCTAAGTATTTGACACTGATCAACTCATTTAGTCCTCACAACAAGGCTACCAGCTAGAAATTATTAACTTCACTTTAGAGATAAGGAAACGGAGGCCCAGAGAGGTTAAGTGACTTGCCCAAGGACACACAGCTGCTAAATGATGGAGTTGGGATGCAAACCCAGGCAAGCTGGCCCCACAGTCCTTGTTTTCAACCACCTATGTTCTAG
Source organism: Sus scrofa (assembly GCF_054392235.1). Lineage (NCBI taxonomy): Eukaryota > Metazoa > Chordata > Mammalia > Artiodactyla > Suidae > Sus > Sus scrofa. Next base: position 70,972,265 of record NC_139392.1, read on the forward strand.
CACTTTCAACAAATATTTTATAGTTTGGATCTAATTTATCTAAATTGATTTTATTCCCTATATTCAACTCAATCATGGCCAACTGAAAAGTCCATCATTGAGAAGGGACATGGTATAAGGGGAAGGATGCCCATGTTGTGATGCTCTTAAACAATCTCTTTACTTCTCAAGCCTGTCTCTTTCTCTGCATGTTGGGAAAGAAGGGATTCTACAGGGCTTCCTATCCTTTTATACATCGTGGCACTTATTAAAAAATGAAGGTGGAGTTCCTACTGTAGCATAGTGGGTTAAGAATTTGACTGCAGCACTCACATCGCTACAGAGGTGTGGGTTTGATTGCCAGCCCAGTGCTGTGGGTCAAAGGATCTGGCATAGCTGCAGCTGTGATATAGGTTGCAGCTGCAGCTCAGATTCAATTCCTGGCCTGGGAACTTCCATATGCTCTGGGTGCAGCCGTTAAAAAAGAAAGGAAGGAAGGAAGGAGGGAAGGGAAGGGAAGAAAGAAAAATGAAGGCACGTTGGAGTAATCCAAAGAGGCTGCTCTGGGATGGAGGTGACCAAAGCAGGAGGTGCCAGCTTCGCAGTTGTGGCTGGCAGCCCCAGGAAATGAAGGGATCAGTAATCCACTCACCTGTAATCCATAGCATCACTGCAGTAGGTGAGCTCTATGCTAAGACTTCACCAGTAAAGTTCCAATGGGATAATATATACAAAAACGTGTCTTGTAAATTTAAAGCACCTGATATTGAAAAGACAAAAAAAAAATAATAATAATGGCCTGAGAACATCTATGATGGGTAGTAAAAATATGACAGTTACCATTTTTAAAATATCATCACTGACCTGAGGGCCTTACCTATATTTTTTTTTAGAACTGCTTTTCTTTCTCTTTGAGATAGTCTTCAGTGCCCATGATAGCAGAATTGTTCAGCTCCTTAATTCTAAACCATAATGAATTCTTCAGCAACAAGTAGTGCCTTTGAAGATTGTAACAAAAGCATGCCAACAAAAGATTTGAAGATGAACAAAAACACGCTAGGCTTATATCTAAGACTCCACATTCACTGAGAAGAAGAAAACTTCATTAAAAGCGAGCAGCTAGGAGTTCCCGCTGTGGTGCAATAGGATCACCAGCGTCTCTGCAGCACAAGGACGCAGGTTCGATCCCAGGCCAAGCACAGTGGATTAGGGATCTGATAGGTCACAACTGCAGCTTGGATCTGATCCCTTGGCCTAGGAACTCTATATGCCATGGGGTGGCCAAAATTTTTTTTTAAAAAGTAAGCAGCTAATTAGTTCAATACCTTGTGGTCAGTGAGGACTCAAAAATGGGCAAGGGGGACCCTGGGTACCAGGGGGAAGGAAGCATGGTACTCAGGAGCTTCCATGTTTATATTTCTACCACCTGGCATGATGTCTGGAAATACAGGTCATTCAGAAACAGAATTTGGGGCTGAAGATCCATGAAAAAAGTTTTATTCCCTCTTTACTTAATTTCTAGATCCTCCTAGGAAATGGTCTTTCCTCCCCAAACCCAAACATGTCATACTCCGTAAAGAACCTAGAAAAATACCACTGTCCTCAATTTAAAATCTTGCATCCTATAACTAAACAGCAAGGCTCCTGCCGTTGGCCTTTTGAAATGACAGGAATGTAAAATGTTATATCAAAGAGGGAAAAATACAGGAAGACATTCTTAGGAAAACAGAGTTCACTATGCTGAAACTCAACCCCTCAGTGGCCTCTTCAATTCAGTTTCCAGGAAAGGATATTACAGCAGTGTAGAAATCATTTCAGACTTAGTCAGAGAAGCTGCTTGGGATGGGCTAAGAATTTAATTGGTAGGTCAAGTTCTACTGTAATGATGGGAAACATTTATATACAATCTGACTTCAATCAAGATGCCATGGAGGGGACTGGAATAAGTCAGCAGAGCCTGTGGCCACAAAAGTCAGGGCTTTTATGGCTTTCAGACCGTTCTTGCCACATGAGAGCAGGTGAAATCTGACTCACAAAAGATCTGGAAAGATTTATAGGCTCTCAAGGAGTGAAACATCCATTCTCTTCCAAAAACTACATAGTAGCTGCCCTCAGGATGACGGGGAGAGCAGAGGAGTTGAAGAACTTGAAACTTTGCCTTTTTCCTGGGAAATGTCAGCCCCTAAATTGCCCTTGTAAGTTTTTGACATTTTCTGATCTTTTGTAGCCACCGTAAAAACGTGGCAACTTTGAACTTTATGAGGCACCCAGGTGCTCAGGTTAAACGTCAAAGGTCTTTAATTTTATGTGTTAGTTGAAAAGAATGACGTTACCACTTAGAGTCTATTTATGGCAGAGTGGGAAATCAAACTTGGTTAAATACCTCTGGGGATGTTTTTATAACATAGGGATTAAATTAAACTAAATTAAATTTGAGCAAAACAAAACCTCTAGGCAGGTATATGACCATTCCAAAGGATTTTTGTTATTTTTTAAAATGTGGTAAAACAAAATACATGACATTTACCATCTCAGCCATTTTAAGGGACAGTTCAGTGGTATTAAGTATTTCCAAACCCCTGTACAGTAGAACTCTAGAACTGTTTCATCTTGTAAAACGGAAACTCTATCTACTGGACAAACATTTTATGGAGGTTCCCTAGCAGCAAAGAAGTAATAGTTAGAGTAGGAAAATTGAAGTTTGAAAGTTTTTTGCCTCCTCTGAATATACCACTAACCTTAATATTCGATCCCCGTCTAATTTAGAACGTAATCTTTAATAAAAGTCCTTTTAAAATCATACAAGCTTATTACTAGCTAGTATCACCAATATGAATCTACCGTAGAGAGTGAATGTTCCAGAATACTGCTAGAATGATGAGACTGGAACATCTTCAATTACAACAAACTTTAAGAGGGTAGCTTCTTAAAATCTACAATGGACTTTAAGTGGTTTGATATCTGTGCTGTTTAACTTGTTACTTACCTGTAGTCACAAAAGGAAATGATAGTTTAATTTTGGAATTACCTGCTTTCATTGTTTTCACACCGGTTTGGCATGACTTGTGACTAATTTCTAACAAAGTCAAAACAGAATATTTTCTCTGAATATCTAGAACCAAAGGAAGATGGTGTGTGAATAGCTTTTTATCCCTAAATGATCTGTACTTGACTCCGGAAGCCATTTCTTTCTCTTTTAATCTTTCTCTTTCCTCTCTTTCTTTACGCTTTTATTTCTTCTCCCCTTTACATATTTGTTTCTGTTTTAGTAATTGTAAAAAAAAAAAAAAACCAGAAAACAAAACCCCTACACTTTCCAAATATTTTTTTAAAAATCTAGATGCATAGAAACATGGAATACATGTTGGGGGTTATAAAAATTATTGCAATAATCAACAAAGTACACTGTGCAAATTTATAGTATCATATCCATTACACTTTCGAAGTGATCGGTTTTTATCAATACAATTACTTATTTTAGTCACTGAGAATAATAAATACTTTTTTTTCTTTTTAGGGCTCCATCTGTGGCATATGGAAGTTCCCAGGGTAGGGGCTGAATTGGAGCTACACCTACCAGCCTACACCACAGCCACAGCAAAGCCAGATCCAAGCTGCATCTGTGACCTACACCACACCTCATGGCAACACCAGATCCTTCACCCACTGAGTGAGGCCAGGGATCGAACCCAAGTCCTCATGGATACTAGTGAGGTTCCTTACCACTGAGCCATGATGGGAACTCTAGAATAATAAACACTTTTGACATCGCAAATAATCACGAGAATTTTTGGAAGAAAGTACTTATTTTCTCCACAAATAAAGATCTACGATGGCCCAAAATATATGCTCCTTCTCTAACACACTTCCTTGCCTTCAAAAGGTTTAAATGGGATTGGATGAAAAATATTAAGTGTCTGCCAGTACTGGAGGTTGTAGTTTAAAGTGAGAGAGCAGCTCCCTGGTGACCTATTGGTTTAAGAATCCAGGGTTGTTGCTGCTGTGGTGGGGATTTAATCCCTGGCTAGGGAATTTCTGCATGCCACAGGTGCAGCCAAAATAAAAATAAATAAATAAATAGCATTTATTAGAAAAAAGTCAAGTGAGAAATTATTTTCCTTGTGGGTAAAAGGTAGGCTGTTTCCCTGCTTGAGCCAATGATTTTTTTTTTCCCCCAACACCATGGCATGTGGAAATTCCTAGGCTGGAGAACAAATGCCTGCCAACAGCAGCTACCCAAGCCACTGCAAAGACAATGCCAGCTCCTTATCTTGTGCCACAGGAGAACTCCTTTTATTTGTTTGCCATTACAGTGATTTTTTTTTTTTTAATAAGGGGTTGACAGGGTACCTTCAAAGCAACAAGGTAATTTGGTCAAAGTTTTTTCATTGTTTTCCTTACCAGTTAAAACCAGAAAACCTTTTACCCAATAGAGCACTCACAAAGGAATCTCACATCCCCATTAGCTGGATTGCAGGGTGGCTTCTTCTGAAGTGCCCCCTCGTGGAGGTTCTTGGAGAGACCTCTGATGTTTTTTGCAATCTCCTTTTGACCTAGAATATGGCTACAGCACGGTGGCTGTGACCCTGCTCACGCTGGGCTCTATGCTGGGGACAACCCTGATCCTTTTCCACAGCTGCGAGGAGAACTATAGGCTCATTCTACAGCTGTTTGTGGGCCTGGCTGTTGGGACACTTTCTGGGGATGCCCTGCTCCACCTCATCCCTCAGGTAAGCTGCTATTTTCTGCTTCAGATGGAGTGTTTCTCATTTCTCTTGAAGTTTAGCCCCGGGAGGTGTTTGTGCAGAATGTCACAGTGGCTGGGATGCATACCTTCTGTGGCCAGTGTGTTTCTTGGAAATCAGTATTATTTCTCATAGGAGAACAGAGCTAATCAGTAGATTTACCACATTATTCTTATTTGCGAAATTAAAAAAAATAGGTGATCAGCTATTGATTCCTATTAAGAAAAATTCAGGAAGTGTATACTATGTATCTATACATAAAAACGAGAAATTTGGGAGTTCTCCTTGTGGTTTAGGAATAACGAACCCAACTATCCATGAGGATGTGGGTTTGACTGCTGGCCCTGCTCAGGTTAAAGATCTGGTGTTGCCGCAAGCTGTGGTGTAAGTGGCAGATGTGGCTTGGATATGGTGTGGCTGTGACTGTGGTGTAGGCCCACAGTGGCTGTTCTGATTCAGCCCCTAACCTGGGAACTTCCATATGCTGCAGGTGTAGCCAAAAGAGAAAAGAAAAAAAAAAAAAAATGGGCAACAAGATGCATTGTTTTAGCCCTCAATCCTTATCAGATCCATTCTCTGCCCTAGAAGATTGCACTTCCTCAGCTCCGTTGCAGGCTGGATTGTTCTCCTGGTTCCCCACCCCTTCCCCCATTGGGGGCATTAAGAGAAAAGCCATAGTAGGAGGAGAGAGAGTGAGAGAGTGGCAGGGATATTTTTTCCCTGTTCCCTCCTTCTAGCACTTGCTCTAAAAGCCTCAGATTACCTGCAATACCGCAGGCCTCCTCCCCTGGCTCCACCTCCCACTGAGCTTCCAGAACATTCTTGCTCACCTTTGCCCTTTGCCCTTGCAACCCTAAGAATGGTAATGGTTCCCTGTAGGGTTGTTGCTAGTTTCTGGGTGTCTCATTATCCCTTATTTCTGCCCTTGACCCTGCTCACCCCTCCGCCCTAGCATTAACCTCTCTTCATCTGAACCATCACGGTGAATTTCTCTTTCTTGCCCAACTTATTAGCGTCCAGATTTCCTGTAAGAAACATGCAAGCTCCAGGAAGCTGGCTTTTTGCTGAAGGCTCTGAAAGCTCTTTTATTTGTCAGAAATGAAAGGACCAGACCCTGAGAAGCCGAAGATTTCAGGGAGAAAGATCTTGAGATGCAGTTATCTATTCCCTCTGAAATCTCGCAGGATAGATAATGACAAGCAAATGGTTTTCCTCCACTTCTCTCAAAACCAACATGTACAAATTTTCCACAAGCCTCTCACAATTTCCTCCAGGGTCACTCTTGTGGCTCAGAGGCTCAGTAATTATTAGACATTCTGAATATTGCCAAGTGAGCATTGGAGAGATAAAACAAACCATTATTAGTTTTAATTTCCCTTGTAATCTTGTTTTCTGGAACTCTTTCAGAGCGTCTTGGTGTGAGGCGGTGGCCGATGCCTTTCCTAGGTCACTGCAGTGGGCACTTCACTGCCCAGGGTCCTTGGAAATAGGAACAGGCTCTTAAGCTGCCTGGGTTCCCCCAGTGGGGGAGGGTGCAGCTCAGGGCAGCAGGGTGGACATGGGGTGGGTGGGACTGTCAGCTGGCCCTGCAAAGACATACTGCAGAGGGGCACTTAGCTGGGTTTCACTTAGAAGGTAGTCGCTTGACTTGAGGAAGGCGATGAGGACACAAGTTATTGGGAAGAGAAAGAAAGAGGCAGGACAAGTGAGGTGGAAAAGCCAGAAAAATTAGTGGTTCCCGAATGTAATCCAAGTCGAGTGTTTAAAGGCCTTTGCAGAAGGAAGAAAAATGCCACTGTCATGATTTCTCCTGTTAACTAGTTAAATTTATTCAATTCTAAGGCCTACATTTCCTTCTGAAGTTGTGAGGTTTGCTTCTGTTTTGTGACATTACAGCGTCTTCTATTTTGTGAAATAATGATCATTACAAATATTAAGTGGGTATCCCTAAAGAAAAAGTTGCTTTTATATGTCCTTGTTTTTAGTTCTCTCCATAAACTCAGTATATTTTCATATATTCTTTTGATTTTTTATGGTCTATATTTATGCACATTCATAGTGTAATAAAATCAGATGCACGAATTTCTCTCTATTATACCTAGATTTTCAGTGGGTCGTATCCTTATATAATCTTTAATTCTTATCATATTCCTCAAACAAACATATATTGGACAACATAACTTGGAAAACAGTTTCTTTGCAAGATTCCAGGTCATGAAATTTTACCATTGTTAAATAGGGTATTTTATTTTATTATTATTATTTTTTTATCGCAGTGATTTTTATTTTTTCCCTTAGATTTGGTTTACAGTGTTCTATCAATTTTCTACTGTATAGCAAAGTGACCCAGTCACACATACATATGCATATTCTTTTCCTCACGTTATCCTCCATCCTGTTCCATCACAAGTGACTAGATATAGTTCCCAGTGCTACACAGCAGGATCTCATTGCTTATCCATTCCAGCAATAGTTTGCGTCTATTAACCCCAGCTTCCCAGTCCATCCCACTCCCTCCCCCTCCCCCTTGGCAACCACAAGTCTGTTCTCCAAGTTCATGAGTTTCTTTCCATAATCTCAATGTATATATGTAGATCCATACATATACTCACATGTATACATATGTACATACATATAAAGACCTACATACATATTTAGAGGAACATATATACATATAATTTCTTTTACCTTTTTTACTTGTTTTTTCTTTTCTCTTTTTATGACTGTACTTGCAGCATATGGAAGTTCCCAGGTCCAGGGTTGAATCAGAGCTGCAACTGAGTCCTATGCCACATCCACAACAACACCAGATCTGAGCTGCATCTGTGACCTACACTGCAACTTGTGGCAATGTCAGATCCTTAACCCACTGAGCGAGGCCAGGGATTGAACCTGCATCCTCATGGAGACTGTCAGGTTCTTAACCCACTGAGCCACAACAGGAACTCATTTTTCCTTTTCTAAATTGAATGGTCAGTAATATCCTGAATGTGGAAACCACTGAGCTGTTCTTAAACTGTCTTCTCCAGGGAAGGGAATATGATACATAACGATTTACTAGCTCACAAGAAATCATGAGGTTAACCAATGGGACGAATCAGTCAATGGGATGAGTCAACTAGAGGAAAATTCCTGATGCTTTTCTGGTATCCTTTTGTGTTCCAGAGAGCTGACAATACTGCTGGGCATGCAGGATGCACTTGATGGAAAAAGTCTTTCAGGCGGATTCCTTACTTATTTAAACATTCATTAAAAATTTTATTTGGAAGTTCCCTTGCAGCACAGTGGGTTAAGGATCTGGCATTTTCAATGCTGTGGCATGGGTTCTATCCCTGGCCCAGGAACTTCTGCATGCTACGGATATGGCCAAAAAAAATTCAGCTAGTGAGTTCCCTTTGTGGCACAGCAGAAACTTGAATCTGACCAATATCCATGAGGATGCAAGTTTAATTCCTAGCCTCGCTCAGTGAGTTAAGGATCCAGTATTGCCATGAGCTGTGGTATAGGCCAGGGAACTTTCATATGCTGCAGGTGCAGCCCTAAAAAGCAAAAAGTAAAAAAAAAAAAAAAAATTCAACTGAAGGACTGAGAATGTATGAAAATTTAGGCCAGCTGTGGTATAGGCTACAAGTGGGGTGTGGGTTCAATCCCTGGCCTGGGAACTTCCACCTACCATGAGTGTTGCAAAAAAAAGAGAGTTAATTGTTATGCAGCATGGTGAGAATAAACCCCAATTGAAATGTATCTTTATATTTGTTCTGGATATAAAAGACATTAATTACATAAATTAAAATATATAAAGCATTGCTGTGCAAATAGATACGGATTGAATGAGGGGAAAAAATTGGCTAGGTGTTTCCTGGTGGCTCAGTGAGTTAAGGATCTGGCATTGTCATTGCTGTGGCTCAGGTCATTGCTGTGGCATGGGTTTGATCCCTGGCCCAGGAACTCCTGCATGCCGTGGGCATGACCAAAAAAATTCACCTAAAGGACAGAGAAGGTGTGAAAATTTAGGGCACTTGCTGAAATAAGCTTAGGCTTTTGTTCTACTCATTAGCAGAAGGTATTCAAAGCTCTCTTTTCTCATGTCTTATTTGATTCTGATTAAATCATACAGTGAAATTATTCATACATCTAAAAGTAAACTGAGTTTTTCCACATGTTGTCATGGGGTGCCCCAGAATGAAAGTTGAATATATTCAGAAATGGGCCTATGAATTAATTTTTAAGTCATCAAAATTGATTTTTCTCTGTCTCTTTTCTTTTTAGATTCTTGATGTACATAAGCAGGAAGCCTTAGAGTTTGGACATTTCCATGAAAGCAAAGGCTATATTTGGAAACTGTTGGCATTAATTGGAGGCATCCATGGATTTTTCTTAATAGAAAAATGTTTTATTCTTCTCGTATCACCAAGTGCTGAGGTATATTTTAAATTTGATTTATCTTCTGCTTTAGGGCTTCAAGCGATTTGTCTTTTATTTCAGAAGTACTTGTTCAGGAGTTCCCGTCGTGGCGCAGTGGTTAACGAATCCGACTAGGAACCATGAGGTTGCGGGTTCGGTCCCTGGCCTTGCTCAGTGGGTTAATGATCCGGCGTTGCCGTGAGCTGTGGTGTAGGTCACAGACATGGCTCGGATCCCGTGTGGCTGTGGCTCTGGTGTAGGCTGGCAGCTACAGCTCCAATTGGACCCCTAGCCTGGGAACCTCCATATGCCGCCGGAGCGGCCCAAGAAATGGCAAAAAGACAAAAACAAACAAACAAACAAAAAACAACAAAAAAAACCCCAAAAAAAACAAAACAAAAAGAACTACTTGTTCAAAAGTCATGGACAGCTTTCTAAGGTTATCTAGGTCACGGATGGGGCTCTTATTTCTGGAAGACACAGATCATTCTGCAGGACAGCTTCCCTATAAGCATGATTATTAATTTTTAATTTTTATTTTTAAAAATTTTTTTAAATTATTTTTATTTTTTCCATTACAGCTGGTTTACAGTGTTCTGTCAGTTTTCTACTGTACAGCAAAGTGATCCAGTCACACATACATACATACATAAGTTCTTTTTCTCACATTATCCTCCATCATGCTCCATCATAAGCGACTAGATATAGTTCCCTGATTATTAATTTTTTAAACATCTATTGCTGGCTCATTAATGTACTTGTTACAACTCTCCCTTTGACCTCCCTGGCTAGTTTAGAAAGAGGAGAGGATTTCATGTATGAGGATGAAGGGATTTAAAGGCTTAGCTACCAATCTGTGCTTTGGGTATCTTTTCTAACCCCAAATGATCAAGCAAAGCAAAAACTCTGAAAAGCCACAAAATTACACATCCTTCTCTATCTTGAGGGCGTTTAAAATGATGAAAAGAAATCTCAGGCATGGGACCTGTGGCAAATCTTATTTTTCAGCTTGAAGCACTGCTTTCATTGTGTACGAATTTGATCCGTTTCTTATGTATATGACAAAATGTAAAATGTATGGCTTATTGATGGATTTTGTTTCTTTTCGCTCTCACGCATTATCCTATAAGAATTAGATGAAAAGTTGTGTTGGATGGTTTAAAAGGTAAATGCTTGTGGAAAGTGCTAGCACACTGAAATAAGTAAGCTTTCCTTACAATGTCCTGGGGCTCTGCAGTCCTTCTGGTTTTCTAGTTAATTCTTGACTTTCTACCTGTTCAGTAGTATAAAAATGCCTGTGTTTAGGGCACACATTAGCTGTCTTTTAAAATATCAGCCCTTGTTTATTATTATTATTATTATTGTAGATTTATTCAAAAATTCCATTTTATGCATCAAAAATAAGGTGGTTGGAGCTCCTGCTGTGGCTCAGTGGTAACAAATCCAGCTAATATCCATGAAGATGTGGGTTCAATCCCCGGCCTCGTTCAGTGGGTTAAGGATCTGACATTGCCATGACCTGTGGCTTAGGTCACAGATGCGGCTCAGATCTGGTATGGCTGTGTCGTAGGCCTCAGCTACAGCTCCACTTGGACCTCTGTCCTGGGAACATTGATATGCTGCATGTGCAGCCCTAAAAAACAAAAAAAAAATTAAAAAAAAATAAGGTGGTTAATAGATAGAAGGATGATAAATGGATAGACAGGTGATAAAATAGAGTAAAATGTTAAGGGTAGGATCCAGGGAGTGAGAATCTGAGCGTTGACATCACAATTCTTTCAATTTTTCTCTATATTGGAGAATTTTCATAATAAACAGATTTTAAACAAAATCCCCCCAAAAATCTGTTTTAAGAAATCAGGGGTATTCTCTGGCCTGGAGCCCAAGCTAGGAGGCTAGAGTGATTCAGAAAGGAGCGGTGTCAGCTTCAAACCCAGCACTTATTCTAAAAGTTTGGGAACTTAACCTCACAAAAAGTGTTTTAATCTAACCAAAGGACAATAATGTGGTCCCCATTTATACACAATAGACTAGCCTTCCTGGCCTGGGAAAGCCTTCCTGGACTAGCTTTCCCCAGACTGGGAAAGCTAATTTACAAAGCCAGCGTATCAACCTAGGCATGATAATTAGAATTGAAAGCAGATGGAAATGAGTGAAATAAATTCTGCACTCCTCAAATCAGAGGGTTTTTTTCTGTTTGTCCTTGGACTTGTCAGGCCACTTAGAATGAGTTTTAAGAATATAAGCGGAAGATTCATGATAGAGTGTAAAATAAAAGGAATGAGAATATTTTATAAGCTACAGGTACGTTATTTTTTTTCCTTCTTTTCTTTATTTTTTTAAGTTAAAGTATATTTGATTTACAATGTTCTGCCAATTTCTGCTATACAGCAAAGTGACTCGGTTTTATATATATATATATATATATATACACACACACATATATATGTATACTTGTGTATACATTCCTTTTCTTACTTATCTTCCATCATGGTCTGTCCCAAGAGAGTGGATATAGTGCCCTGTGCTGTATGGTAGGACCCCATTGCTTATCCATTCTAAATGTAATAGTTTATGTCTACTAACCCCAAACTCCCCATCCATTCTTCCCCCTCCCCCTTGGAAACCACAAGTCTTTTTTTCTTTCTTTTTTTTTTTTTTTTTTCAGGGCTGCACCCATGACAATGGAGGTTCCCAGGCTAGGGGTCAAATTGTAGCTGCAGCTGCCAGCCTACACCGCAGCCACAGCAACATGGATCTTTAACCCACTGATCGAGGCCAGGGCTTGATCCTGCATCCTCATGGATCCTCGTCAGATTCATTTCTGCTGAACCACAACGGGAACTCCAACCACAAGTCTTTTGCAGCTGCAGGTACTTTAACGGGTTCCTCTCTTTCTGGAGATATTAATTTCGTAGTTATGGGGTACAGTACAGTTTCCTTTATCATCATTTTGGTATCTCCATCAAGAAGAGCTCACACTTTAACTTCGCAGTAAATAAAAAAGACAATATTAAAAACTACCACTGTTCAAGCCTTTGCAGTTTGTGACTAGCATTTTCAAAGTTGCATTCTCAGAACGTGCATGTTTCAGGGCAGTCCTGTGCTGTTCCATTTCAGCAGGCATTTATCCTGAAGAAATTCTCCCAGTAACTCTTTTTGTGTCCCCCACCACTTTGGCCAATAAGCGAAACCTGAAATAGAACCATGGAATTGACAGGCTGCACCTGTGTTCTCTGGCTTCCGCACTAATTTTAAACCATCCTCATCCAGCAGGGCGTGTCATTGGTTACTGGGCACGCGGGACATACCCACCATCTTGCATTCAACTCTGAATTAAGTGACCAGACAGGCAGAGGCAAATCTGCTTCAACCATCCAGTTGGTAGGTTGCCCATCTGAAGTATTCTACTGATTTGATTCCCTTCTTTCCTCTATTCCTTGATAAATGAAAATCAGTAGACTAGATAAATGAAATTCGCTCCTGATTTGCTTATTCTTGACCATGATAAATCCTATTTAGAAAACTGCCACACACCTTAAGTCTGTTTTAAAGCGTAAAATGCATTCACGTCACTGTTACCTGCACCACTTTGAAACACAGATGGATTAGACTGACATAATACACATATCCCTTTGTTGTTGTTGTTGTTGTTGTTGCTGTTTTGTCTTTTTGCCTTTTCTAGGGCCGCTCCCGCAGCACATGGAGGTTCCCAGGCTAGGGGTCTAATTGGAGCTGTCGCTACCGGCCTACGCCACAGCTACAGCCACTAGGGATCTGAGCCGTGTCTGCAACCTACACCACAGCTCATGGCAACACCAGATCCTTAACCCACTAAGCAAGGCCGGGGATCGAACCTGCAACCTCCTGGTTCCTAGTCGGATTTGTTAACCACTGAGCCACGACAGGAACTCCAATAATACACGTATCCTTAATTGCTGTGTTTACAAGGTTTCATAAGCCAGCCGGCCTTGAGGTTTTTCCATTCTGAACAATCCTTCATCATGATGAGGGGAGGGCAAATAAATGCTGAGCAAGGAATTAGAGCATCTAGGAGTGGGATGTTCCTTTCATAATGAAGAAGAGAATTTTGCCCAAGAAGATGCCTCGTAGTAAGTGCCTTCTGTTACACTGAGTTTTTCATGATAAAAATCTTCCAGATGAATTCTCAAAATGCAGCCTCCAATCCAGTTCCAAACAGTATTTCCATTCTAATTCTTAAAGTAACAAGTCAAAGACAGAGAAAATATAAAAGTATACATCAGAGTTAGAAAACTTGCCTCCTGTAACTGTGGCTTTAGGAGAGGGGGGTTACAGTTCAAGGGTAGATTTCTGAGTGGACAGAAGTAGGCTATTGCTGAGACATTAGCCTGGCCAAAAAAAAAAAAAGAAAAAGTCTGGCAGTAGATTGCAGAACTAGAGCTAACTCGGAGATCCGAACAAAAACCCCACAATTTTTAAAAAATGATTTTTTTTAAGCTCTGTTGTGTTTATTGGTTAGATATGTCACATGTGGTTTGAATGAAGGTAACTTGGAGCTGAGATTCTTTTTTCAATCATTTTAAGGCTGACTTCATTCCTTCTGTGTGAATGAAGTGTCCAAAATCCCAAAACACATATAAGCAGACCTCTGAAGCTAATTTAATGAGGTTAGGACGATTTGACTGCTCTAACTCACTAATGATGCCGTCCCCGTCTCTTCTGAGACATAGAAATAACACGAACTTTTAGGATTGTTTGACAGGTTCTATTTCCTAATTCTTAAGGAAGAAGAGGAACTCACAAATCTTTCCAATCATCAAAAAAGTCTTAGATGTTTGCCTCTAAAGTCCTTTATGTAGTTAGTGTCATGATACATAGCTTTGGGGGGGGGGGGAAAGAATCTTGGAATAAATATGTGAACTCCTGTCTTTTGATAGAAGTGTAGAGCCTTTAGATTATGATCAGGCTTTTGATACAATGTAATTTAGAAAGATATTTTAGGAGTTCCCGCCGTGGCTCAGTGGTTAATGAATCCGACTAGGAACCATGAGGTTGTAGGTTCGATCCCTGGCCTTGCTCAGTGGGTTAAGGATCCAGCGTTGCCGTGAGCTGTGGTGTAGGTTGCAGACTCGGCTTGGATCCTGAATTGCTGTGGCTGTGGTGTAGGCCGGCAGCTGTAGCTCTGATTAGACCCCTAGCCTGGGAACCTCCATATGCCGTGGGTATGGCCCTAAAAAGCAAAAAAACAAAAACAAAAAAGAAAGATATTTTAGTTTTATTTTTTTTAAGTTTTATTGAAGTAGAGTTGATTTACAAGGTTGTGATAATTTCTGCTGTACAACCAAGTGATTGAATTATACATGTATATATATATATATACACACATATTATATATTACATATATATATACATACATATATATGTATATAATCATTCTCTTTCAGATTCTTTTCCCACGTAGATGATCACAGAATATTGGGTAGAGTTCCCTGTGCTCTACAGCAGGTCCCCTTTGGCCAGTCATTCCCTATACCTTAGTGTGCTAAAAAAGACATTTTATAAAACTGCTAGATCTACCAATTTCAGGCAAGAGGCCTGCGTACCTCCTCTAATGCTTTCAGGTCCTACGTTCTCAGCTATCCTTTTCCAAAAATAGCCTATCAACTCCATCTTTTGCATAGCTGCTGTTTGCTAACATGTGGATGTTCAGTTTACTTTTTATTTTACGTTTTTAAAAAAGATACTTTGTCTCACATTAAATTCGTCTCAAAGTTTCCACAATTTGGGGTGCTATGAATATGCTTCTAAAAGGAAATAGCACAGGAGTTCCTGATGTGACTCAGTGGTAACACTTCTGACTAGTGTCCATGAGGATGTGGATTCGACCCCTGGCTTTGCTCAACGGGTTAAGGATCTGGTGGCATTGCGGTGAGCTGCAGTGTAGGTTGCAGACAAGGCTCGGATCTGGAGTTGCTGTGGCTGTGGTATAGGCCAGCACCTGCAGCCCCAATTTGACCCCTAGTCTGGGAACTTCCATATACAGCAGTTGCGGCCCTAAAAAACAAAACAAAACAAAACAAAAAGTTGAAAGAATATATTCTATAGGCAGAAAAGAAGTATTCTTTTCACATAATAGAATAAGCCTCTGAAGGCTAGGGAAAGAAGGTGACTTTCCTGAAGTTGCACCATGAGTCCGTCTCTGAAATAAAGTCACATCATCTCGATTTGTGGAAGTCAATTTCAGAATCCCACTTCCCTGTCAGGTGAAAGGGTGAAGAAGCTTTTAAAATGTATGCAATTGTCTTTTGTAAGCTTGTCAGTCTGCCTTCCTAATGACGAATTCTCTAACTGACTGGAAAAGCAACAAAAACAGCATCTTGTACTATTGTGAAGGAAATGAGGTGTTAGGTGTGCAAGGGTTTCTTCTCCACAATCTCCTTCAAGATCGGAAGGTGCATCCTAGATCCACCATCCACCAGATGGGAGGAGTGTAAACTTAGGTCATGAATCAAGAATCAGGAGTTCCTGCTGTGGCCAACAGGATCAGTGGTGTCTCTGCAGCACCAGGACGCAGGTTTGATCCCTAGTCCAGCACAATGGGTTAAAGGATCCCTTCATAATTGCAGCTCAGATCTGATGCCTGGCCTGGGAACTCCATATGCCGCAGGGTGGGCAAAAAAGAAAAAAACAAAAAGGAATCAAGAATCATTATTTTCTCTACAGCTTTTGGGTTTTATAAAGGCTTACATAATTTAAGAATGAATTATAGACTTGAGATGTGGCTACTACTGAGATGTAGCTTCTAGCCCTCTATGGAAGACTCTGATCTAGGTAAGAGGACTATTTTTATCTAAATGTAGGTAGTGGAAAAAACATGCCTGTAGACTCTTGGCTCAACCTTTTCTGTTTGTCTATGAAATGTTCTAATATACTTCAGAAAATCAAAATGTCTTTTGATGTTCAGCATAACTCTTTAGTTGTTTCATTTTGCAATAAAGTGATGACTTGTCTATCTTTCATTTTTATTTTTAAATTTAAAATAGAAAAGCCCAGAAGACTCACAGGCAGCTGAAATTCCTAGAGGCAGTATGACTGCTCCCAACAGAAAATGTGAGTATCAGTTCAAAAAAACATCAGATGGAGAAAGTGCCATAGAAAAAGGTGATACCTTCTTTGAAATAAAAATGTCAAAGCCATATAAAATTCTTCTTGGGTATGTATTTCAGTATTAAAATCCTTGCAATGAAAATTTTCATATTCATTCCTATCAGTCTTTCAAATGTCTTACACATTAATGTCAACTTACCCCATTCTTTAAGAATGTTTTCCTTGGAGTTCCCGTCATGGCGCAGTGGTTAATGAGTCCGACTAGGAACCATGAGGTTTTGGGTTTGGTCCCTGCCCTTGCTCAGTGGGTTAACGATCCGGCGTTGCCGTGAGCTGTGGTGTAGGTTGCAGACTCGGCTCGGATCCCGCGTTGCTGTGGCTCTGGCGTAGGCCGGTGGCTACAGCTCCGATTCAACCCCTAGCCTGGGAACCTCCATATGCCATGGGAGCGGCCCAAGAAATAGCAACAACAACAACAACAAAAAGACAAAAAAAAAAAAAAGAAAAAGAATGTTTTCCTTGATTGCTTAAAACCGAACCTCTGGAAACTTTGGTATACTTACGTTATCAAGACTCCTTTAAAATCTTGCTTACATGATGATTTGAGCCTTTCACTTCCCATGAAGTCTGGAGACTTTATTGGTTTTTTGTCTTCTAGCACAGTCTGCTGGTAATTCATCCCAAAGGTCTCTCTCCTTTTTGGTATTGTCGTTAAGGTAGTAGAGTTTGGAGTCCCCGGTGATTCAGTGGGTTAGGCATCCAGTGTTGTCACTGCTATGGCCTCAGTCGCTGCTGTGGCACAGGTTTGATCCCTGGCTGGGGAACTCCCCCCTACGCCATGGGCTTGGCCAGAATTAAAGAGAGTAGAGTTCAAATCAGTTATGTCTCCTTATTCATATCTTACCCTCTAACTCATTTGTTTGCATAATTTGCATCCAGCCTTATTCTGTCCATGATTTTCCCTGTTCCTGAATTTGCCTTAGCCATTTTGCATAGGACTTTCTTCCTTTTTGCTTATGCTTCGGAGTAATTTCTAGAATTTTTTTTTAAAGGTCTGTGTGGGTTTTCATCAGTTGCTCCAGAATCCTCGTCCCATTTTTCTCACTGATATTACCCTTTTGTGAACACATTTCCCAATGTTTTAATGTAAAGCAATCATGGTTCATTATTCCCATTCCACTGTAATAAGTTCGTTACCGAATAAGAAAGACAGCTATTGAATATTTATTATATACCAGGCACAATGCTAAACACACAGCATAGATTATCTCATGTAATCCTCTTACAACTTACTCAAGTAAGGATAATTAATATCCAAAAGATACAAATGAAGAGACCAGTTGTTCAAAAGGCTAGGTCGCTGCCCAGGTCACTGCACCAAAAATTTCCTTGTGATCCTTCATTCATGTCTGCATCCCTGTGTTTTTTCACACTCATTCATTCATTCATTTCAGAAATGTTTGAAGAGAGTTCCCTGGTGACTCAGCAGGTTACATGGCTGTGTTTTCACTGCTGTGGCTCTGGTTACTTCTATGGCACAGGTTCGATCCCTGCATGAGGCAGGCATGGCAAGAAAAAAAAAAAAAAAAAAGGAGGAAATCTTTGAAGGTGTACATCCTGTGGGGAATAAAAATAGGAATGATCTTGTTTTCACTGTGGTTGAGGATAAAAATACTGAGAAGAACATACAGGATGGTAACAATCATTCTGAATGAGTTCGATGTTTTAACTCCTGTAATTTATTTATATGATGCAGAGTATGTAATTACACAGTCTGCCCAACTCTGCTTTCAGGATATTGTTAGTGATTTTTTTCCTTCTAAATCTTTGGTTCTAGGAGCAGTGTTTGAATGCCTGGCACCTAGAAGGTGTCTAAGAGGCTTTTTTTTTGTATTTGTTTTTGGAAGAAGGGAGTTGGAAAGAAGGCTACCCCTGGTCAAATGAGGAGCCGGGAGCAGATGCTCGAGCAGGGAGTAATGGTCTTTTTCAAATATTTTGTAGACCTCATATCTTTCCACTTCCGCTATCAAGCACAGCACACAGAATGAATAGGGAACACATCCAAATGCAATTACTCAGCTGCCTTTTGCCAGGGACATATTGAATTAGCCTCAAATATTTGATGATTTGTTTCGAATGACCTCAATGGTGGAGCTCAGCTTGTGTTTCAGAAGACAGGATGTGAAAATCTCATCCATAGCCTGACTTAAATAAGCAGAAAGCAACATGATACAAGGTCCAGCCCATGTATCACCATAGGAAACCTCTGATAAGTCAGAAATGTGGAACTCAGTGTGACTGCCAGGTACCAAAGGAAAGGTAAAAGAGTATTGATAATTCTGTAATGAGTACATTGGTCTGTCGGTGAATGCTTATCTTCTGTTGAATATTTCACTTAAACAGTGTGCATAATGGGTTCCTTGTAGCTTATATGCAAATATGTGTATTTGCTTTGTAGCGTGTTACATGTCCAAGAGCTGACATTTAGAAACCCATCATCAGAGATAATAAAATAATGGGCAACAAAAATAGGCCATCCTGTTTCTTGGCAGAGTATAAATTGGATAAAGATTTTCATGTGACTATGTCCTATTCATATCAAAAGTGTATGTAGGCACCTGGAAATCGCAATGTATCTGTATGCCACAGTGTTTTCAGATGGACTGAATTATTTTATTTCCCCAAAGAAGAGCTTTACTTCTAAACATTGGCAGGAAAGGCCAAGCAACTTGTTTGCATTATTAGGCTGTGTGAGTTTCCAAGCAATGGCATTAAGAACTCTCTGAGGAGTTTATGCTGTGGCTCAGTGGGTTAAGGACCCAACATTGTCTCTGTAAGGATGCAGTTCAGTCCCTGGCTCTGCTCCCTGGTTTAAGGATCCAGTGTTGCCGTAAGCTGGGATCCAGGTCACAGATGCAGCTTGGATCCTGTGTAGTCGTGGCTGTGGTCTAGGACTGCAGCTGCAGCTCCGATTCAACCTCTAGCCTGGAAACTTCTGTGTGTCACAAGTGTGGCCCTAAAAAGAAACAAAACAAAACCTCTCTGAATTCAATAATTTGATATTTAGGCTGTGTTTTTATGACTGCTGCCAAAAATCTTCCCATTTTTGACAAACAATAAAATGAATTAGGATACCAAAAGAAGGATAGAAATGAGTCTCACAGCAGTGCTTCTAAAATAAAGCATTTTTTTTTAGAAGTAAAATGCATAGGATATCTTTGCAACACAGGCAATATGGTTATCTCCTGGCTGGTACTCTGGGCTATATCTGCTGTTTCCTGAACTGCCTTATTTCACAGTGTGGGGTATGCAACAAGTCAAATTATACTCCCCAGATAAAACAACAAACCACGTTATAGTATAGTCCCTCCATAGTCTTAGCCCATGGGACAGAAACCAGAAGGTACCCTCTTCCTATTTTTACTGAGTGTACACTTAGTAGACTATTGTCTGTGGTTCTAACAGCAACAGTAGTGACTCGGCATGACGGTCACACAGTCTATACCAACTGAGTGAAGCTTCAGACAGTGGCAATGATTTTAATGGTTAATCTTAGCAAATGGTCTACCTAGGTAATTCATTGTCAGAATAAGTGTTATCCTCAAAATACTTTAAAAAAAATGTTTTAAATATAGTTGATTTACAATGTTGTGCCAGTGACCCAGTCATACATATGTATATAAATTCTCTTTTTCATATTCTCTTCCATCATGGTCTATCCCAAGAGACTGGACATAGTTCCCTGTGCTGTACAGCAGGACCTCTCTGCTTATCCATTCTACACATAATAGTTTGCATCTGCTCACCCCTAGCTCCCCGTCCAGCCCCGCGCTCTCCCCACCCCCACACCCTTGACAACCACAGGTCTGTTCTCTGTGTCTATAAGTCTGTTTCTCCCAATACTTTTAGTATTTGTATAGGGTTCCACCCTATGATGAGATTACACTGCTATACCATTTTAGCTTTTTGAAAACAAATTCTATTAAAAACTCAAACCCAATTATGATCTAATTATTGCATTAATTAAACCCATCATGGTCCACATTATTTCATTGGCTAGCCGCTAATCAGATCATGTACATGAGGTAACGGAACCCCAAGTAAAAAGCTTCTCTTTCTTTTATTCAATGTCTAGTTGGTTTAGTCCTGAGAGGTATTTTTCAGGAAGACGGAATATTCAGTAATGGTTCTGAAGCTAACTTTGGGATCAGAAGGTTCTTTTGAGGTCATATTTGGGAGTGAATGAGGCAGTGCGAGAGGGTCATTACTACCAACTGGAAAAGAAAATTGTCCCAAAGTGGTGAGAGGTTGCCAGGTGACTCCAGCAGAGGCACACAAGGGACTTCTGACTCAGAGGAGAGTTTGGGAAAACAGACTCCATTTCAATGACATGCTCCATGGAGGATCTTACATCATTTAAAAATGCTTTATGAGAGACCTATATGGAAAGGCCATCGGTAGTATTTTGGAAGGCTGTAACAGTATTCTTCTTATTTTCTTCTTTGGCACAGCTGAACAGGGCGAGAGAAGAAGGAATGCTGTCATTGAGTTCATTATTAGTCAGACCCACTAGAAAAACAGTGACCATACTTCCCAGTATACTGTATCATATCAGTTACCATATTTGCAGATGCAGGCTTGACTTATTTGGAAAGCTGAAACAAAGTGGCATTACTTAATCTGATGCAATTTGAGAACCTCGAGGATGAATGGGATTGAAGAATTCCATGCAATGTGTAGTGAGTGCTCTGTTAATGCTTCTCACACCTTTGTTTGGTTCTTTAGGCAAAACCATCAGCTTGTTGGCAATAATGATCCTGGTTGGGGACAGCCTGCATAATTTTGCAGATGGCCTCGTAATAGGAGCAGCCTTCTCATCCTCATCTGAGTCAGGCGTAACCACGACCATTGCTATCTTGTGTCATGAAATTCCCCATGAAATGGGTAAGTCTGACGGCAGAGTCTCTGTTTCCTGCTTGTTGAGAAACATTATAATGTATGTCTAGCTAGAGTTTACTAGCTTCCTTTTCCAAAATACAATTGAAAGATGAATACTTTCTGTCCATAATATTTTTTTTTTTTTTTTTTTTTGGCCACATCCTTGGTACATGGAAATTCCCAGGGATCAAACCAAGTCACAGCTGCAACCTACACCATAGTTGCAGCAACACCAGATACTATTGCACAGGGCCGGGGATCAAACCCAAGCCTCTGCAGTGACTCAAGCCACTGCAGTCAGATTCTTTTTTTTTTTTTTTTTTCTGTCTTTTTGCCTTTTCTAGGGCCGCTCCCGTGGCATCTGGAGGTTCTCAGGCTAGGGGTCTAATCGGAGCTGCAGCCTCCAGCCTATGCCACAGCCACAGCAATGCCAGATCTGAGCCACATCTGCAACCCACACCACAGCTCACGGTAATGCCAGATCCCCAACCCAGTGAGCAAGGCCAGGGATCAGACCTGCAACTTCATGGCTCCTAGTTGGATTCATTAACCACTGAGCCATGATGGGAACTCCTGCAGTCAGATTCTTAACCCACTATGCTGCAGCAGGAACTCCCATAATATATTTAAACCACAAAAAGCAAAGTACTAGAAAAAAAATTGCTTAAACTCAGGATAAAATTCAGTTAGATGCCTTTATGATAATTCCCAGAGCCAGACATGACTCTTTGGGGGATTCTGCAGAACTCTGAGGGAGAGAGTCATTCAGAGAAACCGTCTTTAAAAATTTTTTTTTAATTAAAGTAGAGTTGATTTACAATGTTCCTTCAGTTTCTGCTGTACAGCAAAGTGACCCAGTCATACATATATGTTCTTTTTTTTCAAATTCATAATTTCAGCATAAACTTTGAAATCTGCATATTAAATGTGGAGAAAACATTAAGAGGGGACCTTAATCCACTGGGTCGGCAAACAAGCCAATGAGCTAAAATAGCATTTACATGAAAGCCAAATCATGGTCTCATCAACCCGATTTATAGGAAATGTCTAAAGCCCAGCATAACATTCAAATGACAGTTGTATGGTAGCAGATGTACATAGGACTTTTTGGATAATCTTAATAGCCCATGTAATTCAAATCCTGCCTCCTAGGAACCAAAATGAGATAGAATAGACATTTCTGTGACAGGTTCAGAAAGAAGAGGCTGGTCCCAGGCATACGCGTGCCCTAGAGAGGAGGGTTCCTGGTGGTCACTCTTTCTGCTCCCACTTTCTCGTTTCCATTCCCCGCTGGGACCACCCCTGCCCTCTCGTGCTCTGTGTCTGTCCCTGACCATCACAGATTCATTCCTCTCTCTGGAATTTGTCCCAGATCCTTCCTGAATCCATGAAAACCTACTTGGTCTGGGCACCATAGGTATGGTCCTGTTTTAAGCTCCTATAATGAAACTAACAGGCATGGGTGACAGTCTGTGGCCGGCCAGCAAAGATTTCTTAAGATCTGTTCATGGAATGAATTATGCACTAGCACCAGGAAACTGAGTCCCCAGGCTGCCTATTTACTGGATTTCAGCTTCTTCTCATTTCCCAAACTAAGAAATAAAGCCCTTCAGATTAAAGGGATGTATGGTCACTTCACTTCTTTTTCCCCCCCCTAGGGCTACAGGTGCGGCATTTGGAAGTTTCCAGGCTAGAGGTCAAATCAGAACTGTAGTTGCAGGCTACACCACAGCCACAGCAATGCTAGATCCAAGTCACATCTGTGACCTGCACTGCAGCTTGCAGCAATGCTGGATCCTTGACCCACTGAGTGGGGCCAGGGGTCAAACCAGCATCCTCATGGATAATAGTTGGGTTCGCTTCTGCTGAGCCACAATGGGAACTCCAAAAGATGGTTCTTCTTTTGTAGGAAGTGTGGAGAGAATAAGGCTCCCCTTTTTCTATAATCATCGAGGCCATAAAACATTTTCCAAAGGAAAAATTTGTTTTCTAACCAATTTTTGCAACATTTTAAAATCTCATGTTGTCATTTTTTTTCCCTTTCCCCATAGCAGTTCCTGCATAAGTAAAAAAGAAATGCTCATAAAAATGTTTAGTACCTTGGGATTTTGCATGTCAAGTTTCCAGGTAAAAAGGTTTGGAGATCCCAGGCCAGCACATGTTTTATTTTGCACTTGTCTAAGCTGAAAATATCACAGGACATTTGGAACTACAGAGCACGTCACAGTTCTCTCTGTATATACTATCTTCAGGAGCATTAAAAGGAACAGAACTCTTGAAATATAGGTTCCTAAAGTGTAATGAGTTGGGCTATAAATCCTAAAGAATTATAGGAAAATGTTTCATTAACTGATCATTCAATTTTACTTATAAAATCAGACCCAGTTGCTGAAATTTGAAACAAACTAATAGCAGATGACTCTAACAAAGGCATCATCAGTTAAGTGGTGATTCTCTTTTCTTTTTTCCTTGAATTCCAGGAGACTTTGCTGTGCTCTTAGGCTCTGGACTTCCTATTAAGATCGCCATCCTGGTGAATTTTATAAGTGCTTTAACCGCCTTCGTAGGATTGTACATCGGCCTGGCCGTGTCAACGGATCCCTGTATTCAAAACTGGATCTTGACAGTTACTGCCGGGATGTTCTTATACTTGTCTTTAGTAGAAATGGTAAGCGATGAGCTTCTCTTTTGCTGTTCCAAACACTAAAAAAAAAGTGACTCAGAGAAAAAGCGATGAAATGAACAGGTCCCTGGGGAGAAAAGAAGGCAAATGTAAATAACAACATAAAAGATTCAGGAAGTATTCTGTGCAATTCAAGGAAGGAAGTTGTCAGCAGAAGGAACCTAGTTTGAGGTCTAGAAAATATTGACATCCTTCATGTGAATTTAAGGGGGAATGAATGAAACCTTTACCATTCTCCAAACGTAGTCATCACTTCATCCTGCCCCAGCTTTGCATCTCTAGAAGATGCTAGTATGTACAGCTACAAAGGTAAGGTTCTGCTAAACAGCCAGCCATTTCATTTTTACAGTAAAAAATATTTCAGCTGAAATTATCATTAAATTAAAGAGTTGTTTGGCTTGATGAACCAACTTGATTTTTTTTTGGGCTATAACCACGGCACGAAGAAGTTCCCGGGGCCAGGGATTGAACCTTCACCAGAGCATCAACCTGAGCCACTGCAGGGAAAAGGCCAGATCTTTAACCCGCTGTGCCACCAAGGAACTCCAACCCTATTTTTTTAATTTTTATTTTATTTTATTTATTATTTTTATTGCTTTTTAGGACTGTACCTACAGCATATGTAAGTTCCTAGGCTAGGGGTCAAATCAGAGCTACAGCTGCTGGCCTACACCACAGTCACAGCAACTTGGGATCTGAGCCTCGTCTGCGACCTACACCACAGCTCATGGCAATGCCAGATCCTTAACCCACTGAGTGAGGCCAGGGATCAAACCCGCATCCTCATGGACCCTAGTCGTGTTTGTTAACTCCTGAGCCATGAAGGGAACTCTCATATATCTATTCTTTCTCAGATACTTTTCCCATTTAGTTTATTACCAATGATTGAGTAGAGTTCCCTGTGCTATACAGTAGTTCTCATTGTTTATCTATTTTATATACAGTAGTGGGTATATGTTAATCCCAACCTCCTAGTTTACCTCTTCTCTCCCCACCCCAAGTTTCGCCTTGGGTAACCATAAGTTGGTTGTTTCCAAATCTTTGAGTCTGTTTCTGTTTTGTGAGTAAGTCCCTTTGTATCATTTTATTAGATTCCACATATGAGTGATCTCATATCATATTTGTCTTTCTCTGTCGGACTTACTTCACTTACTATGATAATTTCTAGATCCATCCACATTGCTGCACATGGCATTATTTCATTCTTTTTTATGACTGAGTATTATTCCATTGTATATTTGCACCACATCTTTACCCATTTATCTGTTGATGGACATTTAGATTAAGCAACCCTATTTTTTAAAATAATGATTTCATCTTATTTAAGTTTCCATTGCCAAAGCACTATCATGTTGGTGAAATGAAAGAGATCATGATAGTATTGAGTCTCCAAAATTGCAACATTTTTTTTTCCTCAAGAGGTACTTGCTAACACTAAAGGCTCACTCAGTCATCGCTTTTCATCCTCTCTAGTCTTAGGAAGGAATTGTACCTGGGACATTTCATAGGTTTTGCCTCTTAAATTCTGGTCTCTGCAAGAGAAACCGGTTTTTTAAGGTCACCTTCTATGAGATTTTTAAAAACTTAGATGTTTTAGGGTGAAAGTCATAATGATTATATCCTGTCTCATGGGTGAGAATAAAGCACATAAAATGGACTAAATTAAAAGAAACATTTGAGACTTGAAATCAATAGGAAGCCAATCTGAACAGGAGTAAAATATGTGATTACACATATCCTGGAGCAGAAAAGTGAAACAAACAATCTTAAAGGTCATAGGCTAAAATGACCATTGGGATGGGCTAGTGTTATGGCAGAATCCAGCCACTGTCCTGAAAGTAAGGAAAGAGATTTTTCATAAGGAGCTCATGTTAGCACAACCAGAACAGTGCATTCTGTAAATAGAATACAAGAAGGGGATGTTTCAAATAAAGACCACCATTTAAAAAAAATTATTGGAGTATAGTTGGTTTATAAGGTTGTATTTGTATGAGGTATACAGTAAGATGATTCATTATACATATATACATATATCCATTCGTTTTTAGATTCTTTTCCCATTCAGGGCACTGCAGACTGTTGAGTAGATTTCTTTGTTCTATGTACCGTTGGTCCTTGTTACTTATCTGTTTTATATAGAGTGATATGTATATGTTAACCTCAACTTCCTAATATATCCCTCCCTTTGGTAACCATACATTTACTTTTGAAATCTTTTTTTTTTTTTTTTTTTTTTTTGTCTTTTCTAGGGCTGTACCCATAGCATATGGAAGTTCCCAGGCTAGGGGTCTAGGGGTCTGTGGGTCTAATCAGAGCTGTAGCTGCTGGCCACAGCCACAGCCACAGCAACGCTGGATCCTTAACCCACTGAGCGAGACTAGGAAGTGAACCTGCAACCTCATGGTTCCTAGGTGCATTTGTTAACCACTGAGCCATGACGGGAACTCCTAGTTTTGAAATCTTTGACTTTCTTTCTTCCTTCCTTCCTTCCTTCCTTCTTTTGCTTTTTAGGGCTATATACCTGCAGCATATGGAAGTTCCCAGGCTAGGGGTCCAATTGGAGCTACAGCTGCCAGCCTGCGCCACAGCCACAGCAACATCAGATCCGAGCTGTGTCTGTGACCTACACCATAGCTCATAGCAACGCCAGATCCTTAACCCACTGAGCGAGGCCAGGGATCGAACCCACATCCTCATGGTTCCTTGTCAGATTCATTTCTGCTGCACCACAGTGGGAACTCCTCTGAATCTGTTTCTGTTTTGTGAATAAGTTCTTTTGTGTCATTTGAAAATTAGATTTCACTTATTAGTGATCTCATATGATACTTGCAAAGACTACGATTTTTAAGTCCTACTATAAATGCTTCTGACTTTTTGGTTGTTTTTCATAAAACTCATGTGATTCAAATATATGAAATAAACACCAGAATGGACTTCCATGTTCTTATGTATCAGGTCCTCAAGTTCACTCCTGAGCCTTCCGATTTTAAGTTTTCTGTTTTAATTTCTTTTCTCTTTATGAGTCCATTGGGGGCAGTTGCTATTTTCTTTTAAAGTTTTTCTTTTTCTTTTTAAGTCTGCACTTGTAGCAGCATATGGACGTTCCCAGCCAAGGGGTCGAATTGGAGCTGCAGCTACAGGCCTACGCCACAGCCACAGCAACACCCGATCTGAACCACATCTGTGACCTGTGCTGCAGCTTGCAGCAATGCCAGGTCCTTAACCCACTGTGAGGCCAGGGATAGAACCCACATCTTCACGGATACTATATTGTGTTCTTAACCCACTGAGCCACAATGGGAACTCCCTGTTTTTTGTTGTTTGTTTTTAACACAATCTGGATCTCTCTTCAAGTATTATGGGTGTGTCTTTTTTAATCAATTCTTTGACTTCATTAGAATGTCTACTCTCCCAAAATTGACCCAAGAAGCATATCAAGAAGCATTTGTCTGCTAGAACCCTAAGCTCAAGGCATCATTTGCCCCTCACTATTTCTCCTCTTGGTCTTCTAAAGATAAAATAACTGCTTATAAGAAAACAATGTGACTGAGTTGTGAATCCTAGGAGATTCCAATGAGAAGAAATCCTGACCTTACTGCAAATTGCTATTGGCCAATGGAAAGCCAGCATCCTGGCAAAAAGACAGGAAAGAAAATCCTCTTGAGTTTCCTGGGGCTACTTCCTATAATCCAGGTCGTCTGCTCTCACGGCCTTTTGAGTAACTTCTAAACAAATACAGCTCTTTCACATAGCAGCAAGTTTAACTGTTGTTGTACTCGGGGGCTGTGCCAAAAAAAATACTCTTAGACTCTTCTGTCATTTTAAGGGAAGAAAACAAGATTTCAAGACTCTGTACAACAGCAAAGAAAATAAATGACAGCAACTAAAGGGTAAGAGGGAACCCTTCCATACACTGGCTATTTACCCAACCCTAGAAATTTACCAGGCACCTTCTGAGCAGGGTTAATGGGAAAAGATTAGCTCAATTTTTGCTTGGCTTATTTGTTTCAAAGAAATTGGGTTTGTTATTTCAAATTCCCCAAAGAAAAAGAACTAGGGGCAAAAAATGGGGCCATGAGCCATGATGCCAACAAAACAAACAAAAAAAAGGCTTCACTAGGGAAACCCGCCAGCCTAAATTCTCCAAAGCGGAATGGTCTCATCCAAGCACATGAACTCCTAGTTGCTTTGAATGATTTCTAAAGGAAGTTAAGAATGAATGCAGCTCTGGGTGGCCAGAGGAAATTAATTCTCTGTTGTAAAGTTCCGTGTCCTAGACTGGGTTTTCCCCCAGCAGAGTGTAAGACAGGCACAAGTGAAATTGATTCACTTGGGAAGTGATCGGGGAGCCAAAGTGAAACATGGAGCGTGGCGTGAAAGAAAAGGATGAAAAAGTCAATACGGCAATGACTTTTTCTTTACCACTAGGGGGCATCCCTGACCCGGCACCTTCTGAGGGGGCTTCTGTCCCCATTGTTCAAAGCTGGTCCCATTAACATCAGCACCCCCCCACACACACACACACCTCAGGTTACACAGGTTATGCTTGAGTTGCCAGAGAGTTCCATAGTAGCCTGTGCTGTCATGTGGAGGAGCCCAGGGTAGGAGAAAGAGGAATACAATGTAGGCCCAGCACAAGGTTCTGTGCCAAACTCATTACCGCCCTCTTGGACCTCGTCTTTGCAGCAGTAGCTGGAGTGTAGGGTGGGCTGAAAGAATATGAAATCCACGCATGCGCTGTTCATTAGCAGTTGACCCCATCCGTTCTCCAGTATGCTCAGGGTCTCCTTTCCTTTTTTTTTTTTTTTTTTTTTTTTTTTGTCTTTTTGCCTTTTCTAGGGCCGCTTCCTGCGGCATATGGAGGTTCCCAGGCTAGGGGTTGAATCAGAGCCACAGCTACCGGCCTGTGCCAGAGCCACAGCAACGCAGGATCTGAGCCGCCCCTGCAACCCACACCACAGCTCACAGCAACGCAAGATCCTTAACCCACTGAGCAAGGCCAGGGATCGAACCCGCAACCTCATGGTTCCTAGTCGGATTTGCTAACCACTGCGCCACGGCGGGAACTCCCAGTCTCCTTTACTTTGAAGTTCCGTTTATACCAAAGTCCCTGGATGGTGGTATCCAGCTAAAAATTCCACAAAGTCTTAATGCAAGATAGGCAGTGGAAACAATCTCTAAACCCTCCTGATTTTGAAGCAATATTTGATATTCATTATCTCTGTCCTTTCAGCACCCCATCTTTCTTTAAAAATTTTTTAAAGTTTTGTTGAAGTAGAGTGGATCGACAGTGTTGTCATCACGTCTGCTGTGCAAGAAAGTGATTCATTATACATGTACACATAACCATTCTTTTGCCAATTCTTTTCCCATATAGATGATCACAGAATACTGAGTAGCGTTCCCCGTGCTCTGCAGCAGGTCTCCGTTGCATCCAGTCTTGATTCTCCTCACCTCCAGGCAGCGTTTTGGCTGATGTAGATTTCCTCCTTGGTGGGGAAACCCAGGTCTTCCTGAGGGTCTGCTTTGTCCTTGTCAGGCCATGTTTCCTGTAGTTGCCTATTTACCGTTGTCATCAGGCGTGGAAGCACCAAGAGAGGCTCCAAGGAGTTCTCAGGTTTCTGGATTTGGTCCTTGCTTACACCGTTGTGTAGCAATCGCATGATAGCCAGCGACAATTACTGTCTCCCCATGGTAGCCAGTGACAATGACTCCCGCCAGTATAGTAACTTTTTTCTCTATTGTTTGATCCATTGGCACGAGAAGCTCAAGTGACCAGGTGGTACTCATAGCTTCAAGTTCAATGAAAATATCCCCTGGTATATTCTTCTCAGAAAGATTCTTATTGAGTTCCCATTGAGTGGTAATGAACCCAACTAGTATCCATGAGATGCGGGTTCAATCTCTGGCCTTGTTCAGTGGGTTAAAGGATCTGGTATTGCCATGAGCTGTGGTGTAGGTCGAAGTCCTGGCTTGGCTCCCCTGTTGCTATGACTGTAGTGTAGGCCGGCAGCTACAGCTGAGATTGAACCCCTAGCCTGGGAATTTCCATATGCAGTGGGTGTGGTCCTAAAAAGACAAAAAATAAATAAATTAATTAAAGGTCTGTGCTCTGATGGTGACAAAGTTTGCAGAGCAGGAAGCAAAAATTCCATAAGCAGAAAAACTGGCAATAATTATATACCCTTGCTTCATGATTTTCTCTATTGTTTCCACTCTTATTTCTATTATTCCCTTCCCTCTACTCACTTAGCATTTAATTTTTTTATAATTCTTTTTTTTTTTTTTTGTCCACACCCATGGCATGTGGAAGTTCCTGGGCCAGAGATTGAACCTGTGCCAGAGCAGTAATTATACCAAATCCTTAACTGCTAGGCCACCAGGGAACTCTGCATTTAATTTTGTGTTCATTGTCTGGCTTTTTGAGGTGGAATGATGTGTCTTTGGGAAAGGGATTCAAGTTTTGCTTTCGATGTCTCTAACGTGGAAAGTCATTTTTTAAAATTTTACTCAAGTATCATTGATTTATAATGTTGTGTTCATTTCTGCTGTATAGCAAAGTGTTTCAGTTATACCCATATATACTTACTCATGGTATTCTCCATGGTGGTTTGCTACAGGATACTACATATAATTCCCTGTGCTATACAGTAGGCTCTTGTTGTTTATCCATTACACATATAATAGTTTGCATCTGCCAATCCCAAACTCCCACTCCTCCCTCCCTCCACCTTCTTTCTCCCTTGGCAACCACAAGTCTGTTCTCTATATCTGTGAGTCTCTTTTTGTTTCATAGATATGTTGGTTTGTATCATATTTTAGAGTCCACATATAAGTGATATCATATGGTATTTGTCTTTCTCTTTCTGACTTACTCTGCTTAGGATGATAATCTCTCGTTGCATCCATGTTGCTGCCAGTGGCATTATTTCATTCTTTTTGATGGTCGAATAACATTCATGTGTGTGTATCGCATGGAATAATATATCATTGATTTTAAATCTTTTCTGACATACGCATTTTAAGCTGTAAATTTCCCTCTAAGTACTGCTTTACTGAATCTCATGTATTTTAATATGTTCTGTCTTCAATACTGATCATTTTGAAATGTTTTTAAATTTCTCGGAATTTTTTCTTATTTGACCCAAGTATTATACGGAAGTATGTTGCCTAATTTCTCAATATTTGTAACTTTTAAAAATATATTTTGGTCATTTATTTTAATTCTTGCAAAGTTAGAGAATATACTTTCTATTATTTTAGCCCCTTGAAATATTTTGAGACTTGTTTTAAGGCCCAGAATATGGTCTATCCTGGTGAATGGCCCCCCCGTGCACTTGAAAAGTACATGGGTGCAGTAGTTGTTGGGTATGGGGTTCTGTGAATGTCAGTTAAGTCAGGCTGGTTGATACAATCATTCATATTTTCAAATTGTGTCCTGATTTTTTTTTCTCCACTGGTTCTGTTAATTACTGAGTGATTGAAGGAGTTAGAATATAGATCTATATTTGTGAATTTGCTTACTTCTTTCTTAATTCTATCAATTTTGCTTCATGTCTCTGAAGCTTTGTTATTAGATGCATGCATATTTAGGGTTGTTATGTCTTCCTGATTGAACTGATACATTTATCATGCTGAACAATTCCTCTTTATTCCTGGTAAAACTCCTTTCCTTGAAGTCTCCTTTGCCTGACCTTAATATAGTCACACCTGCTTTCCTACTTACTGCTTGCACGGAATATGAAAAGTAAGTGGTAAGGCTTTAATACAGTATTTGAAATGTCACATAACAGGAGAAATGTCTGATATAATCAGCAACGTCTGTGATTAATATATTAGTATCCATTTCTCTAGTTTAATTTCTCTGAATCTTACTTATCATCAGATCTATTGGTGTGCCATCTTTTCTACACTCCCATGTTTGCCACAAAGATTCTATGAGATTTATTCTCTGAAAAGAGAATGGCTCCCCAAAGATACACACATCCTTGTCTTGGGAATCTGTGATTACGTTATCCCGAGTGTCAGAAGAGACTATGCAGAGGTGATTAAGGTTTAGAACTTGGAGATGGGGAGATTATCCTGGATTATGTGCTTGTGGCCTCAATCTAATCACCAGTTCTTAAGAGTCAAAAACCTTCCCCAGCTGTGGTCAGACAAAAAGCTGTGAGGACAGAAGGATCAGAGAGACTAGAAGTTGCTGAATTTGAAGATGGAGGAAGGGGGCTGGGGCCAAGGAATGCAGGGAACCTCTAGAAGCTGGAAAAGGCAAAGAAACAGATTCCCCACCCACCCACCCACCCAACCCCCGAGAACCCAAGATGGAAAAACAACATGCTACTGAACTCAGGCCTGGCTGCTCACCACTCGAAAATCAATACCCCAGAGACAGTTACTGGTAAAAAGAAAAACTGCTTTTAACCAGAATGCCAGTAATTGGGGAGATGGTAGACTGATTCAGTGTCCCCCAAAAACCATCTCCAAAGATTCTGTTTTGTCATAAAGGTTTTTAAAGGAAAAAAAGGAACTATCTCAGTTAATCATTGAGATAGGGGGTCACCATCCCCCACTGCATGCAGGCTTGTTGACTTCTTGTGATCTTTCTTTTAATGATGTCTTGTTCATGTAGTTTGTTCATGAAATTGCTGAAGGGGAATCTAGGGAGGAGATCTGGTCATCTGTTAATTACGTATTCATTTCTACTTCATTGATCTACAGAAAGAACCAATGGGTTAGGCAATGTATTTTTTTTTTTTTTTTTTTACGGCATACCTGAGGCATATGGAAGTTCCCAGACCAGGATTTGAGTTGGAGCTGCAGCTGCAGGCCTTCGCCATAGCCACAGCAACACTGGACCTGAGCTGCATCTGCAACCTATGCTGCAGTTTGTGGCAACACCAGATCCTTAACCCTCTGAGCAAGACAAGGGATTGAACCCACATCCTCATGGGTGCTAGTCTGATTCTTAACCTGCTGAGCCACAATGGGAACTCCAAATTTGGGTTGTTTTAAACTGCCAGGTTAGTTGGTAATCTGTTGGTAATCTGTTAATATATCCTTGCTCTACTAACCTTGGTTTAGATGTGCTTAGGAACAGAGGAAGCTATGTAGGAGCTTCTCACTCTGAGAACTGAAAATTCTGTCTAAGAAAATTCCCAGAACTGAAAAATCAGAAAGATTTCTCATAACTATCATCTCTAAAGTTCACAAAACATTTCCAATGGAAGGAAAAGACAAGCCCTGGAAGTACTGCTTTTTCAGTGGTTTGGATAAGAGAGACTTTATTTGCAATGATTTGACTTCTTATTTAAAGAAAAAAATTAATTCATTTTGAAGACTATTAAGTAGGTTATGCCAAGGAAATGTTTATTTTGGATCTGAAATAAGGTTCAAACCTCTAGGCATTTTTCCTAAGGTTTTTAAATCCTGCAAAACTGTTTCCATAGCAACAAGCTCATAGAACTCTCAAGAGGCCATCACTATGGATGTAACTGGAGATGTCCCAAGAACTGGGATAACTGGACAACTGCCCAGGATTCAATATGTTAATAGCACCCAAGCTGACAGTGGAGGAGTTGTAACTAGAGAGGCAGGTACAGGAGAGGGAAGTACCTACCAATTCATGCCCAAACTAAATAACTCCCATGCCAAAGCTTCCATGCCCCCTCCGTGTACATCAAGGTGAAATAGTTGAGAATATACCTTATTTCCAGCCCTCTCCCTCCACCAGTCTTTCTTACTATATAGATCTCTGGGTTGCTTCCTCTTCCACTCTGCATTTGTTGTTTTGTTTTGTTTGGGATGCTCTTTTAAAACTTCTTTTCACTTACATAAGAGTGGGAGTGTAAACAGCAAGATGGAAAAGCAGTCACTTAGAGCAATTTGCTTCTCTACCCTCTTCTGGGAAGTAATTTCCTCCAAGTAATATCCCAGCCATCCTTTTGCCTGGAGCACTTTCCAACTTCCAGATAATTTTCTTTGAATACAAGAAAGGGTAAATAGTATCTTGAATTAAGACCCTCTGCTTTGAAAATATACCCAAACACTTAGAAATAAGATCCACCTATTATAGCACAGGCAGATATATCCAACCTCTTGGGATAAACTGATGGAAGATAGTGTAAGAAAAGATAGATATATATCTTACATATATATATGACTGGGTCACTTTGTTGTACAGCAGAAATTGGCACAGTACTGTAAACTGACTATTCTTTCATAAAAAAAAAAGAAGTAAAAAGATCCACCTATTAAATGTACTCAATAATTAAGATTATCAATAGTCCAGATGAAGAGCATCCACTGGCTTCTTTACAGTTATTTTAGCTCAGTAAATATAACAGCTAAGATAGTGAATTGGGAAGTTCCTGTTGTGTCTCAGTGGTTAATGAACCTGACTACTATCCATGAGGACGTGGGTTTAATCCCTGGCCTTGCTCAGTGGGTTAAGGATCCAGGGTTGCTCTGAGCTGTGGTTGCAGACGTGGCTCAGATCCCATGTTGCTGTGGCTGTGCTGTAGGCTGCAAGCTACAGCTCCAGTTGGACCCCTAGCCTGGGAACCTCCATATGCCATGGGTGCAGCTCTAGAAAGACGAAAGACAAAAGACAAAAAAAAAAAAAAAAACGCAAAGATAGTAAATTGGAAACTATTTCACTTTGCTATACACTAGAAACTAACATAGCATTGTAAGTCAATTCCACACCAATAATTTTTTTTAATTTCGTTTTTTTAAAAGATAGTGAAATGGGTAAGAAGAACATAAATTGACAAAACAACCACATTCCTAGCTAGGTTGCTCATCATTTTTTAAAAATCACATGACTATAATAGTAAACTAAAACAGAATCCCTTACTTTTAGGGTATCGATCCTATTCCCTGCTCCTCATCATTCTTTCTTCATCTTATAATTTATTGCATTTTATTGTCTTTCTTAGAGAAGTTTTAAATAAATCTAATGCAATTCATTCAGTAACCTACAACCATCAAGTTGGCTTTAATAAGTGAGTCCTTTATCCAAAAAACTAGTCAGCTATTCTTTCTTTAAAGTTTAGCAGTAGCTAGGTATAACTGCCCTTTAAACAATATCCACCCATAGACAGGATATTGTTTCAAAAAATATATAAAATAATATTGATATGTATATTTGCTTTCAATAAATACTATACTTGAAATCAATGAGTATAATATACATCATTTAAATACTCTTGCTGTGAGAGGAATGACAACCATTTTAAAACCATATCAGGCAGCAAAATGAATGTAATTGAACTTTCACAATTAATTCTTCACAAAGGCAAGAAGTGTGAATCATTCTTACCAACAATTTTGAAAGATTTCCACTCTCTTTCTGTAAAAATCAGTCAAATCTTACTGGGAAAGTGATTAATAGGCCCAATTTTGATGCATGCTGAGCTCTGAAATTTTTAAAAACTGACCAGCAGAAATGTTTGTATTTTCTGCTCCTCTTTCTTTTTTTTTTTTTTTTTTTTTTTTTGGTCTTTTTGCCTTTTCTAGGGCTGCTCCCGAGGGATATTGAGGTTTGCAGGCCTCTAGGTTGAATCGCAGCTGTAGCCTCCGGCCTCCACCAGAGCCACAGCAACGCGGGATCCAAGCTGAGTCTGCAACCTACACCACAGCTCATGGCAACGCCGGATCCTTAACCCACTGAGCAAGGCCAGGGATCAAACCCTCAACCTCATGGTTTCTAGTCAGATTCGTTAACCACTGAGCCACAATGGGAACTCCTCCTGTTTCTTTTTTTTTTAAACCCATTTTCTCAAACCGTGTGCGTGTGCGCACACACATACATACAAACACACACCTTCCAGAGTAATCCATTTCTTAGGAAAATACTAGAGTTGGCTGATGACTCTTTCTGCTAGGCTATATAATTAAGAATTTGTCTAACTCAGTCATTTTCCCTAAGGAAAAAAAATGGAGAAGAAAACTTAAATACAAGTTAAAAGCAAGTAATATGTTTGTCTCTCCAGATTATGTGTGATAGTGATGTGACCTTTGTCTTAAAACTTAGTTTTCAAGAGAGAAATTTTCATTTATCTTCTATTGCAAACTGCTTTATGAATTCCCTTGGGGTACCAGGGAGAAGGGAGAAGTCTATGATAACCTGTATTTGAATATTTAACAAAATATCTCGTGCTGCAGCTTTGCTAATAATCTTGAGGTAAACCTCCAGTTCGGTCATCTCAGATGCACTGAGAACTGTGGTCCTTGCTTTCTTGCTTGATAAGGTCAATTAAAACGACTGTATTAAGTTGTTTTATGAACACAGCTACCAATTTAAAAAGACCTCAATTTAAAACAGGATGTGTGTCCATGGGAACAAATCTCCCAATTTCAGGATATTGTTGGGTCAACATAGCAATTTGTGTTGCGGCCACTAATTCTACTCATGAGGGCCCCACCCTCCTTACCCCATCTAATCCCAATCACCTCCCAAAGGCCCCACCTCCTAATACCATCACATTTGGGAGTAGGGTTTCAACATATGAATTTCAAGGAGACAAAAACCCTTACAATGTAACATTTATGCTCTGGGACATTGAGGTCTAAACATAACCCAGAACTTGATGTTTCTCAATAGAAAGTGGATGCAAGGAATTGTTAGTAAATGACACCTCTTCCTACCCCATATTTTCTTAGATATAATCTAGATGCTACTTGTAACATTACAATAAGCTAAAGAATTAAAGCAAAGCTTTTCAAACCTTTGAGTGAGGGAGTGTGAGTGTGTGTGTTTACTGTGGTAAAAAATTCCTAACACGAAATGTGCCATTTTAACCATTTTTAGGTATACAGTTCAGGGCTGTGAAGTACATTCACATTGTGCAACCATCATAAGCATCCATCTCCAGAGCTTTTTTTTATCTTTCCAAACCGGAACTCCACATGCATTAAACAATAATGGCCTGCTTCCCCAGCCCCTGGCAACCACCATTCTTCTCTGTGAACTTGACTTCTGTAGTTACCTCACATTAGTGGAATCATGCATTATTTGTCCTCTTGTGACTGGCTTATTCATCTCACATAATCATCAGAGCCCATCCATGTCAGAGCATGTGTCAGAATTTCCTTCTATTTTTAATGTTGACTAATATCCCATCATTGTATGTATATCACTTTTTGTTTATCCATTTATCTCTCAATGGATACTTGGCTCGCCTTCCACATTTGGACTATTGTGAAAAATGATGCCACAAACATGGGTGTATAAATCCATTCAAGTCCATGTTCCAATTCTTTTGTTTAGATAGAGTTGCTAGGTCATATGATAATTCTATTTTTAATTATTTTAGAAACTGCTGTAATGTTTTCCATAGGATCTGCAGCATTTTACACTTCTATAAGTAGGGTCAAAGGTTCCAGTTTCCCTACATCCTCACTAACACTTGATATTTTCATAGTACCAATCCTAACGGGTGTAAAGTGGCACCTCAGTGTTGTTTTCATTTGCGTTTCCCTAATAATTAGTGGTATTAAGCATCTTTTCATGTACTTATCGGGGCCTTTGTATATCTTCTTTGGAAAAATGTCTATTCAATTCTTTTGCTCATTTTTTAATTGGAATGTTTATTTTTTGTTGTGAGTTGTAGGAGTTCTTTTTTTTTTTTTTTTCTTTTTTCTAATGGCCTCATCTGGAGGCATATGGAAGTTCCCAGTCCAGGGATTGAATCTAATCTGCAGCCGCAGCAATGTTAGATTCTTTAACCCACTATGCCAGGCTAGGGATGGAACCTGCACCTCTGCAGGGGAATTCCGTTTTTTTTTTTTTTTTTGTCTTTTTGCCATTTCTCGAGCCACTCTCACGGCATATGGAGGTTCCCAGGCTAGGGGGTCTAATCAGAGCTGTAGCTGCTGGCCTGCATCAGAGCCACAGCAACGCGGGATCTGAGCCACATCTGCAACCTACACCACAGCTCACAGCAACGCCAGATCCTTAGCCCACTGAGCAAGGCCAGGGATCGAACCTGCAACCTCATGGTTCCTAGTCGGATTCATTAACCACTGAGCCATAACGGGAACTCCTGCAGATGAATTCTTAACCCACTGCACCACGGCCAGAACTCTTGTAGGATTTCTTTATATGTTCTGGATAATTAGCCCCTTATTAGATATACGATTTGCGAATATTTTGTCCCATTCCATGGATTGTCTTTTCACTCTGTTTACAATGTCCTTCATTCCATAAAAGTTTTAAATTTTGATGAAGTCAAACTTAGTTTTAGAGGTTTTGTTTTTGTTTTTGCTTTTTAGGGTTGCACCCACGGCATATGGAAGTTCCCAGGCTACAGCTGCCGGCCACAGCCACAGCAATGCCAGATCCGACCTCATCGGTGACCTACACCACAGCTCCAGCAACCACAGCAGAAAGATTCATTTCTGCTTAGCCACGACAAGAACTTCCTCAGAGGATGTTTTATAGACCATTCTTCTTCATGACAAGCCTTCCCTGATGTAAATTACTGCATGGTATAATATGATATTAGTATTTGTCCGCTTTCCTTCCTGATGTGCTCTCACATTCTCTATGAACATTCATTTCAAAGTTTCATCTTGGAGTGCCTGCTGTGGTGCAGTGGGTTAAGAATCTGACTGCAGCAGGGAGTTCCTGTTGTGGCTCAGCAGGTTATGAACTCGACTAGTGTCCATGAGGATGCGGGTTCAATCCCTGGCCTTGCTCAGTGGATTAAGGATCTGGCATTGCTGCAAGCTGTGGCATAGGTCGCAGGCGCAGGCTTGGATCTCTCATTTGTGTGGCTGTGGCATAGGCCTGCAGCTGCAGCTCAGATTCTGGCCAGTATCCTCCTAGCCTGGAAACTTTCATGTGTGCAGGTGAGGCTCTAAAAAAAAAAAAAAAATCCAACCGCAGCAGCTCAGGTCACTGTGAAGGTGTGGATTTGATCGCTGACCCAGCACAGTGTGTTAAAAGATCTCATGTTGCCACAACTGCTGCTTGGATTCAATCTCTAGCCTGGGAACTTCTATATGTGGTGGGTGTGGCCATAAAATTAAAAAATAAAGTTTCAGCTTGACTAGGAATACAACTATGGGGATAGACTCAAATTTAAAACATTTATTTACTGTCACTTTGTAAAATGTTCAGAAACCCTCATTAGCAGCTATCCATCATAATGACACCTCAATTAGTTATTAGAACTTGCAGGACCATTATCTGTAAACAGGTCACAGTCGATATATGGACTTCATGCATCTCAGGGAATTTCTTTCCTGTGCCTGATTGAAAATGTAAAAAAAAAAAAAAAAGAACTTGAAGAGTTGCATCTTAAAGATTATTTTCCAGAAAATTACTAACTCCTTGACTATCATGTCCTGACATTCATTAGTCTGGGTTGGGGAACCTGCTAAGTATGGAGGTTCAAAAGGAAATTACTTTCTACTTCAAGGTTTCCAAATATCTGGCAGGAATCCGAGGAGTATTTCTCCTAGTTCTCTCCCTGGGCAAGGTTGTTTTGCTAACATTTCTTCTCTTTTTTCCCTACCTTTTATTTCAGTGTCAACATACTCTATCCATCATTTCACCCCCTCTAGTCTTAGGGCATAAATCAAGATTTGTAAAATTGTTCAATAACAGAAGTTAATTGCCCTGGAGGAAAAGTGGACTTTTCTTATAAGCCAGGGGAAAATGGTGGCATTTAAACTCTTGTTGGGAATTTTAAAAAAGGGAACAAGCAAAAGAGAGGGTCTTGAAGATTAATTCATATGAACCTTGATTTTCCTTCATAGTTTGCTGACTGCAATGATTTTTTAAATGTGGGTTGATTCAGAGCAAGTGAAATGCTGTCATCAGATGTGGTTTGAGCTTTGGCATTTTATATTTGTATCTTTTGGAAAGCCTTTCTGTAAAACTCTCTGGTATTTTGGTATGTATCCAAGAGACATTATGGTTCATATGTCATCCATAATCATCCACAGAGTGCCAAGTACTGTCGCCAAAGCTACTTTAGCTGGGTTTTCTTACCAAACCACGTGGACACGGAAAGTTCAGACAGGCCACCCAACTTAAGATCAAAGCTTCCGTATCAGGATGTGAATCTCTTTAAACTTCTTTGAAATGTTGATTTTCATTGTTTGGCTGTTTCTATAGCCTTCAAAAATTAGTCTGCTGTAGCTTTTTTTTAAGCGCCTATTAAAAACCGAATTGGCAATGGGATATCTTTAATGACAAAGGCAGCATGGTATCAACATATTCTATTACCTATTTTCATCACAGGCAGTGACTATATTATGCCTAACTGGACATTTTTAGTGTTGGCATTTTCCTTTTTTTTTTTTTTTTTAATTTGTTAGAAATGTATTGGCCGAAGTAAGACAGAGGTGAATTTCAGCTAGCATGTGGCTCCTGGAACTGTGAAATACTCATGAGGATTTTTTTTTTTTTTTTTTTATAGGGAATGACATTTACATATTCAGAACAAAGGCGTCCTGGTGTTTTCACTGGGACTGGGGCCATTGGCAGAGAATGGATGCTCTTATAAACATATGTATTCAATTCTATCATGTGTTAGGCAGGATAAGCAGATCTATAAGCTTAGGCTAGTGAGAAAAATGATAGATAGAAAAATTGTTTTAAAATTGTGGCATTTCTGGATTTAGTCCTGACAGAAAATGGTTGAGATTTGCAGGAATGCTCAGTATATTAGTTCTATCTCTGTTTTTGTTTTTTGGTTGGTTGGTTGGTTTTTTTGTATCTAAGAATTTTTGGCTGTTCAGCTTGTCCTAATCAAGAACTACTTCTTCCCAACCAAAGATCCTGAGTGGAAGTTTGAGGCAAAGATAGGAATCAGAAAATGAGCTAATGCAAATGTAGGTTCATGAAAACACTGATGGTGTGAAAATAAATCTCAAGTTCTATCTATCGAACCAGAACCATTTTCACCACCATGCTTATCTCTTGTCCGAAATATTTTTTCTCCCCAACAATTCACTCTAAATAATCCTGATGTGTCCAGTAAATGGTCCTTATTTTATGAATATTTGCCCAGTAAATCACTCCAGAAACTATTTCTACTGCTTTATCAGAGACGAAGAGCCAGGTAGCCGTAAAGACAGCAGAGCTGAGATAAGCTATTCATTCATTCACATCTTGTAAATGATAATTATTTTGTTTGAAAAACAATGAAGAGAGTGAAATATACAATGTCTTATATCAATATTTGGGAATAAGGTTATTCAAAGGTTGAGCCTTTACAATGATCGGAGATGGTTTAATTGTGTCTCACAGACAGAGTTTGAGATATAAATTACTCAGACAAAAGGCAACTCTGTTGTCTATGTTGTCCAGTCTGGGAGTAAATTATTGAAAATGACTTACAAACTATTGAGAATCAAAGGAAATGGGGCAACTCTGATGCATGTGTCTTGTTAATCCTTCACAAGTGCTATCAGAACCAAGCCCTTTGAGAAAAGATACTGCATTCTACGGATTTTCAAAATGTCATTTTAAATTTATAATAGATAATGAACCATAAAGGATGTATTTATAGTAGCATGGCTAATTAACTTCATGTTTAAACCCTGCAGAAAAATACCAAAATGGCACATAATTTAAGGTTATCCATCCGGGAGAGCCTCCTTTTGGATCCTACTTTGTCTCTGATTGCATAGCTCCCTGCTGGGACAGAGTAGCTTGCAATAATCTTAATCCTCTTTCCATCAGTTTTGCTAATTAACATGGAGAACTATCCATTGATTTTGCTAGTGACAATGGAGAAAT
Organism: Sus scrofa; assembly: GCF_054392235.1. Lineage (NCBI taxonomy): Eukaryota > Metazoa > Chordata > Mammalia > Artiodactyla > Suidae > Sus > Sus scrofa. Next base: position 71,013,858 of record NC_139392.1, read on the forward strand.
ATTCAGAGTGCTCTTATATAAGCCTTAAAAAATACATCGGCCTGTCTTCCATTGCCATAAAACTAAAGCTCTCACATATTTTATATTTTCCTGCGGGGTAAAATAATCCTTCTCAACCACAGGTGATTTTTACCCCCTAGGTGACACTGACAATGTCTGGAGACATTCTGGGTGGTCATGACTAGGGGCAGAGGTGCAACTGACATCTAATAGCTAGAAACCAGGGATGCTGCTAAACATCCTGCAACACACAGGACAGAGTCATCAAGCCCCAAACGTTAGTAATGCCAAGGTTAAGTCTCCAATCCGCGTTGAACCTGTGCTCCAACAGAAGTGATTCATAAAAGAGATTCAGTCACTCTGACCTTCTGCAAGATGCTTGTGTGAACATTTCCCTTTAAACTGTGCTATGGCTTGTCACAAACATAAAAAGGGTAGCCCTACGAGATGATGACTTTATTGCTTTCAAGGTCAGGCAACCTTGGTCATCATTTTGAAAAGAAACACTAATATACCTGGTAATTGCCAGTGCATTTAGCAGCTTCATATACCTAACAGAACCATCAAAAAGAATATGTTTCATCTGTTCTCTAGTTCACAGGTAAGCCTTTATCAGAAATAAAGGGAAGAGTTGGGTTTGCTTTCCATTGATAACGACGGCAATCTAAGACTTCTGGCATCACCAGAGTCCTTCCAACAACAATCAAATGGCTTTATTTCCCTTGCGTTTTTAAAACTGCAGTAGGAGTAGGTATTAAACAGTTGTAACTGTTTTGGGAAATGGAAAGGATATTAAGTTCTCAATAACAGAGTCTCTCATGTTTTCCCACCAAACTTTTCCCAGCAGTGAATATATCTGGATCTGATTCTGGTTTTTTCTTCTTTTTTTAGCTTCCTGAAATGACTCATGTTCAAACGCGGCGACCCTGGTTGATGTTTCTCCTGCAGAACTTTGGACTGACCCTAGGTTGGCTTTCCCTTTTACTCTTGGCTATATATGAACAAAATATTAAAATATGAGTTAAGAATCTCCAAATCTTTCAGAAATCAATGTGTGGCTTCATTTTGCTTCTTATGTTGTATTCTACAGTGATTTGTAAATTAAATATTTTTATCTTAGGCTGTGTGTCTTTCAGCACATTAACTTATTAACTTTATAATGCAATTTTGTTTTGTTTATAATGCAATAAATGTCAGGTTGTCTTTAATTAAAATTTCATCTTTAGTTTCCAACACTGTAATGGAATGCATACCTTTTTAGTCATAAGCTCTAAATGAATTCTAGTAAACTTTCAAAAAATACCATCTCCGTCATAAAGGATGTTTGTTTGCAGTATCTGAAGTGGACAGATGTCTGTTAGGATAAAATCTGCTGCAACTTCTTTGAGCTTCAAATATATTTTCTGCGTGTATGTGAGATTATAAACCATAAACAAACTAAATTACAAGCAAATGTAATAAAGTCTAGTTTTAATGTGATGGCTTGTGTTACTTTCTATTATTGGATATCAAATTCTGAACCAGATCTTACAAAACCAATATAGTATAATTCACCTGGGAGCATGACCCACTGGCTCAGACATGCTCATAAATAAGCAAACTTGGGAAATTTAAAGGCTAATAGGTAAGCCCTCCACCCTGTAATCACCAAAAGAAATTTGTTCTAAGCAAGGAAAACTGTAAATAAGAAATGACGTCCAAAATTTTTTAACATAACAAAGCTTGGGTCAAGCAGTAGATTAATGTGTAAACTCTCACAGATTTAACAGCGTATGTTTATGAGAAGAATAGCACTGACAAGCAAAATATATTTTCTTTCTGAGGAATAGAAGTATTTCAGTGGCCAAGCTCCTGAAATATACAGCACAATTACTGATAACCTCACAAAAGTATTCAACTAGGAAAGAACTCTGGCTTTAGTCTTTTTCTTGGAAGGTGGATACCCTAATATTTTATTTTTCAATGCTACATCTTGACAAGGGGAGAAAAAAAAACCATTTTACCGCCATAATGACTCATGGCACTTGATCAAATACATCCCTTTTACCAGTAGGTAGTCCTTCCTGAGTCCACCCAAACACAGTCTTCTTCAATCACTTCTTTGATTGCAACACGAGGGGGTTTCCTCCTTCAGTGGTCTTTGGAGCTTCATTTAAAAGCATCACGGTAGTTCTCAGACTTTGGCTTTCCGTTAAAACCAGTGGAGGATTTGCTACCTTGTAGACTGCAGGGTTTCATCCCCAGAGTTTCTGATGGCATAAGGACGTAGTGGGGATTGCTTTTGAACAGCTTCCAGGTGATACTGATGCTGAAGCAACTGGTGGCCCTGCCTCCCCTCCCTGAGCATCACGTGTGCGGTGGATCTCAGACCCACATGACCTGGAGAAAAGCAGGTGCAGCGACGCTGTTGCTCAAGAGTCACGTGCTTTTGATTACATTGATTGATGCCCTACCGACCTCATACAGACCTGAGTTCCTAGGCTGAAATCCTCTGCTCTCTCCTCCTTGCTTGTGCACTTTGGGTCAGTCGCAGGAGTCACCTGATGAGGAGTCTGCAGGCAGCACTTTATTCATCTTTACCTTGAAGGGTAAGCGGACTCGACATCTAGAACGTGGCTGTTCTTTTGTTGGATTATCATGGAGCTGAACAAAACCCCCTTTGTAATGGTCAACATGCTCGCACACAAGAATCCCCTGGCATCAGCTCTGTTTGCGTTTCTCTGAGCTCATTCTGATGCTGGCACGAAGCCTTAATTTAAGACAGTTGAATTAGAAAAGTGCTGATGGATGACTTTGTTCCAAGTTCAACTCTAGAGTAGTTTGGGGCTGGCTGCGTTCAAAATCTTGGTGTGAGCCACTCATTCTGTAACCTTCACATTCCAGCGTGGGTTGAATATGACCATTGAGTGAGGCGGTGCTGAGGGGCTTAGAGGAGGCAGTTTGTTGGAAGGATTTGGAGGGAAGTTTTCATTGAGTATTTTGCAGCTTTGTCACCAGGGGGCTGTGGTCGTCGACAGAGACCTGGCTGTCAGGGAGCATTTGCAGGAGGCATCCTAAGAACAGACTGTAATGGCTCTTGAGGGCACCTTTCTAGGTTGGCCATCCATTCCCCTGTGTCTCCTTATACCTGACTCTTTGTTAACCCACAGTAGCAACCCTGACTTGGATCTCCAGCCTCAAGCAACCCTAAAATTGCTAGAAAGTCTCTTTTCCTCAAGACTGAGTAGTAATGATAAAAATATTATGATAACTACTCGCTATCTAAATATGGACAGAGCCTAAATTTGGGGTGGTTGAACATGGTCATCCCTTTACGTCATCTAAGTTATGTGTTACTCACTTGGGGTAAACAGTGTTTGCTTTGAAACCAGATTTCTCAGTCATGTTAGAGTATTTCTGTTTATGAGGCCTAAATTTAGGATTCTCCTGTATTTCTACTAGGTGATTGATTTGTTTTTTAGTTCCTGAACTAGAAATGCTCCTGGAGGGAAACAAACCAAAGAGCGAGTCATACAGAATTCTTCTTTGAACATCCATCATCCACTGACAGAGCCCTCTTTAGGGCAAGGGGAATTGGCAGCCTGTTGCTGGGAGGCTGAATTCAGGGCCTGGGAAGATGGTTCCACTACTGTGTGCCCACCAGGACCAGAATGTTATATACATATGCCCATAAATTATTGCCACTACCACACCTCTGCCACTCCTTCCAGAACCCAAACTTTGGAGGTATGACTCTGCCCATCTCTGTAAGACCTGCCACCCAGGATCCTGCACTTTTACCACTTCCTCTCCTCTTCAAAGCTGGAGGAAAAGGGTTAGATCACTAGTGTATACTGGACTGGTCAGGTTGGGGGCACTTGTGTGATTCAGACTCTAAACTGGAATCTTGGTTCAAATCCCAGCAATACTGCTTAACCACCTTATAACTTTGGGTAATTTTTATTTATAAAATCGGGCAAAAAATAGACCCTACCTCATACAGTTGTGGTGAGATCCTTACTGTTCCTGATGCACAGTGCCTGGAGATGATTAATTGTTCAATAAGTATTAAATCATCATCAACATCATCAGAATTGCCTTCCTTCACACTTTCACAATTTTCCTCTCAAGGCTACACCTTGGGTCATGGAAATGTCTTTTCTTGGTAGAGAATGGAGATCAAAACTTTTCATGTCTTAGAGTTCCCATCATGGCGCAGTGGTTAACGAATCCGACTAGGAACCATGAGGGTGCGGGTTCCGTCCCTGCCCTTGCTCAGTGAGTTAACGATCTAGCGTTGCCGTGAGCTGTGGTGTAGGTTGTAGACGCAGCTCGAATCCCGCGTTGCTGTGGCTCTGGGGTAGGCCGGTGGCTACAGCTCCGATTGAACCCCTAACCTGGGAACCTCCATATGCTGCAGGAGCGGCCCAAGAAATAGCAAAAAGACAAAAAACAAAAAAACAAAAAAAAACTTTTCATGTCTTCCTAATCTTCTACTCAAGACTCCAAACCAGCCCCACCAGTCACTCAGGTAGGTCCTTATGGTATTTTTCCCAGCCCCACCAGTCACTCAAGTCTGTACTTAATGGTTTTTCACCTTGACTCACTTCCAGAGCCAGAGAGATTGGCAGGAGGGGGGATCTTATTGACCTCCTCATTCGGGTGTCCTAAGTCACAATGCTTAGACTCAGCATAAGCCCCTCCCTCTTATTATTTATCTTTTAACAAGATGTTTGTAAATTGTTACTATTATAAATATTATTTCAATGAATATCTTTTTTATTGAGGCATAGTTGAGTTCAGGTGTACAACATAATGATTTAATATTTGTATACACTGTGAAATGAACACTACAGTAAGTCTAGTTAACATCTGTCACTTCAGTTACAAAATTTTATTTTCTTGGGATGAGAACTTTTAATATCTTCTCTTAGCAACTTTAAAATATGCAGTGCAGTATTCTTAACTATAGTAAACCTCCATGACTCAACTGGAGGTTTATATCTTTTAACCATGAGCTCAGTTTGTTTGTTTAGATGCTACGTATAAGTGAGATCATATGATATTTGTCTTTTTCTGTCTGGCTTATTTCACTGAGCACAGCGCTCTCAAGGTCCATCCATATTGTTCACAAATGGCTGAATAATATTCCATTAAATACATATCCATACCTATACCTACTACATTTTCCTTATCCATTTATCTATTGATGGACACTTAGTTTACTTCCAAATATTGGCTATTGTAAATAATGCTGCAGTGAATATGGGAGTGCCTGTGTCTTTTTAAATTAGTGTTTTTTGTTTTCTTTGAATGAATACCCAGAAGCGGAATTGCTGGATTTTAAGGTAGTTATATTTTTAATTATTTGGGGAATCGCCATACTGTTTTTCCCAGTGGCTGCGCCAATTTACCTTTCCACTAACAACGCATAAGAGTTCTTTTTTCTCCATATCCTCACCAACACTTGTCATTTTAAAAAGTAATAGCCATTCTGACAGAGGTAAGGAGATACCTCATTATGGTTTTGATTTGCATTACCTTTTCATGGAACTGACAGCCATCTATATGTCTGCTTTGGAAAAATATCTGTTCAGATCCCTTATTAGATACATGATTTGCAAGTATTTTCTCCCATTTGGTAGGTTCACTGTCATTGTGTTGATGGTTGCCTTTGTTGTGCAGAAACGTTTTACTTTGATATAGTTCCACTTTTTACTTTGGCTTTTGTTGCCTTTGCTTTTGGTGTCGAATCCAAAAAATGATCACCGACACTGACGTCAAGGAGATTATCGTCTGTATTTTCTTCCAGGAGTTTTATGGTTTCAGATCTTACATTCAAGTGCTTAATCCATTTTCGTTAATTTTTGTGTATTTTGTAAGAGAGTGGTCATTTCATTCTTTCGCACGTGGTAATCCTGTTTCCCCAGAATGATTATTAAAGAGACTCTCCTTTCCCCATTGTATATTCTTGGCTTCTCTGTTGTAAATTAATTGACCCTTCATGCATGGGTTTATTTCTGGGTTCTCTATTCTGTTCCTTTGACCTGTGTGTCTGTTTTTATGCCAATATTGTGCCGTTTTGATTACTATAGCTTTATAAAATAGTTTCCAATCAGGACGTGTGATGCCTTCAGCTTTGTTCTTTCTCATGATTGCTCTAACTATTCAGGATGTTTTGTGACTCTATGCAAATTTTAGGACCAATTGTTCTATTTCTGGGGGGGGAAATGCCATTGGAATTTTAACAGAGAATGTATTGAATCTGTAGATTTTTAAAATGAATTTTATTACATTTATAGTCGTACAATTATCATCACATCCCAATTTTATAGCATTTCCATTCCAAACCGCCAGCTCATTCCCCCCCCCCAACCTGTCTGCTTTGGAAACCATAAGTTTTTCAAAGTCTGTGAGTCAGTATCTGTTTTGCAAAGTTCATTGTGTCCTTTTTTTAGATTACACATGTAAGTGATAGCATATGATGTTGGTGTCTCACAGTCTGAATATCTTCACTTAGCATGATAATTTTAGGTCCATCCATGTTGGTAAAAATGCCATTACTTCTTTTATTTTAATGGTTGAGTAGTATTCCATTGTGTATATGTACCACATTTTCTTGATCCACTCCTCTGTCGATGGACATTTAGGTTGTTTCCATGTCTTGGCTATTGTATATAGTGCTGCAATGAACATTGGAGTCCATGTATCTGGATCAAATGGTAATTCTATGTTTAGTTTTCTGAGGAATCTCCATACTGTTTTCCACAGTGGTTGTACCAATTTACATTCCCACTAACATTGTAATAGGATTCCCTTTTCTCCACACCCTCACCAGCATTTGTTGTTTGTAGACTTTTTGATGATGGCCATTCTGGCCGGTGTAAGGTGGTACCTCACAGTGGTTTTGATTTACGTTTCTATAATAATTAGTGATGTTGAACATCTTTTCATGTGTTTTTTGGCCCTCTGTATGTCTTCTTTGGAGAATAGTCTGTTTAGATCTTCTGCCCATTTGTGGATGGGGTTGTTTGGGTTTTTTTTGGTATTGAGCTGTAGTGGGTGTTTATAAATTTTGGAAATTAATCGCTTGTCAGTCACTTCATTTGCAAATGTTTTCTCCCATTCTGTAAGTTGTCTTTTCATTTTGTTTAGGGTTTCCTTTGCCGTGCAGAAACTTTTAAGTTTAATTAGATCCCATTTTTTTATTTTTGTTTTTATTGTTGTTACTCTAAGAGGTGGATCTGAGACAATGCTGCTGTTGTTTATGTTGGAGAGTGTTTGGCCTATGTTTTCCTCTAAGCGTTTTATAGTATCTGGCCTTATATTTAAGTCTTTAATCCATTTCAAGTTTATTTTTATGTATAAATAGGGAGTGTTCTCATTTCATTCTTTCACATGTGGCTGTCCAATTTTCCCAGCACCCCTTATATTGAAGGGGCTATCTTTTCTCCATTGTATATTCTTGCCTCCTTTGTCATAGATTAGTTGACTATAGGTGTGTGGGTTTAACTGTGGGCTTTCTATCCTGTTCCACTGATCTATATTTCTGTCTTTGTGCCGGTACCACATAGTTTTGATGACTGTAGCTTTGTAGTATAGCCTGAAGTCAGGGAGCCTGATTCCTCCAGCTTCGTTTTTCTTTGGCTGTTCTGAGTCTTTTGTGCTTCCAAACAAACTTTAAAATATTTTGTTTGAGTTCTGTGAAAAATGTCCTTAGTAATTGGATAAGATTGCATTGAATCTGTAGATTGCCTTAGGTAGTATAGTCATTTTGATAGTATTGATTCTTCCAATCCAAGAGCATGGTATGTCTTTCCATCTATTTGTGCCATCTTTGATTTCTTTCATCAGCATCTTAGAGTTTTCAGACTATAGGCCTTTTATCTCTTTAGGTAGGTTTATTCCTAAGGATTTTATATTTTTTGTCGTTTTTGTCTTTTTTTTTTTTAAGGCTGCACCCATGGCATATGGAGTTTCCCAGCCTAGGGGTCTAATTGGAGCTGTTGCTGCCAGCCTATGACAGAGACACAGCAATGCCAGAACCAAGCTGCGTCTGCCACCTACACCACAGCTTATGGTAATGCCAGATCCTTAGCCTACTGATGAGGCCAGGGATCGAAACTGCAACCTCATGATTCCTAGTCAGATTTGTTTCCACTGTACCACAATGGGAACTCCTATTCCTAAGTATTTTATTCTTTTTGATGTGATGGTAAATGGGTCTCTTTCTGACCTTTTGTTGTTAGTATATAGAAATGCAGTCGATTTCTGTGTATTAACTTTGTATCCTGTGATGTAAATTGTTTTGGGTAGTATTGTAACAATAATTCTTCTAATCCACCTTATTTATGTCTTCAATTTCTTTCATCAGTGTTTTATAGTTATCAGTGTACAAATCTTTCACCTTTTTGGTTAAATTTATTTCTGAGTATTTTACTCATTTTAATGCTATTATAAATGGGATTGCTTTCTTAATTTCTCTTTCTATATTTTGTTGTTAGTATATCTGAATGTAACTGACTTTTGTGTGTTGATTTTGTATCCTGCAACCATACAGAATTCATTTTTTATTCCTAACAGTCACTAGAGTTTTCTCTTTGTACTCTTCAGGTCATCTGCAAATAGTTGCAGTTTTACTTCTTACTTTCTGATTTGGATTCCTCTTTTTTCATTCTTTGATTTTTTCTTTTGTTCTTTTTTTCATTCTTTCATTCGTTCTTTTGTTCTTTTTTTCTTTCATTGTTTCCTTTTGCAGCTAATTTCTCTGGTCAGAACTTCAATATTTAAACAAAATTTTTTAAATAAAGTTGGTTTACAATAGTGTCAGTTTCTGCTGTACAGCGTAGTAACCCAGTCTCTCTTTCATACACACACCTATAAATACACATTCTTTTTCTCATACTGTCTTCCATCATGTTCTACCCCAAGAGGTTGGATATAGTCCCCTGCACTGCACAGTAGGACCTCAGTGCTTATCCATTCTAAATGTAATAGTTTGTGTCCACCAACCCCAAGCTCCTGTCCATCCCATTCCCTTCCCCCTCTCCTTTGGAAACCACAAGTTTGTTCTCTATGTCTGTGAAGACTCCAATGTTATGTTTATAAAGTGGTGAGAGTAGATATCCTTGTCTTGTTCCTAAAGTTAGAGGAAAAGCTTTTAGCTTTTTCACTATTGAGTATGATGTGAGCTCTGGACTTTTCATATATGGCCTAAATTATGTTTAGGTAGGTTCTCTCTATACCTACTATATTGAGAAATTTTTATCAAAAATGGATGTTAAACCTTGTCAAATACTTTTTCTAAATCTATTGTCTCAATCATGTGATTTTATTCTTTGTTTTATTAACATCATTTTCACATTGATTTGTGGATGTTCAACCATCCTTGCATCCCTGGGGTAAATCCCACTTGATCAAGTGTACGATCCTTTTAATGGATTATGGGATTTGGTTTGCTAATATTTTTCTGAAGATTTTTATTTCTATGTTCATCTTGGATATTGACCTGTAATTTTATTCTCCTATGGCATCTTTGTCAGGCTTTGGCATCAGAGTAATGCTCATCTTGAAAAAAAAAAAAAAGTTTAGGATTCTTCCCTCCTCTTCTGCTTTTTGGAAAAATTTGAGGAGTGGTATTAATCCTTTAAATATTTGATAGAATCACCAGTGAAACTGTCTGGTCCTAGAATTTTGTCTGTTGGATGGCTTTTGATTACTGATTCAGTCTCCTCCTAGTAACCAGTCTGTTCAGATATTCTGTTTCTTCATGATTCAATCTTGGTAAATTATGTTTTGAGCAATTTGTCCACTTCTTCAGTGTTAGCCAGTTAGCTGGTACATAATTGTTCATTGCCTTTTATAATGCTTGGTATTGCTGTGGCATCAGTCATAATATCTTCTTTATTTCTGATTTTCTTTATATAAGTTGTCTCTCCTTTTTTTCTGGGTGAGTCAAGCTAAAAGTTTGTCAACTGTATTTATCATTTCAAAGAACCAGGGCTTAGTTTTGCTATCACATCTAAGCTCTTATTGCTCACTGCATGGCAGGCCAACAAACTGAGGAATGAGTTGTTGGGGAAGGAATAGTGGCTTTGTTGAGAAACCCATCAGACCAAGATACTGGTGGACTAGAGTCTCAAAGAATGATCTTATCTGAGTTAGAATTCAGGCTTCCTTTACACTAAAAGGGGAGAGGGTGTGGCTGATTGTTGCAAACTTCTTCTTGCAGGAATCCTTTATTCTTGCAGCTATCCAGGTAGGTCTGACCACAATGTTCCTATAAACCTCCAATAAAACAAATGATATTCTTTGTTCTGCAACTTTTTATCTCTAAAGGAATGGAAAAGTGTTATTCCTTCTAAGGTCAGATCCTTGAGAATGACGATCCTGTATATTTCAGGCAATAGGCAGCATTCTTTTAGAAAAGGTGTAGAGCCAGCCTGACTCAGCACAGGCAACAGAGCACAAAGTTGAGAGATGAAGGAATAGATGCAATATGGAGTCAGGTTTGGACTCTGACCAGGATTGTAGTTGTCCCCTAGATTTGTATTTAATTAGAACCCTGCTTCTCAGACCACAGCTATGAAAACGCTCTGATACACCTCCTTCTCAGATACCAGCAACCTGGAGGGAGGCAGAGGGAGAATGCAAAGATGGTGCCCACCAACCTCCATCCCTGGAGGGCACCTCAGCAGATCCCTAGATGTGTGCCAAACCAGAAGTCTGCCTTCCACTCAGGCCAGACCTTCAAGGCAAGCACACAGGCCTCTTTCACAGAAAAACAGGGCGTCTTGCAGCCTGCAGTCTCTGCACCACGCCCTGGGGTGGTTGCCAGCCAGGAACCACCACTCCATTTATTACAGTCCAATGGGACCCACCAATGCCATGTCCACTATCCACCGGATCAAGGGGCATCCCTGGGCAGCTGCCACAAAAACCAGGGCAGCAGAACTGGGTACAACCTCCCCGATGGGAGATGGCAGTGCAGAGGGGGAGCATGAAGAGAGTACCCACCCTCCAGGGTCCCCAGTTGGCCTTTAGATGCTTGTTTAATTAGGAATCTGCCCGTTGGGCCATGGCAGGCACATATGCTAATAAGACTCTTATACTGGGTGACTGTGGGCTTCAGTATTAGCTCTCACCAGATCCTAGGGGTGGGAGCTGGCTAAGGACACATTGTCCATTTGTTGCAGTCCTATAGAAGCCATGAGCATTGGTCCCATTGGCCCCACGGCCAGGAGATCTTATGGTGCCCCATGAGCAACAGCACCAAGAACTGGGACATCAGACGAGGGTAGATGCTCCTTTTTGGGAGACTCCAGCAAGCTGGAGGGAGGCAGAGGGAGAGCACAAAGTTGGCGCCCACCCTTCATCCCTGAAAGCACCTCCAATGGCCCCTGTAAGTGTGCCAGACCCAAAGCCTGCCCCCACCCCCAGCCCAGTCCATAGAAAGACTGGGAGTGTGTTTGAATCTGTCTTTACTGTGCTCTGGGCTGGGTGCCTGCCAAGACCCATCTTTCAATTTGTTCCAGTCCCATGAGTGCAAGCCCTGCTCATACCCAGAGCCAGGTGGCCACGGGGTGGCCACTGGGTGGCAGCCACAAAAACCGAGACCCCAGAGGTGTGTACCTTCTCCCCTCTGGGAGGTTCTGATCCCCCTCCAGCCTCCATGCTGCCTGGATGTTCTGAGTCTATCTTTGATTCTGATCTTCTTTCCTGAACCTCAACTGTCTTTTTCTTCAGCAATAACTTTTAACCTTCTTGCAAAAGGGTTCACAGTACAATTTCAAAGTTGCCTTGTTTGTTTTTTGGCTTTGTTTGTTCAATTTTGCTTTTAAGGGCCACGCCTGCAGCATATGGAAGTTCCTGGGCTAGGGGTCAAGTGGGAACTGCAGCTGCAGGCAGCCATGGCAACACTGGATCTGAGCCACATCCACAACCTACGCTGCAGCCCTCAGCAACACCAGATCCTTAACCCACTGAGCAAAGCCAGGGATCACACCCACATCTTCATGGAGACAAGTTAGGTTCTTAACCTGCTGAGCCACAACAGGAACTCCAATTTCAGAGTAATTTATGTAGCTCTCTCATCGGGAGGATGAGGGGTCTGGGGAGCAATCCATGTCTGCATCCTATCACATAATGGGAACAGGGATCCCTGCCCATCACTGCCTGCGCTGTGACCATGTCAAGACTGTGCTTGACACGTGTAGGTGGTGGTCACAGTGCAAGTGCAAAAGACAGACTCCACCTTCCAAGGTCCCTGCAGAGCACTGACATCCGTCCTTATGGGTGTGTTGATTAGAAGGCTGCTCCTAAGACTGCAGCTCTGGAGATGTGCCAACAGGTCTCTTTCACAGAGAGATGGGGGTACCTCCATCTGTGAGGCTGTACCCTGAGAGTGTTTGATGGTTAAGAGCTCTTTCTCCATTTGTTAAAATCCTGCAGGACCCACATGTGTGAGTGCGGACTGCCCACCAGCCTGGAAAAGTAGAGAAGTCTCCTGGGAAGTGGCTGTAAAAATTAGGGTGCCTGGTGAACTAGGAGCTCCTTTCAGGGAGATGCCAGTCACCTGGCATGAGGAAGAGGGAGGACACAAAGATGCAGTCACTGGCCTCGTCTTTGGTGAATATTTGAGCGGACTCTAGATGTGTGATAAAGCGGATGCCGGCCCCGCTGGAATAATGCTTTTGTTGTTGTTGTTGTTGTTTTGCTTGCACCCATTGCATATAGATTTCCTGGGCCAGAGATGAGATCTGAGCTGCAGCTGCGACCTACCCTGCAGCTAAGGCTATGCTGGATCCTTAATCCACTGCGCCAGGGATGGGGTTTGAACCCCTACCTCAGCAGTGACCCCAGATGCTGCAGTGACAATGCCAGACCCTTAACTCATGGTGCCACAGCAGGAACTCTGAGATAATGCTTTAAGACAAGCAAAAAAAGACAAAAAGCCTCTTTTGCAGAAAGTCAGGGCACCTCTCAATTGGCCATCTCTGTCTGGTCCCTGGTCCCTGGGGTGGGTGACTCCCAGCACATGCACCCTTTAAGTTATTTGTCTGTAGTGGTCTTATGGGTCTCATGGAATAATCCCTGTTGTCTTTCTAAACTAGCCATGTGGGGGGCTCACTTCTCAGGTGCAGGTCTTAAGAGTCGGGGTACCTGGCTTGGGGGGAGGGAGTTCAAACCCTTCCCTCCTCAGAGAGAATCTCAGGGTTTGGTTCCCTCCTGGGTGGGTGGCCACCTCTTGGGTTTAGGATCAGATCGTGTTGCAGCCCCTCCCACTTGCTTCGATGTGGGATTTTTCTCATTTACCTGATGTAGAGGAGTCACTCAGCCCATTGGGGTGTTTTTCTGAAGAAATTGTTCCTGTGAAGCTGTGGGAGGAGGTGAGTTCAGGATCCTTCTCCATCACCATCACAGAACTCAGCCAGCCAAGTCAGGTGGGCTGGGGTTCCAGGCTCTAAGCCGAAGGACGCCAGGTCACTGGATCTCAGGCTTCGAGCACTGTGTCTGACTTCCAGCACCACAGCCAAGTCTGACGGTACTATTGGCTCCTCAGAGGATTTGGCAATTGGGGAGTTGGATGTGGGGGATGGGCATGGCCAGGAAGCCCCAGCTGGGGAGCAGCAGAGCTGAGTCAGCTCTCCTGACCACCCCCTCTCCAGCCTCCACGCTGCCTGGATGTTCTGTCTACCTCTGGCTCTGATCTTCTTGTTGGACCTCATTCGTTTTTTGCTTCAGCAGTCATTTTTCTTGCAAGAGGATTCACCAGCCAGTTACAGAGTTATTTATGCAACTCTCTGATGGTGAAAACGAGAGGGGTGGGGAGCAGTCCACATCTGCATCATATCACGTAATGGGAATAGAGGTCCCGCCTGTCACTGCCAGCACCATGCCCACCACCTACACAAATCGAGCAGCGACTGTATATCAGGCACTGTGAAGATACCCATTACTTAATGGTAGTGACTCCGACACGAGTACACTGATCTTTACAAAACACACATAGCCACACACAGGGGTCCTTCCACAGTTTGAAGGAGTCTACTTCTCCACCCAGTCTGTTCACTGATAACAAAATTTGGTTTTCCGGGAGTTCCCACTGTGGTGCAGTGGATTAAGGATCTGGCCTAGGTCACAGCTCTGGCTCGGATTCAGCCCCTGGCCCAGGAACTTCCATATGCCACAGGTGCAGGAAAAAAAAAAAAAAAAAATTGTTTTTCCTGTCTCCAGAGCTTGGAGAATTGAGAGCTTGGGCTTTGGGTCCTGCCTGTGACACTTGCTGTGTCAGCTTGAACAAATTCCCGAACTTTTCTGAACCTCAGTTCTTGTCAGGAGTGTAACATTTTCTGCCTCTCCATGTGACACCTGTAAGCAACCTAACTAGTGCCTAGCATGTAACGAACAGTCCATAAATGACAGCTCTCCTTATACTGGTACTTCTTTTAATGTTTTTATTAAACCAGTTAGAAGAATATGAATAAAGCAATAACATGATAATAATGTAATAATAATAAACGTTAGCAACATTGGCCAAGCACTTTCTATATTTGGGGTGCTCTTTTATAAGTAATTGTCTATATTATCTCATTTCATCCTCACAACTTTGCTACTGACTCAAAGTTCATAATAAGAACCAGTGCGTAATTCTCATACTAAGTGAAGTAAGTCAGAAAGAGAAAGACGAGGAGTTCCCGTCATGGCGCAGTGGTTAACGAATCCGACTAGGAGCCATGAGGTTGCGGGTTCGGTCCCTGCCCTTGCTCAGTGGGTTGACGATCCGGCGTTGCCGTGAGCTGTGGTGTAGGTTGCAGACGCGGCTCGGATCCCGCGTTGCTGTGGCTCTGGCATAGCCCGGTGGCTGCAGCTCCGATTCGACCCCTAACCTGGGAACCTCCATATGCCGTGGGAGCGGCCCAAGAAATAGCAAAAAAAAAAAAAAAAAAAGAAAGACGAATACCATGATATCACTTACACATGGACTCTAAATACAGCACAAATGAACCTATCTACAGAACAGAAACAGACCCACAGACATAGAGAACAGACTTGTGGCTGCCAAGGGGAAGGGGAAGGAGTGGGGTGGACTGGGAGTTTGGGGTTAGTTGAAACAAACTATTACTCTTAGAATGGATAAGCTACTGTACAGCACAGGGAACTATATCCAGTCTCTTGGGATAGACCATGATGGAAGATAATATATGAAAGAGAATGTGTATATATGTGTGCATATATATATGCATGCATGACCGGGTCTCTGCTACACAGCAGAAATCGGCACAACATTGTAAATCAACTATGCTCTAATAAAGAATTTTTTTAAAAAGAACATGGAGGTCCCATTGTGGCTCAGTGGTAACAAACCCGACTAGTATCCATGAGGACTCAGGTTCGATCCCTGGCTCTGCTTAGTGGGAAGGATCCAGCTCTGTCGTGGCTGTGGCTATGGTGGGCAGTTGCAGCTCCAATTTGACCCCTAACCTGGGAACTTCCACATGCTGTGGGTGTGGCCCTAAAAAGACAGGAAAAAAAAAAAAGAATGCATAAATACATGCACGTAGTTGGAATAGTTTCCAGCATGTAGTAAGAGCTGTATATGTTTATTAAAAATTTAAAAAGATAAACACTATTATTCCCTCCATTTATCAGATAGAGAAACTGACTCCCCAAGATGAAATGACTTGGCCAAAGGCACACTCAGCTAGAGAGTTATGTACTTGGGACTCAAAGCCTGGCAGGGTTCCTTCATCCCTCATCTGAAGTGTGTGGCAAATTGTCCTGGCATTTCTCACAGAGTTGAAGGCTGTACCTGAGATGAAATTGGGGGTGGGGGGGCAGGGTGTAACTCACCCACTGAGTATCCTGCATTTTACCTCCTTCCCTCATTTCCTTAGATCCTGAATTCTTCCAACCCCACATCTAGTTCCCACTCTGTTCACCCCCATCCACCTGGGTGGTCCTTTGTACCAGAGCAACTGGTCTCCACCAGAGTCTCTCTGATCCCATAGGGACGTTGAAAAGTCCCCATTCTCTCCCAAGAGCCCTCCAGTTGCAAACACCCCCATTTCCATTTTCACTGTACCTGGCAGGTCGACCCAGATCAGAAATCTCTTTGCTTTTTTTTTTTCTCCTCTCTGTGCATTTTCCTAGAATGTTCCTATTTATCCTCTGCCCAAATCTGCCTATCATTCACCCTGAGTCTCAAGAAAATGCATTCCTAGAAATGTGCATTTGACTTCCACAATTATATAGAAGTAGCTGGGGACAGGCGTGACCTTAGGGCTGCATCCGTCCAGACAGCTCGGGATGTGATGGGAGGCACGCTCCCCATTAGGGCCGTGGTTGACCTTTTCTTCTGAGTAACCTCTGTCGCGTGTATCTGCATGGAAAGCCTCGTTTGTCTTTGGAGGCTGTGAATTTTGATCTGCACGATAAGAAAATCACTCTCACTTGAATCTACGGCTCACAGGGCCTGCTTTGCTTCTCGAGGACGCTAAGTTCTTAAACACAGGCGAGATGAAAAACATACTGTGCATCCCTCAGGGACTATTTAAAATGTAAAATATAAATATTTCTCCTTTGAATGGACTTCGCTGGGTCTGGTTTGTGTCCTTCCAGTCATCACACTGACACGGTGTTTGCCAGAGCTTCATTTAGCTGAGTCGAAACGAGCTGGGGGAAAGCAAATCAGCACTTGGGTCCTTTCTGCCGAGCAGGGCTCGTGGGCGTTGCCAAGTCTCCCTGATCACATAATGCCTCTCAGATAAGGTTAATTCTGCAGTAGGCCCGGGCCTCGTGTGAGTACTTCCTGGTGACAGATCCTGTAGCTCTTGGTCTTCTGTGGCAATGACTCTCTTGTGAGGAAAAATCTAACAAGAAAATCAGCCAGCCAGCAGTGGAGGTGGGGCACTGTGCCTGGGACGCCCATCCTTTGCTTTGTCAAGGCCACCTCCAAGCCACACCCCCGGATATAGGTTGGTGCAGCCACTATGGAAAACAGAATGGCGGTTCCTCAGAAAAGTAAGGATAGAGTTACCATATGATCCAGCAATCCCACCCCTGGGCATCTACCCGGACAAAACCATAATTCAAAAAGATACATGTTCCCCCGATGTTCATAGCAGCAATAGTCACAACCTAAATGTCCATTGACAGACGAATGGATAAAGAAGGTGTGGTACATATATGCAATGGAATATTACCCAGCCATAAAAAAGAATGAAATAATGCCATTTGCAGCAACATGGATACAACTAGAGATTCTCATACTAAGTGAAAAGTCAGACAGAGAAATACAAAGGCCATAGGATATTACTTCTATGTGGAATCTAAAATATGATACAAATGAACCTATCTACAAAAGAGAAACAGATTCATGGACAAGGAGATCTAGACTGTGGTTGCCAAGGGGGAGGGGTTTGGGGGAGGGGTTTGGGGGAGGTACAGAGTGAAAGGCTGGGGTTAGCAGATGTAAGTAAGCTCTTATATACAGGGCGGATAAACAATAAGGTGCTACTGTATAGCATATGGAACTATATCTAATCTCCTGGGATAGACCATGAACTAAAATACTATTTTAAAAAAAAAAGAATGTGTATGTATATGTATAACTGAATCACTTTGCTATACAGCAGAAATTAACATTGTAAATCAACTCTACTTCAATTAAAAAAAAAAAAACAAATAAAAACCACCTCCCTCCTTTCTACCCCTCCCGCTAACCTTGACGTCATGAAGAAATTTCTGAATATAGAGAAAAGAAACTAACAGAGTGGCCCCATCTTCCTTCTGGCATCCTCTGACGTCACCACGTGGAACTGCTCTACTGCAAGTGTGAATGGGGATACACTGGTCTCACACTGTTCAGAACTCGAGTCTGTCCCCCACCTCCTGCCCAAGGCTGGTAGGGGACAGGGAAACAGGCAGCGAGTGGCTCTCTGATTCCGTTCTGCACTTGGGTGTTAGTGCATGATGCTTGTGGAGCTGAGGGGTGGATGTTTCCCATTTCTTCTCTTTGCAGATCTTCTTTGGTTCTGAGCACAATTAAAGAAACCTCCTTGGGTGCAGGAAAAATATGTCTTCGTTAAGCCAGGGAGACTTAGTACTCCAGGGACAGTATTGAGTGGGCAGGTGGCTTCTGAGTTTCCCAGCCTGGGACCTCTTTCTTCAAGTAAAATCTCAGGAGGAAGCCCCAACTTAAAAGGGGCTTTTCTGGTTCAAGGAGGGTGTCAAGTGGAGCCCCTGGGAATGGCATCTCGGGGAAATACTTGAGGCTCTGAGAAGCACAGCTAGGGAAACATTTGGATGTAAAGGGAACATACAGCCTGGGGTTCCTGGCTCCAGATCTGCCGTAACTTCCCTGAATGGTGTTGAGAAAATCAGGCCACACTTAGGGGCTTGTTTTCTCCTCTGTCAATGAGTATTTGGAAGAGAATGGTGTGTGGTGATCCATTCACGAGGCACACTGCGTCCTGCCCAACTCCCTTTGCAGGGTCATCTTTGGGAATTCGGAGGAGTTACAGCCAGAATTCCATTAGTTATTTTTCTTCCTCTCCTCCCAGCTCCTGCATCATCTGGGATCAGCCATGCAAGAGACTGTACCTGGAGTCTCTTCGCATCCCCAGTATCTTGGTCCATGGGTCCTCAGACCCAACAGAAATTTATTCCTCACAGTTCTGGAGGCTGAAAGTCCAAGGTCAGGGCACCAGCACAGTTGGTGGGCCCTCTTCCTGGCTGCAAGCAACACACAGCCTTCTTGCCATCTCCTCACATGGAGGAAGGGGTGATGGAGTTTTTGGGGGTCCCTTCATGAGGGCACTAATCCCATTCATGAGGGCTCCACCCTCATGACCCATTTACCATCACCTTAGGGATTAGGGTTTCAGCATATGAATTTGGGGGGACTCAAGTATTCAGTTCATAACACCCATTCCCCCCCCCCATGTTGCTGGTCAGCCGATCTCAGGCATATTCTCTCTTTTTCCTACTTTGGGGTCTTCTGTGGCTTATTTTCTCTTCCTCTCTACTTCCTTCATTTTCCTGTTTACTTTTTCATCAAAAAACCCAAGCAGTTATGGGTCCTAGGGACTGTGACTTCTCAGTGATTTGCAAGAATGGAGAGGGAGCTGGTTCTGAGTCGACAAAGATAAGATAAGGTGGGCAGTGTCACAGCCCCAGAGGCTTTGCACCGAGCTGAAGGGTATTCAAAGGGCTCCATGGTGTCTCTGCAGCACAGGGAAGCAGGTTCAATTCCCAGCCCCACACAGTAGGTTAAAGGATCCGGTGTTGCCACAACTGTGGCTCAGATCGGATCCCTGGCCCCAGAACTCCATATGCCTCAGGGGTGCCAAGAAAGGGGAAAAAAAAAAAAAAAGCAGAAAGATATTGATGTTTCTGGAATATCAGAAGCCATTATCCCTGGCCTCAGGCTATCATTTACTCCAGGCTCAGTTGGGTTCTTAGAGTCCTCTTCAATAAAATAAGGAGGCTGAGCTTTCTGATTGCCAAGATGCCTTCAGAGGTCTAACCTTCTTTAAGGATGCTGCTTCAGTGGGCTTGGGCTAGAGCTGGTCAAAGCACCAGCAAAGCAAAGCACAACTTTGAGGAATGAAATGCAAAGGTCCCATGTACTCTGACGTCCTTGGAGTTGCTTGGCTTATAAAATAAAACAAAACAGCATGAGTAAACTATTTTACTATTGATGAGAAAGACGGCCGTTGGCCACTTTTTGCGTTAAGTTATACCAGAAATACAATACAATTGCAGATAGTTCCAAACTTTTATTTTACAAATGTCACCTGAAATCACATGACCCTGACATTACAGCTATTATTTTTGGCTTTTCTGTTTCAGAGTTATCTCAGCTATGTGATTATCACAAAGTTGGAAGACATTTGTTTATGAATTTTTTCATTGACAGTTTATCCTGAACATCTTTGGTGCTAGTGAGATTTGAGGCTTTGGGGTCGCATAGCCCCTTTCTTCTTGTATAACTCTGGATAGTGTCTAGACCTTAAGTTTCCCCATCTGTAAAACAGTACAACTGCTAGGATCACATGCAATAATATAGGTGAAAACATGCAGCACAGAGTTTGACATACATATTTAAAGTATCAGTTCTGCCCTGCCTCCTCCTGACTACCCTAAGCAGCTATTATTTATGCTATTTTCTTTTCTTTTTAGGGCTGCAACCACAGCATACGGAGGTTCCCAGGCTAGGGGTCAATTCGAAGCTTCAGCTGCAGCAACATGTGATCCGAGCCATGTCTGCGACCTACACCACAGCTCAAGGCAATGCTGGATCCTTACCCCACTCCAGCAAGACCAGGGATCAAACCCACGTCCTCATGGATACCAGTTGGGTTTGTTAACCGCTAAGCCACAACGGGAACACCTTTTCTCATTTATTGAAATTTAGAAAGGTATTATGAATCTGATTTTACATTTTGTTTTGCCAAAATCATATTTGTGTGTACTGGTAATCCAGTCCGACATATATCTGTTGAACTTCCCTTTTGAAAGGCACTATGCTTTTTACTGTGTAGAGCATAAAAAGCATGATTCTAGTTCTCAAGGAACTTACCACCTAGAAGGGAAGATAAAGCAGGTGTGCAAATAGTTCTCCTCCTGATGCAGGGTGTGTTGAGAGTCAAAGAAGGGGCTCCAAAGTAGGAAGAGGGAACTTCCGGCCAGAGACTGGGTTGCAGCTCTGCCCCCTTAAAGGAACCTATCCATCAGCAGGAGCCCCATTCCTTTGGCTCCCATTCCTTCTTACCATATCCTCTGGCAGTGGTGGGCTTTCCTACTTTTCTATTTAAACTTCTTGGCCATTTTTCTTGAACCCCTTTTCTCATCTCTGCCGTCGTGACATCATGGCTCCCTGAGTCCCACACTGTATCTGTAGGAGAGTTCTTCCCGTAATACTCTTTCCAGAGTGTCAGGGAACAAGCCTGGCTATTAGCCTTGTTTTATTAGCCATGCCCCAATTCATTAGCCACACCCTGGTTCTTTAGCCACACCCTGGTTCTTTAGCCACGCCCTAATTCATTAGCCACTCCTAGAACATTAGCCACACCCAGATTCACTAGCCACGCCCCAATTTGTTAGCCATTCCATAATTCATTAGCCAGACCCTCACTCCTTAGCCACGCCCCAATACATTAGCCTCTCCATAATCCATAAGCCAGACCCCAATTCAATAGATTCACTAGCCAGGCCCCGATTCATCCCTGTCCTGTGCTCAGGAAGGATTTTTTTTTACTAGAAGTGAGATTTGATCCCCTCTTTTAAGAGTGGGTGGTTTTTCAAACGGTAGAAGGAATTCTAAATGGTGGGAATGAGCCAAGCAAAAGTGCAAATGCAGGCAGTTGTCCCATGTTTGGAGAAGGCTGAGCAGCGGGGCTGGAACATAGAAATAAGGAGAGGCAAGTCAGCAAAGAATTCTGGACAGATGCACGGAGGTAAAATGGTGGAGGCTTCAGAACTCTTGGTAAATAGTTTTAAACTTCTTTTGACAGATGGTGTGAGGCTCCTAAAGATTTCTCAACTAAATATGTTCAAGCTTTTCTGACCAGGGCTTTGTGGTGTGGGTGCACTGTGCCTTTTGGGGGAGGGCTCCTCCATGGCCCGAGGTTACCCCTGATATCACCTGGTAGCACTTGCTTATAAGCTTAAGCCCCCTTCTTTGGCACTTCTCTGACACTGTGGCCAGCCCCAACCTGCAAGCATGTTAACCCACAGGCAACCTCTCCCCCATGGGGAAGAAGGTGGGGGATGAATGCTACCTCTGGGGTGTTTTTGCCACAGCTCCCAGGAGCATCCAGCACAATGGAACCCAGAATGTACTTTGAAATTGCTGCCCTGATTTTCTGTTCCACTCTCTGCACCATTCCCTTCCTATTTCTTGGGACTCCTTCCCCAAATAAATACTTTTGAGAAACGCCTTGTCTCAAGGTCTTGTCTTTCCTCAGAAAGCTGAGCTCAGACCTGTGGGACTTGTGTCCCTGCTCTAGAGCAAGGATGAGAAAAAGGTTTCAAATTATGTTTTGAATCATTAGCCTCTTGAACTGTGGGTTTTGCTTTATGTTTTTTCCCCCAAATTATTTTGTTGGTATTGTAAAATATATTTAATATAAAATTTGCCATTTTAACCATTTCTAAGTGTACCATTCAGTGGCATTCGTTCCATTCATAGTATCATGCTGTGTCATCACTTCAAACTTCTTTCATCACCTGGACAGAAATTCTAGAGCTATCACACAGCTTCCTGCTTGGGTAACCTTTAATCTACTTTCTGTCTCTGAACTTATCTATTTTAGAGATTTCATACAAGTGTAATAATACAGTGTTTGTCCTTTTGTGTCTGGCTTATTTCACTGAGCAGAACAGTTTCAAGTTCATCCAAGTTGAAGCACATATCAGGACTTTGCTCCTTTGCATGGCTGAATAATACTCCATGGTTTGGACATACCATTTTGCTTTTCCATCCATCCATCAACGGACACTTGGGCTGCCTTCATATTTGGGCTCTTATTACTAAGGTTGCAGTGAATATTGTCATACAAGTATCTGTTGGAATCCCTACTTTCAATTCTTTTGGATGCATATCAAGGAGAGCAATCGCTAGGTCATATGTGACACTATGTTTAGCTTTTTGAGGAACTGACAATGTTTCCACAACAATTGCACCATTTTAATTTCCCACCAGCATTGTAGGAGGTTTCCAATTTATCCATATCCTCACCAACACATTATTTTTCATTTTAAAAATTATTATTATTATTTCCGTCATAGTGGGGTATCTTACTGTGGTTTTGATTTGCCCTTCCCTAATGATGAAGGACACTGAGAGCATCTTTTCATGTGCTTATTGATCATTTGTGTATCTTTGTAGACATATCTACCCAAGTCTTTTGCCTTTTAAAAATTGGCTTGTTTGTACTTCTGTTGTTGAAATTTAGAATCTCTTTATATATTCCAAAAATATGATCAGGTGTATACCGGAGATAGAGTTTGCAAATATTTTCTCCCATTCTGCATTCTGTCAATTGTCTTTTCACTTTCTTGACAGTGTCCTTGGATGCACGCCCATTTTTAATCTTGCTGAAGTTCAGTTTGTCTAGTTACTTGTGTGTGTCTTTTTTTGTCGTTGTTTGTTTCTTTGTTTGTTTTTGGTGTTATAACTAAGAATCCATTGCCAAGTCCAAGACTGTGAAAATGTACCCCTGTGTTTTCTTGAACTTTTTGGGGAAGACTTACATTTCAAGTACTTCCCATATACAACCTTATTTAATACTTGCAGCAAATCTATGTGGTAATAATGTCCCCTTTTGATTGACAAGGACGTTTAAGCTCAAAATAGTAATTTGCCCAAGATTGTGCAACTAGTAGAGGGGAGATTTGAACTAGTGATTCCAAAGTCCTGATAGATACAAAATTGGGACGTTCAGGAATGAGATATCGTAACTTACAGAATTTCTCAAAAATCCCCCCCAATGATAACTTATTCTTAAAATAATTCCAGACTTCTTTATGTACTTTATTCATTATTAGGGGCTTCTAAATTTTTTGTTCAATAAATAAGAAATATTAAATGCAGTAGTATTTATAAAGTATAGTGAATGTTCAAACACTGGAAATGCCACCAAGGAGTATTGACTTGCATTCAAATAATGTAATTTTCTGATCTCCCAGCAAGATTAATAGAATATCAAAGAACCTTGTGTAGAAACTCCCAATGTATTTATTTGCTTCCAAAGCTTGTTATTTCTTAAATCACTATTCAAAGGATTTACACAAAGCATACAGTGTGTATAACCTTATTAACATTTATTTCATGTGCCAGAATAACTCACTCTTAGCATCAGATAAGGCCGGAAACACACACATAGAACATGGCAGTGGCTACAAACAAGACTGATTAGATCGTAAATTCTCCTCTCTGGTGTTGATTGCTAAGCTTTAAATCTTGCCACAGAATTACAATGCTTTCCCTCTTCCCCTAATTTCTCAACTGGTTTTTCTCAGGATTTAGAAAAACTTACATTTTCTCAGGAATGCCAAGAAAGAATTCTTGCATGGAAACACTCAGTAGAACCAGATCTGAGTTTTTCCCTCTTAAAATCCCAAGAGACATTAAGAAGGAAGAAGAAAAGGCAGAGACCCTTTCATTTCATGGAGGTCTTTTGGGAGGTCTTGGGTATAACATTTTTTGTTTTTGTTTTGTTTTTTGTCTTTTTGCCCTTTCTAGGGCCACTCCCGTGGCATATGGAGATTCCCAGGCTAGGGGTCCAATCGGAGGGGTAGCCACCGGCCTATGCCAGAGCCATAGCAACGCAGGATCCAAGCCATGTCTGCAACCTATGCCACAGCTCATGGCAACGCCAGATCCTCAACTCACTGAGCAAGGCCAGGGATTGAACCCGCAACCCCATGGTTCCTAGTCGGATTCATTAACCACTGGGCCATGACAGGAACTCCAAGGGTATAACGTTTTGAAAGTGATTATTGGTGTGTTCATTTCCCATTGCTGCTGTAACAAACTACCACAGCTTCTTGGCTTAAATTTATGCAGATTTTCTGGGCTAAAGTCAGCTCATTGACAGGGCTGTTTCCTTCTGGAGACTCTGCTGTTTCCTCAGGTTTTGCAGCTTCAAGGGGCTGCCTCTACTCCTTGGCTTGCGGCCCCTTCCTGGTCTTCAAAGAGCTTCACGCCAGTATCAGCTTCCATCATCCCACCACCTTCTCCTCTGATTCTAACTCCTCCTTCATCTCTCTTGCAAGGACCTGGTGATTACATTGGGCCCATTGATGAATCAGGATAACCTCACTCATCTAAGGGTCTCTCATCACATCTTTGAAGTCCCGTTTGCTGTATAAGGTAACATCCACAGGTCCCAGGAAGTAGGCCAAGGACCTAACTCAGGGGCCATTTTTTAGCCTACCGCATTTGAGTGTTGTGGTCTACTCTTCAAATCAGAATCAAAGGCAGGAGTTCCCACTTGGCACAGTGGGTTTGGCAGCATCTCTGTAGTGCCAGGACACAGGTTCCATCCCCAGCCTGGCACAGTGTGTTGAAGGGTCTGTTGTTGCCGCAACTATGGCGTAGGTCACAACTGCACCTCCAATATGACCCCTGGCCCAGGAACTCCATATGCTGTGGTGCAGCCAACAAAGGGGGAAAAAAATAAAAGAAGCAATGGCAGATGGAGGTGGCTAAGACCTGACAGCAGGTGAGCCATCTAGATCAATGTATTAAAACGTGTGCCCAGGTGTCAGTTAGGCTTCATCTCAGTAGGCAACATTCAAGGTCTAATGGAACTCAGCAGGCTTCTGTCCTGATCAAGGTCAAGAGCTAGTGAGAGTATAAGCTGAATTACAAGAGGCTGAACTTGGAAAGGAGGTTGGGATCCAGATAAGTGATGCTCTGAAGTTTACATGAACAGTCATCATGGGAAATATGTCACTAGAACAAGAGCTTCTCCTAAGGTTCTGATATTAAAGGAAGTCTAGTCTCTTAGAAGGAAAACTGGTTAAGAATCAAGTGCGGCTTCAGGGCTCTCGTGATGCTCATAGAAACCAGCTTGTTCCTGAGTTACACATTCAGAATATGGAAAACTGCAAGAACACACCTCTTATGATCTGTGTGTTTTAGGAGAATGTAGGTTTTAGAAACCATGTTATCTGAACCTGGGGTGGTAAGTAATACATGGGGTGGGTAAGCTGTGACTCAAAAAAAAAAAAAAAAAAAAAGAGAGAGAGAGAGATTCTCTAGGATTAGGAATAAGTTTAGGAAAATCAGATTTTACAGAGAAAGATTTAGTTATATTGAGTTATTGCTTTTTTTGTTTGTTTTTTTGTTTTGTTTTGTTTTGTTTTTTTGGCTACCTCTCAGACATATGGAAGTTCCCAGGCCAGGGATTAAAGCCACACCACCACAGCAACCCAAGCCATTGCAATGACAATGCTGGATTCTTAACCCACTGTGCCTTAGGGGAACTCCAAGATTTAGTTATTCATAAGGCTATTGAACATTTATGCCTTGTATGTATGCGTGTATGTGCATACATATGTATGGATGTACATGTGAATTTTAGAATGCATGTGTATGTGTAAATGTGAATTTTAGACTACATTCTCTTATCCACTGTCCCAACGAGGTATAGTGAGATTGCCTGTAGCTTCTCGATACCAAAAACAATATTATAATAACTGTGCTCAAATGCTTCTCTTTATGGACGCACATGGGGATTTCTTTCTTTATTTTTTTATTTTTTTATTTTTTTTTAGGGCTGCACCTGTGGCATATGGAAATTCCCAGGCTAAGGTCCAATCAGAGCTACAGCTGCCGGCTGATGCCACAGCCATAGCAATGTGGGATCCGAGCTATGTCTGCAACCTATACCACAGCTTACGGCAACTCTGGATCCTTAACCCACTGAGCGAGGCCAGGGATCAAACCCACATCCTCATGGATCCTAGTTGAGTTTATTAACTGCTGAGCCATGAAAGGAACTCTGGGGATTTCTTTGAATTTGTATCTGGAATAGGATTTCTAGGTCAGGGTATATAAGTGCCTGGTCACTCTCCAGAATGATGGTATCTGTCTACATTTTCCAGCCCTGCATGAGGATTCAGGTAACCTATCCTATCAATATTTGTCATTTTTCAGGAGTTCTCACTGTGGCTCAGCAGGTTAGGTACCTGACATGGTGTCCATGAGAATGCAGGTTCAGTCCTTGATCCACTCAGTGGGTTAAGGATCCGACATGGCAATAAGCTTTGGCATGGGTCAAAGATGTGGCTCAGATCCTGAGTTGCTGTGGCTGTGGCGCAGGCCTGCAGCTGCAGCTCTGATTCAGCCCTTGGCCTGGGAATTTCCATAGGCCTGGGGTGCAGGAGAGTAAAGCAAAAAAAAAAAAAAAATGGTTGTTTTCCAGTTTTTAATTTTTGCCTATCAGTTTACTAAGCAATAATAGACTGTCATTTTAATTTGTACTTTTCTGACTACTATTGAATTTTAACATTGTTTCATTTGCTTAGAGTCATGTGACTCTCCTCTGCTATAAATTGCCTCTTTGTACTCTTTCTTGACTTTTCTATGGGAATTGCTTTTTGGTTCATAAGAAAGTGTTTCTTGTATTCTCAAATATTAATCCTTTGTCTGTGTTAGGCACTGCAGATACCTTTTCCATTCTGTCAGGCTATTAATTTGCTTGTGATGGCCTTTGCCGAACAGAAATCCATCATTTTGGTGTAATCAAACACATCAAGTTTTAGTGTTATTGTTTGCATTTCTAAAGTTTTAAGAATTTCTCCCTTTGCAAGTCACACATATCCCTCTGTGTTCTAATAATTTTAGGATTTTAATCCATTGAATGTCTACCTGTTTGGTGCTAGATGTTGATTCAAGTTTATTTTTCTTCCCAATTCTAGCTACTAGATTAGTTCTTCTTTCCCCACTGATGAGTGATGTCATTTTATTATACATTAAGTTCTCTTCGATACATAAATCCGCCTCTGATCTCTTTTTTTCTCTTCTGTTGATCTACTTTGCTGCCATACTTTTTTTTAAAATTATTGTGACTAATGGGAACTCTTAATAATTGATATGTGTCCCCCTTATAGATTTTCTTTTAAGAGTAACTTCGCCTTTAAGAACCATTCTTTTTTTAATTTTAAAAATTAAGGTATCACATACCATTAAACAAACCCAATTAAAGTCTGCAATTCAGTGGGTTTTTTTTTTTTTAGTGTATTTTAAACCATCACCATTTTCTGATCAGAAACTTTTTATCACCTCAAAAAGAAACTTTGTACCTTTTAGCAGGGACTCCCCCTTCCCGAAGCCCCTGGTAACCACAGTCTACTTTCTGTCACTATGAATTCACCTATTCTGAACGTTTCACTTAAATAGAATCATACAGTATGTGATTATTTATGACTAGCTTCTCTGTTTTTCTTTTCTTTTCTTTTTCTTTTTTCTTTTTTTTTTTTGTGTGTGTGTGTTTTCAGGGCTGCACCTGCAGCATATGGAGGTTCTCAGGCTGGGGTCGAATAGGAGTTAGAGCTGCCAGCCCACACCACAGCCACAGCAACTTGGGATCTGAGCTGTGTCTGTGACCTACACCACAGCTCATGGCAACGCTGGATCCTTAACCCACTGAGCAAGGCCAGGGATTGAACGCACATCCTCATGAATCCTAGTTGGGTTTGTTACCTGCTGAACCATGAAGGGAACTCCCGTGACTGGCTTCTCTCATTGAACATTTTCAAGGTTCATCCTTGTGGTTATATGGATCAAAATAGGTAGTATTTTTGTTACCCAGTAATATTCCATGTGTATGGTAGACCACGTTTTGTTTCTCATTAATCATTAGATGGATATTTGTGTTGTTTCTACTGTTTACTATCTTGAATGATACTGCGATGAACATTATTTATTTTTTAAATGGAAGCATATGGAAGTTCCCAAGCCAGGGATTGAATCTGAACCACAGCTTCAGCAGTGCCAGATCCTTTAACCCACTGCACGGGCCTAGGGATCGAACCCACACCCCCACAACAACCCAAGCTGTTTCAGTCAGATTTTTAACCCACTGCACCAAGGCAGGAACTCTGCAATGAATATTCTTGTATGTGTTTTTGTGTGAACAGTTTTCAGTACTCTTGGGTATACACCCACGAGTCAAATTACTGAGTTGTATGGTAACTGCATACTTAACTTTTTGAGAAACTCCCAAGCTGTTTTCCAAAGGGCAACACAGTTTTATATTCCCACCAGCACTGTATGAAGGCTCCAGTTTCTTTACGCCCTTGCTTATTATCAGCCTTTTTGATTATAGCCATTCTTAATGGTATGAAAGGTTATCTCTTTATGATTTCAAATTCCATTTCTCTAATGATTAATAATACTGAGCACATTTCTATGTGCTTGTTGGCTGTTTGTACATCTTCTCTAGAGAAAGATGGTCCATTTTTAAATTATGTTGTTTGCTTTTATTTTTGTTAGTTGTAATAAGAGTTCTTTATATTCTGGATATGGAACCCTTATCAGATGTATGATTTGTGAATATTTCCTCCCATATTGACTCCTTTTTGGTAGGTCCTTTGAAGTGGTTCTTACGGCATTTAGTGGCTACTCTGTTGTGCTGTTTTTTTCAGTCCAAAAACTTGGCGTCATCCTTCACTGTCTGAGTTCTCCTAATCCACCTCTCATTGTCTCATGTTTTTTAACTTGAATGGTTTTACATCTTTATTCACACTCTTGGTCTTTGCACTTTAATTATATGCTTTAGGAACCCAGCAGGCTGCATAAACAGTGCCCTGTATGCCCCCTTCATCTCAGGGCAAAGTCTCGGTTGAGTGATGGTGAAGCCAAAATGGAACAGCCCAGACTGGAAAGTCTTGGTTTCTCTGTGGTGGCTCCTGCCACTTCAGCACTTCGGTATTTAAACTTTTCTCTTGCACACAGTGTCAGTAAAGTGCTATTGACTTCGCCTTCCAAATGTACACACACTCTGATTCCTCACCTTACCCTCTGTTACCTGATGCATAGACCACATTTTGTTTCTCATTCATCAGCTGATGGATATTTGTGTTGTATCCACTTTTTACTCTTATGAATGATGCCGCTCTGATCATTTGTGTACATGTCTGTGTAAACATAGTTTTCTGTTCTCTTGAGTATGTACTTAAGGGTCACATTGCTGAGTCATATGGTAACTCTATGCTTCAACTTTTTGGGAAACTCCCAAGCAGTTTTCCAAAATAGCTGCACCATTGTACATTCCTTCCAACATCATCTTTTACCTAGATTATTCCTTAGGCTCCTAACTCTTTTTCTCAGCTCTCACACCTACCCTCAATCGGTCTCTTCTCAACACAGGACCAGAAAGAGTCAGTGGTTTTGATTTCCATCCCTCTAATGGCTAATGATGTGAAGCATCTCTCTTTGTGTTCGTTGGCCATTCATATATCTTCTTCAGAGAAATGTCTATTCGGATCCTTTGTCCATGTCTGAGTTATGTTGCTGTTACTTGCTTACAGTCAAATTCTTTGACTCTTCTGATCAAATTCTCCCTAAATCTCTCAGAATAAAAGTCAGAGTTCCCGCTGTGGCTCAGCAGTAATGAACCTGACTAGTATCCATGAGAATGTGGCTTCGATCCTTGGCCTCACTCAGTGGGAATGAGGGGGATGGTCTCAGTAAAGAAAGCAGAATTGCTGGGCAGCAGAGAACCATCTATCCTGAGGGTAATGAAACTTGGGCCCCTGGGCCCCTCACGGCTCTGGGTCCCAGTGAGGATCAGGAGTTGGTGGGGGCAGCTGAGTCTTCTGGGTGGGAAGAGGAAGGCAGGCAGTCCCTAAAAAAAGAGATAAGGAACTGACTTCTAAGAATCCAGGGACTTCTTTTCT
Source organism: Sus scrofa (assembly GCF_054392235.1). Lineage (NCBI taxonomy): Eukaryota > Metazoa > Chordata > Mammalia > Artiodactyla > Suidae > Sus > Sus scrofa. The sequence goes on from NC_139392.1 coordinate 71,044,254, forward strand.
CATTTAAATACATATTCACCTTTTGATTTTAAAAAGCAAACAAACAAGGAGTTCCCTTGTGGCAAAAACAGGTTAAAGGTCTCCTGTGGGCACCGCTGCAGCTTTGGTCGCTGCTCTGCTGCAGGTTCAATCCCTGGCCCAGGACAGCCACCAACAAACTAAAACAAATGAACTCATCACTTGCCCTTGTAGAAATCATAGAGCTGAGGCCAGCAGCCCTGCACTGCACGGAGGAGGAGGAAAGACTACACCAAAATCCACATGGAGCAGGTAAGACACACTCTTTGAATTCCTGCCGTATTGATTTCCACACAGACAACTGCCAAATGCCCTGGGCAGGGCGCGGGGGGTGTTCTCGTGCATCTTAATATCCTTTGAAGTCCCTGTTTTTGTGAAACTTACTTTATAAAGTGGGGGTGGAGAGAAACAGACAAAAACAAAAACAAAAAAATAAGCACAATGTATATAGCATCTAGAAGCAGACAAGGGCGATGGAGAAAAATAAACCAGGGAACCAGGAAAGGGAGGGTGGTGTGGCGGTAATAGAAGCATGGTATGATTTTGTAACTTCTTTTTATTCTGGCTGCATCTCTGGCACATGGAAGTTCCTGGGCCAGGGATCAAACCCATGCCACAGCAGTGACCCAAGATCCTTAACTGGCTGAGCCACAAAAAAACTTTGTGATGTGATTTTAAATAATGTGAACAGGCAAGTTTTCATTAAGAGATGATTATTTAAGCAAACACCTGAAGAATTAGGGTCCTGTGATCATCTGTGGGAATGCTTCAAGGTAAGGGCAACAGCAGGTGCAAAGGCCCTGTGGCAGGAGTCCAGAAGGAACCTGTACCTAAAGCAGAGTTATGCTTTCTGTTACTAGTGCATTTTTGTTGATTAACATAGCAGACACAGAAAGCACACATATGTGAATTCTCACAAGGTCAATGTACCTGCCCAACCAGCTTTCACATCAAAAAACCAGTGCTGGCATTCCTGCTGTGGCACAGTAGAATCAGCAGCATCTGACCAGCAGGTTGAATCCCAGGCCCGGCACTGTGAGTTAAAGAATCCAGGGTTGCCACAGCTGCAATGTAGGTTACAACTGTGGCTCAGATCTGATCCCTGGCCTGAGAACTCAAAAAACAAAACAAACAAACAAACCCTAGGGAGGTCCTGTTGTGGCCGAGCAGATTAAGAATCTGACTAGTATCCATGAGGATGCGGGTTCAATTCCTAGCTTCGCTCAGTGGACTAAAGATCCATTGTTGCTCCAAGTTGTCGCAGTAGGTCCAAGAGGTGGCTCAGATCCATTGTTGCTGTGGCTGTGGCATAGGCTCAGCTGCAGCTCCGATTCAACTCCTAGTTCTGGGAACTTCCATATGCTGCAGGTGCAGCCCTTAAAAAAAAAAAAAAAAAAAAAAAAAAGCTACCCAGATGCTCTTAACTGGACTGGTCATAGTTTTAGCTGATGAAGGAGGTCAAGGCAAAAGAACAAACAAACGGACCCTAGCATGATACATTTTTACCTTAATAACAGGACTGTAGCTTAGGAACAATGAGCTTCCACTGAAAAATATACCAGATATCCTGGAACTTCCACAAGGAGCAGACTCTTTGCACATACTTGATAAACAACTCATCCTAGAGTTTTAGCTTTTCTCACTTAAGAAAAAAAAAAAAAAAGAACTTCATGGTAAATGTGTTTGTGTTTGTATTTTAAGTGGGAGCTAATTTTGAATATATGTGGCCAGTGTGTCTCTTGATACTGTGAGTGGATGGTTCCCAGGGGAGAAGGGCATCAAGGCGCCGGCTGAACTCACTCTAAGATAAGGACACTCTCAAAATCTTGTCCCCCTTGTTCTCAAACTGCTTTTGCCTGGGAGCCAGGCTATCCCTTCAGGAAACAAAGCAGACAAATAATCTGTGCCCAGAAGTGCCGAGAAAGCCCCAGGCTCAAAATATCCCTTCTGAATTTGCTCCTTTCTCCGTCAGTTTCTCAAGCCTGAGCTTTATTCCTAGAGCATCATGTGGGCAAAGGCAAGTAGCCCTAGAAAAGCAACATTTCTGTACAGCAAAAATTGGCACACTGTAAATCAACTGTACTTTACTTTTAAAAAGTCAAAAAAGGAGTTCCTATTGAGGCTCAGCGGGTGAAGAACACGACTAGTACCCGTTAGGATGCAGGTTCGATCCCTCGTCTTGCTCAGTGGGTTAAGAATCTGGCGTTGCTTTGAGCTGTGGTGTAGGTTGCAGATGCAGCTCTGGTTCCACCTCTAGCCTGGGAATCTTCATACGCCATGGGTGTAGCCTTAAAAAAGAGACCACAAAAAGGAAAAGAAAAAAGAAAGAAAGGCAACATTTGAGGCATGTCTCTTTAAACATTCAACAGGTTGTGGTTCCCTTCCTGGTGAAATGCTTTTTGAGGGGCAGGGTAAAGAGACGAAAACTCGGAGGGAGAAAAGGAGTAATCAGGGGAAAGTGACATTTGCGAGAATTAGTGCAGTTTAGCAGCATAGAGATCAAGCATGGGAGACAGACACAGGTCCCGCCCCAGCTCTGCCACTGCACAGCCTGTGAGAGCAACAGATGACTGAATTCAATTTCCCTAAGCAGTGGGTTCATTATCTACAACATGGGTAATTGTAGGGGTGGAATGAGATTCTGCAAAATGGGTGTTATCAGCGTAATGGCGTGGTGAGGATGGAATGAAATCGTACCTTTGTAGTAGGCAGGATAATGTCCCCCAGAGATGCCCACATCCTGATCCCAAAAGTCTGGGAATGCATCACCTTATATGTTGAGAGGGACTTTGCATTTGATTATGGTTAAGGACCTTGTGATGGAGAAGCGGAAAAGGAGAATGAAGGTTGCTGATGGAATCACAGTGCACATCTGGGAGGTACTTAAAATAGGGAGATTAGGAGTTGCCATTATGGCTCAGTGGGTTAAGAACCCAACATAGACTCCATGAGAATTGGGTTTGATCCCTGGCCTCGCTCAGAGGATTAAGGATTTGGTGTTGCTGCAAGCCTCCGGGTAGGTCACAGATGCGGCTCAGACCTGATGTTGCTGTGGTTGTGGTGCAGAGCGGCAGCTGCAGCTCTGATTCGACTCCTAGCCTGGGAACTTCCATATGCCACAGGTGTGGTCTTAAAACAATAAAACAATATAAAATAAAATAAAAGATCATCCAGGATTATCTATGTGCATCCACTGTAATCAGACAGATCCTTAAACATGAAAGAGGGAGGCAGAAGACAAGGTCAAAGTCATGTGGACTGTTGGGGAAAGAACTTGATCTAACCATTCCTCTCTTTAAAATGAAGGAAGGGAGATTGATACAACATTGTAAATTGACTATAACTTAATAAAATAAAATTGAGAGTTCCCATCGTGGCTCAGTGGTAACGAACCCAACTAGTATCCCTGAGGGTGTGGGTTTGATCCCTGGCCTTGCCCAGTGGGTTAAGGATCCGGCATTGCCGTGAGATGTGGTGTAGGTCGCAGATGCGTCTCGGATCCTGCATTGCTGTGACTGTGCTGTAGGCCTGCAGCTGTAGCTCTGATTCAACCCCCACCCTGGGAACTTCCAGATGCCACGGGTACAACCCTAAAAAGCAAAAACAAACAAACAAACAAACAAAAAAGCACCCCTGTGTTCATTGCAGCACTATTCACAATAGCCAAAATATGGAAGCAATCTAAATGTCCATTGACAGATGAATGGATTAAGAAGATGTGGCACATATACACAATGGAAGCCTACTCAGCCATAAAGAGAACAAAATAAAACCATTTACAGCAATATGGATGGAACTAGAGACATATTTAGTGAAGTCAGAAAGAGGAATACAAATACCATATGATATCACTTATATGTGGAATCTAAAATATGGCACATAGGAACCTATCTATAGGACAGAGAGAAACTCCTGGACAGGGAGAACAGACTTGTGGTTGCCAAGGGGGAGGGAGTGGGATGGACTGGGAGTTTGGGGTTAGTAGATGCAGACTATTGCATTTGGAGTGGATAAGCAGTGAGGTCCTGCTGTACAGCCCAGGGAACTATATCTAATCCTTTGTAAGGGAACATGATGGAGGATAATGTGAGAAAAAGAGCATATATATGTATGACTGGGCCACAGGACTGTACAGCAGAAATTGACAGAACACTGTAAATCAACTGTAACAAAAAAGAATTAAAAAAAAATCTTTAGTCACACTGGTCAGATATCAACTCTTCAGGAGCACAGAGAACAGTTCCATCATCACAGAAAGTAATCTTTGTCGGGGCTGATTCAGAAAATGGTACATGATCAATAAATATCTGAAGAGGAGAGAAGGAAAGAAATGATGAAGGGGGAGAAGAAGAGCGGGAAGGTAAATCAATTTCCAAAGGATATCAGGAGAAATTGTCCAAGACCTGGAAATGGGGGCGGGGCGGGAGGGTGAGTACTGAGTGTTTTTTCAGCACAGAGCTGGAAGCCCCTTTGGAGACTAATACTACAGGGCTGTGGACCTCTGGTTGACCTTTTATAGCTATGTCGTTATATATCTCTGTAAAATAAGACATTATCTTGCAGAAAACGGATAGCATTGCAAACAGTTCTTTCCCACAACAATGCAAATAAATTTTGTTCCATTAGAGAAGCAATTCATATCTATGATAAAGATATAAAAGAGAATGTCAAACATTGTATTTAATTGCCCCATGCAATATTAACCCATTTCTCATCTATTAACAAGTAGTAGCATTCTTAACTGACTCTATCTATCCGTCTCTTTTTTTTTTTTCTTCTTTCTTTTGGCCTCCCTGAGGCATGTGGAATTCCCAGGCTAGGGATCAGATCCAAGCCACAGTTGCAACCCACGTGGCAGCTGCGGCAACACCAGATCTTTTAACCCACTGTGCTGGGCCAGGGATCAAACCTGCATCCTGGCACTGCAGAGATGCCGCCAATCCCATTGTGCCACAGTGGGAACTCCTATTTATCTATTTTTTCAAAGTGTCTTTTGAACTAGTCTTAGTGTCTTACTGATGCTTTCATTATTTACTGAGTTGGTTAAAATCTTGAACACATAATCCTTCTTGATTTATATATGAAATGCCAATGTGTTTGTGTGTGTGTGTGTGTGTGTGTGTGTGTGTGTGTTTAGGGCCGCACCTGCAGCATATGGAGATTCCCAGGCTAGGGGTCTAATCGGAGCTATTGCTGCTGACCTACACCACAGCCCCAGCAATGCCAGATCCAAGCCATGTCTGCAACCTACACCACAACCCACAGCAACGCTGAATCCTTAACCCACTGAGCAAGGCCAGAGATTGAACCTGTGTCCTCATGGATAACAGTCAGATTCATTTCCGCTGCACCACGATGGGAACTCTGAGATGCCTATTTTTAACATTTAAAAAAAAAATTACATAAATTTTGGAGGTTGTGGTGCAGTACTCCTGTCGCTCACCTGGAGACCTGGTAGAATACGTCGCTGGGTGTGTATTTTATGTAGGACCTCACAGGCTACATAAGCTCAGGCTTGTCTTTTTCTGGCTCCCAGACTGAATAACAAAAAGCAGCAGAACTCTAACTTTGCTGACTCTCCATTTCCGTAGATTCTTGTATCCTCTCTGCCATTTTTGGTTTTTTGACTATGTGTACGTTTGGTTTTGGTTCTAGTTCATGCAAGGCCACTAAGTCATTGCCACCTGGTTGTAGCAGTGATGAAGGATTTGGTTAGATGGTCTTTCTGGTAATTCTAACCAGATGGCTGATGGGAGGAACAAGAGGCATGTTTTTAGTTTTTCAAAAATTGCACTCTGGCAGGGCAAAGCGAGTGACAGAGCAAGATGTGCCTTTGCAAAGAGGTCCTTTTTGAAATTCTGGTCTCTCTACAGCTTGTTGAAGAAAATCAGAGTCTGACAGTAATATGATAAAAGGAGAGCTTCTTCAGGAGCAGTTATGCTAGGGGAAGAGAGATCTCAGCATAGAAGCGGTTTCAGTGCTCAAGAGAAAGGGACGAGTGGAGATTTCTAGCCAAGAATCAGGGCGGGGTCTGTGGATGGAATATTACTAAGAGGAAGCTTTATCAGGGAAAAAAAAAACAGATCTTGGCTAAACTGAGGTGACAGTCTCACGCAAGACAGACTAGTGTGATCCGACATCACCTGGGGAATGGCAGGGGGTCAGGAGTTTGATCAGATAGCACAGGATCAGCTATGGAAAGTAGGAGAATTCTCTTAGCTTGCTTAGAAGGATTTTTATTAAAATTGGGCAGTGCAGGAGTTCCCTGGCGGCTCAGGGGGTTAAGGATCTGGCATTATCACTGCGATGACTTGGCTTTGATCCTTGGTCTTGGAACTTCCTTATACCACAGGCATGGCCAAAAAAAATAAAATAAGATAAAATGAAGCAAAGTTATATGAACTAAAATGAAATAAGGCAATGAATATATGGGCACAGAAGTCCAAAGGTTGAGGCCTAGTTGAAAAGAGGGCTGAAAAGAGCATCTGGGCCCAAGTTTGGGCAAGGAAAGTGCTCTGTTACCCTGAACAAAGATGAGAGTTCGGGGCTATAGCCTTTGGAAAGAAGAAAACTGCTTTGCCAAATCCTTAATCATAGATTCTCTAAGACTGTGAATACTGAGGGCATAACAGACTAAAGTATGATAAGGCTGAAAACGTGCTTACAGTCCCTGAGTGTAGAAAATGGAGTAATTAATAAAGGCCAAGGCTGAGAAGTGGAAACCTTTGGAGTTTATTTTGGGGGTTGAGACAGTAACAGGAAGGAAAAGCCTTTAAAAAGAGTCCCATGGGGTCAAGGTCAAAGGTTGTTGCTTTGATACTGTACTTTGAAATGTTCACAGGGCAGTGAAAGGGTAAGGAATGAAGCGAATGTAGCCAGAGGGAAGATTTCTTCAAGAGATTAAAAGAGAACATTGAATAGATGGGAGGCAGGAAAATCTTTACCTCTACCCTCTTAGGTTGAGTACCGGAGGCCTGCAAATTAAACTAACAAAAGACAGATTAGCAGGAGAAAAGGCACACCATTTTCATTAATATGTATGGGCACAAGAGTTCATAGGAAAGAAATGAAGTTCAAAGAAATGGTTAGACACAGGGGCCTTTATACCCTTTTAACAAAAGCAAGGTGGGCTGGGCTTTAAAGGTTAAGTCATGGGGAGGTGACATTTAAAATATATATATATGGGCGAACTGAGGGACCATAAAGGTTATTTTAGGGGGATCCCTCTTTCTGGAGCTGCTCTTCTCTTTCGGCCACAGAGCAAGGTAAGGAAGAGAGAGCGGAACACCTTCACAAAGAGAAATTAATGCCTTCCTTTTTAGGCAGAGAAGCGAAGGGCAAGGGATTCTTCCCGTGTCCACTGATTCTGAGTTGTCTTCAGCTCAAAATAATCTTTCTGCCAAGGTGGCATATGTGGGGAGGGTATATTCTGCTTCCCTTTGGTGGTTTTTGCTAAAAACCCTGTTAAGTGTTGAAGTGTGCAGATTAGCAAACATTGAAGAAAGCCCTTATTCATTCATGTATTCATTCATTCGATACATTTTTTATTGAGGGCTCCTGGTATGCCCGGCATGTGTCCAGGAGCTAAAAATAGAGGGATGAGGCGTATTTTTTTTTTTTTTTTTCTCCTGAAGGCTTTCAAGCAAGTGGAAGACAAATATGGAAGAAAATTCAGTGAAATACAATGCCATGGTTGCTGCAGTTTAAGTACATGGGACAAAAGGAATCCAGTGGGATAAATGATCGATTTTGCCTGAACAAAACATAACACACACTACGGAAAAATAGGAATGTTGCGATGATTTTCCATGGCTTCTGACAAGCCCTGAGTGCAATCTGCAATCTGAGTCACTCTGTGACTCAATAATGACTGCTGTCAAACAGCAGACTTAGCTGGCCCAGGAGAACTCACCAGCAGCTCTGTTCAATAAACACCTCATTTTGAGATATCACTTTGGTCAAAACTGCATGTCTTGTCAAGGTTTACCCGTTGTTTCTTTCCTCCAAAAAGAAAGTGAACCAACAAAATAACATTGACTATACTCAGATCCAGTAATACATCACTGTAAAAAATATATATAAAATTGAGACTTCCCCTTGTGGCTTATTGGGTTAAGAACCCAACATAAAGTCTGTGAGGCTGTGTGTTCGATCCCTGGCCTCACTCAGTGCATGAAGGATCTGGCATTGCTGTGGCTGTGGTGTGGGCCGTTAGCTGCCACTCTGATTTGACCCTTAGCCCAGGAACTTTCATGTGCTGCAGGTGCAGCCATAAGAGAAATATATATATATATATATATATATACATAATTGGGGATTTGGGGGATTCATTGGAATTTCCGAAGTCTCCTTCAGGGGTCTGTTGCACCAATGGATATGTACTCCAAACACCTGTGTCAGAGTTATTTCTAACCTAGTCTGAGGAGCCTTTTGATAAAATGTTTTGGATTGAATTTTCTGGAGTGACATCTGTTCCTTGTGTGAAAATGCATTTAGCTGGATTTGTTTAGTTACTTCTATGCCTCCGGTTAATATTTTTCTTAGAAGTTATCCCATGGCTTGCACACAGATGCTCACAAGAACTCAGACTTTTGTAATCGACTTTTCACAACTTCCTAAACATACCTTAAATCTGTTCTTGTTTTCCTAACTGCTCCATAGCTTTCTACATCCTTACAATAACCCAATCTCAAATCTATTACGAAGAATCAACGTGATTTCTTTTAAGCTGTCAATCACAAGCAGGCTCTCTTTGAATTAAATCGGTTGCCCCGAGCAACACTGGAGGGCTCCATATTTCGAGGAAATCAGCATGGCTCCTGGGAGTAAACAGGGGTAATTTTCCATTCTTTTCTGGAATACTTTGTGCCAGTAGAAAAATCAGACCTCGGTGTGACAGTAATACAAATGTGTTGATCTGCAATCACCATCTGACTCAACGGCTGCTAATGCCAGAAGAAAGATTCTTTTGTATGAAAATTCTTTCTGGGTCTTTGAACAGAAGGGAGTGTGTGGGGGCACTTGAGGGGGCCGTGCTGGTGGCCCTTTCAGGCAATGACAGCTGCAAATGGCCATTTCTTCTCAAAGCCATGCTGCTTCCTCCTGTGGGCAGAGAAACTAGCAAGGATTTGATACCACTTTCTAAAACCTTATCTCCGACTTCCTCTTTTTGCTGTTCAAGGCTAGGTTCCTTGGGGCTCGGGCCACTTACAAAAGGATTTCCATACATAATTTTCATCTGGTACTATATTTTTTTCCTGATTTTTTTGTTTGTTTGTTTGTTTTCTGTCAGGGTCCCCTGGGATTTTCTTTGAGCATCTTGTCTGCTCCCCCACCCACCTGCTTTTTCCAGACCAGGAAGCAGATCCCTGAAGGATCACAGCCTCCAGCTTCCCAGGTCAGCAGAGTGGAGGGGAGCCCCCAGAGCTTCTAATCATAAACCTCATTTGACATGGGGCTAAGTATTCCTTCTAGAGACTTTTGTTGAATACCTGTGTGCACTGAAGCTGGTCCCCACCGGACAGAGTTCTCATCAGGGTCCTTGAAACCTCAACATATGTATTGTGTGGTTTACTCTTAGAAACACTGTTGACTTCTTCTCTCTGATTTCTACTTGTAATGAGCCATGCTGATCCCCTGGGCCTTCCTTCCTTGCTCCCCTCAAAGTCCTCCCATCCTTCCTTCCCTTCCCTTCCAGTCTTTCGGCCCTTTCACCATCAGCTTCAACTCTTGCACTGTCTGCTTAAGCCCAGCTGCCTCCAGCCTTCCCCTCCCCCAACCAGCTCACCCCATTCAGAGCCAGTAAGACAGGGTCATATCATATTGCCTTTCATCCTCAAAAAATGACAGGGGGTCCACAGATCTGGAAGGTTTGGGGTGACACTGCTATTCATTTCTCTGTAAACCTTAAAAAAAAAAATTGTGTCCTCTGATGGGAAATAATATGAGAAACAGAATATATATAGTTCTGTTGTAGCCCAATGGGTTGAGAACCTGACTAGTATCCATGGGGATGCCGGTTTGATCCCTGGCCTTGCTCAGTGGGTTAAGGATTTGGCATCGCCATGAGCTGTGGTGTAGGTTCCAGATGTGGCTCGAATCTGTGGTGCAGGCTGATGGCTGCAGCTCCAATTCAAACCCTAGTCTGGGAACTTCCATATGTTGCAGGCGAGGCCCTAAAGAGCAAAAAAAGAATGTATATAAATGTATGACTGGGTCGCTTTGTTGTACAGCAGAAATTGACAAAACATTGTAAATCAACTGTACTTAAAAAAAATCAAAAAATTGTGTCTTCATTTTGATGATAAACTATAAAGTTAAAAGAAGAATTGCATCATCTGGCTGCTTAAAATGTAGTGTGGACAGGTGCGAGTTTAGCATCCACGTGGGTTTCTCTGTTCGCTTGTCCTCTGCAGAACCATTTACAAAAATGAATGTAAGTTTTGTAAAATTTGTGGTTAGAGCTATAAGAGACCTTAGACTGAGTGAAATAATGGAGCACATTTTTTTTTAAGGAGGCCGTTGGGGCACAAAGCTGTGATTTTTTTTTCAAAATTGAGCCACATTTTACAGATTATTCACTGACTGTATAAAATCGTGCCTGATGGTAGATGATTCTGTTAGAATTGTCTCCAAGACAGAGCCTCAGTGTGTTGGGTATTAGTTATATTTGTGCTTCGAAATACCTCGTGGGCTATGTCCTTTATAACATCGGTTTTTTTGTTTGTTTGTTTGTTCGCGGAAGCTTCCCTGGGGCTGCAAGTTTGTCAGAGCGTTGCAATCAACACTTCAGGATGGCAGAGCTTTATTAAATGTTTCCCCACACCCCTCAGTGCTTCCTCCCACTCTTGTTATCTGTTCTCAGCCTGGTGACTAAGTTTTTTTGAATTATAAGGTACACGTTTTAGCAGAACAGTCACCCTCCTCCGTTTTCTGGCTCCTCGTGGCTGTGCTCCAACTCTGGATCACTGTGTTTCTTCTCTCATTTCCTTCTGGTTGGAAGACAGTCTGATGTTTGCGTTATCTCTTCCCAGGAGTATTTCCAACTTCGGCTTGACGGAAAGGGTGGAGACAGGAAGCATGCTCTGGGCTTTTTTTTTTTTTTTTTTTTTTGGAGGGGGTGGTTATTGACTAAAGAATAAGTACTCTTGAGCTGGAATAGCCTTCTCAGAGGTTATTTCTCATAGTCTTCTTTCTCCTTTGCCTGCCTCCCAAATTCTCTTCCCTATCTGTCTCCATCTCCATCTCTGTCTCACACATGCACCCATACACACACCGCTTCAGAATGATGTCTGGTAAATCACGTAGAGTACTTCTTTAAATTGAAGTATAGTTAATTTACAGTGTTATGTTAGCTTCCATTGTACAGCAAAGTAATTCTGTCTGTCTATCTGTCTATCTATCTATCTATGTTCTTTTTCAAATTATTTTCCATTACAGGTTATTAAAAGATAGAGAGTAGAGTTTGCTGTGCTTGACATTAGGGCCTTGTTGCTTATCCATTCTGTATAGAATAGTTTGCATCTGCTAATCCCAATGTCCCAATCCATCCCTTCTCCACCTCTTCTCCCCCTTGGCAACCACAAGTCTGTGAGTCTGTCTCTGTTTTGTAGATAGGTTCATATGTGTGTGTTTTAGATTCCACATATAAGTGATATCATGTGGTATTTGTCTTTCTCTGTCTTACTTACTATGATCATCTCCAGGTCCATCCATGTTGCTGCAAATGGCTTTACTTCATGCTTTTTTATGGCTGAGTAGTATTCCATTGTATGTAGGTACCACATCCTCTTTATCTATTTCTCTGTTGATGGACATTAGGTTTTTGTCTATGTCTTGGATATTGTGAATAGTGCTGCTGTGAACATAGGGGTGCATGTATCTTTTTGAATTATAGTTTTATCTGGATATATGCCCAGGAGTGGGATTGCTGGATCATATTGCAACTCTAGTTTTTTTCAGGAACCTCCATTTCTCTTTTTTCCATACCCCTCTAGCATTTATTTGGAGTTTTTTTTGTTTTTTGGGGTTTTTTTGAATGGCTTCATCCACAGCATATGGAAATTCCCAGGCCAGGGATTGAATCCAGGCCACAGCCACAGTTGCAGCAACACCAACTCGTTTGACCCACTGCCCTGGGCTGGGAATCAAACTCATGCCTCTGCAGGAACCAGAGCCACTGCAGTCAGATTCTTTACCCACTGCACTACAGCAGGAACTCCTATTTGTAGATTTTTAAATAATGGCTATTCTGACCTGTGTGATGTGGTATCTCATTATAGTTTTATTTGCATTGCTCTAATAATTAGTGATGTTGAACATCTTTTCATGTGCCTATTGGCCATCTGTGTGTCTTTTTTGGAGAAACATCTATTAAGGTCTCCTGCCCATCTTTCAAATGAGTTGTTTGTTTTCTTGTTGTTGAGCTGTATGAGCTGTTGGTATGCCTTGGACATTAAGCCCTTGTTGATGACCTCATTTGCGAATATTTCTCCCAGTCTGTAGGTTTCCTTTTTGTTTTGTTTATGGTTCCCTTCGCTGTGCAAAAGCTTGTACGTTTGATTAGGTCCCAACTGTTTATTTTTCTTTTATTTCTATTGCCTTGGGAGAGTGACCTAAGAAAAACATTGCTACAATTTGTGTCAGAGAATGTTCTGCCTGTGTTCTCTTCTAGGGGTTTTCTGGTGTCATGTCTTATATTTAAGACAAATAAAGACATTCTTAACCAATCATTATCCAGTACTATTCACTGAACTTCATTAAATGTCACCCCTGATTTAATTGTTAACTACTTTCATACACAATCGAAATAATACGATGTTCATGTTGCAAAGACCTCTCCCCACCAATCCCGCCAAGATCCCGGCTGCCTTCAACCTCCACACAGGCAATCTTATATCCGCCTCCCTAAACTCTCGGCTCTTGTACCACCCAAATTCCAGTAACATCCTCCTCCTCTCACTTCCCACTCTTCTCACCACATCAGAGACCATGTCACTTCGCCTCCTCCTTTGTGAAACTGCGCATCCAAACCTTGCCTTCTCTGACAACTCCTGGCCCTCATCCCAGGTGTCTCCTGTGTTCCCACAACACATGCTGTCATCTCACGGAGGTGCCGCCTCCCTTCACCTCCCCACCCCAGCTTCCACGTCTGCCCTCATCGCCTCATGTCCTCTCTTACCTCCCCATTCAGACAGGAACTAATTCGTCTTCATGGCAACGCCTCTTGACCAATATCCCCCAGCCCCCACTCCCATCTTCACCATGCTTGGCAATGGTTTCCCCAACTTGAAACCAACTGAGTTGTGTTTTCCACACATTCCTGCCCTCTGGGGAAAAAAAAATCACAAGTATAGACGGACACAACAAGGCACTAAACCCTGGAATCTTGGAGTTCCCCTATTGTGGCTCAGTGGGTTAAGACCCCAGCATAGTGTTCATGAGGATGCAGGTTTGATCCCTGGCCTTGCTCCCTGGGTTAAGAACCCAGCATTGGCACAAGCTGAGGCATAGGTCGCAGAGGCAGCTTGGATCTGGTGGAGCTGTGGCTGTGATGTAGGTCCCAGATGCAGCTCTGATTCAGCCCCTAGCTTGGGAACGCCCATGTGGGAGGTGCAACCATTAAAAAAAAAAAAAAAAAAAAATTAGGAAAAAAAAAATACCCTGGGCTGTCATTGTCCTGTTCTCCACAGTGGCTATTTCAAGATGTCACTGAGTGTTTTTCTCACTCTTTCTACCCCATAGCATCCTCCTCCCTCTCAGCAAGTGACCTTATCTTCTTCTGAGGGAAATTTGTAGCTTTTTTTATGGCTGTTATCTCACCTTCCAAACTGAAAATGTATGATCCTTATGTATTTTTATTAAATCTTTTTATCCCAAAGGAATTCCCTTTTCTCCCTGGCTTTCCCAACGCCCCTCCTTTTCAGAGAGTGCAATCTCCAGATTTTCTTTTCTCTCCTGAATCTTCCATGTCTTCCTATCTTACAGGTCCTTTCCATCAGAATTTTAAAAATACTCAGTTCCACCCATCAAAACAAAACAAAGCACATATCTCCCTTCTTTGCACACTTACTAGTCTCTAACTAGTAGCATATGAAGAGAAATGGGATCTTCCTGCTCTTATTAGAAATACTTATTCAGGGAGTTCCTGTCGTGGCACAGTGGTTAATGAATCCGACTAGGAACCATGAGGTTGCGGGTTCGATCCCTGCCCTTGCTCAGTGGGTTAAGGATCCGGCGTTGCCATGAGCTGTGGTGTAGGTCGCAGACGTGGCTCGGATCCCGCGTTGCTGTGGCCCTGGCATAGGCTGGTGGTTACAGCTCTGATTGGACCCCTAGCCTGGGAACCTCCCATATGCCGTGGGAGCAGCCCAAGAAATGGCAAAAAGACAAAAAAAAAAAAAAAAAGAAATACTTATTCATACACATGTGATCAAATGAACGAACGAATGCCCTGGTTCAAATGCTCTAGCAGATGGATGAGGAAACGGAGGCCAGATTATCCTCCCGGTTTGCATAATGACAAACCAGGTGAAAGTCCCCAACAATATATTTAGTCAATTTATATAACCACACGTATTCAAATATAATATATACCATGATTGGTATGTCGTTTGGGTGCTTTTGAGATACACCTCCTCGGAGATGCTCAAGAAAGAGCAACATCCTGCATGGAGGCAGGGAGCTGAGTGAGGGTTTAAGAGAGTAAAAGCAATTCCTCCCCAGTTCTCACAGCAAGACTTGTCAGCACAGCAGCCAGAACCTCTTGTCCATGTCAGAGCATGGCACTCTCTGCTCACAACCCTCCAAGGATTTCCATCTCACTCAGAAAACTCATGCCCTGGAGTTCCCGTCCTGGCTCAGTGGTTAGCAAATCCGACTGGAAACCATGAGGTGGTGGGTTCAATCCCTGGCTTTGCTCAGTGGGTTAAGGATCCGGCGTTGCCGTGAGCTGTGGTGTAGGTCGCAGACACGGCTTGGATTCTGCGCTGCTGTGGCTCTGGCGTAGACCTGGCAGCTACAGCTCCGATTCAACCCCTAGCCTGGGAACCTCCACATGCCGTGGGAGCAGCTCAAGAAATGGCAAAACAACAAAAAAAAAAAAAAAAAAAAAAAAAAAGAAAAGAAAGAAAAAAAAGAAAACCCATGCCCTGATCATCACATCCAGGGCTCTTCCAATCTGTTCCTTCTTGACCCCCATCTCTGCATCCTTCATGTTTGTCTGAACCTGCCAGGCTTTTTCCCTTGAGGGATGATAAATGGTGGGAGAGATCAACGTCTCCATCAAAACTCACCCTATGTCGGCTATGACCAGACACAAAGCAGTGTTGGGCTGGAGATGGATGTTTAGTTGCTTTAGTCAAAACCAACTTGCTCATTCCCCAGGGGACCAGGTATCCCTCACTCTACTTGGCTCAGCAGTTACCTTTGCCATGAACTTCAGGAAGCTCTCTTGTCAGGCACTGAAACTTAGTAACTTCTCTACTTATAGAAAAGAAAAAATGGGATTCTTTTTTCTTTCTTTTTTTTTTTTTTTTTTTTTAGGGCCACCTGCCCCATATGGAACATCCCAGGCTAGTGACTGAATCAAAACTGCAGCTGCCAGCCTACACCACAGCCACATCAATGCCAGATCCAAGCTGCATCGGTGACCTAGGCTACAGCTTGTGGCAGTGCTGGATCCTTAACCTACTGAGTGAGGCCAGGGATTGAACCCACATTCTCTAGTCAGGTCTTTAACCTACTGAGCCACAACAGGACCTTCTGGAATTTTTTTCTTTTGGTTTGTTAAATTTTAATTCCTGGGGTATTTTTAAATGTTTTTAATTCCCCTGGTATTAAGGTAGAAGATGGAAGCCTCCAAGGACCTAGGAAGAGGTCAAGGAAGACAGGCTTTGCCCTGAAATGGCTCCAAACCCCCGCTTCTGCCTCCAGACGCCCTCTCTCTCTCCATTCCAGAAGCTACCCATGAGGAAGTGTGTGCTGATTCCTTTGCACTAGCCCAAGCTTCTAGGGCCCAGCCCCTCCCAAATGGTCCATGTCAAGAGCGCCTTCCTTCTTGCTCTCTCCCTCTCCCCCCCTCCCATCACCACCTCCTTTTCCTCAGAGCAGCTGAATTCATTGAGTGTATTAGTGCTTTGGACACTGTATGCAAAACATCTGCTATGTTTATTCTTCCTAGGGGGGGTGTGCAGCTTCAGAGATGAGCTTGATCCAAACAAATATGGAATTGGTAGCAGATTTAGGGAAGTTTTTTGGGGGGCCAGGGTGGGGGCAATATGCCCACAGCATGTGGAAGTACCCGGGCCAAGGATCAAACCTGTGCCACAGCAATGAGAACACCAGGTCCTTAACCACTAAGCCACTAGGGAACTCTCAAGGGAAGTTTTTTTTAACTCAGGAGAATCTTGTGGGCATCTTGTCCTCCTCTGGGACAGAGGCTGACACTGGGATAAAATAACAAGAAGTAGATGCCTTTTTTCGTTTCTTTTCTTTTTAGGGCTCCGCCTTTGGCATATGGAAGATCCCTGGCTGGGGGTCTAATCCGACCTGAAGTTGAGACCTGCACCACAACTGCTGCAGTAACTCTGGATCTGAACTGCATCTGCAACCCACCCCACAGCTTGGGGCAGCACCTGATCCTTAACCCAAGGGCAAGGCCAGGGATCAAACCTGCATCCTCATGGGTACTAGTTGGGTTCCTAAACCCCTGAGCCACAAGGAGAACTCCAGATGCCTTGCTTTTGAGAGCTGATCAAACCATGACATGTTGAGGAATTGCTTTTTGTTAAGTGCCATACAAGGCTAGTCACTGATAGACTCTGATTTTAATAGCATTGTGTCTTGAATGATATTCTGTTTTGTATTTATGTTTTCTCAAGCATCCATTTTTGTCAAGCCAGGACCGTGACTGAGGGGCCCTAGTCCTGTCTTGTTTTTGCCCAAGACTGTTTATTAGTTTCCAAGTGTAGCGTTTGGTGGATGCAGCCCGAAGAATATGTTCTGTTTTTAAAGGAAATGTTTCACCAAGGAGCAGGCCCGCTTATCACAGACACTTAATTTAATGTGGAAAGCCAGCTGTTACTTTCCCGGGAACTTGCAGTATCTATTAAGGAAGGTAAAGTGGCAGCATTGGAACCTGCACTCTGATTCATGGGCCAAAACTGTTTTCAGGGGGAAAAAAACAAAAAAAGCCCTCCCGTTGGCTGGAACGAGCTCAGCTTGTGGGGACGACCCCGGAACGTGGAGCCAGAATTCACCAAGCACTTCAAACAAACACAGCTCAACTTCATCCTTGAGCTGTCGTTGGTTGGCCCATGGCCGCAGAAGATAAGTGGAGCTCCTGGGAAGGGTGCCCAATGCGAGAGTTCAAAGCTCCCTTTTGGAGCCGATTCCGAGGACCCGTAGATTAAAAGTCATCATCATTGCATAAAAGACGGGCGTGCTTTGCTTAGTGGCCTGATCTCTGAATATTTCAGAACATACTGGTCTCCTGTACCTCCGATCCGGGTCAACGGCCTGTCTGCCTGCCTTTCTCCTCTCCCTCCCTCCTTCCTTCCTTACTTTTTCTTTTTAGGGTGGCACCCACAGGCTATGAAGTTCCCCGGGGCTAGGGGTCCAATGGGAGCTGCAGCTGCCAGCCTACACCGCAGCCACGGCAACTCAAGATCCAAGCCGCATCTGTGACCTACACGGCACTCACAGCAACGCCTTTAATCATCAGCTTTCCCCAGGCTGTATTTTGGGGGTGGGCTTAGTACACTATATAGCTGTATAAATTACAGAGTATTGAAAACAAAGGTCTTATGTAGGAAGGAGCAGTTGGATATAAACCCCCATAAGATCATTTCCCCCTAAACGGTAGGGTTCCGACCGGTTCACAGGCAGATTTCAGGTGGGATGACTGGTTTGGAAACATCTTAAGTTGGCATGGGGCAAACTAAAGTGTCTTCATCCACACTGAACTTCATATCTTAAGAGATGCCCCTAAGTTGTCCTTCGGCCTTCCTTTAAAGGTGAGTAAAACACAGTCGTGATCTGTTGGTACTCAGTGTTTGTTTTAAAGTTTTTACGAAGTTTTATGGGGTAATTGGTGATGGAATCAGAGCAGTCTTTTGTCTATCAGTGAGGAATAAGAAATATAATAAGATGGAGTTCCCTGGTAGCTCAGCGGGTTAAGGATTTGGCATTGTCACTGCTGTGGTGCAGGTTTGATCCTTGGCCCAGGAACTTCTGCATGCCACAGGCATGGCCAATGTACAGATATTGTGTATGTATTGTGTCTATATGTGTGTGTGTGTGTGTGTGTGTGTAAAATGTGTAATATGTAATATATGTATATATTTTATATATTAACTATATACATAATATATAACATATATACATATACGTAATAATACATGTATATTATGTAATCATGTATAATATGTAATATATGTATAGATATAATACTATATACAAGTATTACATATATAATATATAGTATTGTGTGTGTGTGTATGTGTATGTATATATAAAATAAGACAATTGAAAGTTTCATCCTTCAGTAGGGATTGTGTAAGCTCCCTGAGGGAATAACTCAGTCCTATTAAATGGTTTTCCCAGAGCTTGGCATAGTGCCTGGCAGGTTGTAAGTGCTTGGGAAGTGTTTGTTGAATGAATAAATGAACGAACAAGCCATTGGGGATTTGCTTTTTAGCAAGTGTATAAAGGGGTCTATAAGAGGAAAACATTATGGTATTTTAAGTTAGTATTTAAAAAGCTATATATTTGGAAAGTTCAGCTAAATTGTGAAGAAACTATCAAGAAATTCTGTGAGCGGTTGGAACTGGTTGTGGGTTGAGAAGGACAAAGAATGGGGAGCAAAATAGAGTTTGAGTCAAAGCCCATTAAGGCCACACATGGGAGAGTGGGTTGGATGGGGATGGTCACATGGCATCTTCTGCAGGTTGGAGGGATTCTCGAGAGTTCCGAAGTAAAGGCAGGAGGGATGAGGTGACTGGAATTTCATTGACTCTGACTCGCAAATATGCAGCATTATTCTAAAGTAAGTCAACATTTCTTTGAGTTTCAGTGCCCATCTAAGGGTTCCCCCACATCCTTGCCCTCTCCCATATCCTCTTTACACCCTGCACTGGCATCTACTCTTTTCTGACCGTGACCATTTGAACTGACAGTACCAACTGTTGTTCTCAGAAATCCTCAATCCAGGCACCCTGGCAAGGGCCTCCATCCAGCTGGTGCTCAATTTAGGTGTTGTCTCAGTGTCCCATCTGCCATTTAAAAATAATCTTTTTTTTTTTTTTAGCCTTTTTAGGGCTGCACCCACGACATATGGAAATTCCCAGGCTAGGGGTCAAATCAGAGCTGTAGCTGCCAGCCTACACCAGAGCCACAACAGCAATGCAGGATCCGAGTAGCATCTGTGATCCATACCACAGCCCATGGCCATGCCAGATCCCCAACCCCTGAGTGAGGCCAGGGGTCAGATCTGAGTCCTCATGGATCCTAGTCAGGTTTGTGACCATTGAGCCGTGATGGGAACTCCCTAAAAAACATTTTTTTTTACTAGAGTATAGTTGATTTACAATGGTTGTGCCAATTTCTGCTGTACAGCAAAGTGACCCAGTCATACATACATATATATTCCTTTTCTCATATTAGCTCCACAAGTGATTGGATATGGTTCCCTGTGCTATACAGTAGGACCTCATTGCTTATCCATTCTAAATGCAGTAGTTTGCACCTACTAACCCCAAACTCCCCGTCCATCCCACTCCTTCCCCCTCCCCTAGCCATCTGCCAATCTGGATGAGTCTCCTCAGTGAGCCAGTGAGAAGCAAATTCCCATCAGGCCACCTTGTGTATCACTGTTGTTTTCCACACTGCGACTGCCTTGCCTCCATCACCTGCCAGGCTTAGGGAACTGGTGGTGCTTGAGATTGACCCCATATATTCTAGATCTAAGCTCTGTCCTTGCAGGGAAGACATGGACCTGGAAAGTTGTCTATTGCCAGGGCTGACCTGTGGTAGAGGGAGGCTGTGAGGAGGACAATAGGGCTGGGAGGGTCCACTCTCAAGAGCCTCTGACTCTGTATTTGGTGAATCATTGTGATAAAGAGAAATATATTAACGTGTTTGTCCTGCTATCCTTGAGAGTGGAATCAATGGTGCCAAAATCATTGTCATAGATCATTGCCTTTGACCAACACTGGGGACATCTTTCAAATGTCCATTTCTGTTTCTTCCCATTTATGCCACACACAATGCATTTATTCACTTTTCGACAGCATTTTGTCCTGGGTCAATATTCTGACTTTCTCTGGGTTAATATTCTGCATCTATTCACTTTTCAACAGCATTTTGTCCTGGGCTAATTTCTGACTGTTGTCCTGCTCTGAACTCAGCACCATGCCAGATACTGTATAGACAGACATACCCCCTACCAAATCTTGAGACTTGGTCCCTTCAAAGGGATCAGCATCTAATTAGGGAAAGAGAACGCAAAGTGCTCAAGGGAATTCAGAGAAGAGGAAGATCTGTGAGGGATGGGCCAGGACAATGGGATGAGAAAGCAATGGAAAGAGAATGAAACGGATGCCTTGGATAGGATGGCCCTGCAGTTTGAGGCAGGTGGTGGGCAGTGTTGGTGGGGCTTGAAGGTTGACCTGGGTTGGGTCACAAAGCCTGGGGAGAAGTTTCTATAGCAATTCACGCATCTAATGATTAGGGCTTGGGCTAGGACCATGACCATTGGAGTAGAGATTGGGTCCTGTTGTTGAAATATGCAAAGGAAACTAAATAGAAGACCCTTTGCATTGACTAAGTATATGAAGCTGCTAACAATTACTTCTTGGTTTTCCTTCTGCCTCTGATGTATGGTCTACAGATCCTATAACATGATGTTTTCTGAATCTCTGAGCACTTTTAAGATTATATATTTATATTTTTTGACCAATCTACTAGCTGCAGCAGACAATAGAAAACAGAATGGGAATATATGATTCAGCATTCCAGGAACCTGCACCAAAACCTGGTATCTTTATCAAGTGCCCTTGGACCAACCAGTTGATGTTTTTGAGTTACCTTTTTTTTTTTTTCTTTTTTGAGGGCCACACCTGCAGCATATGGAGGTTCCCAGGCTAGAGGTCTAATCGGAGCTATAGCCGCTGGCCTACGCCACAACCACAGGAACACCAGATCTGAGCCATATCTGCGACCCACACCACAGCTCATGGCAATGCCGGCTCCTTAACTTACTGAGCGAGGCCAGGGATCGAACCTGCAATCTCATGGTTCCTAGTTGGATTCATTTCCATTGCGCCATGACAGGAACTCCTAGTTAACTTTTTATTATCTGCAAATTTAAGATAAGAATGCTCCTCGCATAACTGTCAGAGTCTCATGTAAGTGAGGAGCTAGGATATAGAACCCCCTTCCTTTCCTTCTTTCAGAAAGGTCTGGAAAACCTGGGGAAACGCTGGGGTGTTTAGTCCCAAGATGGGGACCGTGTTGACCATTGCCAAGTACCAACCTTAGACCTTTCAGGAGCCGTTTCCCCTTCAAATGCCAAGACCATCATCCCAGTACTTATACCATCTCTGCCTTCCGCCAGCCCAACTTTACCCACTTAATTTTCCTGTCTGTACGCCTCACCTCCAGATATTAGAGTTTGCAACATGCACACAACTTAAAAAATAAAAATAAAAAAGAAGAAGTAGATGCATACCTGAAAGCAAATGCAGATCTTGGCTCCCAGTTCCTCTTCATTTTTTTTTTCATTTTTTAAAAGTTTTATCGCAGTAGAGTTGATGTACAATGTTCCGATCATTTCTGCTGAACGACACACTGATTCAGTTACCCGTGTACACACATCCATCACCAGGCCTTAATGCGACCTTTCTCTCAAGGATGTCTCTGTGTTTGCTGCCGTTATTTTGTAAGCAAAGTCATCTTTTCCTAAGTGTCTTTTTCTTATTTTTGTAAAAAGAAAGCTTAGCTTCTACAGTCACAAGGTTGAGTGTTGAGCGAGTTGCATTCCGGAAATACATCAAAAAGCCCTGGAAATACATCAAAAGCCTGATTTAAAGAACAAGATGCACTGTGTTTGAGTTCTTTGGTAGCTCTTCTTTTTTTCTTATTAAAAAAATTTTATTAGAGTAGAGTTGATGTACAGGGTTATGTCACTTTCTGCAGTAGAGCATAGTGACCCAATCATACACACATATATATATACTTTTTCTCATGTAATCTTCCATTATGGTCTATCCCAAGAGACTGGACACAGTTCCCTGTGCCATACAGTAGGACCTCGTTGCTTACCCATTCCAAATGTAGTAGTTTGCATCTACCAGCCCCAAACTTCCCATCCATCTCGCTCCCTCCCCTTCCTTCTTGGCAGCCACAAGCCTGTTCTCTACATCTGTGAGTCTGTTTCTGTTTTGTAGATAGGTTCGTTTTTGCCTATTTTAGGTTTCACATATAAGTGATATCCCCTGGTATTGGTCTTTCTTTTTCTGACTACTTCACTTAGCATAAGAATCTCTAGTTGCATCCATGTTGCTGCAAATGGCATTATAGAGTTCTTTTTAAGGCTGAGTACTATTCATTTGTGTATATGTACCACCTCGTAATCCCTTCATCTGTCATTGGACACTTAGGTTGTTTCTAGGTCTTGGCTATTATGAATTGTGCTGCCATGAACATGGGGGGTGGTGGTGCATGTATCTTTCTTCTGATGGTCATTCTTCCAAATCATCAGTCAGTTTTTCTGTCTTGCCCTGACCCACCCGCAGGCTAGCCAAGGAAGGTGGACTGTGGAAAGGATACTTGAACTTGGAGAAGAGGCTCTTTTCACATCCATTTAGAATTAAGTTCCCTCAGGAAGAACAGTGCATGCTCAGATTTAGAAAGAGTTGGAACCAGATTAGATCTTTTTTTTTTTTTTTCTTTTTATGGCTGCACCTGCAGCATATGGAAGTTCCTAGGCTAGGGGTCAAATCAAGGATCCGAGCTGCGTCTGAGACTTGCAACATAGCTCAAGGCACCGGATCCTTAACCCATTGAGTGAGGCCAGGGATCAAACCCGCATCCTCATGGATACTATCGGATTCGTTTCCACTGAGCCACAATGGGAACTCCCCCAGATTAGATCCTGATGTGGAAAGCTGAGGGCCTGGAGCAGAATGAAAGCAGGCCTCTGAGTTCAAATTGGACTCCTTTGGGTTTGTTTCTCTAAGTGGTAAAAGAACAAGATTTTATTGACTCACTGTGTGCTAAGTGTTGGAAACCTCAAGAACATTCTCAAAGAGCCTGAATTTTGGTGTGAGCAGAAGAGAAAGGCTCCAACTGTCAAAGCAGACAGAGTTTCTGAGAGACCGCCCTAGAAGGACAGAATATAGCTGAAGCAGAAAAATGGTCTTTCTAAGGGAAAACATCTAACGAGCATTTAGATGCTGTGAATAAATTTCGGAGGGAGAGAGACAGGCCTCCTGGCGGATAAAAGAGGGGAAATGTCTGCGTGAAGAGAAGATAGAAGGTTGGTGAAGGAAGCCCTTCTCTGAGGAGAAAGGAGGCTGATGAGAAAGTTTCTTTGCTACAGCTGACTGAGGGGTTCAAAGTCAAGTGACATCCAGAGTTCAATTCTAAGTTATCTCTTGCTTTGCTTTAAATTGTCCATGAGTGTATCAATTTTAAGCATGCTGAACTTCAATATAACATGTTTTAAAAAATGCAGGTCAAGAACCTGACATAGTCTTCATGAGGATGCAGGTTTGATCCTTGGCCTCACTCAGTGGGTTAAGGATCCAGCATTGCCACAAGCTGTGGCATAGGTCACAGATGTGGCTCAGATCCTGTGTTGCTGCAGCTCTGTAGGCCACAGCTGCAGCTCCTACTCAACTCCTAGCCTGGAAACTTCCATAGGCTGCAGGCATGGCCTTAAAAAAACAAAACAAAAAACAAAAACAAAAAAAACTTTTATTTTAAAAAATAGCTTTTTTGGAGCACAAAGGGGGGAGATATGTCCAGAAAAATTAGGAAAGATTTTGTAGTGGGAAAAAAAAGATGACTGAGCCTCTGGAGCTGCCTCTGTGTGATTAGCAGCTTCCCTGGTCTTTGAGCTGTTTCATGACCCTGTTGATAGAATGGCAGCAGCCATACAAATGATTCCTATTTCCAAATGTGCAAAGGCGGGGGCAGGGTAGAGGGAAGGATACAGTGGCTTATGCGGTTTTGGCCACTTTTGCTTTGATCCATAAAATTCTGTCCAGCCTATAGGCATGTGGTCATCACGATTCTTATTTGAAGCAGTGGTAACATCTTGCTGGCCCCTCAATCATTGAAGTTAAGCCAAATCTTTGGTGTTGGTTCACTGTATATTGGTGTGAATATCCCAATTTCAATTTTACAAATTCTCCTTTAACAAAGGAGAAGGGGAAAGAGGGAGAGGAACATAGGAGAAAAGATGGGTGCCGTCCTTTAAGAAAATCTGTGTGGACCGAAAGGCTGGCCAGTGGGGACCCATTCTAGAGCGCAGGAAACTCTGCCGATATTCTGAGATCATCTCTGTGGAAAGAGAATCTGAAAGAGAACAGATCTGTGTCCATGTAGAACTGAATCCCTGTGCTGTGCTGCAGAAAAAATCACAACCTTGGACCTCAGCTGTACTTCAACACAACTTTAAAAAAGAGAAAAAATATGTTGTAAAATAGCATATTTTGGGAGTTTGAAATAAGAGGAGACGACCATGAAAACTATCATCCTTCGCTGGACATTCCACCAAAGTCCTGGAAGTGTGTGTGAGAGTTGTCACAGAGAAATTGTATTAAGGGGTTTTATTTAAACATTGAAAGAAAGCGTAATCCCGGAAAGGGGAGGATCTGGATACTAACAAGTAGCGCAGGTGCACAGTGTGATGATTGTCAGGTCGGAGATATTGACAGGGGTCGTGAAAGCCTAAAGGGCCTCTAACTCTGCTGATGATGGCAGCCAAGCTTTAATTTAGATTTTCACTAGCATTTGAAAAGGAAATCAAGTTCTCAGAAATAAAATTATAAACATTTACATTTAGCTATGTCTATCTGCCTAATTATTTATCCGATATATTCATCTATCTAGCTACCTATAGACCATCCATTTCTCTATCATCTATGTATCTATCACCTATCGATCACATTTATCATCTGTCTACCTACTATCATCCATCTATTATCTATCTGTCATCTATCTATCCATCTATCTTTCTATCTGCCTATATGTCTGTCTGTCTATCTATCTATCTGCCTATACACCTATCATCCATCTATTATCTATCTATCCTCTACCTATCACCTATATATCTATGTTGTTTCTATGTCAGATGCCTCCCCCTGCCCTGTCCATGCTGACCACAGCGTGATACTTGTAGGAAAGGAGACAAAGATGGTTTGGCCCTTCAAGGAGCCTCTGCCCTCCAAGGAGCCTCCACGAGGGCAGCCCTGGAGCAGCAGGGGGCAGGGTATTGCTCTGCACAGGAAACCTCAGGGCTCAGATTCTGTGGTCCTCCCTCCCTTCCTTTGTGCAACTCTCATTCCATCCTCTTGGGGAGCTCCTGCCCCAAACTGGCTTTACCCTGGGGGTGCATTTATGAAACACTTACTAGAGGGATCTCAGCCATAAGTACCAAAATCAGGGGTGCCCTGGTGACCAGGTGAAGATAACCAGAAGTGTGGGGTCTCTCAGATCTGCCTTTCCTCCCCAGCACCATGCCTTCCTTCCTGTTCAGAGTGCAGTCGATTCCTGACTTCCCCTAGTGATTTCTTACATATGAGATGTTGAGATAACATGTGAGCCTTAGAGGCAGAGAGAGAGAAGGAGAGAAAGAGAGAAAGGGGGGGGTAGAGGGAGATAGAAATAGATAGATGATAGATAGATAGATAGATAGGTAGATAGATAGATAGATAGATATGGATAGAGAGATAGATAGATAGATTAGATAGATAGATAGGGATAGAGAGACAGATAGATAGATAGGGATAGAGAGACAGATAGATCGATAGATAGATATGGATAGAGAGATAGATAGATAGATAGATAGAAAGAAAGGTAGATGATAGATGATAGGTAGATGGATGGATAGATAGATATGGATAGATAGATGTTAGATAAATAGATGATAGAGAGATAGATAGGGATAGATAGATAGATATGGATAGAGAGATAGATAATAGATAGATAGATAGATAGATAGATAGATAGATAGATATGGATAGATAGATAGATATGGATAGATAAGGATAGATAGATAGATGGATAGGGATAGATAGATAGATAGATATGGATAGGTGATAAATAAATAGATGATAGAGAGATAGATAGATAGGGATAGAGAGATAGAGAGAGAGAGATGATAGATAGGTAGATAGAGAGATATGGATATAGAGAGAGAAA
This sequence comes from Sus scrofa, assembly GCF_054392235.1. Lineage (NCBI taxonomy): Eukaryota > Metazoa > Chordata > Mammalia > Artiodactyla > Suidae > Sus > Sus scrofa. The sequence continues at coordinate 71,070,699 of NC_139392.1, forward strand.
GGGAGAGGTAGGTAAACAGAAAAGATGGGTATTCAGTGGGACTTCCACTGTCCACTAGAATGGCCCACTCAGGAGAATGAACTAGATCTGAGATCCTACCAGGGACTTTAGAAAAAAAGGAAATATGGGACTTCCAAACGGTAACTTTTCTTTCAGGGCATAACGAAAGGGGAAAGGATGTGGGGCCTGGGTTGTCCCGTCTTTCCGTAGTTGGGTTTGTCTCTGTCCATGGTTCTCAATGGCCGTGGAATCGGTTTCTTCTTTTCGAACCCCCTTGGGCACTGTTGCGGTGACACAAGCATCCTGATTGATCAGTTAGTCTGACTAACTCTCCGGCAAGGGGGTTCTAGCCTCTGAGCATCTCTGTGAAAGAGTCACGACTGAGGGGGAGTCAGGCAGCCTTTTGTACTCACTCTTGTACACCGGTGCCTTCCCAATTTGCTTGTGGCAGGTAGACTCAGCCTTGGGGCCCTGTCACCCCCACAACGAGTCATCTCTTTGACTCCTATCCACAAAAATTGCCTCCTCCCAATCAATGCAGCTGACTCAGTGTGAGTTTTCTGTCTCTGCTGATTTTCCTGGGATGCTGACTTACCCAGCACATGCCATCCACGGCCCTGCTCAGGGGTCTTTTCTCACCCTAGGATGGTCTGTAAGCATTACTATGTCAGGGAGTGGCAATAAACCCAAGGCCAGGAAAAGGATTTCCAGAATGGCCATGGGAAGGTCACGTTTCAAAGGATTTTCAGGCACGACCAAGAGTCCTCTCTCTTCCATGCCATTCATCCTTCACGTGAACACTTCTTGCAAAGCCACTGAGCCTCCCTCCTTCAGAGGGGTAAGGAGAGGCTTAGCTGACCCTGCCATGGGGACCCCTGTGGGTGTGATATTTTATTTTGTTTTTGTTTTTTGGGTTTTGGCCACACCCGCGGCATGCAGAAGTTCTGGGGCCAGGGATTGAACCTGTGCCATGGCAGTGACCCAAGCCACAGCAGTGACAACGCTGGATCTCTAACCCACTGCACCACCAGGGAACTCCACATGTGCTTATTTTAAACACCCTGAAATACACCCCGATTTGACTTTGTGTACAATTCCTTCATCTCTTAGAAGAATGAGTGGTCTGTGGTCACGGCGAATACACTGAATGTGGTTGTTTTAAAAAGAGGAAAGGAAGGAGTTCCCATTGTGGCTCAGTGGTAACAAACCCAGCTAGTATCCATGAGGATGCAGGTTCAACCCCTGGTCTCGCTTAGTGGGTTAAGGATCTGGTGTTGCTGTGAGCTGTGCTGTAGTTTGCAAATGTAGCTCAGATCCAGTGTTGCTGTGGTTGTAGGTCACGTGGGTCGGCAGCTGTCGCTCCAGTTTGACCTTTAGCCCAGGGAACTTCCATATGCCGTGGGTGCAGCCCTAAATAAAATAAAATAAAATAAAATAAAATAAAATAAAATAAAATAAAATAAAATAAATAAAAAGGAGAAGAAAGAAAGGAAAGGAAGTGTCTATGAGAAGAGATCTTTCACAAACAAAGTGAGGCAAAGACATAGATTGGATGCTTTCTTGTCTTGGAAGAAAGATCACAAAAGTTGCCCTGATCTGGTTTAAAGAGGTGGCTGTCCCTTGCCCAAGCTGGTGAATATTTTCAATCACTGAGATTTAAGCAGTTGCTATAGGCAACATAGTTCTCAAACTCTTCAACTCTGGAGGAAAGCAAAGATTGTCGAAAATCACATAATTGTGCTTCTTTGCAAAATAGGAGTATTGTCTTCATATCTGTCTTGTAGGAATCTTAAAAGCTTTTTCTTTTCCCCACAAAGTATCTTGTGTTCTTCCAAAAGGAACCTCTGGATGTACTAAGAGATTAAAAAATAATAATAATAATGGTAAAATACTCTTTTCCCATTAAGCCATATTTGTACATGTCGATTTTCCTCAGATTTTAGGGTCTTACTCTCTTGCTTCTGACAGTTCCCTTTAAATGAATTTTCAGGTTTCTGGTAGTTTATGAAAATCAAGAACAGCAAAACCAAGTTAAGAACAAGCCTGCTGTATACATCTAAGGATAACCTGACCCCCTTGCTGTAGAGTGGGAAAATAAAATTAAAAAAAAAAAAAAAAAAAAAGAACAAGCCTGCTTTAGGAGTTTGGGATTGATGTATCCATACTATTATATATAACATAATTACTCAACAAAGACAGACTTACTGTGTAGCACAGGGAACTCCACTTGGTACTCTGTAATAACCTATATGGGAAAAGAATATGAGAAAGAATGTGTGTGTATGTATATAGATAGATGTTAATATATATATAGTGCATATATGTTTTATATGTGTGTGTATGTATATGTGTGCATGTATGTGTGTATATATATATATATAAAACTTAGTCTCTTTTCTGTACACCTGAAACTAACACAACATTATAAATCAACTGTAACCCCATAAAATTTAATAAAAGGACTGCTTTTCTACTTCAGCTAACAAATTGAAATAGGGATGGTGATTGTATCCACTAGAAATTGTCGCCTTAGCTCATGGAGCAACCACACCTTGTGCCATCCATGAATGAATAGAGTTTCTGTTATAAAACCTAAGTGTATCTTCAGGGTGCAGAGCAAACCCGAACACATTTAGTTGCATGACGGGTTATTTTGTGAGCAGGATTTCCATTTAAAATACCCAAAGTCCTTGAGAGAAGAGTGGGAATGGGAGCTCGTATTCCATTGATGCATCAAAAGTGTGAAGATTAACCACTGTGTTCTTTCAGAGGCAACAAAGTTTTCTTACCTTGATGCTCAAGTACTTACATACAGTCAATGGGAATATTTCCTTTGGCAGGCATAAATCCTCTGTTGTTACCTAACTGCTGAAACTTAGAGCTCCTACTGTGATAAATTGGTATAATAACAGTCACCATTGAGAGCTCAATGGGGCAATGAGAAATGCCTTGCATATCGTATTATATAACATATTATATATTACCAGAGTTCCTGTTGTGGCCAGTGGTAACAGACCCGACTAGTACCCATGAGGTTGTGGGTTCGATCCCTGGCCCCACTCAGTGGGTTAAGGATTTGGCTTTGCTGTGAACTGCAGTGTGGGTCGCAAACGCAGCTTGATCTGGCATTGCTATGGCTGTGGAATAGGCTGGAAGCTGCAGTTCTGATTTGACCCCTAGCCTGGGAACTTCCATATGCTGCAGGTGTGGCCCTGAAAAGAAAAAATATATATATTACATAACATACTACATATCATTATATATACATATACATCATTATATATGCATCTTACATATCACGATATTTACACATGTCATTATATGTACCTATTATACAACATATTACATATACATTTTACTGATGAGGAAACAAAAGCTTAGAGGAAGTTACTTGTCTAGGACACATATTGGGAAAGTGGCAGTGTGGGAAAGTAGTTATACAAATTATTGTTTTGTGTTTGGTTTTTTTTTTTTTTTTTTTTTCAATTTTCAGTGTCCCCATAAAAGAACAAAGTAATAATGTCTGTAAGTTTTCTGCATATGACAGTTTGTTTCTGATCAGCTATGGGACAACAAAACAATTCAAGAAGATTTAACAGCATTTTTGTGTGTTCTATTCCTTTGCCTCATTCATCAGAGATCTAGTTGACCTGGTGATGAATTGATTTGTTCATTCATTTACAATTCTTCCTTACCTGAGTCTTTTGATTTTATTTATCTGCAAACCCCTGCTCCCATCCACCTCCTCTGCAGAGGCTTCCTCAGGATATGTTTATCTGCTTTTCTTTATAGTCACTTTTTTTTCTTTATTCCTAAAATGTGATATGTGGATGGCTAGGGAGGCATGAGATGGTTCTAAGTGAGACACTCAGACACACATTTTAGTAGTTTTAGTTTTATGTTGTTTGCTGGAAAAAACACATTGTTATTCACACATATTGTTTATGACAAGCTAAATGTATTTGTCAATTAAAAATACATAAATAAGTTGAGTATTTAACAGTAGGACTGAGCATATGGTATGTGACTTTTTTTTTTTTTTTTTTTTTTTGTCTTTTTAGGGCCATACCCGCGGCATATGGAGGTTCCCAGACTAGGGTCGAATCAGAGCTACAGCTGCTGTCCTATGCCACAGCCACAGCAACACAGGATTCAGGCTGTGTCTGTGACCTACACCACAGCTCATGGCAATGTTGGATCCTTAACCCACTGAGCGAAGCCAGAGATTGAACCTGCGTCTTCTTGGATGCTAGTCCGATTCATTTCCGCTGAGCCTGGTATGCGGCTTTTTAAGGAGAGGTTGGAGAATACCATATCCAGTGACACAGCATTATATTTTATAATGTGGTCTGATTGTTACTATGTGTGAGTTTATTTTGCCGACAACACCCTTATCATCATTAACAGTTATTTAACACTTACCACATGTCCACTCCTATACTAAGCACATAGATACATTGTCTCAATTCTTTCTTATACTCTCTCGGTGAGGTAAGTACTATTATTAACCCATTTTCTAGAAGAAGAAACTGAGGATTAGACAGTTAAGAAATGTGCTCAAGTGTACACAGACAGTAGACCCAGGAGTAAAATCCAGGTCTGTCCAATGCCACAACTCACCACTACTTTCACCTCCTCCTTCACATACAGATTATTCCTTGAGATTAGAAATTGTTGGTGGGTATCAGAGTATTCAAAATTATGGCTGAGGTATCATGGCCTTTCAATAACAGTTTAAAAAGCTAGAACTGCTCAGAAACAAGGACACGTTTTTTAAAAAGCAAAAGAGAAAAGGTTTTTCTCATTTAGAACAACGAAAGTATCAAAAACTGAGATGACACTGTGGCCTTTCTGGTAACAGGCTGAGTAGATATAAATCCTAAAGTAATTCTTTGTATCTTAGGTCATTCTTTAGATACTGCTGATTGAACCAAGAACCACTTTCCAACACTTTCTTTGCTCCACCACACACACACACACACACACACACACACACACACACACACAGAGTCTTTTCTTTATGTGTCAAACCAAAGTTCTGTTTCAGGCAAGCTGCTCTGGGGGACATAACTGATTGGGGGGCATGGTCAATTTGCAGGCCATTAGCTGGTTTTGCAGACTTCCAACTTTTCCATTCCATGGCTTGAGCTAAGACTCTCAATTCTCTGTGCCAAAAGACAAGAGTATCAATCTGCTAAAATCCAGGTTGATTTAGAAAACAAAATGAAGCAAAACCCCCACAGCCAGATTGACTTCACTTCAAATCCTTTTAGTTTTTAATAGAGAAAAATCTCCTTTATCTTTTATTGATGAACCCTGGAGATTTATTTGGATTTTTGGTACATGACATTCTCAGTTATTAAAGTAGGTTCATTATGGTGATTATGGGAAGAAAACACCATCTGACTTTTTTTCCCCAAGTCATCACCTTTCTCAATTTCAATCTGAAAAAAGAATGCTGAGTTCCTTTTATGTAGGCAGTGAATGACCTAATTCTTCCAAGCTTGGTCCAGGTATACGTATTAGTCAGGAAACAGAACCAGTATGATGTGTGTTTACAGTTTACCCTTGAACAATAGCAGGGTTATGGTTCTCCCCTTTGGACAGTTGAAAATCCATGTATAATTTATATTTGGCCTCTGCATCTGCAGATTCAACCAACTATGAATGATGTAGTACTATACTATATATCTATGGAAAAATAAATCACAATTCAAATCTGTGTTGTTCACACACACACACACACACACACACGTATGTATTGGAAATAGATGGATAGATCAATAGATCGATGGATCTGGAGGCTCCAGAAAGGCAATAGTATAATTCCAGTCCAAAGGCTAACAGACTTGAGATTCAAAACAGAACCAATTTTTTTAGTTTGAATCTAGAAGTTTAAAGAAAAAAAATAAATAAATAAAAGTAGAAAGAAAACCAGTGTTGATGCTCGAAGGCAGTCAAGCAAGAGAAGTTTCCCCCTAATTCATGGGAGAGTCAGCCTTCTTGTTCTCTTCAGGCCTTCATCCTGATTAGATGAGGCCCACCCACATCACAGAGGGCAATCTGCTTTACTCAGTCCACTGATTCAATCTCATCCCAAACCAGTCTTACAGACACACCCAGAATGATATTCCATGAAACATCTGGGCACCCTCTGGCCCAGTCAAGTTGACATATAAAGTTGACTATCACCATAGACTCTCAATATTGTAGTGAAGCAAGTTTAGACTTTATTATCAGCTAATTCTTAGCCCCCAAGTTTGCAGAATTTCCCTAAGCCTCAACAGATTCCATATTCTTTTTATGCACTTCCCAATGCTAGGCCCTTACTAAGAAATCAATAAACAACTAATTTTATTCTTACAGTGCTGGGGACAAGAAAAACTTGAGGCAGCAGGAGGGTGATCATGGACCCCATCAGCTCAACTTCTATTTTCTATACACTCATGCTAGGTGTTGAGAAACTAGACAGAGTCCTTTGAAGATGGGAGCAGATGAAATTAGCAGAGTGCATAAGGCACTGTAGATAAGAAATAAATGTTTATTGAGAGTTCTAAGGCATGCTCTAAAGGGCACATTGTCTTCAACATGTCAGATTTTTTTTAACATTTCCATAATTATTAAAATGAGATGGTAAAAAAATTAAGTGTAATCCATAGATATTATTATAAATTAATAATACTTTCAGGTGTATGGTTGCTTTCAGAGTGACCTTTGGTACTTTTTCCCCAAAAGGATGCTCAAAATACTTCCACATGTTCTAGAAAATGAATGGGCTTATAGGGTTTTGATGATAAACTACCAGCAATGATTTGCATTTTCTTCTCCATTGCCAAAAATAATGTTAATGTTTTCTGGTGTTCATGGCAGGAAAAATAAATGCCCTTTGTCTTTCCCCTTGTCAGAAACACACTAAATCATTCGGGATTGTTTGGAGTAACTTCTTCTATTTTTGGTGCTGTTTTTATGAGCATGGAATCTCTCCTTGGAACCCGGGGAATGCCTTCTGTTAAAGAGCCATATTCCAATATGTTAATCTGCAACAGCCATTTATATGCACATCTCATGGTCCTGAAGGACCCAAGTCATTTTGAAAAAGTCATGCTTTCCCCTTGACTTGACCTTCAGCCAGAAACTAGAGATCCCGTCTTTCCTGAACGTCCTGCTGGATATACAAAAGAACACAGACACCATGTGTCAAAACTGTTTTTAAGAAAAAAAGAGTGAACACTGCATATGCTGCATTAGGCAAATGACAATAACCTGGTGTCTCAGGGACCAACAAACTCACGCTGTCCCAGTGTCTTTATAAAAGGTCCTCCATGAAACTAGTTCTGTAGTCTGACACACTGCCCTCTGCTGGCCTGGCCTGTACTTGCGGATAGGGAGAATGAAAAATTCTGGAAAATGTGAGGAAGGGAAATTTCTGAATCCTCCACTGGATTTGACCATTGATTACAGCTTTCCCGGTGGAAACCACAAGTTTATCCCCGAAATGCCATTTCTTCAACACTTATGGAGCATTTACTCCACAAGGCAATGCAGCCACTGAGATTATAACAATGAACAAATGACTGCTCTAAAGAAGTTTCCTGTCTGCCTGGGGGATGGTCTGGTAAACCAGTAATTATGCAAGAGGTGAAAATGCTCACATTTGAGTAATGACAGTGTTCTGTGGATCCTACTCTTTCTGTCGCTCTAAGAAAAAGACCATATCTTGACACACTTACCACAGGTATTTAGCCTTGTAGATGTGTGATCCTCCGCCTTTCCTTTGAGTGTGGGTCTCCCATTGTTTGGTGGGAAGATTCATGCTTAAGGATGCCTGTTCAACAATTTGGACATGTATGGAGTTCCCTTGATGCCTCAGCGGTTAACTAACTCAACTAGTATACATAAGGACTCAAGTTCGATCCCTGGCCTCACTCATTGGGTTGGGGATCCAGCGTTGCCATGAGCTGTGGTGTAGGTCTCAGATGTGGCTTGAATCTGGCATTGCTGTGGCTGTGGCATAGGCTGGCAGCTACAGCTCCAATTCTACCCCTAGCCTAGGAACCTTCATACGCCGCAGGTGTGGCCCTTAAAAAAAAAAAAAATTCAGACACATAGATAAAATGTGGTTAATGGTTAGGCCCAAAGTTTTCACGTGGAGTTATAAAGACATTCTCTGTCATTAAGGTGTGTCTGGAAAAGCAGCCCAACTCCTAATACACTTGGTATTCTGTGCCTTCTGACTAAGAGTCCATGCTGGAACAAATCGTGTCAGCAGTTTAATCTGGCGGGCTGTAACTTAAAGAATAGCACACGAATCATTTGCAGTTACATCAAAAGTAATGGCCAAAATTTAACCCAGAGGTCCTTCAGGTAAATTGAGGAATGCCTGTGATGTGGGGGCAGAGTCAACACTGACCCCAAGATGAAGGTTAAGCAAAGGTCTGAGACAATGACTGAGAAAGGAGCCTGGACCTTTAACTGGATTTTGCGGGTTTGGAGGTGCAGCATTAGAATCCCAGGGGGGGGCTGTGGTTATTTCAGTTATGCCAGAGCAATTGCCATTCAGTGGGATCTTGGTCCAAAGGCATTGGTTACCCAAACTGGGGAATTTCATAGTTTTCCAACCAGTTGTTCTTGTTGTATCATAATGGAATTCAATTTTTTCAAAAACTTCAATTAAGAAACAATAAATGGGAGTCCTCCTGTGGCAGCAGGTTAAGAATCCAGTGTTGTCACTGCTGTGGCCCAGGCCACTGTAGTAGGGCAGGTTTGACCCCTGACTGGGGAACTTCCACATGCTGCCAGGGTGGCCAAAAAAAACAAGAAAAAAGAAAGAAAGAAAGAATAATAAATGTATAAAGCCATTTAAAGCAAGACTAAAGGAATACAGTTGCTTAGGTATCTTTTCCCACTAATAACCTGCACTGCGCGAATGATTGCTTTTCGCTTAGGCTTGAGAAGAATAGACCTTTCTGACTCACTCTTTTGAAAATTTTCTTTTTGTTTTTGTGGGGTTTTTTGTTTTACCATGTCCATGACTTCAGGTTATCTGCAGCGACTTTTCAATAAAAATTTCACATTGGAATTTTCTCCTTCGTTTTAGAGTTTCCCTTGCCCCTTGTTTTTAATTAATTAATTATAGTCGATTTATAGTATTGTACTGGTTTCAGGTGTACATCATAGCGATTCAATATTTTTATAGGTTATACCCCATTTAAAATTATTATAGAATAATGGCTGTCTTTCCCTGTGCTGTGCAAGATATCCTTGTTACTTATGTATTTTATATGTAGTACTTTGTATCTCTTAACTCTCTACCCCATCTTGCCTTTCCCGACTGGTAATCACTAGTTTGTTCTCTGTATCGGTGACTGCTTCTTTTTTGTTATATTTCCTAGTTTGTTTTATTTTCTAGATTCTGTATATAAGTGATAGGGTAAGAGTATTTATTTGTCTTGCTCTGTAGGGCACATTTCACTAAGCGTAAATCCCTCTAGGTGCCTCCACATTGTTGCAAATGGCAGAATTTGACTCATTTTTATTCCATTGTGTATATATCTTAGATTCTTTATTCATTTCATCTGTTGATGGACCCTTAGGTTGCTTCTGTATCTTCACAGTTGTAAATAATGCTGCTATAAAGATTGGGGTGCATGGGGGTTTTTTACTCATTTTTTTTTTAATTAGTGTTTTTTGTTGTCTTCAGAAATATACCCAGGAGTGGAACTGCTAGATCATATGGTAGTTATGTTTTTAGTTTTTTGGGGAACTTCTATAGTGTTTTCTGTGGTGGCTGCACCAGATGCATTCCCACTAATAGTGTACTAGGGTTGCCTTTTCTCCACAGCCTCACCAACAATTGTTATTTTTAGACTTTTCAGTGATAGCTGTTCTGACAAGTAGGAGGTGATGCCTCATGGTGGTTTTGATTTACATTCCTCTGATAATTAGCAGTGTTCAGCATCTCTTCTTGAGTCTCTTGATCATCTATATATCTTCTTAGGAAAAATACCTATTCAAATCTTCTGTCCATTTTTAATCACATTGGGTTTTTTTTGATATTGAGTTATATGAGCTGTTTTTGTATTTGGGATTTTAACCTCTTACTGGTCATATCATTTGCAAATATTTTCTCCCATTCCGTAGATTTTTTCATTTTGTTGATGGTTTCCTTTATTGTGCAAAAGCTTTTCAATTTAATTAGGTTCCATTTGTTTATTTTTGCTTTTGTTTCTTTTGCCTTAAAGAGACAGATCCAAAAAAATATGGCTGTGATTTATGTCAAAGAGTGTCCTGCCTGGTTTTGGATTTATCATAAGTGAAAAACTCAATAACTCTCAACTTAATAAGAGGTGTTATAACAAGCTCCTACCCAATCATCTTAATTAGTTCTAAAATGTTCTGTTGTTCCTTATGCCACCCATCTTTTCTTCTTTACTGTTGTAAATAAATAAATACGAGGGGAAGAGCAAACTAGAAGAAAATATGCTTGCAGTAATTTAAGGCATTCATTTTATCATTTATTTTTATTATTAGAGGAAGGTTTGTACTGGAATATATTAATGCTCCATTTACTGTTTCTCAGCAGTAGAACTTGGAAAGCTGTTGGAGGAGAGGCTGAGGCTCAGAAATAAAACTTGCTCTATGAAGGAGTCAAGCTTCAATATAGATCTGCCAGCAACCACTCAAAACTTATCACCAACTTCTAGCAAAGTCGTTAGTACACAAGAGGCGACGAAATGTTTGTTGAATGAATAGTTGATGGGATAAGTAAATCTGTTTCTGCACCTTGTATAACCAATGGCTGTTACTTGTCCAAAGTCACACAGTTACTTACTGAACACACCCAGAAATGAAGCCCAGTTTCTTGACTTCCAGCAAATGTGCCCCTCACCCCACCACCCAGCTTCCACCCTACCCCCCGACCCCCTGCACCCAGGTTGACCAGAACCAAATATCACTCAACCTTTTCTCACCTGCTCTCACAATCAGATTTTTGAGTGTCAGAGTGCAAAGCTGGATGACCAGCATCTTCCTTTTCCATTGTGGGGTGGGAGTGAGGGTATTTATTTATTTATTTATTAGGACCACACATCTGCGGCATATGGAATTTCCCAGGCCAGGAGTTGAATCAGAGCTGCAGCTGCTGGCCTACCCCCACAGCCATAGCAACACCAGACTGAGCTGGGTCTGCGACCTACATCACAGCTTATAGCAACGCCAGATCCCCAACCCACTAATTGAGGCCAGGATTGAACCCACATCCTCACGGCAATTCCCTGGGTGGGGGATTATTTTTAAAAATGAGTTTTTGGTTTTGAATTATGGTTTTGTCTAGATATACGCCCAGGAGTGGGATTGCTGGATCATATGGAGATGCAAACTGTTACATTTAGAATGGATAAGCAATGAGGTCCCGCTCTATAGCACAGGGAACTATATCCAGTCTCTTGGCATAGCACATAATAGAAGATAATATGAGAAAAAAGAATGTATATATATATTTGTATATATATATATATACACATTTGTATATATATATACATTTGTATATATATGTATGACTGGGTCACTTTGCTGTACAGCAGAAATTGGCACAACATTGTAAATCAACAATACTTCAATAAAAGTTTTTTTTTTAATGAGTTTTTGTTGTCACAGTTTGGTAAGAAAGTAGAAAGTGGAAAAGGTAAAAGTTAACAGAGTAAAAACTTTAAAAATTAACAAAACTATAGCAATCTGTTTCTTAGATTGGTTTATGTTTGACAAGAAACTGCAGTACAGCTAACCCATTTTCTACACTATAAAAAGTAGAGCTATTTTTAGTTATCTTGTGATCTGGAAAATTGGGGATTTTTTAACGACTGGCCTTCCCACCAGTGTGTTTCACCCCATTAATGGAGTGCTCTTGGGTAACAAATTTGGTATATTTAAGAATGCCCATAAGCCCACAACTCCATTTAACCTTGAGAGGTAAAAATCTTATAAATAGAGAGCAGTTTGGATCCTGAAAGAGGAAAAAAAAAAAAAAAAAAAACCTTGGGATCTTTAATAACAGATGAGGTTAAATTGCTCTTAATTTATTTAAACTGGAAAATGTCCTTCTAAAAACAGACTCAGATCATGAGACCAGAAAAGAATATATCTGAAGATTCCGCTATCAGAAATAGCCAGCATAACACAGGAAATGGGATCCTTTTTTGGAAACGAGTGGAGGGCTTAAGTGCAGGTACTTGGACATTTGCTGATAAAGTGTAAAATGACTAAACATTTATCTGGATTAGGAGTTTAACAAGGAGAAGCGAGAAAGCCCTGTGGTTAAAAATGAGCTGCGGGATAGGAATGGAGACCAGCTTTCTTTTTTTGAGTGCTTTTCAGATGTGTAATTTCTGTGTCTCTCATACAATAAATAAATACTCTCCAACACTTGGGATTATTTATATTACTCCGGCCCCTTCGTCAGATGCTCATGTTTCAACATCTCTGTTATTACACTCGGGTGTGTTGCTTACCAAAACCACCTTCTCCTTTCACTGCGAATTTTTATTTTTATTTGATTTGATTTAATTTTGATTTTTCCAGCAGTCTTCCTAAGAAAATATATTAAGGCAGATTCTTCCTCTTTCTCATCCAGTGGAATACTAGAAACATGGCAGCATGTTTGGAGTGCAAAGCCAGGAGCAGTGAACTGCTCAGATTTAAAGCCCCAGCTTGGCCATTGGCTCAGATCTGTGACCTTTGGATGTTATTTAAATGCTTGAGCCTTATTTTTTGCGGGGTCAATAGAAATGTTAAAAACCTACAGAGAGGGGTCAGGAGGAGAAGATGAGATAATCGATAATCGATGTGAACTCTTAGCTCAGTAACGAGCCCTTAACAAAGTTTAGTTTTTATGGTTTTTATGTCCTCGCCCCAACTAAGAATCTGGCACTCTGGTGTTAGCTGAAATGTTAAGAAGCTACTGGGGGGAGTTCCCGTGTGGCTCAGTGGGTTACAAACCTGACTGGTGTCCATCCATGTGGATGGATGCGGGATCAATGGATTAAGGATCTGGCTTTGCAGTGAGCTGTGGTGTAGCCGGCAGCTGCAGCTCCAATGCAGCCCTTAGCCTGGGGACTTTCACATGCCACAGGTGTGGCCCTTTAAAAAAAAAAGAAGAAGAAGAAGCAATTGGGTGAATAGGCAAAAGTGGGGAGTGTTCCTGTATACCTCCTAGAGCTTGGACTCTGGACCTCATTTGATCATAAAAGGATGGGAGTCTCTGTGTGTATGTGTGTGTGGAAGAGAGACAGAGACAGTCACAGATGCTAATCTGCCATGGATGTGGCCTTAAAAAAAAAAGAGAGATGCTAATAATCTTAAGATTTTGCTGACATTCTGTTCATTTGTTATAAGAATTTTTCTTTCTTTCTTTTTCTTTTTCTTTTTTCTTTCTTTTTTTGCTTTTTAGGGCCACACCTGCAGCTATGGAGTTTCCCAGGCTAGGGGTCGAATCAGAGCTACAGCTGCCAGCCTACATCACAGCCACAGCAACACAGGATCTGAGCCATGTCTGCAACCTACACCATAGCTCATGGCAGTGCCAGATCCTTAAGCCACTGAGCAAGGCCAGGGATTGAACCCACAACATCATGGTTTCTAGTCAGATTGTTTCCACTGCACCACGACGGGAACTCCTTTTTTTTTTTTTTTTTTTTAAGATTTAAGAATTTCTTAAGAGTTGATGCAAAGTACATCAAGTTATCTTTTTCCCTTTCAGGTAGCTTCTGAGTTTTCTTGAGTCTTGTGTAATTTGGGCCTCCTTCACTATTCCTCTGTCAACACCAGAATTTTCTTGCAGTTTCCTCACTGCTAGGAACACCTACATTTTTGTCTCTTCACTTGAAGACCAATCCCATTTCTTGTGTTTTCTTCCCAGGAAAGGTAATGGGTGGTGGGACAGCAGGGGGCAAGGAGGAACTGGAGCTTATACCTGTTCGACCCAGGCCACAGTGATTGTAGCTTTATCAAAGGTCCTAGATTGAGTTTTAAGCACAGTGTAAGACATGGACATAAGCAACTTTTCTATCACAATCCCAGATTGCCACACTGGCTTAATAACCATTGGGTTTATTCTCTGCCTCACACAATCCTGGTAATGGTGCTGGTATTTAGAGGGGAAGTGGGCAAGTGAAATGAATACGTCTGCTGGATATCTTTCAGTCTTGACAAGACTCTACCTTTTTGCTGGCTTCATGTGCTCTGCCCACCCCTCTTCAACCTGACTTTGAGTTTCTAAAGTCCTTCTCCACACGGTCCCTAGAACACATCCATCCATGTCCATGGTTTGAATACGTACCCATCTGCTGATGGCACCAACCTTTCTGTTTCCAGCTCTCCAGAGCTTTAGATGTATATTCCAAGGGCTCTTCAGGTGTTAGCCTCAAATATCCCTTAGTCTTTCCAAACTCAACATTTTAAAGTCTGGACAGGTATTTTGAAGCCCTCCTCTCAGCTGCTAACAGGCCCTTCCTGAATTCTTTTCATTGGCCAGTGGTGTCAGCCTCTACCCAGAGCCTCTACCTTTATAATCTCAGAGTCATTCTGGACCTGGTCCTCAAAGTCAACTCACCTGTCAACCCTACTTCTGAATCAATTCTTGTTTCTTTGTAGAAGTGCTTGGGGGAGGAGGGGTGGTGTCTTCTATTGGAAATCAACACAAACGGGGAGCTCCCCTCGAGGCTCAGAGGTAATGAACCAACTAGGATCCATGAGGATGTGAGTTTGATCCTGGCCTCGCTCAGTGGGTTAAGGACCTGGCATTGCCATGAGCTGTGGTGTAGGTCACAGATGCAGCTCAGATTCAACCCCTAGCCTGGGAACTTCCATACGCCTTGGGTATGGCCCTGAAAAAAGAAAAAAAAAAAAAAAGAAAGGAAAGAAGGAAGAGAGAGAGAAAGGAAGGACGGAAGGAAGGAAGGAAGAAAGAAAAAGAAAGAAAGAAAGAAAGAAAGAAAGAAAGAAAGAAAGAAAGAAAGAAAGAAAAAGAAAGGAAGGAAGAAAATCAGTACAAAGGACTCCCATAAGCATTGACTGCAGTGCTGTTCTTAGGTTTTCTGGTGGAGAAGAAAAACACTGTATAACTCAGAGAAACATTTTTTCTGAAGGGCCGGTCTTGGTGGCAGGCATTCAAAGTCCCCCAGCCTCCCCTCTTCCTCTTTTCCTCTCTCTCGCTACCCTTGCCCCCAGCCTCATTTGCCTTCCTGGATCTTTCCCTTGGGGTGTTCTGATCTCCCTAAGTAGATTTTGGCCCATTCTTCAATTCAGGAATTAGAATTCTCACCAGTCAACCTCACAGAGTCCAGGATCTAAGCAGAAGAATAAACAAGCCAAAAAGATGATAGAGGGAGTTCCTGTGATGGCTCAGTGGTATGAAATCTGACTAGTATCCATGAGAATGTGGATTCGATCCCTGGCCTCACTCCGTGGGTTAAGGATCCAGTGCTGCCATGAGCTATGATATAGGTCACAGATGCAGCTTAGATCCTGAGTTGTTTGTGACTCTGGCATAGGCAGATTCAATTCAGCAGCTCCGATTCAACCCCTAGCCTGGGAAACTCCAGATGCCAGAGGGGAGGCTCTAAAAAGACCATCAATCAATCAATCAATCAATCAAACAATCAATAAATGATAAAAGGCAGGGTCGTTGGGTGGTGGGAGTGGTGAATAAAAACAACAGAGGTTATGGGTGTTTAAGTTTCACCTTATGGCCCCTCTCAACCCCAAATACCTTGTCACCATTCACGGCTGTGCTTTTCACAGGTGAATGCTCTGCTTTGAGTGCTCTGCGCTTTCCCTGGGCTTCTGGTCCAGCTTTCCAGCTTTCCCTCCTCACGCTTGAGCTATAACTCCAAGATTCTGCACCCCCCTACACACACACTCTTTTTCTGAAGCTCTCTCCCAGCCCCCACACCCAACTCAGTAAACAACTCCCTTTCCTATATTCTGACAGCCTGTACATTGTGCCTGTACATTCTCGCCCCCTAGAATGTGAGCTCCTCAGGCATAGGAAAGCACTGATTCTGTAATTAAGGATGGCACTTGTACTGTGTGCCAGGCTGCACTGTGAAGTCATCAGTGAAGAAAACAGCAAAATTCCCGCCCTTCAAGGGGCTTACATTCTCATCAAAGACACAGGACTCTTTTATTTTTAACCTTTTTGTTGTTGGTGGTGGTGGTTGTTGACTTGTAATTAATTTACAGCATTGCATTAGTTCAGGTGTACAGTGAAGTGATTCAGTTTATTTATATAATTTTTAAATTTAAATACATTTAATTTAAATTTTTTAGGATTCCATATATATGTATGTGTGTGCGTGTGTGTATATATATATATATACATATATATATACATATATATAAATGCACACATGTATATTCATTCCTTTTCAGATTCTTTTCCATTATAGGTTATTACAAGATATTGAATACATTTCCCTGTGCTATACAGTAGGCCTTTGTTACCCATTTTATATACAGTAGTGTGGGCCTGTTAATCTCAAACGCCTAATTTCTTTTTTTTTTTTTTGCTTTTTAGGGCTGAACTCGAGGCATATAGAGGTTCCCAGGCTAGGGGTCTAATTGGAGCTACAGCTGCCAGCCTACCCCACAGCCGCAGCAACGCCAGATCCAAGCCATGTCTGCGACCCACACCATGGCTTACGGCAACACTGGATCCTTAACCCACTGAGTGAGGGCAGGGATCGAACCTGCAACTTCATGGTTCCTAGTCAGATTCATTTCCACTGTGCCACTCCCCAAGTGCCTAATTTACCTCTCCTCCCAGCCGGCTCTCCCCTTTGGTAAGTAAGTTTGTTTCCTATGACTATGAGTCTATTTTTGTTCTATAAATAAGTTCATTTGTATCTTTTTTTTTTTAGATTCCACATATAAGCAATATCATGGTATTTGTATTTTTCTGTCTGGCTTACTTCATTTTGTATGATAATCTCCACATCCATCATATGCTGCAGATGGCATTATTTCATTCCTTTTTATGACTGGGTAATATTCCATTGTGTGAATGTGTGTACACCACTACTTCCTTATCTGTTCATCTACTGATGAACACTTAGGTGGCTTCCATGTCTTGGCTGTTGTAAATAACATTTCTATGAACATTGGAGTGCATGTATCTTTTTGAACTAGATAACAATAGCATTCTAATTAAGCAAATCACAGACTCTGTGAGAAGGTGAGAAATATTAAAGAAAAAAATGAAAGACCGTAAAGCAATCTGGAGTGCTGGAGGTGCAAAGTGCAATTTTAGATATGGTGGACAAGGCAGGCTCATTGAGGAGAGATTCAAGCAAAACCAGAAAGAGGTGGAGGAGTTGGCTTTGACTATATCTAGGAGAACAGCCTCCAGAAAAGTATGACAGTCATGTAAAGGCCCCTGGGTGGGATCTACCAGGCAGTATGGAGGAAGAGCACCCTTCTGGTGTGGCTGGAGCAGAGTGAGTAAGGGCAGCCAGAGAGATGGCTGGAGATGTTGTGGGAGCTAATAACACCATGATATCCTAACATCATAACAACATAATATCATAAAGTGCCTTAAAGTCACAAAGGCTTTGGCTTTTACTCAGTGTGACCACTTTCAGGTATTAATTGCAGATGGACATGATCTGACACCCATTGCTAAAGGGTCAGTCAGGCTGCTGTGTTGGGAACTGACTCTAAGAGAACAAGGATGAGGAGCAGGGAAACCTGTTATAATATACGAGTCTGATGGTGGTGGCTAAGACCAGCGTAACAGGATTCCAGGTGAAAAAAGTAGTCAGAGTCTAGATGTGGACTGAGGGTAGAGAACAGGAATCTGAGAAAGAGGAGCCAAGGATGACTTTTAGGAATTGGGTTTAAGCCACGGGAAGGTCAGGCTTTCTATTAACTGACAGAAGAAAGACTCTGGATGATGTAAGTTTGAGAGGATCAGGATCTTACTTTTGATTGTAATGAATTAGACATTCTGGTCTAAGGTCTCTTCACCACTTGGAGATAAAAATCGGGGCATTGTGAGTATGGCGATGGTATTTAAAGCCTTGTGAGTGGATGAGAGGGCCATGGTGTGAGTATAATAGAGAAAAGAAGGGAGTTCCATTGTGGCTCAGCAGTAACAAACCCAGTACAAACCTGGCTAGTATCCAAGAGGACATGGATTCAATCCCTGACCTCACATAGGGGGTTAAGGATTCGGTGTTGCCATGAGCTGTGGTGTAGTTGCACATGCAGCTCGGATCCCGCATGCTGTGGCTGTGGTGTAGGCTGGCAGCTACAGCTCCTATTTGACCCCTAGCCTGGGAACTTCCATATGCCACAGGTACAGCCCTAAAAAGATAGAGGGGAAAAAAAAGAAAAGAAAAGAAGATGACCTGACACCTTCTGCCACTGGTGGTCAGGGTGCCAGGGTGAATCAGCAGAGGATACCCATAAGCCACCAGCAAGTTATGAGGAAACCCAAGAGACTGTCCTAGAAGTCAAGTGAAGTGATTGACTATGTCAAGAACTGAGGACTAGGACTCAGGAGCACATTCTGTAGAATGGTGGGAGAAAGACCATGATAGAAATGGGGTATTCACAAGAGCCAAGACATGGAAACAACCTAAGTGTCCACTGACAAAGGAATGGATGAAGAAGATGTGGTACATATATATAATGGAATATTACTCAGCCATAAAAAATAATGAAATAACGCTATTTGCAGCAACATGGATGGACCTGACATGATCACCTAGGTGAGGTTAGAAAGAGAAAGATAATTATCGTATGAGATCATTAATATGTGGCATCTAATAAAAATGATACAAAATAAATTATTCACAAAACAGAAACAGACTCAACGATTTTGAGGTCAAACTGATGGTTACCACAGGGAAAATGCTGGGAGAAGGGATAGTTTGGGAGTTTGGGATTGGCATATACACACTTCTGTATATAAAATTGATCAATAACAAGGACCTACTTTATAGCTGAGGGAAATCTATTCAATACTCCATGATAGCCTATACCAGGAAAGGAACCTGAAAAAGAATGGATACATACGTATATGTATGGCTGATTCACTTTGCTGTACACCTGAAACCAACACAACATTGTAAGTCACCTAAACTCCAATGAAATTTATTTAAAAAAAAGAAAGAAATGGACTTCACAGACCACAGGAGAACAGGAATTGATAACTATGATGGTTAACAGACCTTTTAAGGAAGTTTGCTAAATAGAGCAGAGAAATTGGTTGGAAACTGGGGTTGGAGAAAGTGGATGGAGAAGAATTTGTTAGTTGGTTTGTTTCCTTGTTTGTTTATGATGAAAGCATGTTTGTGTGCTAAAGGCAGTGATCCAGAAGGAGGAGTGGAGATGAATGAAACAGGAGAGAGATGGGAACATCTGGACACCTTTGAGAAGGTGAAAGGATATAGACTCTTAACACAGATTCACTGGCTTTATGACTTCATCTTTATCAACCCAATCTAGATCTATCTTTACTTCTCCAGTGAGCATAGGGCTTTGTCCATGGTCACTGTTCAATGAAAGTGTATGTCCTTGTTAGCTCTTTCATTAATGTAGAAAAGAAAAAAGTGTATTTTCTTTAAATTTTCTTCTTCTCTTGTGTATCTGTACCATATTTTATTCTGGTCCACTCTGTTCGTTCACCCATAATTATTTTCAGAAAGAGAGCAGAAGGGAGGGATAGAGGGGGAGAGGGAAAGGGGGAGGGAGAGAGAGAGAGAGAGAGAGAGAGAGAGAGAGAGAGAGAGAGAGAGAGAACTTAGGAAACTTCTTGGAAATTTTATAGTTCAAATCAAACCCCAGAAGTGTGGGAGATGCTGTCCCTCTCTCACCCTGAGTAGCCCCGCGGGTTTCTGGGTAACGTAGCTGTCAATCGATGAAGTCTTCTGCTGCTGGTGGCTGGACTGCTGATGGAGGAGCTGTTTTCCCGCCCACTTTCCCTCCCTCTCTTCCGATGGCGGCAGTGCTTTCCTCTCTTTGGCTCCCAACTGTCTCTCTATCCATCCCACACACAGGGATGGATTTCCTCTGTGGGATGAACTTTTTATTTTTCTCATAAAACTCCAGTGTAGTCTATATTGCTACATTAATTCTCTCTCTGCCCCACATCTGGATAACTTGTCCCAAACACTGGAGACAACTGGCCTAGTATAGAAGCATTCTAAAGTTTTCCTAGCAGCTTTCTAGTAATTTCCAGTATCTTCATTGTCCAAAAAAAAAAAAAAAAAAATCTACAGCTGAAATCTGTAATTATGAAGCAAATAAGACCACCACTAAACTACTTCAAGGATAATTTAGGAGTGATTGACATGTCTTACTCATGTGTTTGAGTTTTGACGAGTCTGGGCCCAGGAATGGGGGCACACTCTGTAAACTTGGCTACTCTGGTAGCAGCCATTGTCCCCAGCCCTTCCATGTCAGAAGCCCAGGGCGGGCCGTGAATTCCACAGAGGAGCTGGTGTGGGGCCATTTGAAGATTTCCCACATTCAAGGATTCTCAGACCAGTGCTCGGTTCAGAGAACACAAGCTGATGCCCAGCTTCTATTGATCTTCTTTCTCTTGCATATTTATTTGTTCTTATTTTTTAATTTTTCTTTTTATAGCTGCACCTGTGGCATATGGAAGTTCCTGGGCTAGGGGACAAACTGGAGCTGCATCTACAGGCCTTGCCACAGCTGCAGCAACACTAGATCCAAGCCACATCTGCAACCTATGCTGCAGCTTGTGGAGATGCCAGATCCTTAATGTACTGGACGAGGCCAGGGATCAAACCCGCATCTTCATGGAAACAATGTCAGTCCATAACCCACTAAGCCACAATGGGGAACTCCCTTTCTTATGTATTTAAAAGTTACAGATTCTTGCCACATCCTAACCTAATTTATGCAATGTGACTTACATGTCCTGTATTTCAGCCTCTCAGCTGTCACCCCAAAGCTGAGGTTCTCTGCTGCCTTAGCTTTTGATACCCCGTGTGTATGTGTGTATGTTAGAGTTAGCAGTCAAAGCCCCCTGTGGGACTTCCTGTACCTGGTATAGATATGAGCAGTCATTTCTTAGGTTGATCAGTGGTCTGTGATAGAGAAATATGTACAGAACAGAAACATGTACAGAAGGAAAAGCTAGACCAATCCCTCTCCCAGTCTTGTATTTTAACTGGGCAGTATTGCAATAATTCAGCACTTACTCATGCAAAAGAATCTGAAGTTGTGATGAAAGCAGGCATGGCCAGGGAAGCCATTGTGGACATGCATGCTGAGTTCATGAGGAATCAGAAATTATAGGTGATCCTAGGACCCCAGTGGATAGAAAGAAGACCATTAACCTACATAAGACAAGCTTCACTGCCTAGGAAATGAGGTGAACTGGGGATAGACCCAGATATTCTGGGCCCGAAAGCTAACACAACCCTAAAGCTCTGATCAAAGACAGCAAATATAAAATGACAAATACAAAATCACTAGAGTTTCTCCTAGATCCTTGGTAAAGATCCAAGCCCATCATAGACCTTGAAGTTTAAACGCTGTTGAGTTCACAGAAAACCCCTACCTGCCAATCACTAAACAGGCTTCACTTTTAACAGTGTTCAAAGCTGTTTTCAAGTTAGTAAGCATTCTGGAACTAAACCCCATTTAGAGTGTGTGAGGTGTTTTGTTTCAACAAAAGCCTGATTAAAACCTGGGATGTGTATATCAAGTACATTGACAACAGGTCAGCAAATTAGATGTATTCATTTATCTAATCACCTTAGAAACAAAGCATCAAAAACACTAATTAAAAAAAAAAAACTATCTGGGTTTCTAGGTTTTCTTTCTCTTTAGAAAGGCGTAGAAACCTTCCATTATTGTAATGCCCCATCTTCTAGGCTGTTGGGGTTCATGCTGAGATTATAAACTGCTTTTTATACCTTCTATATTCTCTTAAAACCTAGCTCTACTGTAGTATTGAAAAGGAACCTAGAAAGAAAAATATAGGAAAAAAAAAAAAAAAGTCTCACTGAGTATGTATTTTCTTTAAACTTTATGGCTATATAAGATTTGATTTAATAATTCTAAGTTTTAACTTTAATGTAGTCAGATTTATCAATTTTTCCTTTATGATTAATACATGGAGAGCCTTTCAATAAATCTTGGCCTGTCTCGGAGTCACAAAGAGTCACAACGTGTTCTCATTGTGACTCAGCGAGTTGAGAACTCGACATAGTGTCCATGAGGGATGCAGTTTGATCCTTGGCCTTGCTGAGTGGGTTAAGGATCTGGCACTGCCGCAAGCTATGGTGTAGATCTCAGATGCAGCTTGGAACTGGTATTGCCATGACTGTGGCATAGGCCAGCAGCTGCAGCTCCAATTCAACCCCTACCCCGGAATTTCCATATGCCACAGGTGTGGTCATAAGAAAGAAAAAGGAAAAAGTCATGAAGATATTCTATGTTTCTGTTTTAGGTGCAGCCATAAAAAGAAAAAAGAAAAAGTCACACAAAAATTCTCTTATGTCTCTTCCATAAGTGTGGCTGTAAAAAGAAAAAAAAAAAGGTCGCAAAATATTCTCCTGTTTCTTCTAAAAAGCTTTAATGCTTTACCTTTCATTTTAATATGTATAGTCCATTTAAAATTCATTTTCTGTTATGGTGTGAGATAGGGATCAAGATTCTTTTTTCCTCCCCTATTATCAGTGAGGTACAAATTAAAATCCTAACGCAATAACATTATCATGGAGAAGTTATTCTCCATAAGTCTCTTGTGTTTCTGTACATCTTGCAAGCAGGGATAGACTCTGCTTTGGGAGACTGCTTTTTTCCCTGATTACCTTCTCAAAGATGTTTGTATAATGTACAGCATCAAAGGATAGAGATAGTGTGCCCTTATGGGTTAAAGCAGGCCTGCTTTCTGCCCTCTATAAAAGATTTGGGTTCCCTAAGCACAGGATTCCCCTCCTGCAAAGCACCTCACTACTCATACTGGTGCCATCTGGCTTTATATGCATTGCCCTGTGGGGACTGAGGCTCGAAGCCCATGTTCAGTCATGTTGACAGTCTGGTTACTCTAACCAATGTGGAATAATAAGATGTCCTTCATCTCTGCCCCAGGAATATTGAGTCTTCTTCCAAGATCCATGAAATTGGAGTAAGATAACTAATTTGAGTGCAGAATAAAACTCCTAGCCTGTGAAAGGGTTTGATGCTTTGTATCCTCTAGAATTGCTCAAAATAAAAGATGAATGATACCAAGTATTAGACATGATGTGGAGCAGTTAGAACTCTCCCCTGTTGTTGCAAATGTCAATTGGCACATCCACTTTGGGAAACTGTTCAACAGAATCTACTGAAGCCCATAGCCCACAAATATCGTACCCCATGACTCAGCAAATTCCTCTCCTGAGTATTTACCCAGTAGAAACATATCCTTACTAAAAGACACATACAGGAATGATCATAGGCTTACTCTTCATAATTGCCCCCAATACAAAATGACCCAAATGTCCATCAACAGTAGAATAGACAGATAAATTGCTGTATATTCATACAAGGAATTGCTATACTGAAATGAGCATAAGCAGACTATATACTCAGCAACGTGGAGAACTTTGCAGGCATAATGTTGAATGGGAGAAGCAACAGACAAACCAGTGTGTATTGTGGTATATTCCAAAAGAGGAAAGTTAATACACAGTTTTAAAAATCATGACATTAGTCTTCTTTGTTGGTGGTGAAAGGTCTGGGGGACTGAGGGCTTCTTCGAAGGTGCTAATAATGTTCGTTCTTAACCTGAGTACTGGTTATGCAGATCTATGCCATTGTGTGAAAATGCATTAAGCTATAGATTCATGACTTGTGCACTTTCCTGCATGTATGTATGTATGTTTCCTGCATGTATGTTTCAGTAGAAAGACAGAAATCACAATTCTGAGGCCTTTTACTTAGCATATTAAGTTACCTTAAGATAGCAATTCTATCTAAACCCTCATGCAGGATTAAACAGAACATATTTTAGAGATCCATTGGATTTAGAAGGCATAGTTCGAAAACTCTATCATTTAATGTATGTCTTCATGCATATTCTGTAGTTTTTCTTATTTTTTGAAATGTTGAAATATGTTATAGGCTAAATAATACTGATGCAGATTACATTTATTAAGACAGAAAATAAGAAATTTACTTAATTCAAGATTGTTTAGGGGTTCCCTGGTGGCTCAGTGGGTTAAGGATCTGGCATTATCACTGCTGTGGCTCAGGTCACTGCTGTGAAGCAGGTTCCATCCCTGGCCTGGGAATTTCTGCATACTATGGGCACAGCAAAAAAAAAAAAAAAAAAAAAAAGATTGTCTTAAACAACATCAACAAAAAACCAAATAATAATATTAACTCAACAGTAATAATAACTAAAATAATAATAGTAAGTAACCTTTACTGGGGGCTTACTATATTCAAAGCAATCTTAGTCACTGATAAGTATTATTCCATTTAATCTCAACAAACCCATGAAGCTTTAAAGTCTTCGAACTCTATGCACAATCCCAACCCCAGCATCACACATGGATCCATTCATTACTTTAAAGAGCATTGCAGACTACATTATCAACCATCATTATATCAAAATAAACCTAGCAGATGTCATTTATGAAATGGCAGCACGTGCTAGGAAGAATCTGAAGAATACTTTTTCAGTGAAAAGTTAAGGGAAATAACCACAATTCCCTCAAAACCTGCTCTGCAAAATTTAAGACATGATGGATTACTCATAATACTTGCTCATTTGTGTTCTGACTCATTTGCCATTTAACATTATGTTAGATGAAGGTAGCAACACAGCACGTTAACCCAAGCTTATCCAAGTGTGCAGGACAGAATTATCTGTAACAAATTTTAAAGAAGCTTATGGTAATTGGCTCTATTTAAAAATCTTTATTTGTTGAGGCTAGAATTTATGATTAAACCAGAATAGCAAAGAAGCAGGAATTATTACCTCTCCTATATAACCCTGTTTTTGGAGTTTTTTAAAGTAAATTAGTATTTCTTTTTTCTTTTTCTTTCTTTTTTAACTGAAATATAGTTGATATACAGTGTTGTGCTAATTTCCACTGGATAGCAGAGTGACCGAGGCATACACAATATGCATTTTTTTTTTCTCATTTTATAGCACTGTGTTTGGTGTGCTGCTTTAAAGCTCTCTGCTTTGGGTCTTTAGTAGGGCAGGATCAGAGAATGTCTCCTTACGTGGTTCTAATTCTTGCTTTTAAAAAAGGCTTAGCAACCACTTCTGAGATTTTTAAAAATACAAGTGAAATACTTTGGTCTGTTGAAATGTACAAATTATCTTGTGAAAAAGAATAGTCTTGGGAGAATTTTTTTTACTAGGTTACATGTTAAGTCAAGAGATGTATCATTTACCGGAAGTAATGAAATCCAGTTTTTTCGTTTTACGTCTGTACCTGCAGTATATGGAAGTTCCCGGGCAAGGGGTCAAATTGGATCTGCAGCTACAGCCTACATCACAGCCATGGCAACACTAGATTTGAACTGTGGCTGCAAACTACTCTGCAGCTCGTGGCAACGCCAGATCCTTAACCCACTGAGACCAGAGATTGAACCTACATCTTCTCAGAGACAACATGGATCCTTAACCTTCTGAGCCATAGTGGGAACTCTGTAAAATCCATTTTTTTAAAGTTTGTTTGGAACTGATATGAGACACCCCAAATAGGCCTATCCAGCATTAAGTAATCTTGAAAAATTGCCCTTCAGGAATTCCCTAGTGGCTCAGAAGGTTAAGGATCTGGCATTGTTACTTCAGTGGCTTGGGTCACTGCTATAGCACAGGTTCAGTCCCTGGCCTGGTAACTTCCACATGCTGCAGGCACAGCCCCAAAAAACTGCCCTTGGAAAACCAATATTCCATATGCTATACTAATGCAAGCATTCTGTGTTAAAGGCTTCAGCCATTAACCACACATGACATGGTAGTAGCAAGACAGATTTCTGAATTTTTTGCCATCCCATCAAATAGCCCTCATAAGGTTCAATCTGTTCTTTTTTGACAGAGTTTTGGTTCACTCATTTATTTTGGTTCTAATGTCAAAAGATTAATGAATAATAATGAATACTTCTAAAGTACTTTTTTTTTTTTTGGCCTCAGCAAGCAGCAGCTTGATAAGAGATCTCAGTTCCCAGACCAGTGACTGAACTCAGGCTGCAGGGGTGAAAGCACTGGGTCCTAACTGCTAGACCACCAGGGAACTCCCTGAACTACTACATTAATTATACGCATCTGCATTTACCAGCTCTTTGCCTGGAAATTTTTCTTTAAAATGAATTGGGTTTGTGAAGACAACACCATAATTCACTCCCCCAACATTTGTAAGTTGTGCTATTATGGCTCTCAGAATTCATCTTTATTAAGTTAAAGCCTGGACGCACAGCCATGTGAAGGAGCCTCATGTGAGACCTCCTTTTGTATATTGAGAACAAGTTCAAAGGCATTTTGTCTTTATCTTTTGATGGACTGAAGGATGGACTAATTCATTCATTCTCGAACTAATGTGTATGTATGATGATTGTGTGATAGACATAACTGCTAGAAACAGAGAAGCCGGGGTAGGGGTGGGGAGAATAGTGGGAGTAAAGATTTCAAGGCTAGAGGGCATAAGAGTTTAGGGAGAAAGGTCCCCCCATGAGACTGGTAGAGGCTGACCCAGTTGCGCCCCAGCAGAGTGAACTTCCTAGAAAGTTTCCTGCACACCGGAGAGACTTAGCATCAGCCAAGCATTTCATTTTGTATTTCAAAATGCAGACAGAACATTGTAAATCAACTATAATAAAAAAAAAAATCTTTAAAAAAAATGTGGTTCGGAGTTCCCGTCGTGGCTCAGTGGTTAACGAATCCGACTAGGAACCATGAGGTTGCGGGTTCGAGCCCTGGCCTGGCTCAGTGGGTTAAGGATCCGGCGTTGCCGTGAGCTGTGGTGTAGGTTGCAGACGTGGCTCGGATCCTGCGTTGCTGTGGCTCTGGTGTAGGCCGGTGGCTACAGCTCTGATTCTACCCCTAGCCTGGGAACCTCCATATGCTGTGGGAGCAGCCCAAGAAATGGCAAAAAAAAAAAAAGTGTGGACAGGAATTGGGAGAGAGAGGCCTCCAGCCCACCACACTGCAGAGGTTTCCAGATGTCCAGTGAGAAATCCAGGTGCGGTCTTGTTGACTAGGATGGTGGCAGTGAGAAGAGAAAAACGGAATTGCTCTGCAAATCTTTGTGAAGAAGAATTTATGTCCTTTCTTATCCGATTGGAGGGAGAGACAAAGGAGAAGAAAGAGAAGGTGGAGGATTCTAGCTGGGGCAGTTCTGGGAATTGTATTCCTATTATGGCAAAGGAAATCAAGAGATTTGGTAACATGCTGTCATTGCAGATGTATTCAGTTTTCTTGGTTTTATTTTATTTTTTGTTTTGTTTTTTATTGTATAGTTGAGGTACGATGTTATATAAGTGACAGGTGTACCATAGAATGATTCACATTTTTAAAGGTTATAATCCATTTATAGTTATTACAAAAGCTTAGCTCCATTCCCCATGTTGTACCATCTATCTGTGGAGTTTATTTGATGTTTAATAGTTTGTGTCTGTTAATCCCCTACCCTTTCATTGGTTCTCCCCGCTCCCCTCTCCCTACTGGTAACCACTCGTTTGTTCTCTGTATCTGTGAGTCTGCTTCTTTTTTTGTTATATTCAAGTACATGTTTCAAATTAGTGGATTTTGTTTGGGGGGGGGGTATATGCTCAGGAGTGGAATTGCTGGGTTGTGTGATGGTTCTATTTTTACTTTTTTGAGCATCCACCGTATTGTTTTCCACAGTGGCTACCCCACTTCGCATTCCCATCAGAGTTGAATTTGTTCATCAGCAAGAAGATACTGAGGTGATATTTTATGTTCTGAATCTAGAGCTCCTGGGACAATATTTTCATTAAAATGAAGGTTATCCATTCACAAGTACTTGTTAGCTGGCTTAGTGTTAGAGCTTTGGGGTGGAAAAAGTATTAGCATATTAGTTCTCTGCTTTTTGTGAATGTCCGCTTCCCCTCTCATTCTTCAGGACTGTGTGTGTGTGTGTGTGTGTGTGTGTGTGTGTGTGTGAGAGGGAATTGGGCAGCCACATTCATCACTGGGCACAAAGCAAGAGGCAGTACCCTTACCTTGCAAATGACTGGGAAATAGGATGCAGAATCACTGTGAAAAGAACTCAGCATTTGAAGGATTCACAGTTACCAGCTAATGCTTTCTGAAAAGATATTGGAGCAAAGGATTGTACAATAGTTATCAACAAGAGCTTTTCGACTGTGAGTTTTTTTCACACCTACTGTTCCTTTGCTGTCACTACATATACGTGAAAGTTAGCCAAACCTTGGGGAATGCCACTCATTCTCTATGCCAATAGGAGAGCATAAGAGAAGAGTGATTATTTTTTACAGACTAGTTAGCATTTGTTAAACTCTTTATGCTTATGAGTACATTCAGTCCCCACAAGTTCAGGCTAATTTACTGACAAGAAGCGCAGTCTTCAGAAAGGATGAAGGATTTCTCCACGGCCACTCAGAGCAGGATGGTAGATGTTGTATTCAGATCAAGGCCAGCGCAGCACTTGAGCCAGTGTCTTGAAGCTTTAAGCCATTTTGAAAATTGTAGAGTTTTATTTAGAATAGAGGACTTGAACTACATGAACTATTTAAAGCCAGGCTTACTTCATAATGAAGATCATTAAATAATTGACTTGATCCAACAAGACTTCAAAAGATCATTTTCTCTCCCTCCCGCCCTCCTTCCGTCCTTCCTTCTTTCCTTTTATCTTTATTTCCTTCTTTCCTTCCATCCTTATTCCTTCCGCACCCCCAGCATATGGATGTTCCCAGGCTAGGGGTCCATTCGGAGCTATAGCTGCCAGCCTATGCTACAGCCACAGTAACACGGGATCCGAGCTGCATCTGTGACCTACACCACAGCTCACAGCAATCTTTAACCCACTGAGCGAGGCCAGGGATTGAACCCACAACCTCAGGATTCCTAGTCGGATTCGTTTCAGCTGTGCCATGATGGGAACTCCCTACCTTTCTTTTAAATCATTACTTTGTTTCATAGTTAAAACGCTGCTGGAGAGTGGCAAAATTCCATCATGTTGAATAACTATTTGTTGATCCATTTTATAATTTGATGATTCGAAGACAAATCTCTAATACTAATGGTAGAAATAATTATATCCTGAACAATATACATACATCTAGATATATACAGATACATCTATTTACATACACACAGTCTATACATACACACATGTCTGTTGTCAATATTTGCCACTGATTATCAGCTTATTAACCTTAGGTGAGATTTTTCATCTTGCTAAAAGGGTCCTCCTCTTTATAAAGTGGGGATAATAAGGAACTCACCCCTTAGAATTGTAGTGAGGATTCAATTAAATAATGTGTGACTCTCTTGCTCGGCATCTGGTACATAGTAAGCACGTACTAGAAAGTTCAAATTGTGCATGCATTTCATCAAACTGTTATATTTCTGTTGCCTAGGGTTCAACTTGCCTACTTCCTTTTGTAAAAGATTATCATATTAATCCAAATCTATCCTGACCTTCCTGTGGCTGGGGTACCTACAAATATTGCTGTTAGTGAAGTCAGGTAGACAGCCCTTCCTGAATTGTTATCTGGTGTTAATGTGTGTGATCAAAGCCATACTTCTGTTCTCTCGAGACGAGGCTGTGCTTAAGCCTATTAATTTCCATTTTTAAAACCCTTTGAGATCTTTTCAGATGAAAGAATGGTATTTTCTATATTATTATTGCCATATGGCATTTTGTGTCTGTTTCATGTCTATGGTTTATGTGACAAAAGGATATCACTCCTTCCAAAGTCTTCAATGTACGGAATGAAATCTCTTGGCCAGCATATTGTGAGGCATAAGTTATTTGTGAAGTTCTTTGGAACACTTGGATTTAGTGTACCATCTTGGTAAAAAACAAAAACAAACAAGCTATTATTTGCATTTTAATTATAAAGCCTCTTTAGGTGCCTCTTCAAGTATGATTGAGACCTTTTCCTTAAGTATGTGATTCTGGGGAGTTCCTTTCGCAGCTCAGTGGTAATGCACCTGACTAGCATCCATGAGTTTGCAGATTCCATCCCTGGACTCACTTACTGGGTTAAGGATCCAGCATTGCCGTGAACTGTGGTATTAGGGTGCAGACATGGCTCAGATCCCATGTTGCTGTGGCTCTGGTGTAGGCTGGCAGTTGCAACTCCAATTCAACCCCTGGCCAGGAACTTTCATATGCCGTGGCTGAGGTGCTAAAAAGCAAAACAAACAAACACAAAAAAACAATGATTACAGCTGATAATTACAGCTGGTAATTCTGGCATCAGAATTGCCTATGAGAAGAGCGTAAAATACTTCTAAGAGCAGATTAGGTGCTTACAAATAAGTGTTCTTTTATATTCCCAAACCCAGCAGCACAGACTTTCTCCCTCAACATGAGAATGGAAGTTTTAGATTCTCTCTGAGACTTGATTTGAAATCCAGTATAAAGATATGGACTGGGAATTCCCGTCGTGGCGCAGTGGTTAACAAATCCGACTAGGAACCATGAGGTTGCGGGTTCGGTCCCTGCCCTTGCTCAGTGGGTTAACGATCCGGCGTTGCTGTGAGCTGTGGTGTAGGTTGCAGACGCGGCTCGGATCCTGAGTTGCTGTGGCTTTGGCGTAGGCCGGTGGCTACAGCTCCGATTCGACCCCTAGCCTGGGAACCTCCATATGCCGAGGGAGCGGCCCAAGAGATAGCAACAACAACAACAAAAGACAAAAGACAAAAAAAAGACAAAAAAAAAAGATATGGACTGATCTGGCATCTTTTTGAGAAACTCTATGTTTCCTTTGAAGAAATTATCTCCAAACGAGACAGAAATGAAAGAGGTAACTGGGAAACAGTACTTCCCTTGCTTTCAGCTTCTCTTCATAAAATCATAGGACTTTAGAGTTGAGAGGAATCTCTAGAAGTCATACAAACTTACTTAATTCTCCTTTTTTTTTTTTTTTTAACAATGCAGGGAATTAAAATTAAGTAGACTATGTCCTTAGAGTTTTAAGTTGAGGACTTGTTCTTTAGTCTGCTGAACCATGCTATCAAAATGATTATCCTACTGTGGTGCAGTGGGTTAAGAATCCAACCGCAGCAGTTCAGGTCACTGCAGAGGCACAGTGGGTTAAAGAATCCGATGTTGCCGCAGCTGCAGTGCGGGTTCAAACTGTGGCTCAGGTTCGATCTCCGGCCAGGGAGCTTCCATATGCCACAGGTGCAGCCATAAAACAACAACAACAACATGGAAAACCTATTGTCTTAAAAACGCTATGTAGGTGACCATGGAAAACTCCTATCACATTTTCAAATTTAGACATGTCACTTTTAAACTCCTTGTACCTAGAAGTCTCAACTATCTGAAAACAGTTTTCCACATGTTTAGGAAAAGACAGAAAACAGCAGGAAGTGGAATAATCAATTCAGGATGTTTATGCGAAGTAGCAAAAATACACAAAATTACCTAGAGTCATTCTCGCTTTTCCATGATGGTTATTCATGTTGATGTTCCCAAGACTTTAAGGTCATAAAAAATTTGAGTCAACTCAAATATTTTGAATGATTTTCACTAAGTCTCTTCAGTTTTCCTTTGAAAATATCATCTCTCCTGAGAACATTGGTTAAAAGAGTATTTGGTTTCAAATTTTCACACCCTAATTTTTGATATACTTTTTAAAAAGCTATAAAAAATAAAATATCCTTCTACACACACACACACACACGCACACACACACTAACATACATACCTGCATACAATGGAACATTACTCAGCCGTAAAAAAGAATGAAACAATGCCATTTGCAACAACATGGATGGACCTAGAGATTATCATGTTAAATGACGTTGGAAAGACAAATACCATATAACATCACTTATATGTGGCATTTAAAATACGGTACAAATGAACTTATCTATGAAACAGAAACAGACAGACATAGACAACAGATTTGTGATTGTACAGGCGGAGGGGTTAGAGAAGGAAGGATTGGAAGTTTGGGATTAGCAGATGCAAAGTAGTATAAATAGGATAGATAGCAAGGTCCTGCCATGTAGCACAGGGAACTATATTCACTATCCTGTGAAAACATAATAGAAAAGAGCGTGTAAAAGAATCTATATGTATATATAACTGAGTCACTTTGCTGTACAGCAGAAATTAACACAACATTTAAATCAGCTACACTTAAATAAAACTTGTTAAAAAGAAATATTGTACTAGGTGAAATGTCAGGCACAAAGGGACAAATATTGTATGACTCACTTATACGAAATATCTAGAATATGCAAATTCATGGAGCTAGAAAGAAGTTGAGAGGCTAGCAGGGACTGGTAGGAAGGAGAAATGGAAAATTATTATTTAATGATGCAGAGTTTCCATTTGGAGAAATGAAAGGGTTTTATAACTAGATGGAGTGATGGTTACACACATACTGTGCATGTCCTAAATACCTCTGAATTATGTACTTTAAAATGGTTACTTTTACCCTATAGGAATTTTACCTTAATAAAAAGATTGCTAACGTACCAAATTATGTGCTAGCCTAAAATTAAAAAGGGAGGTTCACAAATATGTCATTAAGTATTGTAGGGATTGCTGGAAATTCTTTGTTCGAAACACGTGTCAGAGATTCAGAAAATAGTACGCATTTGTCGCCGTATTCTTTTATAAAAACAACCCCCTTAAGCCAAGTGAAGACAAACCAACTGAAAGCACTAGAACTGCAGTAACTGAAAGTACCAACATGAGAGAAAAATTGAGAATATTGCTCTGACAGCTTGAGTAGCATTTTCCTGCAGATCCACTTGCCAATAGAAATGTGGGAACAGTTAAAAATAGACACGATGAAGGAATCATAACAAGTGGTCGGGACACGTCTGTCACAAGATTGAGGTTGAATGCTAATGATACGTTCTTTTCGTTGTTTACACTAGTATTTCTTCCAGTCCTATTGAGATGGGGATTCATATTTTGGTTAATTTTACAAGACTTTTACAGGTCATTAACTAAAGATTTGGAGAGAGATATTAACTGAATATCTGTGCACAGATTCAGAAGCTTGTATGGAGCTGGGGTCTGTCTCACTTTACTTTTCTGAGCCTCAGGTGTCTCAGCTGTAAGATGGAGAGGCCAGTGTCCGCTTCCATCTGTAGGGGAAGCATCATGAGATAATTTATGTAAAGCAGACTCCCTGGCACAGAGTCAACCATTTAAGGAGTTCCCAATGTGGCTCAGCAGGTGAAGAATCTGACATAGTGTCCATGAGGATGCAGGTTCCATCTCTGGCCCCTCTCAGTGTGTTAAGGATCTGGCAGTGCCACAAGCTGCAACATAGGCTGCAGATGCAGCTCAGATCTGGCATTGCTATGACTGTGGTGTAGGCCTGCAGCTGTGGCTCTGATTCAGCCCTTAGCCTGGGAGCTTCTGTATGCCACAGATGCGGCCACTGGGGGGAAAAAAAAGTTAAAATGATAAATAGTATGCTCTATATATTTTATCACAGTAAAAAAAAAAAACCCCACTAAATGTATTTACTCATAGGGTCATCCTAATGGAAAAAAAATACGGCAGTAATAGACCGTAACTTAGACTTCAAAGCTATTTGCTTTTCTTAGGGAATCCAAGCAGGCAATCTTCACTCCTCTCAAACAGTGCTGTCCAGCAGAAATAGAATGCAAGCCATATATGGAATTATATAAGCAATTAAATTTGGGAGGGGTAATTATATTTAAAGAATATAATGAAACAAGTGTAATCTATTTTAATAATTTGATTTATTTTAAGATGATGACTTTTGTGAGACACAATGTACTCAAAATATAAAATTTTGATATAGAGTCAATATTCAATTATGGATGAGCTACTTTAGTCTGCTTTTTTTTTTTAATGGCCATACTGGCAGCATGTGGAAGTTCCCAGGCCAGGATCGAATCCGAGCCACCCTGCAACCTACACCAGATCCTGAACCCATCACCCTGGGCTGAGGATCAAACCCATGCTTCCTCAGTGACCCAAGCTGCTGCAGTCAGATCCTTAACCCCCTCTGCTACAGTGGGAACTCCAAAGACCTGTTAGTCTTCTGGGGGTACATCACTTTGGTTTGAAAAGGTTTGCAGGTGGCCCTAGTTACATTTCCAGGACTCGCTAGGCTATAGAATCGGCTAGCACAGCTCTGTAGCATCTTATCTTGCAAGAAGTCATCTGCTTAGCTAGGTCATGCCCCACACTAGGTATAGGTACAACTTAAACTGTCCTCACGAGCCATCTTCCATGGTGGAGGGATTGTACTCAAAAGACCTTCTTCAGTTGATAATATGAGAAGCTGGGAGTGTGACAAGAAGGAGAAACTAAGGGCAGAGGTCCGGAGAGTACCTCTTTGTGGACCTCAAAGAGAACAAGGACGGGAAGCTCACTTGGCTCTCTGAGATGTGTTATTTGTTTCTGGCTGGGGAGGCAAAGAGTGAGCCTGGAAGCAGTGAAGGGAGGAGGGGAATATTGGAGCCGCGATGGTGGGTGGGGGCGGGAGCAGGTGGGGGTGGTGAAAGAGCGGTTAACAAAGAAGCATCTGTGTTGGGGAGAAAAATATGATTTTTATTTCAGAACTTTTTTTTTTTAAACTTTACATCACCGTGTCCTCAGCCAAATTAATTTTGTTCCTCAGCAGGGATGTTAGAGGTTGAAGATTATATTTACTAAGGACAAAAGGGCTACCAAGGTCCTGCTTCCCATTCCCTGTTTATAGCACAATACCCCCAAGTTTAAATCATATTTTGTGTGCGGAAAAGCAGGAAAAAAAATAAACATCAAATATTGACTTCATTTCCAGTATGGTAGCATATTAATAAGAGGGTCGATCAGTCTGAAATAATCTCTTGAGCTGCTTTGGTACAGTTATGTTCATATAAGTTTGCTTTAATGAAACTTGAGTGCGCGTGGCACTAGGAATCTAGGAGTATAAAGGTGAGAGAGTTCCCAGCGTGGGTCAGCAGGTTAAGACCCTGACACAGTGTCGGTGAGGATGTGGGTTCAATTGCTGACCTCATTCAGTGAGTTAGAGATCCAGGGCTGCCACAAGCTGTGGCGTAGATTTTATATGCCACTCAGCTCCAGCATTGCTATGGCCGTGGTGTAGACTGGCAGCTGCAGCTTTGATGTGACCCCTAGCCTGGGAACGTCCCTAGGCAGAGGATGAGGTCCTAAAAAGAAAAAAAGAACTTATTTATAAAACAGAAATAAATTCACCTATTTCAAAATCAAACTTATGGTGACCAAAGGGGGAACTGTGGGGAAGAGGGATAATCTGGGACGAGGGGATTAACTCATACACACTAGTAATACACAACAGATAACTAACAATCATCATATAAATAGACAACTAACAGCACAGAGAGGTCTACTCAATGCTCTTTCTTGCTTTATTTTGCTTTTTAGGGCCTCATCTGCAGCCTAGGGGTCGAGTCGGAGCTGTAGCTGCCTGCCTACACCACAGCTCAGGGCAACACCAGATCCTTAACCCACTGAGCGGGGCCAGGGATCAAACCCGCATTCTCGTGGATACTAGTTGAGTTCGTTACCCCTGAGCCACAGTGGGAACTCCCTCAATGTTCTTTAATAACCTATATGGGAGAAAAAGGTGGAGATCATACAAGAGAATGGGGGAAGTCTTATCTTAGGTAGGGACCTAGGAGAGTCAAATTCATAGAGACAGAAAGTAGGATGCTGGTTGCCAAGGAGTAGGGATGGGGGGAATGAGAGCTGTTGTCTCGTGGGGGTAGGATTTCAGTTGGGGAAGATGGAAAAAGATCTGAAGATGGAGAGTGCTGATGGTTGCAGAACTTTATGAATATATACATGATGCCATGGAGCTGAACACTTGAAAATGGTTAAGATGGTAAGTTTTGTGTAAATAGGTGTTTTACCACAGGTTAAAACAAAATTGAGAAAAGGAAAAACACATAGCTAATTTTAAAAATCCAAAATTATACTTGTAGACTACAACACCCCTTTTCATTAATAGAACAGGTAGACAAAAAACCAGTACAAATATGGAAGCAGTGAAAACATTACAAGCAGCTTGATCTAATTTACATGTATCTAATATTCCACCTGAAAACAGAAGGATACAAATTCTTTTCAAACATACCCAAAAAATTCACTGAGGTAGATAATTTCTTAAACCATGAACCTAAAGCAAATTTCATCAAATTTAAAATTATTGAGAGTGTACAAGTATATTCTCTGAGTGAAATAGAATTAAGCTGAAAATTAAAAGCAGAAAAATATCTGGAAAGTCACTCATGTCTTTAAGAAATTTTAAAACTCACTACTACATAAATCATGGGTTAAATAGGAAATCTCCAAAAAAGTTAGAAAATATCTTTATTTACATGAAAAGAAAAATACAAGTCAGAATTTGTGGATGCAACTAATAAACTGGCACTTAAAGAGAAATTTATACTATCAAATGTATCCATTAGAACAGATATAAAAATAGTTTCATCATCTATTACAAAAATAATCTAATCTTCCACCTTAGGAAACTAGGAAAAGAGAAGAGAAAAAAATAAGCCCCAAACAAGCAGAATGGAGGAAGTAATAAGTATAAGGGCAGAAATGTGAAAAAAAAAAACGGAGAACGGGAAAAGCGGAAAATCAAGAAAACGTAAAGCCTGGCTTGTTGAAAAGATCAATAAGTCGATAACCCCCCAGCCAAACTAATCAAGAGAAAAAGAGAAGTAGAAATTGTTAATATCCGAAACAAAAAAAAGTGTCATTAAAGAACCTACAAACATTCAAAGGATAGTAAGAGTATGTGCATAACATCTTCATGCACCTAAAACTGATGACTAAGATGAAATGGACAAATTCTTTAAAAAACACAAACTGTCTTCTTGAGAAGACATAGATAACCTGAATAGTCCCATATCAGTTACAGAAACTGAATTCATGATTAAAAACTTTCCCAGAAAGATCATTCCTGACCTATTAGTGAATTCTTACAAGTATTTATGAAAAAAAGTATTACTGATACAACAGAAACTCTTCCTGAAAATGGAAGAGGAAGAAACACTTTCTCAACCCCTGCCTTCACTCTGTGAGACCAGCATCCTTTGACCTAATAACCAAGCTAAAATAAAATTTTAAAAGAAAAAAAAAATGCTTTGAGTAATGAAATGGTCACAAGGTCTGGTTAGGTTTGGTATGATTTATCCAAAAAACCTAAAGTATAAGAAGCTTAAGCGATAAAAATGCTTATTTCTGTCTCACTTAAAAGAAGTCTGAAACTAGGCAGTGCTGAGCAGGTATGGTGGTTTTATGGTACCAGCAATGACCCTGGTGCTTTTTTTTTTTTTTTTTTTTTTGAATGCCTATTCAACTTCGTGAAGTGGCTCTCACGTGGCTTCACTATTTAAAGTGACCGCTCATGGTTGAGCCAATACCTCCACAAATCTGGTCAGCAGGAAAAGGGGGAATCAAAGCACTGCTCTTCCTATCATGGGTCCTTCCCA
This sequence comes from Sus scrofa, assembly GCF_054392235.1. Lineage (NCBI taxonomy): Eukaryota > Metazoa > Chordata > Mammalia > Artiodactyla > Suidae > Sus > Sus scrofa. Next base: position 71,108,365 of record NC_139392.1, read on the forward strand.
CAAGCGCTTGACCTGCTATGCTAAAGGGCTACAAGAGTGGAGCCCTGCGGCTGCATCTAGCTGCAAGAGAGTCCGGGAAAGACAGCTATAATGGCTTGAAAAGAAAAGCAGGTGAGGACAAAGGCTTTGTTTATAAATGTTGTATTTTTTATCCAAAGAACGGGCTAATAGTAGAGCAAAAGAGAGAGTTAGTTGAATATTTTCCATTATCACTTGTCTGCCTGCCCATCACCTTTTAACTCTATTTTTAAGCCCTCCTGAATTTCTCCGCCTTCCTCCATCCTTGTATTTTCTATGCTTTATGCCAGGAATATTTTCCCCTGATCTTTTCAATTTCTTCCCACAGTATTTTTTGCTCATACTCATCATACTTTATCCAGGTTTTGCCTCATCTACTGTGTGTTCTTTAAGTGTAAGATCCATATCTGTTCAATGCTGTTATCCCCTTTGGCCTGGATTATAGTGCACATGTGTTCATGTACACACACACACACACATACACACACACCACAGAGACACACAATGATATGGGTTAATACCATTTCTGCATTTCATAGCTCTTTGTGAGAGCAGGCCTACTTCTGGTTAGTACATGACAGTAGTCATCACAGCTTGCAAGCCATAGACATGTGCGAATCTGTTTATCCAACCAGAAATGCAGTCTTAACCTGGGCAGCAGAGCTCTCTGAAGTCCACCAGACCGGCATCTGTGTTGAGCTGAAAACAGATCTGAGAGCTGAAGTTTAAAAAACACATGCTTAATTCCTGCCACTTGTCAGCTCTTCAGCATTGGTTAAGTCAGTCTTTGCTAGCTCTCCATCAAAATTCACTCTTCTCTTCTTCCTAAGGCACAAGACTAGACTCTGGTTCTCAGATTGGCTTATAGGTTTTCCTTTTGTAAAGATTTTTTGAAGTATAGTTGATTTTACAATGTTGTGATAATGTCTGCTCTACAACAGAGTGCTTCGATTCTTATACATGTACACATATCCATCTCCTTCAGGTTCTTTTTCCGCATTGATTATCACAGAATATTTGGTAGAGTTCTCTGTGCTCTACAGAAGGTCCCCATTGGCCAATCATTTCATATACTTCAATGTGCATGTGCCAATCCCAAACCCCCAGTCCACCCCCACAACCTGTCCCCTTTGGTAACCGCAAGTTTGTTTTCAAAGTTGGTAAGTCTGTTTCTGTTCTGCAAATAAGTTCATTTGTATCCATTTTTTTAGATCCCACATATAGGTGATATCATATAATGTTTGTCTTTCATTGTATGGTACCTTCACTGAGTATGATCATTTCTAGGTCCATCCATGTTGCTTTATTTTATTCTTTTTTGCATTATTTTATTCTTTTTTATGACTAATATTCCATTGTATGTATAAACCCCATCTCTCTTTTTTTTTTCTTTTTTTTGCAAGCAAGCAAAGTCTTTATTAAAGGAAAGCAAATAGCTCCCAGGGCTGCTGAGAGAGGAGAGAAGAGCTCCCCATTTCTTTATCCATTCATCTGTTGATGGACATTTAGGTTGCTTCCATGTCTTGGATATTGTAAATAATGTTGCAGAGACTGTTAGGGTGCATGTATCTTTTTGAATTATGGTTTTCTTCAGATGCCTAGGAGTGGGATTGCTGGATTTTCATGGGATAGAATTTTAGCCAATAAAACATGCGTAGAAAAGATCTATGCCACTTTTTTCTTTTTTTCTTTTTTTTTTTTTTTGTCTTTTTGCCTTTTCTAGGGCCACTTTCGCGGCATATAGAGGTTCCCAGGCTAGGGGTCTAATTGGAGCTGTAGCCACCGGCCTACACCAGAGCCACAGCAATGTGGGATCCAAGCCGTGTCCGCGACCTACACCACAGCTCACGGCAACACCGGATCCTTAACCCACTGAGCAAGGCCAGGGATGGAACCTGCAACCTCATGGTTCCTAGTTGGATTCGTTAACCACTGAGCCACGACGGGAACTCCTATGCCACTTTCAAGCTTGGCCAATAACAATGTGCAAGGCCCACCATCTACCGCTATGCATGTTCCAACATCCTCTTCCTTCCTTCTGATTCATTAGGAATAACGACGGCCACATTTTCAAAAATGGTAGCCAGTCCCTCGAGACTTGGTCCCTACATATCAGCATGAAGCAGAGCTCCTTCTTATGGTGGACCACTAGCCCAACATCAAAGGCAAGCATTTCTCATTTTACAATCTACCAAATATTTACGGTTTATTTGTTACAGTACTTGGACCTATCCTAACTTAGGGTATAAATCCTTAGCACATAAGCCTGGCATCTTGTATATACACCAAAGTACCCGTTGTTATAACATGATTTGGATGAGAAATAAGTCAAATAACAAATGAATATGCTTTATAAACTTAAAAAGTGCTGTATGATATTAATTGTTCCAGACCTCGCTCTCCTGGGTAGTTATAAGAACTCATGAAATCTTATTACTTCTATGAAGCCTTTGCTTTATGAAATCTTATTACTTCTGGGAAGCTTAAAGTTACACTTTCCCTGACCACTTCCACATCTCACTTGTCATCTTTAGCTACACACACACACACACACACACACACACACACACACAAAACCTTCTTATAAAGGGGGTGCTCACATTTTTATATGCTTTTAAATAACAATCGGTAATTCAGGGCATTTCCTTTGTTATTATTAATTTTTCTTTTTAGAGCCTCACCTGTGGCAAGGAAGTTCCTGGCCTAGGGGTCGAATCAGAGCTACAGCTGCTGGCCACAGCCACAGCAACACCAGATCAGAGCCATATCTCCAACCTACAACACAGCTCATGGCAGTGCTGGATCCTTAACCCACTGAGCAAGGCCAGGGATCGAACCTGCATCCTCATGGATAGTAGTCAGGTTTTTAACCCACTGAGCCACAACAGAATCTCCTGGGGGCATTTACTTTATAGCATATGTTTACAAACAGCAAATGTGTAACTTGGACTGCATCAGACCAGGTTAGGCTAGTGGCTGATAGGTGTACATCCTGATGAAAATGACAGTATTTATGGCAGAGATCCAGAACCAGAAATGAAGCAAAAAATAATTTACAAAGTAAAATGAGAAATCACACTGATACATATCTTTCCTAAGGAAATCTTACTCCAAGCTCTTAAACATAGTCACAAATCTGCAGGCAAGATAGGAATAAAGAAATTATAATCACTGTTTCTTCCACTTATGGGGAGAGAATCCCCAACTTTTTGAAACTCTGGCTTCCTTAGACAGTGTTTCTTACCCACTTCTGTCCTCATTTCAGAGCAGTAATAATGCCCAGAATATGCTGTCCATTACAACGACTAATGAGCTCACTGGAGTTCACTTCCAGCTTGAACAAATTAGTCATCTGCATTTAAATGCCATGGCTGTGGAGTGTACATTTATTATTATGGGGGTGCATCAGCATAACTTTGAACATGGAAAAGGATTAGGCTTTACATATCAAATTTTAGCTTTCATCTGTGGCTTTGAAGTCCTGCACAAGCCAAGGTGTGTTCAAAACAAAACTGACCGACCATAACAGAAAACATCCACCATCAGTTTCCCAAGCATGTATCCCTCTGTTAGTTATTCTGACATTATTCCTTTTTCCAAAGTAGGGTTCCCTTTTTATTTGAAACCCTTTACAAGCCTGACTAGAGTCTGAATGGGCCCATTGTATTGTATTACTGTTCAATACAGGCTAATGAAATTAGCACAGGTTATACAGAAAGAACTAATATACTCCTGTCATGGGAGTCATGATTAGGTACATGTCTTTGTAGGTTAAAACCTGCACAGTTATAGGCTATGTTTTAAGGCCGTGAAGGCGTCATTCATTCATTCATTCATTTATGCAATGGGAGTTTTCAGGCTCTGAGTGCCAGACACCACGCTGGACGTGGGGATTCTAAAACTGAATAAGACTCAATCAGCTGCCCCCAAGGAACTCTGTCCAGCAGCAGAGAGAAACAAAAACAAGGAATTCTGTATCATACGTTAAAGAAATTAATGAAATATACTGTATCATATTTGAACATTTAATTCAAACTTTTCCTGCCCTTTGGCCATAAATATAAGCCTTTCTTAAAATGATTTTTCGAGGTTGTTTTGCTCTTTTGGGGTCTCTTTAAAAATCTGATGAAAGACAACATTCTATTTCCCAAATGGGCATAGTTGAAAGCGAATGCACAGATAATTAAGTATAGTATAAAAAAGCAGACAAATGTCCTGGGAAAACACCAAGTTTTGTCAAACATGACATTTTTTAAAACCATGTTAGGGAGTTCCCGCCATGGTGCAGTGGTTAACGAATCCGACTAGGAACCATGAGGTTTCGGGTTCGATCCCTGGCTTTGCTCAGTGGGTTAAGGATCCGGCGTTGCCATGAGCTGTGGTGTAGGTTGCAGATGCGGCTCAGATCCCGTGTTGCTGTGGCTCTGGAGTAGGCTGGTGGCTACAGCTCCAATTCTACCCCTAGCCTGGGAACCTCCATATGCCGCGGGAGCAGCCCAAGAAATAGCAAAAGGACAAAAAACAAACAAACAAACAAACAAAAAAACCGTGTTAGGATTCATCCATCATTCATTCATGCAAGTATGTCTTGATTGGCTTCTAAGTACTTACTAACTAGACTGTAAACGCCAAGATGCCTGGTCTTGGTTGTTTGTGCTCATACACTGGCACACAAGGAAGCGTAATGTATGTTTTATCGAACGGATATTGCAAGAACTCACGGGGCTGGGGGGTGCCAGCCAGGTCCTGAGTGTGTCCTGGTGAACAGCCGTGTCTGCTACCCACACAGAGCTTCCAGTCTAACCTAGAACTAGATTTAATGTTGTCCCTGAGATTCAAATACTCTTAAGAAAACGGAACAGTTTCATTACAGGAATGGACCTAGAAGGGTGATGTCATCACAGATCATGGAGCTAAAATAGGCTGGAATTCCAGAACTTTAAAAACAATGTCTTTTTCACCTTAATATGTACATACATGCAAACATATATACATGTGCACATGAAAAAGCACTGCTGATTGTTATAAATTCAAAAAAAAAAAAAAAGAGCAACTCTGAGGGTTTGGGGAAGACTACTAGTCATGGCTACAAAGCAGAGGGCAGCCCCCTCACCTCTTGCTGGCCATCCACCCACTCATAGCCTAACCAATAGCCTCCCAGCTCCTCTGTCTGTTGCTTTTCAAAATGTGACTTTATTGCTATTGTTTTTGTAGTTAAGCAGTGTTTCACTGCTTCTGCTTAACATGTCCCCCCCCCATGCTGAGACTATTTATTTATTTATTTATTTATTTATTTATTTATTTATCTTCCTGTATGGGGTTGAATTGAAATACAACACTGTATATGTTTAAGGTGTACAGCATAATGGTTTGACTTACATACATCATGACATGATTCTCACAAGGTTAGTGTACACCCATCATCTCATATAGATACAAAATTAAAGAGAAGGAAAAAATAATGTTTTTTTCCCGTGCGATAAGAACTCTTAGGATTTACTCTCAACAATTTTCGCATGTAACATACAGCGGTGTTAATTACATTTGTGTTGATCATGTTGTGCATGACATCCCTATAAACTTATGCATCTTAAAACTGGGAGTTTGCACTTCCGACTGCCTTCAGCCAGTCCCCCCTTCCCTCTCATAACCACAAATTTAATCTCTTGTTTTTGAACCTTCACTAAAATTTACATAAAAAGGACAACTTGAACACCAAAAATTAGGAAAAATCCGTGACATTTGGGATATGCCTAAATCTTGAACCACACCAAGATCTGTTCTCTAAGTCTGATTCAAACCAGTGGTATGGATGGGGAAGGGGCATTTAAACTAAGTACAACTATCTTTGAGAAGAACAAGGGCTGTATCCCATAATAATTTAATACACCGTGACAAAATAGAAAAGGCAGCTGAAGCCTATTGCAGTACATTTCCGTGTATATGTTTCAGTATCCAAAACTGTGTACACTCTGTTTTTACAAAACAACACTGATGCTGGGCAACCTAGTTGTACAGAGTTCCACGGTGTAAAAGTTGTTGAAATCAGAGCTACCCTATAATACTGAAAAAAAAGATAGCCTTATTAGCAAGAGCCGCACATGATGCTGTCAACGAAACATTATTGCTACGGCCCCTACCTACTGTCTTTCTTATCAAGAGCTCAGAGTCCTAAGGAAGTGCTGGTTTTGTCCAAAATGTGGTACTAAGACGTCTCAACTCTATAGAAAACTGAATAAGCAGTTTGCAAGGTGAAGACAAACAGGAGTTCTAGAGGCAAAAGTTCGGACTTGCAAGGGGTTGATTTGGACCCAGGAGCCCAGGCCAGCTGCGGATTCGGGTGGGACTGCCATCCGCAGGTCATCGGCCCTCGTTCTTTTCTGGCTCCTCATTACAGCCGTCGTCCAGTGCCCTCGACGGCCGAAGGAGCTGGGAAGTCCTGGGTAGACACTTGCTCCCCCAGGCCGCCGGAGGCCTTGGTCGATTTCAGGAGGGCGTTGTTGGAACCTAGCCTCCCACATCTCCGAAGCGAGCGACCTGTTCCCGCCCCGGGCTGGTAGGGAGCGGAGCGAGTGGAGCTCAGCAGCAGGAGTAAGGAAGCCCCCGGACGCGAGGCCTCGTTCTTGAGGCTTTGAAAACTTTCCAGCGCGCGTGCCACGGCGACGCGCGGCTGCTGCGCGGGGACCCGGCGGCCCGCGCCTCCCGCGGGGAACTTTTCAGTTTTCCGGGGGCCTGTCGCTCTCGCCCGCGGACGCGCCTCCCAACCCCAACCCCAACCCCCGCCCCACACGCGGGCCGAAGCGCCCTCCCTCCCGGCGAGGACCTGCCCCGGCGCCGGCGACTCGCGTGCCCGCCCCGCGCTCGCCCAGCCCGCGCCCCCGCCGCCCGGCTCCCCTGCGTCTCGCTTTTCAACCTGGCCCGGCCGCGCCCCGCGCGCTAAGCGCCGCGAGCCCCGGGCGGCCCCCGGAGCGGGGGGCGGGGAGCGGAGGAGGGGACCCGCCGTCAGGGGCTGGCTGCTGGCTGCCGGCCGACTTTTCGCCAATGGTCCAAAGCGACATGTCCAAGTCGCCTCCCACAGCGGCGGCGGCGGTGGCGCAGGAGATCCAGATGGAGCTGCTGGAGAACGCGGCTCCCGCGGGGGCGCTCGGAGCGGCCGCACAGGTAGCAAGAGCGCCGCGCCTTCCCCTTTCTTTGTGCGCCGCCTGGGCGCCGACCTCCATCTCGCCTGGCGCCTCCTCTCCCCGGATCGCTCGCCCGGCCGCTTGCTCCGGCCTGGGTCTCCGCCGCTGCCTCCTCCTTCCCTCGCGCTTCGCCACCCACTTCTCCCCTCCCGGCGCCGGCGCCCTTGCCCCCTCCGCCTTTCCCCGGCTCTTCTCCGGCTTCCATTTTTCTCTGCTTTCCCAAAGCCAGTGGGAAGGGGCGGGGGAGACCTCCGGGGCTTCGGAAGCTGTCCCCGGGCTGCCGCGGCCGGCCCTCCTCACCCCTTCCCGGCACAGGCACATGGAGAGACATGAACCAGGCGGGCGGACTGGACCTGCTCAAGATCGTGAGTCCGGGGGGCGGAAGGGGCTCCGCTTCCGCAGCTCTGCCCCGACGCCGACCCTTCTGGACGAACTCTTAAGCCCGGGTGGAAGTGAGGGGGTGGGGGAGAGCGCGGTTTAGGGTTGGTGGGGGCAAGGGGCATTGGGAGGGGGCACTGTGCCCGCCGTGCCTCCCCCGGAGCGGCAGCGACCATGCTCCGCACCTGGGCGTTCCACCGCCCAGACGGCTCAGCTCCCCTCCTGGCCCTGGTTGGCCTGGACCCCTCGCTCGCTGAAGGAGAGAGCGAGTTGGGGACGGGAAAGTTTTTTTTTTTTTTTTCCCTTGCCCCTGAAATGTTAGCCCTTTCAGGGAGCTCCCAGACCACCTTCCTCTCCGATGAGTATTAGCGGTTTCTGGGGAAAATTCCGGCTGGCAGCTCGTGGTGAAATAGGAGATGGCAGTTGTAGGCGTTGGACAATGATAAGGTGGCTTTTACGTAAGGCTTTGGCAGGTACAGTTTGGATTACAGACACCTCCGGTTCTCAGCGGTAAGGAGTCTCTCAACTTTTATCCTGGCAGGGAAATGACTTAGGACTCCCGTCTCTGAGCGGCTTGGCGAGCGTTGGTGAAGAGGTTAGAGTTACATCGCTTTGGAGAAATGTCTCGTTTTTGTTTAGCGATATTGGCTTGTTGATTTCAAACGTTTGCTAGATTGTAAATCCTGGGAGGATTATAGAGTTTTGTATTTATGTAACGTGTATCAATATGCCATTTACATATTTGATCTCTGTATATGGTCGAGAGTGTTAGTCATATTTACTGTAGTAATAGGGGCAGGAATGGGGCAGAATAATAAAATGTTTGGCTGCTTTGTTGTTTTGATGGGCGATGGAAATTGACTGCCTGCGATATTCTGAAACTGTAATGGTGGTTCCATCGTGAGAAGCTGTATTGAACTTTCTTTTACCCCTGGGAATTAAACGTGCAGACCTGAAACACATCATTCATCTTGATTTGAGGTGGAGGAAGAATGCAGAAAGCAGCCACTTGTATAATCAGATATTCATTTCTTTTGTAGAGAAATTCATTTCTTTCCTAGAGGTAAGACAGCTAGATTTCAGGCAGCCTTGGGCTGCTTGGCTGCAGGAACCGAGTGGGGACCTGTAACTAAAGCCTGCATTTCCATCTAGCCTCTGCCAGAGGACCTGGATTCTTACCAACACCTGTCTTGTTTGTTCTAGCCTCCTGATTCTCTCTAGATACTCACCAGGTTAGATGCGATTGGAGAAATGTACTCAGGGACCTCGGTTATTCTAGGATGAAGGTCTTGAATATGGATGGAAGAAAGGACGTCTAGATCCTTTTCTTTCTCTTTGATCTTCCTTGTTTTTTTTTTTGAGTTTTTATTCTTATGATAAAAATAGAGTTCCTGAATTCCTAGAGATCAAAGTTAGGGTGAACAGAAAGCATGACTGCACTCAGATATGAGATACTAATTTACTTAGTGATTTATGTAGTTAAACGTAAGTCAACAAGTATTTATGATGCAGCTGCGAGGTGGAAATGATTCAGATCCGAGAAGCTACAATTTGTGCCTTCAAAGAACTGATGTCCCAGGCACTGCAAGGGTGATAAAGTGATGACGATTATATGGCTGGAGGCTCTAAGAGAAATACTGAATATTACATGGTTGCAAGGGACTTGAGATGGTAAATATTCTATTTGGAGTAATCTGTAAGGACTTCCTGGAAGAGGTGGCATTTGAGAAGGGATTGGAAGGATGGATCGGATTTCAGCAGCTTTTCGGAGAGATAGTGGGGTGCTCTCCAGGAAGCCAAGTCACAGCAGTTACAAGTCTGATATTACACATTTATAATCCCTAGCGTGATAAGCTTGTGGAGGGGTACAGATTGGGCATAATCAAGCATTAGATCTGACGAGGCACTTCGAGGCCACATTTTTGGAACCTGCAATGTTTCGAACAACAGAGAACCTTGGAAGGGGTTCCAGGAAGGAGCTGAGTTACAGCTGATTAAGAAGATTCACCTGGGAGTGTTCTGGAAGGTAGTTGAGAGTCACGGGGAGTCCAGAGGTGGAGCTGCCAAAAGGCAGATGGGTTTAACTGTTATGGACAAGAGGTGATAAGGTCGCAACTGAAAAGAGAAAAGCTGAGAGAGAGGGCAGGACTGTGGATGGACACATTCCAGAGCCCCAGTTCATGGTAACCACAAGTGATGGGACAGATCGATGAGAGGGAGGGGGAGGAATGGGTATTATAAGCAGATAAGAGGTATAAATATTCAGCCGCCTCAGCATCCATCTCCTTGTTTTCCTTCCCTTCCAAAAATGAATGCTCTTTGCCTGGACTTGTGTTCATTTCACATCCATTACTGGAGGGAAGCGTTGCCTTGTTTAGTTTATATCTAATAAATCATGGCATCACAGGACTGTGCAAATTTAGAGCATCTCTTCCATCTCTGGGCAGGCCGGGCCAGCAATAAAACTGCCTGAGAGGCAAGGCTGTCTCAGGACCATCCTTCTGTTCTGTGACACTGAGTCATAGTAGTTCTCCTGAGAAGTGGAATTGTCATCAGCAAATGGTATCTCTCAACAAACATTGTTTTTTAAGAATCCTTTCTATTTCACCTCTGGATTATATTGCAAGTTCTGTATGAGCAGTGTGAAAGATAACAGATTTGCAGACTGCCCATTTTGCCTTTTTTATGTCAAAAATGCTGCCTCAGGGAGTTCCCTGGTGGCCTAGTGGTTAAAGGATCCAGTGTTGTCACTGCTGTGGCACAAATTTGATCCCTAGCCCAGGAACTTCGGCATGCTGTGGGCATAGCCAAAATTATTATGATAATAATTATATTATTATTATATTATTATAATAATAATCCTACCTGGAGTTCCCGTTATGACTCAGCAGTAATGAACCAGACTAGTATCCATGAGGATGCAGGTTTGATCCCTGGCCTCGGTCTCTGGTTAAAGGATCGATCCAGTGTTGCTGTGAGCTGTGGTGTAGGTCGCAGACACAGCTCAGATCCTGTGTTGCTCTGGCTGTGATAAAGGCCAGCAGCAGTAGCTCTGATTTGACCCCTAGCCTGGGAACTTCCATATAATAATAATGATAATAATGATAAGAATCCTACCTAGGCTTGGGGCACCCTCCTACACGCCAACCTTTTCCCTCCAGCACACTGTCATAAACAAAATAGCTCTATTTCTGACCTGAGGAGTGAGTGACAGTCTAACTGCAAGTTCTCGAAATGTCAGCAAATAGCATCACTTTTTCGGGAACCTGTTGAACAGTTTCAGGGCAAACTTGGACACAGTCTGCCCCCAAGGTCAGGGTGCTAACTGAGTGGTCTCCCTCCAAAGCTCCAAATCTGTCCTGTCCACTGTGGTAGCCACTGGGCTAGTGTGGCTTCTGGGCCCTGGAAGTGTGGCTGTTCTGAACTCAGATGTGCTCTCAGTATAAACCACCCATTTGGAAATACATAAAAATACAGATCACAGAGGTGTACAGATATCAATCAAATAAAAACACAGATCAAATGAAAATAGAAAATACAGGTTTCAGAGACTTCATATAGGACATGACTATTCTATATGTGATTGCATGTCACAATGATAATGTTTTTGATGTATTAGGTTAGGTAAAATACATTATTCCGATTAATACGGTGTGTTGCCTTTTACCTATTTATTTTTTTTTAATGGTGCACCTTTTGCATATGGAAGTTCCCAGACCAGGGATTGAACCCGAGCTGCAGCTGCGACCCGTGCCGTAGCTGTGGCAACACTGGATCCTTTAACCCACTGCACCAGGCCAGGTATTGAACCCAAGCCTTCACAGCGACCTGAGCTGCTGCAGTCAGATTCTTTTTTTTTTTTTTTTTTTTTTTTGCTATTTCTTTGGGGCCGCTCCCACGGCATATGGAGGTTCCCAGGCTAGGGGTCTAATCGGAGCTGTAGCCACTAGCCTACACCAGAGCCACAGCAACACAGGATCCGAGCCACGTCTGCAATCCACACCACAGCTCACGGCAACGCCGGATCGTTAACCCACTGAGCAAGGGCAGGGACCGAACCCGCAACCTCATGGTTCCTAGTTGGATTCGTTAACCACTGCGCCACGATGGGAACTCCTGCAGTCAGATTCTTAACCCATTGAGCCCCCAAGGGAACTCTGCCTTTTACCTTTTTAAGGTCGCTACTAGAAAACTCTAATTACATGTGTGGCTTAGGTTTCTGTTGGCTGGCATGAACATACAGTGCTGGTGATAGTCCGGGGAGTTGAAAAGCTCTGGCTGGAGGCTGGGTGCATGCAAAGTAGATGAAAGGAACCAAGAATAGGATGGGAAGAGAGGAGGAAATGGATGAGAAGCGAGAGCAGTATCCCAGCACTTCAGGCCTCAAAGTGAGTGTAACCAGCACCTCCAGTCACACCTGGAGGTGAACAGACAGTAAGCAGAAGGCCTGTTTGTTTTGCTCCTAGCAACAGCCCTGGCTGGTTCCACCCCAGCTGAGGCTGCCAGATGCTTTTCAAGCACGTTGTCGTAATACAGGCTGCTAAGGGCAACATGCTCAATCAGTGTAGCAAGGAGCTTTATCTCCAAAAAGCCCAGCCCTTTCCCCAGGTCAGTACCACTTTCCAGAAACTTTCTTGGATCCGAGGTCCAATTCCGACCTTGGCAGTCTCCAAACACAGTGGCCACGGGTGCTGGGTCTTATGTTTTGGGGCAGCCTTCCCTCCTGACCCCCTCCACGCCCCATCATTTTCCTCTTCAGCAGGACTTTGTCCTGGGGTTCAAGAGGGGGGAGTTTAAAAACGTGCCAATCAGAATTCTTGAGTCTGCTTCAAAATGTGACATCTGCTGTCTGACTGAGTGATGTGAGGTTTCGCTGGTCGTGTGGTTTTTATGTTCCTGTTCTTTTTGTCTTTTCCTTTCATGTGAAGACTCCACTTACCTGTTGGCGCTACTGAAATGTGTTGAATTAGATGGGATATAGCCAAGGACCGTTCAAGAGAAGCTCAGTAAAATACGTTAACCCTGTTGGGGCGGTGGGTTCGGGGGGTGGCCCTCTTGGATTTTGTGACTGTGGGACATGTCTCTGGCCTACCAAGAGTACATGGCACACACTGACTTTTGCAGTTACAGGGACTTCAAATTAATTAGGACAGCCCTTAAGTCCCTGCGTCTGCCTTGGAGTGCTTTCCACACTTGGCCGGAGAGGGCAAGCTTGCTCCTTGGCCATCTCCCATCCTCCTTACCTTCCCTGCTAGGCGTTTCTCTGCTTCCTGGCCTCATCACCCCCTTGCTTCTCTACCTGCCGGATCCCCAAAAGAGCTCTATTTATGCTTCTGCTTCTTAAGAAATTAAAAAAAAAAAATTTCTTTGCCATACCTGCAGCATATGAAAAATTTCAGGCTAGGGGTCCCATCAGAGCTGCAGCCTGTACCACAGCTTGTGGCAATGCCAGATCCTTGACCCACTGAGTGAGGCCAGGGTTTGAACCTGTGTCCTCCTTGAACCCTGTGTTGGGTTCTTAACCCGCTGAGCCACAGTGGGAAGTCCTATGTTAGGCTGCTTCTTGATGCCTCTCTGCCAAGTGATCCATATAGAGAATTTGCTGTGTTCCACACCTTTGAGGGAGGTGATTCCCAATTACTTCTAGTAAAGGATCTAAAAGCATCGTTCACCCTAAAGTGCTGGCAAATGAGGTCATGTGATGTCTGTTTCTTTTCTGTTGAGTTTTGGCTTCATTGGCTTCAGACTGTAAGATGAGAAAACGCCCATAGTTCAAAGGGATCAATATCAATGAATGCTGAGCATAAGGGCTGGAAAGTAATTTCTGGCATCAGCGTTATGCTGATGGGCAGAATTTGTAGATAGGAAAACTGTCCACATATTCATCATCCACAGAAGGGACAGTATTTTTCGAGCTGCCTCCAGGGGCCAAGCCACCTTTGTGTGCAAGGTCTGGCAACTTCTATGATTGACTCCTGTTGTCTACTTTAATCGTACAGAAATTAGATTTCAATTAGCTGTGAAAATGTGACCATTTATTTGCTGCTTTTAAGATTACAGTCCAATTTTATATATTTTATTTTATTTTATTTGCCCCCCCCCCCGGGGTGGGGGGCAGCATATGGACTTCCTGGGCCGGGGATCCTTTAACCTACTGTGCCAGGCCGGGGATAGAACCTGCATTCTGGCAGTGCAGAGACACCGCAAATCCCATTGCGCCACAGTGGGAACTCATTACAGTCCAATTTTAAAAGTTATTTAGACCAAAGAAGAGAGTCGTTGACACCAAGCTGATATTAACATCATGAGGAATGTTGGGTATCTTTTTAATGTCATTTATATATTTGTGGCAATTTCTTAAGGTTTTTTTTCCCCCCTAGTTTTTGAAGTCTTACTTACCTTGGTTGATGTTTTAGGAGAAGAAAAGGAATTTAAATTACATGGTTTTCATCTTTCCTACTTGCCATAGTGACATTACTTGTTTTTATTAAGCTGTGTATAGCTAAGGTAATGAGTGGAAATTAATAAACGAGTAATTTCAGTAAGATGGACTTTATTTTATTTTATTGGCCATGCCCACAAGCATATGAATGTTCCTAGGCCAGGGATCAAACCCACACCACAGCAGTGACATGAGCTGCTGCAGTGACACTGCCAGATCCTTAGCCCACTGCGCCACAAGAGAACTCCAAGATGGACTTCATTTTAAATATGCATTGTGTTAAAGGCAACTTCATTTGGTAATGGCAGTAAAAATTTTCAATATTTTTTTTTAAAGTACATAAAAATGGACTACTAGCTTTACAAAAATTGCTTTACTAATTTTTCTTGACCCTGAATATTATTATAAAAATAACATTATGGTATTTAATTAACATTGGTCACTTGACAGTAAATTTTCTTTAAACAGGAGATTATAGGAGAGAAACTACTGCTGAAATTAGCAAAATAGAATAGAGGTGTAATTAAGCATATTTATTTATTCTGGTTTTGAGTAAATAGGATATGTAATGAATAAGATCTAGGAGTTCCTGCTGTGGTGCAACAGGATGGGTGGTATCTTTGGAGCACTGGGACGCAGGTTCAATCCCCAGCCTTGCACAGTGGGTTAAGGATCCAACACAGGTTGCAACTGCAGCCTGGATCTGATCCCTGGCCCGGGAGCTGCAAGGGTGGCCAAAAAGAAGAAGAAGAAAAAAAAGAATTTATTATAACACTATTAAGTATAAACACTTGGCATCCCCAACCCACTGAGCAAGGGCAGGGATCAAACCCACATCCTCATGGATACTAGTGAGATTTGTTTTCACTGTGCCACAACGGGAACTCCACATACTAGGGTTTATAACATGTGTAAACTGTGTCTTAGTACAGTGGAAGCCTGAAATAATCCGACTGCCTCGGTCGCTAAGTACACCTGAAATAATGTTTATGAACGATATTCCCAGGGGCCTGGAAACATGAATGTGACTTTCGAAATGTGTCTCATTTCTTGCGGAGAACTACAGCCTCCCCTGGGACCGGCTGTCTTAAATATTCTGTGGTTCTCACAGGGCCTGCTGGACAATGTGAACAGCCAGGAAAAAGCTTATACTCCGGAGCAGCTGACGAGTAAAACATATTTGTTATTAAAAATTTGAAATAAATGATAAAGATAGAAATTCAGAAGAGCGCTTTCTCATGGTTCTGGAAGGATGCAGGATAAGAGGCGTAGAGGATGATGGTCTTTGGTCTTAAAGATATTTTATGCCCCGAATGAAGATACATAGTGTATGGAGTTGCCCTTCCCCCCCAAAGAAACATGTTAGGCCTTAAAAATGCCTTCAAGGTCATAAGTATTTTTCCATATGGAATAATGTAAATTTTTTTTTTTTTTTTTTAATTTTAAGGAAACGTTCGGACTTTAACGTTCCTAGGCTTCGGGAGACACTTCTGTCCAAACCTTTCCATAGTAATTGGAAAAGGAGGAACATTGTTGAAAGAACGTCATTTTTCAACAGTTTACGGAATACTGTTTACATAATTAAGAAGGATACGCTGTTAAGTGAGGAGAACCTTGTATTATGAAAGCCCAGCCTAGACCGTCTCTCCTTTTATGAAGCTGAGAGTTAATTAAATGCCATGGAAACACATTTGTATTATATCAATCCCTTAGATCCTTGGAAGAGAACAAACATATTTAAGACAAGTTTTTTTTTGCTTTAAAACTATACCACCCCTCTCCCTGATTGCAAATTCATCTAAATTCCTCCTAACACAAATGTTTATAATAGATTTCAGGCTTGCCTAAGTGCAACATATATTATGGTTTATAAGATATTTCCATTTTAATGAAAACCATATGAACGTATAAAATATAACAAAGTAGCATTTTCAAAACCCAAACACGGGGATTTTTCAAAAAAGCAAATTTGGTAAATTTTGCTCATCTTGTGAAATCTATCTAAACCTAATCCTTCTAAACATGTGTATATTTTAGGCCAGTTTTTCTCCATCCTTCCCACCCTAACGTGGGTTTCACTTTTAAAAATATTATTTTGAGGAGTTATCATTGTAGCTCAGTGGTAACTAATCCGACTAGTATCCATGAGGACGTGGATTTGATCCCTGGCCTTGCACAGAGGGTTAAGGATCCAGTGTTGCCGTGAGCCGTGGTGTAGGCCACAGACGTGGCTCGGATCCTGAGTTGCTGTGGTGGTGGTGTAGGCCAGCAGCTGAAGCTCCGACTTGACCCCTAGCCTGGGAACTTCCATATTCCAAGGGTGCAGCCCTAAAAAGACCAAAAAAAAAAAAAAATATATATATATATATATATATATATATTATTTTGAGCACTTACCATGTTCTCAGTCTTATATTGAAGTAAATACATTACTTCATTTAATATTAAAAACAATCCTGGGAGGTAAGTCTTAACATCCCCACTCTACAGATGAGAGGACTCGAGTTCCCTTGTAGTGCAGCTGTTAAGGATCCAGTGTTGTCACTGCAGTGGCTGGGGTTGCTGCGGTGGCATGTTTTCAGTCCCTGGCCTGGGAACTTCTACATGCTGTGGGAGTGGCAAAAAAAAAAAAAAAAAAATGTTAAGACTGATCCTTGGCAAGGTTAAGAAATTTGCTCAAGGAGTCCCTGTTGTGGCTCAGCAAGTGAAGAACCCTACATAGTGTCCATAAGGATGCGGGTTTGATTCCTGCCCTTGCTCAATGGGTTAAGGATCCAAGGTTGTCATGACCTATGGTGTAGGTTGCAGATGCAGCTCGGATCCCGAGTTGCTCTGGCTGTGGTGTAGGCCTGCAGCTGCAGCTCCGATTCGACCCCTAGACTGGGACTCTCCCTGTGCTCCAGGTGCTGCTGTAAAGAGGAAAAAAAAAGAAAAAGATAAAAAGAAAAAAGAATTTGCTCACGGATTCCCACTTGTGTGTATTTACCTGTAAAGCTCCGTGTTGAGCTCTTTTTCACTTATTTTTGAATGGTTCATTCTCTCATTAACTTTATCTGTGCCTAGAGTTAACCATAGATTAATGCACATTTTGTGCTTAGTTCTGCGAATGTAAGCTGTAGACACGGTAGAAAAAGCAAGTTCATTTGTGGATGTTTGTGCTTGGCCCCATCCAACTGCTGAAAAAAATTGTCTCACTTTTAACATCCTGGTCCTAAATGCTTTCTTCTTCTTCTTCTCATGGTTGTTATTATTGTGACTATGATTATTCCATAAAAATTTATTTTTCTGACCTTCTCAGGCAAATAACGAAATGGCTAAAAAGCACGCTTTCCACGTCCTAGTCAAACAGTACAGCAGTGGGCCAGGACACTGTGCAAAGCATTTTAATTTTGTAGAATGCACTACCACTTCTATAGTTGTTTCACCATCTCACAGAGAAGTCTTTAGATTCCTTACAAAGAGAGACAGAGTTGGCCCCACACTTCATTCCTGGTCTGTCTAGATCTCCAGGTGTCTGTATGAAAGTGATCACAAAATTCACATTGCAAAATGTTCCTCCCCACTTAAAGGACCACCCCAGCACAGGAATACCTGTGGAATTACAAATTAAAACAGGAAAAGGAGCGATAAAATGGACATTCCACACCACTGAAAAACAATATTTCATTCTGCACTTGCCTGCCGCAGTCATGTTGGCTGAAGGGCTTTGACAAGTTACTTTTCTTTCATGGTAATTTTGCCCCAGTCCCTCCCACATATAAATTATTTTCTAATGCCTTATCTTTAGTGGCCTTTGCCTCTTGACCCCAGATTGCATAAACTGTTTTAATTCACCAGTTATGAAATGCTTTTTCTTGAAATTTCTCCTCCCTGTCAACTTATATTTGTTTTGAAATAAATATTTGTGATTCCACCAATAACTTTTAAAAAAAATGTATGTTATTAAAATATAGTTGGTTTATAGTGTTGTGTTCATTCCTGCTGTACAGCAAAATGACTGTTCCACATTCTAGATTCTTTTTCAAATTCTTCTCCATGATGGTTTATCGTGGGATATTGAGTAGAGCTCCCTGTGCACCTGGTCTCTCCATCCTGTATATGCTAGTTTGCATCTGCTAACTCCAAGCTCCCCATCTTTCCCTCTCCCCCCGCATGGCAGCCACAGGTCTGTTCTCTATGTCCGTGAGTCTGTTTTTGTCTCGTAGAGAAGGTCATTTGTGTCGTATTTTAATTCCACATACGCATGATGTCATATGGTCACCAATAACTTTTTCATAATGCTCCTATGTTGGCAGTGATCTAGACATTTTGATCTTGTCTTGATCTAGAACATTTTCTAGAACTCGGTCCAGATTCTCACATGGGGCCTAGCAGTAATCTCATTTGTCTCGCTGTCTTGATCTAGAACATTCCCTGTCTTGATCTAGAACATTTTCTAGAACTCGGTCCAGATTCTCACATGGGGCCTAGCAATAATCTCATTTGTCTCTCTGTTTCTTTTTTGCAGTCATATGGAAAAGGAGCTAGAAGGAAAAACAGATTTAAAGGATCCGATGGGAGCACTTCGTCTGACACTACCTCAAATAGCTTCGTCCGTCAGGTAAGGGAGCTCTTAAATTCATAGTTCGGAGACGTATAGTAAAATGAATTCAGTTTTTTGTTTTTGTTTTTTAGAAGTGGTTTTATAGCAGCATCCTCACGATTTTTATCAGTATTATTGTTCTCTTAGCTGGAGTGAAAATTGTGCTGTTGAATGGCATCGTTAATGTATTTAAATCTTAAGTGAGACCATCTGTAACAGTCCCACGCGTTCCTGGCAAGTTGGGGAAAGACAAGGGCACCCTTTGTTACAAAGGGTTTCTTGAGAACCGAATGAGTGACCTCCAGCAGCCACGAGGACAGTTGGGGGGCTTTGTGTGGAAGGGGTGGGGCAGGCCTGGTTTGCCAGCTGTGAAGTTCCTCCCACCAGAGTTTTCCTCTTCCCACCCGGGGCTGGGATTGCAAAAGAGACAATCGCCCCGGTCTTGAAATGGTCCAGGGTACGGGGGTCAAACAGCACACGTGATACTTTGGCAGCATCATTGAAACTGCCTCTGGACACGGTTAAGGTGTGTTCCTGCCCAGTGGTTTGGAACTACCCCCCCGCTTCCAAGCACTGTTGGGGTCCCTAACATAGAAACACTCTTAGACATGGTTGCAGAAAGGACTTCAATTCCCAGAGGAAGAGCACCGGCTGCCAGCACTTTGAGGAGAATAGGTGACAGGTGGAAACTGACATGGCTTCAGGTGTAGGTGAGCAAAGATCTTCACCTGATGCTTTTCAGTGGAGGGGAAGTTGGCAGAAAGCTGCTTCCTGGGTGAAGGACCCCCCCTTTGCTGGTTGGCAGCGTTTGTCCTTAAGCCTGTATCAGTGAGAGCTCACTCCCTCCCGAGGACAACGGTTGTCCGCTGGAAGAGCTGCTCCGTGTCTCTTGGAAAGTCATTGTCTCCTCTGCTTTGGGGGGGTCCTGTCCCCATGCCTCTCTCCCCACTTAGCAGCAGTTCCGCCCTGACATGTTTACCTGTTGCATCCGTGGGGATTTCGTTCCTGGTTAGTGGCTGCGTCCTATGTTTTCCCAACACAAAGGATGATCCATCTCCAACCATCCGCTCCCCGCTGACAACATCAAGGGCACCAGCCATGAGTCTGAGTCACTTGGGAACTGGAAGAACTTGGGTTCTTGTCTCTGCTAATTGGTCACTGTTTTGATTGCTGGTTAAGAGAGCCGGTTAAGAAGGAACAGGGATTTTATTGAGGCTAAGAAACGGGTAGAAAGAGAAAGGAAGGTGAAGACAAGTGAGGGCCCGCCCTGGAGCAAAGTTCTGATGGCCCAAGAGGTGCAGGGACCAGGTGCCAGGGGCACTAGGGCACGTGCATTGGCCTGAAGTTGTTGTCTCGTGGGCAGGATTCGGGCATCCGGGGCTTGAGCCTAAGTGAAGAGCCTGGAGAAAGAGTGTCAGCTCAGGGGAGCCTCTTCAAGGAACGTCACCCAGGCCTTTCCCAATTCAAGCATCGGTATTGATTCTGCCTCTGGGGCCAGGAGATTTTTACCTGGGGCGCTAGAATCCACACGCTGAGTCATCCTCTTAGAGCTGAATGCCGGAGGGCCTGAAGCAGAAACAAATAAGCTTCTTAGGGCATAGAGAGTCTGCAGAAAAGCCACACCAAATGACAGGCGGCGGGTCGAAAAGGCAGGGAGAGAAAACCTGTGGTGTTTGTAGTGAGCGACATCTTTTGATGGAAATAGAGTATAAAGCTCATTATTGCTCACCTGAGCTCTGCAAAAAATGCCTTTATTTTTTATTTTCCACTGTACAGCATGGGGACCAAGTTACTCTTACATGTATACATTTTTTTCCCCACCCTTTGTTCTGTTGCAATATAAGTATCTAGACATAGTTCTCGATGCTACTCAGCCGGATCTCCTTGTAAATCCATTCCAAATTGTATCTGATACCCCCAAGCTCCCGATCCCTCCCACTCCCTCCCTCTCCCATCGGGCAGCCACAAATCTATTCTCCAAGTCCATGATTTTCTTTTCTGTGGAAAAGCTCATTTGTGCTGGATATTAGATTCCAGTTATAGGTGATATCATATGGTATTTGTCTTTGTCTTTCTGATTCATTTCACTCACTATGAGAGTCTCTAGTTCCATCCATGTTGCTGTAAATGGCATTATGTCGTTCTTTTTTATGGCTGAGTAGTATTCCATTGTGTATATATACCACATCTTCCGAATCCAAACATCTGTCGATGGACATTTGGGTTGTTTCCATATCTTGGCTATTGTGAATAGTGCTGCATCGCCAGGCACTCTTTTCCAGTTATCTCTTTGGCTGTGAATTCCCCTTGGGTAGAGTTTGGATAACTTGATTGGAAGGTGAGGAGGGATATAAACTGCATATAAACTGACTGGAATTTGGTTTTCCTCGTGTTAACTTCCTTTTTTTTTTTTTTAATAACTTCCTTTCAACGTTGCATTCTTGGCGACATATGAGATTATGTGGTCGAAATACCATTAAAAATGCTAAAGAGTGCTATGAAACTACTTCCTATAAATTTAGGTCCACATTACCAAACACATGTGAGCATGTAAGAAGACCCAAAACAACCCCCTCAAACATAAATCTACTCTAAAAGTTGGTCTCCTTGAAATAAAAGCCCATCTCCGTGAATCTCAGTATGAAGAGGTGCTTGCTATGACATGGGTTTGCAGTTATGATCCCAGAGACATCACGAACCCTGAAGTACCAGCTTGCTTCTGACACAGAAGGAAAACCAGTGTCTTTGGCGAGAATGCTGAGTTAAACACTCTATTTTTCCTTTGGTAATTTAATCTCTGTTTTGTTACAACCACATTCATATTTTGCTACCATTTGAAAATAAGTTAAGGCTACCATGGCATAGCTAAATATTTAGTCGACTATGGTTTCGTCAGAGAATTTGCAGGAATGCAGGGTAGGTAGGAACAATAAGTGTATGTGAGATGAAGTCATTTGAAAGCGCTCCCTTTTGAATGCTTTCTTTTTATCCTAAGTAGGTGTTTTGTTCAATAAGTGAGGTACATTAGTGCATGTTACATGTCTGTGGCTAGGGCACATGTGTAATTGGTATTGCAAGGTGTTTGGTCTCTCTAACTGGGTGCTATTTAAAAATTATTTTGGTTAGATTTTATTGCTGCCTTTGAATTAAAAATTTCCATATAATTTTGAAACCTTCAGATATATATTTTCACTAACTGTATATATAAATTTCGAAATTTTTAACTCATTCTTTTAAAAAACATTTTATGGAAGTATAGTTGATTTACAGTGCTGTGTTACTATCTTCTGTACAGCAAAGTGACTCAGTTATGTACATATATATATATATTATTTTTCATATTCTGTTCCATTATGATTTATCACAGGATATTGAATATAGTTCCCTGTGCTATATGGTAGGATCTTATTGTTTATCCATCCTGTATATAATAGTTGGCATCTGCTAATCCCAAACTCCCAATCCTTCCCTCCCCCCTTCCCCCCCTCAGCAACCACAAGTCTGTTCTCTATGTGAGTCTGCTTTTGTTTAGTAGGTATGTTGATTTGTGTCATATTTTAGATTCCATGTATAAGTGACATCATATGGTATTTGCCTTTCTCTTACTTCACTTAGTATGATAATCTCTAGGTCCATCCATGTTGCTCCAAATGGCATTGTTTTATTTGCGACTGAGTAATATTCCATTACACACACACACATACACACATACACACAGAGGTTGAACATGTGAAAATTTTATATAAAGAAAGAGAAACTTTTATTTTTTAGTAAGCAGGAGTATCATAGCGTTTGCTATAGATTGAACTGTGAACTCTCCTGGAATTCATGTGTTGAAGGCCTGACCCACAATGTGACTGTACTTGGAGATGGGGCCTTTACAGAGGTAGTTAGGGTTAAACGAGATCCTAAGAGTGGGGCCCTAATCTGATAGAGCCGGTATCCCTGTAAAGAAGAGTCAGCAAGGATGTATGTGTGCAGAAAAATAGGCCATTGAGAGGACAGAGGGAGAAGGTGTCTTGTCACAAGCCAAGGAGAGAGGTCTCACCAGGACCCAACCCTGTCAGCACCCGACCTTGGACTTCCAGCCTCCAGAGCATGAGAAAATACATTTCTGTTGTTCTGCTACAGCCGTCCTCCTAGTAGACTAATACAGATACACAAACACGTACACAATTGGGCTTGATAGTAGGCCTTCTTTTGTAACTTTAAAAATAAACATTCTTTGATATGCAACATATATGCTGGCAAATGCACAGATCCCAAGTGTCAGTCTGATGAGATTTCACAAAGTCAGTGTATCCCTACGGAACTAACACCAGGCCAAGAAACTTATTACCAGCCCCTGAGATGCCCCCTCGACCCCTGTCCCTCTTTACTCCCTCCTTCCTCGCTAAAGGTAATCAACCGTCATCATTTCTTCTGAAATTACACCTGCTCTTGGCCTGTTTTAAGGGTTTTGTATAAATGGCATCATTTTCAGTCTTTTTTTGTTTGTTTGTTTGTTTGTTTGTTTGTCTTTTTGCTGTTTCTTTGGGCCGCTCCTGCGGCATATGGAGGTTCCCAGGCTAGTGGTCTATTCGGAGCTGTAGCCACCGGCCTACGCCAGAGCCACAGCAACGAGGGATCCGAGCCGCGTCTGCAACCTACACCACAGCTCACGGCAACGCCAGATCGTGAACCCACTGAGCAAGGGCAGGGACCGAACCCGCAACCTCATGGTTCCTAGTCGGATTCGTTAACCACTGCGCCACGACGGGAACTCCATTTTCAGTCTTTATTCTTTCACTCAACTTCATGATTTTTATATTCATCTCTGTTGGATGTTTCAGTAACTGGTTGAGTTTCTTTGCTGAACAGCGTTGTGTTGTGTTGATTTACCCTCTCTACTGTTGCTGGACGTCGAGTTGTTTCCTGGTGGCGTTATTGAGATCAATGCTGTGATGTACATTCTTGCGTCTCTCCTGGGACACGTACAGATGCGTTTTTGTTCACATTGGAATAGAGTGGAATGCTGGGTCTTACGCTCATGTCAGGTAAATACTTACAAGACAGTTTTTCAAAGTGGTGAACCAGTTTGCACTCCCACCCACAGTGGGCAACAGTTTTCGTTGTTTCATAGCTTTGCCAGCACTTGGTATTGTTGATGGTTTTTCATTTCAGTCATTCTTATGACAGTGAAGTTTAGCTCATTGTGGCATTAATATCTGGTTCCTTAATAACTAAGCTGTTTACCTGTGGCTGGATCTAGGGACCATTGCATGATATAAATGTATAGTATACATATGTATTTAAATATAATATATTAAATATAATACAATAAGTGTATTAAATATAAATATAAGAATAAACATAATGAATATAATAAAATAATATACTTAAATATTTATATAGTATATATTTGTAATACATATTTGTATATAATACATATTTATAATGCATATTATATATAGTATACATTTATAAATGTATAATATAATATATTATAAAATATAAATATATAATAGATAAAGTTAGACTCTGAAAGATCGTACATGAGATTTTACATGATCTTACATGAGATTTTAAATTTTAAATTTTAAAATTGTGGGTCAAGCCTTCAACACATGAATTCCAGGAGAGTTCACAGTTCAATCTACAGCAAACTCTATGATACTCTCGCTTACTAAAAAATAAGTTTCTCTTTCTTTATATAAAATTTTCACATGTTCAACCTCTGTGTGTGTGTGTGTGTAAATTTTAAAATATGAGAGTATTTTATTACTCTCTATGGTAAATAGCTCATTCACCATTGTAATTAGGTCTGTGGCTATTTGATAAAAAATGGTATCAACGCTTGGTGGGAGGATGTTGAAATATAATGGAAGACATTAGGACATGAGGATGAAGAAAGGCTCTAAGTGAAATGGGAAAAGGCATGGTTTTATTTTTTTCCCAGGCTTGGAGTTGTATCTTTCTAGCCACCATTTGTTTGTGGTGCTCTAACTAATTTTTTAAGAAGATTCGTTAGTCTTAAGACTAATAGATACATTTTGGCTTTAGGTCCTTAAGCAGGATAACAGCTACCACAAAAGAGCTTTTGTAGTCTAGATAAAGGGTCCGTTTTGTGGGTTGACCAGTAGCCCATAACCTAACCCAATGACCCATCTTTGGTTCTTCACATCATCAGCCTATTTGAAGTTAGTGATATTTCAGAAATGGGGGTTAGAACATGACTTCTCTCCTGAGCTTGGTTAATTACTCCCAGGACACAGTTCCATGCTGGAGTTCAGGGGTGGGGCTGAGTCCTGATCAGTGAGGGTTGCGTTGAGGTCACTGTCCACAGGGATTATTGGCTGCGTGTGGTGGGTATTAGTGGGACGTCCCACGGGCTGCTTCCCAACAGGTTGCTGTTGGTTCTCCTCTACAGAAGCTTGTTGCCAAGTCACAGCTGGGCCTATGTGGTGTGTCAGATAGTTCCATGAACTTGTTTCTGGCAACTGCAAAAGGAAGAACATTAATTAGTAGGAAAGTTGGAGTTCCTGTCGTGGTTCAGGGGTAGCAAACCCGACTGGTATCCATGAGGATGCGGGTTCGATCCCTGGCCTTGCTTAGTGGGTTAAGAATCTGGCATGCCTTGAGCTGTGGTGTAGGTTGCAGAAACACGGCTCAGATCTGGCATTGCTGTGGCTATGGTGTAGGCCGCTGGCTACAGCTCCGATTTGACCCCTAGCCTGGGAACTTCCATATGCCGTGGGTGCGTCCCTAAAAAAGCAAAAATAAATAAATAAATAAGAGAGAGAGAGAGAGAGAGGGAGAGAGAGAGAAAGGAACGTTAATTGTGGCTTATCTGTTTTTAAGATCTCATGCCTTTATGTGGTGGTTAAAATGTTGCCTCTGTGCAAAATTGGTTCACTATATACTGAACTTAGAATTTCTATAATTCTCTTTTGTTTTTCTTCTTCTCTCTCTCTTTTTTTTTTTTTTTTTTTTCCTTTTTAAGGCCGCACCTGCGGCATATGGAAGTTCCCAGACCAGGGGAGTTGAATTCGAGCTGCAGCTGCAGCCTACACCACAGCTACAGCAGCACTGCATCCAAGCATCTGTGAGCTACATCACAGCTTTTAGCAATACGGGATCTTTATCCCACCGAGCAAGGCCAGGGATCCAACCCACATCCTCACAAACACCATGTCCGGTTCCTAACCTGCTGAGCCACAGCAGGAACTCTTCCACAGTAAAAGTAAATTATGTACATTATGATGTTAGGAGGTTTATTTCAAACATTTTTCTTCAAGAGGCAAGGTATGATAAGGGCCTGGATTCTGAATCTGGTCTAAGACAAGTCCGAATTTTGCCTCTGCTGTTTATTAGTTGGTTTTTGGACAAGTGGCTTCATCTCTGTGTACTTCTACCTCAGGAGCAGTTTATGGGAAATGGAATCTACCCCAAAAGCTGACTGTAAGAATTTTGTGAGCTAAAACTTGTAAATTGCTTAGAACTCTACCTGCAGTCTAGTAAATGCTATTTAAGAGTTTATTATTATTGCTTGTAAAATAGTATTACCTAGTGAGTTAACACTAAAATACGAATTAGACCATGGCAGAGGAAATAAAAATAATGGTTATTGACTGTTACCTGCATATTCTACCTGGATGTACATTTTGCAAATGAGAACATTGAGGCACCAAGAGATAAAGCCCTTTGTTCACAGATACGTGGCAAGTAAGATCAGAGTCAGAATTTGAATCCTGGGGCTTGATTCCAGATCCATGCTTTCATTAGTGATCGTGCTTCACACCCTGTAACAAAGGCTGTGCCTAAATGAAAATCAATTTCAAGTGTTTAGTTTCTGCTAAGAAAGACTTGATTCCTATCATTGTTTAGGATAAATGCATACCAAGTTATTTGAACTTCCTTAGAGGAAGGTGAGGGTGTAAGTTTTCCCTAGCATCATGATTAAAAGAAAACGAAACCAAACAGAAATAGCAGTAAGCATCCTTTCTTTACCTCTTTCCTTAAAACTTGCTCGGATTCCCCGTTAGTGTCACCATCTTAGCAAACTTGGTCACTCTTCTGGGTCATAAGAAGTGTAATTGCAAGAGTGTTTGTTTTTTCCTTTCTCCCACAAAAGTTGAAGAAACACACACTTTTTGGAATTGTAAAATCCTTTTCTTCCCCTTTCATTCTTTTTTTTTTTTTTAAACAAACTTGGAAATGAACTTACGTGTGAATCACCTAGTGTTATGCTGCTTGGCTTTGATGTTTGACTGAGACTGATAGGGCCCATGAATTGTTCCCACTGTGACCTGGGTAAAGTGAGGCACATATATAGCACCTGGTTTTAACACCAGAGCCCTGGAAAAGGTTTTTTTTTTGTTCATTAGGACTTGTGCTTTGTAAACAGGCACTTTAATTTTAATTTATTGAGGGGCGGCAAGTGTTAGACATGACTTATGGGCACTGTACTTAGAATTAAGGAAGATTTTTTGTTCAAACTGTCCATGTCCTGAAAGGTACTTAGTACAGAAAGCAGTGGTTATTTTGTATTTATTATTAAGATAATTAAGATATCCAGGCTGTCTTTGATGGTAGTATTAAACTCTTTGTACTTCTTGGCTATGTGCAGTGGACAGATCCATCAATAAGAGAACTTCTTTTATCATCACAAGAAACCTAGAAAGGCTATAGTTCTTCAAATCCATTGCATTTAGTGCCTGCCATAAATTTATAGTTGATGAAGATAATTAAGTTTTCATATATAATTTAGCTCTTTCCTCACAACATCACCCAAAGAAAGGATTAAAAAAAAAATCCCTGGAGTCCTGTTGTGGCTCAGCAGTAACAAATCCAACTAGTAATCCATGAGGATGCAGGTTTGATCCCTGGCCTCACACTCAGTGGTTTAAGGGTCTAGTGTTGCCATGAGCTACGGTGTAGGTTGCAGATGTGGCTTGGATCTGGCCTTGCTGTGGCTGTGGTGTAGGCCAGCAGCTGCAGCTCCAATTCAGTCCTTAGCCTAGGAACCTCCGTATGCCACAGGTGCAGCCCTAAAAAGCCAAAAAAAAAAAAAAAAAAAAAAAAAAAAAAAATCCCCAAGGTGCGTTGTCAGAGATGGAGAGGAGAGGAGAATGACTAATTTTTTTCAGCACCAGAACCTACGCAGGTAAATTCATTTACTGGAAGAAAAATCCAAGGCTAGGAGTCGAAAGGCCTCCCTGGCATAGAAGGGAGAGAATGTTTGTGCTGTTCTTTTCGGGAGGTTGTGCAAGAACTGCTCACTGTATAAATTCTTTGATTCTGCCAAGGTCAGGGGCAACTATGTACATCCACAAATAAGCAATGGTCATCAAAGTTAAAGCAGCTTGTGGGGTGGGAGGTGGTGAGGGCAGTGTCAGTAACTGCTTATTCAGCCCCATTTTCTCATCAGCTTTCCTCCCCTCTCCCTCCCCCACCCCTCCTTCCCCCCTCTTTCAATTTCTTCCTTTTCTTAAAGATGTTCTTCTCCCTGGCTGTGTGTATGTACCTGTCATTATTCCTAAAATGAACAGCAAATGCTAAGGGGGTGACCATCGGGTTGCTTTATTTCAGTGACCCCACCGCCTGGTAACTTTCATTCAGGGTTCCCCATCATCTGAGCTCCACTCTCTGCTGTCCCAGGCATGGGCAGGACTCACCAGCTCTTCCCACTGCTGATTTTAATAGGTCACGCTATGGTACCCACCCGTGTCCTTTGTGCAGAAAGTTGAGCTTTAGGAACTGGCCATTCTTTTGGGACTTCGCAAGCACCAGCATCTTGGGGACATTCGCGGGGAGGAGCGTTGCAACCGATGTGGGGTTTTGCTCCCCAGCATATGTTGCGGTTTTAAGGAAGTCATCCTGTCGCATCGAAGAGCTTCCAGGATCCCTATCAGGATGCCAACATGCAATGAATCAAATATTTCACAGAAGGTTGCACGATGCTTTCAGAACATGGTATTCTAAACACATTCCATCGTCTTCCAGGACCGTGTTCTTGGGGCTGCTTTTTTGGACCTTTTATTCGTCCAGATTGGCTTTAAATATGAATGATTAATCACAGAGACACACAGTCTATTTTTTAGTTTTGTTTTGCAAAAGACAGATTAAACTGCGATAATGATTACAGACTCCAGGCCTGCGTAGACTGATATGTTTAAGGTTGGATAAATCTTTCAGCCCTTAAATACTGGCTTGTTGCCGTGTTATGCTGTATTCGTCACAAACACAACTATAAATAATAATGCAGTAGATTTATGGCCACTGTTATTTCCTGTAAATGTCTTTTTATCTTATTAGGCATTCATTTAGATTTTGTGAATGGCAGAATCTGTTCTGAGTCTTCCCAAGAACGCTTCATAAATATATCAGTATAAAAATAGTGAGCTCCATGATCAAGTCCGTTGTTCTTTCTAGGGTATAGGCCTATATATTACTGAGGATGTTTACTTTTTTCTTTGAGTAGACAAAAGTCCTTCAGAAAGTTTTTTTTTTTTTTTTCCAGTTAAATTTTGGGAGTTGTGTTGTGGCTCAGTGGGTTAAGGATCTGGCATTGTCACTGCTGTGGTTCTGGTTACTGCAGTGTCACAGGTTTGAGCCCTGGCCCGGGAACTTCCACGTGTTGTGGTGTGGCCAAAAAAAGAAAAAGTTAGATTTTGTACTTCAACATATAATTAGTTTTAACATGTCTTTTTGACAAACTTGTATCATTCTCATTAGATTCCACATATAAATGATCTCATGATATTTGTCTTTCTTTTACTTCCGTTAGTATGATAATCTGTGGGTCCCTCCATGTTGCTGCAAATGACATTGTTTTGTTCTTTTTTGTGGCTGAGTAATATTCGATTGTATATATGTACCACATTGTCTTTATCCGTTCCTCTGTCAGGGGACGTTTAGATGGCTTCCATGTCTTGAGCTATTGCAAATAGTACTGCTATGGACGTGGGGGTGCATGTATCTTTTGAATTATGGCTTTTCTCCAAATAGATACCCAGGAGTGGGATTGCTGGATCATATAGTAGTTCTATTTTTAGTTTTTAAAAGAACCTCCGTACTATTCTCCATAGTGGCTTTACCAATTTCCATTCTCACCAAGAGTGTGGGAAGATTCCCTTTTCTCCACACTGTCTCTAGAATTTATTTTCTGGAGACCTTTTGATGATGGCCACTCTGACTGGTGTGCGGTGATAACCTCATTGTGCTATTGATTTGCATTTCTGTGATAATTACTGTTGTTGAGCATCTTTTCATGTGTTTTTTTGGCCATCTGTTTTCTTTGGAGTTTAACATGTCTTTGTGAACGTAATTTTTGTGGAAGAACAAGGGCATGGTTAAATACAAAATCTTCCTCCTTTTCAGATTGTTTTCATGTATTTGGAACACCTACCCCATACACTATGTTCGATTAAGGTCCCTCATTATTAGGGTAATTTTGAGGATTGATGCTTTTTTTTTTTTTTAATCCTTGCATATCTTTTTTCCACTGAGATAAAAATACCACTTTATGACCTGGCATCCTTTCTGCAGGTGTTTTCAGTTCTTTAAACTCAGATATGTTTCCGGCTATAATGTACTTTCCACTTACGCCCCATTTCCTTCCATTAGTATTCATGTGCTGCTTGGCCAGTCCGCACAGAGTCCCCTGAACTGCCCCCGTAAATTCCTCGCAAACTTACGGGTGATCTAATAGGGAGTAATTGAAGAAAATGGAGTTCTAGTGAACAGTGATTTTGCAAGAAGTGTATGTTTCAGTTGAACCCTAAACTTGTATGGGTCATGCTGAAATGAAAATCAGTTCCTTCACCCCAGATCAACGATTCTTGGGGCTCAAATCTGCAGAGGCATCATACCCAAGAGAGTAGCCTGGTCCAACCAAGGAAGAGTTCTGTCATTCATAGTTGTAAATATGTCAGCTGCTCTTTGTTTTCTATTGCTTGGTTTCCAGAAATCGTCACACCTGATGATTATCAGATGTTCCAGAAATTCTTTTTTTTTTTTTGCTGTCACACCTGCGGCATATGGAAATTCCCAGGCTAGGGGGTCACATCTCCGCTGCAGCTGCTGGCCTACACCACAGCCACAGCCACAGCCACCCCAGATCTGTGCCACCTCTGCGACGTACACCACAGCTTGTGGCAACACTGGATCCTTAACCCTGAGTGAGGCCAGGGATCAAACCCCTATCCCTGGGTCAAGAAGTCCTTTGTGGGCCTTTGGCTGATGTCGCGAAAATACTTGCGATGGTTCAGTTCAACAGGTCAGTTTTATCTTATCATTATTCCACCTCCGTGTTTATTGCAAAGACCTGAGGTGGAAAAATGGAACTGATGTCCCCACCCCAGACCTTAAGATGCTTCCTTTCACTCTTTGCTTGTTTTAGAGTTTGAGGTTAAAAGGAGGGGGAAGAAAAAACACAGGATGATGATCACAGGGGGAGGGGAGAACCTTTGTAGAGTCTTCCACTGACTCATAATTGGGAGAAAATATCAAGGTCTTTGGGAAGACTCTGTTCCCTGCCACCGTCTCACCATCTGTGTCATCATTCCTGCAGAATGGTCAAGTTTTAGAGACTTATCCCGGCTTAGGGCATCCCAGCTTCCTTCCTATTTCCTTCTGACCTTGGTGCCTGTAGAAAAGCTCCAGCTTCCATTCCTTCTTGTACTTGACACCTGGTGACATCAGGGGACAGTCAGCTGGACTGTGTGGACTTAGGACTCAGACACTTTGCCTAGGCTCGGCTTTCTCCTCTCCATCCTTTCTGGGAGTCTGGATGGGGCGTTGTGACCTCACCCGTTCTAGTGAGGGGCTTGTTTCTCTGAGCCGGTGGTCTTTTTTGTCACACAGGTGTGACCTTGAAGTTTATTTGCATTTAGATGTCTCATTCCCATGGAAAGATGGGTTGACTTCCCTTTGGCCCAGCGGCTCTGTATCTGAAAATTGGAAAAGGGCCAGCTACTTTTTTTTAAGCACCCCACCCCCACCCCCACCCAACCAAAGCAAGCAAGCAAACATCTCATTTGAAAGAAAAATAACACAGACACTGTTTGCTGGAGCTCTTGTGACAAAGTACCGCAAACTGGGTGTCTTAAACAATTAGGGAGGTATTGTCTCACAGTCCTGGAGGCTAAAATCCTGAGAAGGAAGGACCTGTACCAGGCCTCTTTCCTTGGCTCGTAGGTGACTGTCTTCATGATCCCATGGCGTTCTCTCTGTTGCGTGTCTGTCTGCCATTTGTCTGTCTACATTATGACACCAGTCATGATGGATTAGGGCCCATCCTTATGACCTCATTTGAATTTAATGACCTTTATAAAGACCCTATCTCCAAATGATGTCATATTCTGAGGTCATGGGGAAAGATGCATTTTGTGGGCAAACATATCAAATTTGAACCTACTAGTTTGATGGGGCCATAACCTAATCCAGTACAGACAGTAAGTCTGTTATAATTGGCTTCATATATAATTTATTTGTTTCCTTATAGCTTAAGTGTTTAGCAGGATGATAGACCTACATACACGAAAAAGCACTGACTGAAAAAGCCAGTGTATATCCGAAAGAAAGAAAAACATCTTTTACTAGACCTTAAAGGGATTAAAAAGTGCATTTCCCTCATGTGTGTCAATAATTCATAGAGAAATGAAACAACCTAATAAACTAATACCTTAATTATGAACCTACTTTCATTTACTTTATCATGTGAACTTCCTTTTTTTTTTTTTTTTTTTTGCTTTTTTTGCTTTTTATGTCCACACCCACAGTATATGGCATATGGAAGTTCCCAGGCTAGAGGTTGAATCAGAGCTACAGCTGCTGGACTATGCCACAGCCACACAGGATCCGAGCTTGTCTGCAACCTACAACATAGCTTGTGGCAACACCTGATCCCTGACCCACTGAGCAAGGCCAGGGATCAAACCCACATCCTCATGGATACTAGTCGGATTCATTTCCACTGTGCCACAATGGGAACTCTTGTTGAGATTATTCCATTTTTTTGAAGTTTAAAAATCTCTACATCAGGCCTTGATAACTTACACTTTAGGGACATGTCGGAGATTGATAAAATGTTTAAAAAGCTTGGGGCTTTTAGACACATGCACCCGCATGTTCATTGCAGCACTGTTCACAGTAGCCAAGACATGGAAATAACCTGAATGTCCACTGAACGATGATTGGATTAAGAAGATGTGGTATATATACACAATGGAATACTACTCAGCCATAAAAAATAATGACATAATACCATTTGCAGCAACATGGGTGGAGCTAGAGACACTCATAGTGAGTGAAATGAGTCAGAAAGACAAAGACAAATACCATATGATATCATTTATATCTGGATTCTAATACATGGCACGAACGAACCTTTCTACAGAAAAGAAGATCATGGACATGAAGAACAGACTTGTGGTTGCCAAGAGGGAGAGGGAAGGAGTGGGATGGACTGGGAATTTGGGGTTAGTAGATGCAAACTATTGCCTTTGGAACAGATAAGCAATGGGATCCTGCTGTATAGCACTGGGAACTATGTCTGGTCACTTGTGAAGGAGCAGGATAATGTGAGAAAACAGAATGTATACATGTATGTGTGACTGGGTCATCTTGCTAATGCAGTAGAAAATTGACGGAACACCGTAAACCAGCTATAAGGGAAAAAATAAAAAGCATTATAAAAGAAAAAAAAAAAAGCTTGGGGCTTTTAAAGATTAAATAACCTGGAATCTGGTTCTCCCTTTAGCATATGGGAAAAATGCACTTGAATGGTTACATATCTGCAATAGATGGTTTCTTTGCACTTAGTTTCATGACAGCCCTGAATACACACCTACCCAGACACTTAGGCATATTGTGTGTATTTTGTGACTTTTAAGTTTTCCTTTTACCCTTTTCCCTCTTATATTTAAAAGCAGAGCTATATTTTAAAATGTATTTTTTTTCCCAAGTCATATGCATTAAGGTTGGAGCTACTATTTAAAAATAACTTTTTACTTGCATTTCTCACTGTGAATTATTGTCCATTGAGCTCTCGCAGTTATGACTTCAAGCTTATAGATGTTTAATGCCAAGAAGAATGAAGAATTAACGTCCTCGCTTCATCTTTCTCTCTGACAGTTACAAGCAGGGCTGTAGCAAGGAGAAAAACCACATGGTAGGTCAGAATGTCCTGCTATGTGTTAGTTACTTGGAGGAAAAAAAAAAAATCAAAGATCTTAGGTTGTCTCTTGCCGATTTATTTGAGGATGCTGACCTGTTTGCCAAATTGAGGATCATACAGACGGACATCATTTACTCTTTTCAAGGTCTTACTTCACATACTGCTCCTTGACTAAGCACAATGGGATTAAGGCGTCCAGACCAGACATCTCTTTTAAAAGTTTCACAATCAAACGTGTTAGGATCAAAGTCTGGACATGTGCATTTTGGAAACAGTTCACATTCATTCTAAAGCTTATGATTAAGCATTCTTATCTGGGCAGGACCAAGGAATCAGAATGGATCATTAAGAAAAAATTAAATAGGAAGCAGATGCTAGGGAATTAGTGAACCAAGGCCTGACTTACTGACATAGGAAGGACCATTTCATGCACCAGAATGATATATCGTAGTAGAAAAACAAAGTCCTGTATGAGCCCTGAGGTAGTGATGTGGGGTTTATTTGCTTGCTTGTTTGTTTTGTTTTGTTTTTGGCCACGCTCACAGCATATGGACGTCCACAGGCCAGGGATCGAAATTGAGCTGCAGCTGCAACCTACGTCACAGCTTCAGCAACACCAGATCCTTAATCCTCTGAATTGCCAGGGAACCTCTCAAAATAGTTTAATAGTTTTCAGTTAAAAATTTCAATTTAAATTTAAGAACGTGGGGGTTTCCTTTCAGCTCAACAGTTTGAGGATTGAGCATTTTCCCTGCCATGGCTCTGGTTACAGCTGTGGCTCGGGATTGACCCCAAAACCAGGAACTTCTGCAGGCCATGGGTGTGGCCAAAACCAAACAAACAAAATGTAAATTTAACCACTTAAAATTTTAAGTTGGAGGTACCCAACCCCAGAGGCCTCTGTGCCATGATGGGTTGCAGTGGAACATTCTGGGTGGCGCAAAGGTTGAAAGAATGCACTGATGGGTTGGCTAACTGGAAAATCAATCAATATCAAAGAAACTATTTGAGTGAAGGCAATAGTGATTGCTACCATTTATTGCTTGCTTACAACATGCCAGCCTCTCGTATAAGCACTTTCATCATTAGCCTGACCCACTGAAGTGGGTGCCATTAGTCTCCCCATTTAAGAGCTGATGAGAAGAAGCCTCAATAGAGGAATCATTTGCTCAAGTTCATACACTTAAAAAGTACATAGTATTTATTATGTCCAATTGGTGCCCTCTTGGGAATGTTTAGGTGTTTGTTGGGCAGTGAGAAACTTCATACAGGAGTGATGCTCAAAATCGGGGAGAAAAAGTCACCTGAATTCTTGGGCCAAAGGCAGCAACTGTGACTATTGACTATGGGTGTGAAGTATAGGGTCCAGCCACTCAAGCCAGGACTCTGCCAAAAGCTGGACATGATGGGTTCCAAGGACTGAGGTGGCCTCCGGGTCTAGCCCAGCAAAGACTCAGGAGGGTTACCTGTTAGTCTTGAGTATATGTGAAGAGAGATGTGTTGTGTTGCATGTGGGTCCAAAAAAGAATTTTCCAGATTCATAGCGGGCTGAAAAGAAAGAAGAGTTTATTGAGATAAGAGATGCTGCTAGTGCAGTGGGACGACTTCTTGATGATTGAGGAGAGCCAACCCTGGGCACGTGGTTGTGTCTGTTTTGATAACCCAGGGAGAAAGGAGAAGTCTTATGATACACCTGCTGACCTGCTGATTAGTTGGGAAAAGGGGGTCTTATGATACACTTGCTGGTTGGTTGGGGGCCTATAAGGCCCCTGTAGGGACAGCGTGAGGAGTGGGCCACATACCTTTCCTAGTAGGGGGCAGGAAGAAGTTGGCCAGATTGCTCAAGGTGGGAGAGGGGGCATTACAGTGAGACTGGTGGGGTGTTGATAAGGGTCTGGTAATTTTTGTCTTGACCAGAGGCTTTGAGTTCTGTCCCCTTGAAGTCCCACAAGATATTCACAGTTAGGAAATCTGAATGGAGATTATTCATCGTATCCATCTTTTAATTTTTTTATAGGTTTGAAAAGTTTCAAAACAGCAGTAGGATGGGTGGGAATGGGCAGAATGTGAGCTAAAATAAAGGGCAGGAGCTCTTGTGTGAGAGACCAAGACCCCAGGGCCAAGGTCAGAGGGGGTGCTTGGTGAACACCTGTCCCATTGGGCACATGGAGAAAGAGGAATTTAACACCCTCTTTCAGTTTCAGAGCTTGTGTCTGTTTTTATAACCCAGGGAAACTGAAACACCTCTGGCTCGAACCCCGGCAGAACCCAGATTGGGACTTGAACCCATGTTTTTTTGGTTTTTTTTTAATGAGAATCACTCGCTTGGTGTCTGGACTTACTGAGGCTCAGGTTCTTTTGTGTCTCAGGGCAGAAGGCAAAGTGCAAGAGAGCAAAGTGATAGGCAAGAGATAGATTTATTAAGATAGGATGCTTGCGAGGGATACAAATGGGCAGGCAGAGAAGCTCTGCCCCCGGATGAGGTGGGCTCCATCTTTATAATCCAAGGAAAGTGAGGAGGGGGAAAAGACCACCTCCTTTTTCACTCTTCAGGTAGACGTCAGGCTTCATCCTCAACCCCTGCTTCGTATTATGCAAGAGAGTATTTGACCCAGTGAGGTCAACCTAGGACTGTCTTGGCGCTTATTCAGATCAGCAGCAGGGTGGTAACACATACGAAGGTACGTTGGATCAGCTCAGGTTTCTGTATAATGTCATCTCTCCCTTAAATTCCTGTCCTTGGGCCTGAGGATCATGATCTCGCTGAACTTGAATGTGGGCCTGATCCTGAACTTGAATGAGGCCTACCTCATGCTTTTGTGTATGGTTTTATAGTTAAGCAAGCCTGCTTCATTCCAGGACATTCTGATGGCTTTCTTGAGTGATTATTCACTTACAGGGGTCTCCCAGCATGCCCGAGGTTTTCCTCTCAACTGTCCCCTACTGGGTGGGACGTCTACACCTACCAGTGTAACTCTCCTACTCTAACCCTATCAGTTCCATGGCTGTGTCCTGCCTGCCTGCCTCTTTACAGATGTCTCTGGGCTGAAGGGCCCAACAGAACGAACTTGGGAAGGCAGAGGCTAATGTTGCCTCTGATGACCTTATTAGAGTTTTGCTTTTAAAAAAAAAATCGTTTAAGACTTTTTCAACAGATAAACCTATGTGCACACACGATATAAATAGGTTTTCCATATCCCAGTCAAGTTGAAGAAGGTTAGAGGGTTTCGCCCGACAGAGCTGCTTATCTTAATATCAAAGGGTGGCTTTTTCAGTGAATTTATGCAAACTTCTTTAAACCGGTGCTGTGCCAACCATTTCCCCTCGAGTAGAAGCAGTCATTAGTGGCCCTAGAGGTTGAGAATCAGCCGTTCTCTGTCTGCCTCAGGCCATTTGTTTGTAGAAGAGCAGTTGTTTGAGAAAATTAGGTAATTTGGTTACCAAGAGACACTGCCCTTTACCCTCTCTAATTACCCTCTTTTGGAAGAAGAATTGCTTAGTGTTTGAGACAACTGTGTGTGTTCATGGTCTTTGGGGAGCTGTTTACAATATTCCCATAAAACAGGTCAAACAGCTTTACTGGCATCTTCCAGAAGTGCTGTCAATTGTAGTTAATACCAGCAGCATTAGTAACGTGAAGATGTGATAAATAAACTAATATAATAGACTTTATTTTAATGATCCAGAAAAAAAGACTGCATGTAGACTGATGTTCAAACACAGTTGTTTCAAGACCACACATCCATGTTTTTGTTCTTTTTCATTCAAACCAAAAAAAAAAAAAAAAAACCACCTCTGGATTCAAAATTTGAAGGGATCTACACTTTGTTTTTTGGCCCTGCCTGTGGCATGCGTGAGTTCCCACACCAAGGATCGAACCTGCCCCAGAGCAGTGACCTGAGCCGCTACAGTGACAATGCTGGGTCCTTAAGCACTAAACCACTAGGGAACTCTGTTATTGACACTTTCTTATGAAATGATTTCTCTGACCATTTTATGGTAGTTTATGAAAACTACCTGAAACAAGCTAGCTATGCTTATACTTCCTGACTCTGCTAAACATTTTTTTTTAGTGATTTTCATTTTTTCCATTGTAGATGGTTTACAGTGTTTTGTCAGTTTCTACTGTACAGCAAGGTGACCCAGTCACACATACAAATATACATGCTTTTTCGCACATTATCGTGCTCCATCATAAGTGACCAGATAAGGTTCCTAGTGCTGTACAGCAGGATCTCATTGCTTATCCATTCCAAAGGCAATAGTTTGCTGCTATTAAGCCCAAATTTCCAGCCCATCCTATTCCCTCCCCTGCCCCCAGCAACCACAAGTCTATTCTTCAGGTCCATGATTTTCTTTTCTGTGGAAAGGTTCATTTGTGCCGGGTATTAGATTCCAGATATAAGTGATATCATATGGTATCCATCTCTCTCTTTCTGACTTACTTCACTTAGTACGAGAGTCTCTAGTTCCATCCATGTTGCTGTGAATGGCATTATTTTGTTCTTTTTCATGGCTGAGTAGTATTCCATTGTGTGTGTGTGTGTGTGTGTGTGTGTGTGTGTGTGTGTGTGTGTGTGTATGTGTGTGTATATATATATATCACATCACATCTTAATCCATTCATCTGTCGATGGATCTGACTTTTATTTGTGCTAAGTTCTCTTTACTGGACCTCATTTCCTCAAGTCTGCTTGTTCATTCATTTATCCCTTTATTCACCAACATGTGCCATGTCTTCACCAGGCAGCAGGCCAGATAGAGAAGAAAATAGCAAGTTTCTTTCCAGTTATGAGATAAATAAGTCCTAGGGATAAAATGTACAGCATGGTGACTATAGTTAGCTGTACTTTATCATATAGTTGAAAGTTGCTAAGAGAGTAAGTCTTAAATGTTCTCATCACAAAAAAAGCACAGTTGTAAGTTTACATGGGGCTGGATGTTAACTAGACTGTCGTGATCATTTCACAATATATACAAACATCAAATCGTTATGTCGTACCTCTAAAATGAACCCAGTGTTATGTCATTTATATCTCAAAATAATAAGGTTTCTAGGTTAAAATATATATAGGGTTATTGCATGTATCAAGCATCCAAGTTTACAATACTAAAGGAAACTAAAAGTTTTTATGAATTTTTGAAGATAGTTTTTAGAGTTCCCTGGTGGCTCAGTGGGTTAAGGATCCAGTGTCGTTACTGCTGAGGTTTGGGTCAGTCTGTGCGTTTGGTCCCTGGCCCAGGAACTTCCACGTGCCATGGTCGTGGCCCAAGATAATAATAATAACAATAATAAGAAAATAATAAACATAAATACATAAAGATCCACTTGGCCCATTCAGTTTTCTCCGTTTTACTCAAATATTGAACACAAGCTTTGGGTTCTTATTTTCAACATGCTTTCTTCTTTGGGTGCCATCTTAGTGTGGAAGATTGGCCAGGGTAATTTGGTGGAAAAGTAGCTGGACTAAAGAAATCCATTTTGAATAGTATTATTTTTCCCAAATATAAGCACCTGGAGAATGATTTTTAACCGTGCCACCTTTACACAGGCCAAGGGTGATCGTTTGATGAGGGCGCATTCAGTGGGCGAGGCCACAGCAAAAACATGTTAAAGAACCAAACGTATTAGTGCCTCAAAGCCCCTTGTCAGGAGTTCTGTCGAAGAGGAGAGTGTCCAGTGCATTGAGTGTGTGGAGAAGGGACGGATCGGTTCTGCCGTGGGAAATGGAGACAATGTCCCAAAGGGGGTCACACCTGAGATGAACATGGAAAGATGGGCAGAAATGTTCTAGGGGGAGACCTGGGGCAGGATGTGCCAGGCTGGGTGAGCTCATCCCATGTCAAGGCAGAAAGCAAGGTGGAAATGGGGGGGGGGGTGTCTGTGCACGAGGGTCAGAAAAGAATTTCCAGACTCCCCTTTGTTGGGGTGAAAAGAGAGAAGAGTTTATTGAGCATGTCGCCGTGGAGAGAAAGTAGAGTTTATTGAGGTAAGAGATGCTGCAGGCACGACAGGACAACTTCCTGATGACAAGGGAGGGCCGACCCAGGCACACATGGTCATGTCTGTTTTTACAACCCAGGGAGAGGAGAGGTGTCAGGATACACCTGCTCACCTGCCGATTGGTTGGGCAACGAGGGGTCTTATGAAACACTTGCTGGTTGGTTGGGGGTGTGTAAGTCCCCTGTAGGGGCAGGATGAGGAGTGGGCCATGTACGTTTCCTAGCAGGGGCCAGGAAGGAGTAGAACAGGCTGCTCGAGGTAGGGGAGGGGCATTACACTGAGAATGGGGGCGTTGATAAGGGTCTAGTAATTCTTGTCTTGACTGGAAGCTTTGAGTTCAGTCTCCTTGAAGAGGCCTTGAAGCCCAACATGTTCCATCTCCGGTGGCTGGTGGATGGGTGGGTGGTTGGGAGATGAGGGCAAACGAGTCTCGGGGTCTGAAACACGGAGAAACAGCGTTCCTGCCCAGGAACCCCCTCTGGAGTATACCTGCAGCATCCCCCGGCTTTGCCCAGCAGGACCACTTTTGTACCAGAGGAAATGTGGCCATAGCTTTCCAACCCCTTATTCACATACGCAAGTTCTGAATAAACTGTCCAGAACCTCCTCTATCTCAACAGACACCAAATAAGGGTTTCCTTGCCTAGCTGTCTCCTGAAGTGTGGGGCATTTGACAGGGCAGGATGTGAACTGACAAATGCCACATGCCTTCTTTCTGGCCTTCAAACTGATGTTAGTTGGACAGCAGGTGTTTATATTTCTGTGGTTCGAAGGATTGTAGGATTCTGGGTCAAAAGTGTGTTTTATTTCAGATTGCCCACCAATCTGAAATAAAGGGTTCTCTTGAGCAAGTTATGTAATTTAAAAAAACAGGCTCTGAATAGGCGTTAATCCTAGATCCATAACGTATATGACCATGTGTGTACATCTATACGAATAAATGTGTACATGTTTCCTTTGATGAATGGCTGTAGGGATAATAGATGTAATTGAACACTGTTATTAAGATCATAAATATTTCTGTGGTAAGTTAGCAGTGATAAATCTTTCAAATCAAGGCAGATCAAATCTGACTGGCTAAGCACATCCGTTTATGAGTTCCTTCATTCTAATCCCAGACATAACTCTTCCTGGATGTGTGTTTGAGAAATTATGTATACTTTAATACTTTGAGGATAGTTATTGGTGCACCAGTTCTTTTGCCTTATGAGGTCCAGGGTAGGGGCAGAAGTGTTGAGGGCTTCCAGACCTCTCCAGAGTCAGGGAGAGAAGGAAAGAAATGAGCAGGGCTGGGAAGTGCTCTGAGATCTCGAATAATGTCTAGCTCCCAATTGCTTCCCATTTTCCTTCCCAGTTATTGAGACTAAAACCGGAAAGTTTCTAGAGCTCTCCCCATCCCCTGCTGCCTTTACCCATACCCTGGTCTCTGTTTTTAAAGGG
Source organism: Sus scrofa (assembly GCF_054392235.1). Classification (NCBI taxonomy): domain Eukaryota; kingdom Metazoa; phylum Chordata; class Mammalia; order Artiodactyla; family Suidae; genus Sus; species Sus scrofa. The sequence goes on from NC_139392.1 coordinate 71,149,570, forward strand.
AGAGCTGCCCAGAATTGTTCTCAGCTTCTTAAGATTAGGGAACAATGGTATAGATTGGGGACAGGGGTGGGGTGGGGGCGCAAGGGGCTGGGAGGCACCCCCACTGTTTTCTCTCTCCTTGGGCTGCTCAGCTCAGCCCTGCAGCTTATCTCAGAAATGCTTACCAAGCTCGTGAGGTTTCTCAGCCAGCCCCCCACCCCCAGCCCCCCACCTCCCACCTATTCCCATCATTTTTTTTTTTGCCTCTGAGCCCCTTCATTGTGAAGATTCTGGGGGAACCATTTTTGATACCTCCGTGTCTAAGTAGCAATCATGCCGACATTCCATATTCCCTGTTGCTGATTTTTTTTTTTTTCCTTTTATGGATGCACCTGCAGCATATGGAAGTTCCCAGACCGAGAATCCAATTCGAGCCTCAGCTTTGACCTAAGCTGAAGCTGCGGCAACGCCAGATCCTTAACCCACTAGCTGGCTGGGGATTGAACCCATGCCTCCACAGCAACCCAAGCAGCTGCAGCTGGAATCCTTCACCCACTCTGCTACAGCAGGAACTCTTGTTGCTGAGTTTTTAAAAAAATTGTTGTTTGTTTGCTTTTTACTTCCTTTGGGAAAGAAAGCTCAGGAGGCAGGGGATCAAGCTGAAGGCACTGCTGCTGAATAAATCAGCTACTAGGAGAATTTTTAGTCAACAGATAATGGATTTCCCCCCTCCCCCAGAAACTGATTTTGAGCAAAGGGTTTTACATAAAAGGGCCTTCATTCAGCAAAAATGTGATTTCTTGATATTCTCTTGGTGTGGATGTGAATCCCCCCTCCACTTCAAGCTGTGTTTAGTATACATCAGTCACTTTTCACTGCCACTTTTTTCATTCTCTGACCTCAGGAGCTAAAATACCCACTTCGAGAGTTCCCTGGTGGCTTCGTAGGTTATGGATCCGGTGTTGTTGCTGCAGCAGCTCAGGTCGCTGCTGTGGCATGGGTTTGATCCCTAGCCCGGGAACTTCTGCATGCTCTGGTCATAGCCAAAATAATAGTCATAAAGTAATAATAATAAAAATAAATAAAGATCCACTCTGCCCATTCAATTCTCTGTGTTTTATGCAAACATTGGACACAAGCTCTAGGTTCTTGTCATCAACATGTTTTCCTCTTCGGGTGCTGTTTTGTCGTGGAAGATGGGCTGGGGGATGTGGTGGAAAATTGGCTGGACCATAGAAATCCATCTCGAACAGCATGTGTATGATTTTCCCCAAGTATAAGCACTTGGAGAATGATTTTAACTGGTGCTTTTGCATAGGCCAAGGGCGATCATTTGACTAAGTCCTTGCAGAGACCTTATAAAACCTGCTCTGGAGCCCTGATTCTCTTCTACAGGCCGTTCAGAGCCGAGAGAGTTTTAAAACCAACTGTTTTCTTCTCTTTAGTTCCTTCATAATCCCCGACATAAATATACCTAATAAACAGTGACCGGGCCCCCAGATTAGCCTCAGTAACCTTATTAGCCCAATAATAACTGCGTTAGCATAGAATTGCAAAGAAATTCAGGAGCGATAATACTGGGTCATTGGTGGTAATTAAAAAAAAAAAAAGGGTTCTTTCTGTTCACTAAATGTGGCATGTATTAGAAAAAATAAGTTCTGTTGTACAGGAAGACAGCTACATGTTTGTCACATGATTCCATTTAAAATACCTGCTAGTATCATTTTTGTTTTATGTTTCAAATAAATAATAAAATACAAATATAATATTTATAGATTTATAGTACTATAATCTATAAGTTATGTTCATCTTATAATTATTTTAAAAGACAGTATAATTTATAATTATAATGTAAATATTTATAAATTATAGTATTATAATATATAAAAATAATAAATATACATATAATAAAGTATAAAATATTTTTAAAAATCTGCTATTATCATTCTTGCTTTATGATTAAAAATAGGTATTTTTTTCTGAATGTAAAATTAATATATCTCACTTAAAAATAATTCAGAAAATAAAGATTGCCCATGATTCCACCACCCAGACCTATTTATGTAAATAAAAAAATACATTTATGTATATAAATAAATATAAATAAATACACTTTATATTTATATTTTACAAATATAAATACATTTAGTTAGTTTTTATTGCCACACCCACAGTGTATGAAAGTTCCCAGGCCCAGGGTTGAACCCCAGCCACAGCAGTGACCTCTGCCTTTAACCCACTGCACCAGGCTGGGGATCAAAGCTGCTCCTCTGCAGGGACCAGAGCTGCTGCAGTCCAATTCTTAACCCACTGCACCACAACGGGAACTCCTCTATTTACATTTTTTTTTAATTTAAATTTTAATTTTTGGCTGCCTCATGGCATATGGTTCTTCTAGGCCAGGGATCAGATCCGAGTCGCTGCTGGGAACTAAGCACAGCTGTGGCAATGCCAGATCCCTAACCCACTGTGCTGGTCCAGGGATCAAACCCAAGTCCCAGAGCTCCCAAGACACTGCCGATCCTGTCACACCACAGTGGGAGCTCCTTTTATTTATTTATTTATGTTTTACATTTTAAAATAACATGTGGTGAATTCCAGATAAAAGGTAGGCTAACATATTGCCCTCTGAACAAAGACCTCTGAGTTCAGCTTCACTGTGGAGACCTTGTTCAATCAATTGTTGACTTTTGACCAAATGCTTTTATTTTATTTTATATTTTATTTTATTTTATTTTATTTTTTCGGCCATACCCTCGATGTGTGGAATTTCCTGGGCCAGGGATCTTATACCACAGCAGCAACCCAAGCCACTGCAGTGACTGTGCCAGATTCTTAACCCACTGCACCACCAGGGAACTTCCACAGTGCTTATATTTTATAAGGTGGGTATTTGATACAAGGTCGTGGACACCACCTGTTTTGTTGGGACATTTCACTTTGTGGGTCACAGCGTTTGTTTCCCGACTCATCGTTTATCTTTATGGACCCATTCTTCCCACTTGATCATATCTCCCCTTCTATTTCCCTGTGCTGATCTTCAGAAAGAAAGGAAGGATAGCAAGTCGAATTGTCTGTTGCAGGAGGCTGCAGACAGGCCTCAGACTCACTGAAGTGAGCCGCAGAGTTGAGGGCTCGTTGAACTTGACAGTCCAGGTGTCAGGGACGGGAGTGACTCCTGTCCTTGGGCACCTGGTTTCTTCCCATCTCCTGCCTCCACCCTCCCCCGTGTATGCTTCCCTGTCAGCGCCAGGTGGTGGCAGGAGGGCTCCCAACAGCATCAGGCCCTCGTCCTTCCACGTTCACGTTTCCTTGCACCTCATTGACGCTGATGGAAGGATCGTGCAGCCGTGAACGAGAAGCTCAAGCTGTGGTCTCTGGTCCACTAATGGGCCAGACCCTAGGCGTGAGCTCACTGGGGAGGGAGGGAGGAGGAAGAAGTCAATACTCCCTGTAAGGCCCATGGACCAAGGTGGAGAGACGTGGTGACTCCCCAGGGGAAAGAGAAGAGGCCTGAGAGCCAAGGAAGAGTGAACGGAGATAGCTGGTGGCAGAAAGAGCTGAGGGCCACTTCAGAGGATGAATGAAGCCTTCTGACCTGTGAGTTCTCAGATTCCTTGGAGTGGCTCAGGAAAACCCCAAATCTGGGGTTGTAGATAAAAGAACTGGTCGGAACCCCTCAGACCTTCTTCAAACGGGACTCTGCTTTGTCCTGTCTAGAAGCAAGTAGATTCCTAGTGAGAATGAGGGACTCTGTGAGAATCCAGATGTAAACGTATCTGTCTAGGTGTCCGTGTTCACAGCCTTGTGTGCTGACCCTATGGTTTTCTTTTTCCTTTTGGGGGGCTTCCCCAAGGCACATGGAGTTCCCCAGGCCAGATCTGAGCCACAGTTGTGACCTCTGCCACAGCTTCAGCAACGCCAGATGCTTTAACCCACTCTGCTGGGCTGGGATAGAGCCTGCGTCCCGGTGCTGCAGAGATGCTGCCAATCCCACTGTGCCACAGTGGGAACTCAATTATAGTTTTGAAAATCTTAGTCTTTGTTATAGGTACAAAATTAGAATGATGGAGTTCCCGTTGTGGCTCAGTGGGTTAAAAACCCGACATAGTGTCTGTGAGGATGTGAGTTCCATCCCTGCCCTTACTCAGTGGGTTAAGGATCTGGCATCACCATGAGCTGTGGTGTAGGTCGCTGATCCAGTATTGGTGTGGCTCAGATCCAGTGTTGCTGTAGCTGTGGTGTAGGCCTGCAGCTGCAGCTCCGATTTGACCCCTAGCCTGGAAACTTCCATATGCCACAGGTGCGACCATAAAAATAAAAAAGTAAATAAAATTAGAATGTCTCAGTGTCGTGTGTGTGTGTGTGTGTGTGTGTGTGTGTGTGTGTGTGTGTGTGTGTATTTGTCATATATGGGGATTGAAAATGCCGTTACGAGGGCAAGAATGAGCATATAAATGTCCTTATTGTGACCTTAATAACATTTGGGTGGTGCTCATGTGCTTTAGGCTGGACAGAAAAGCTGGTTTTAGAAACGAGTAAGTTTTGTTCTTGATAATGATTTTTTTTTTTAGCTTGAATATAATATTGTCAAGTTTTACCACAATACTAGACAGCCTAAGGAAATTTAATGAGATGTTTGAGAACTTTAACTGATGGGGGAAATAAATATACTAAGATCGAGATTTTTTTCAGTAATAATTTTTTGCCTGGAACCTTTTCGTTGTTTTTTTTTTTATTATTTGTTTGGATTTTTTGGCCATGCCCGATGCATGCAGAATTTCCTTGGTCATGTATCGAACCCATGCCACAGCAGTGACAATGCCAGGCCCTTATCCTGCTGAGCCACCAGAGAACTCCACTTTGCTTGGAATCTTGATTCAGTGCGAAGACTCATTTGCTGATTTGTGAGGGCTTCCAGGCTGTGTGTGTTCTGTTCAGTACCATTGGCTTTGTCATTCAAAGCACACTCAGTTCACATTCAGAGAAAACCTTCGTTCTGGTTTTCGGACCTTTGTAGTAAGGATTTTTGGGTTGTGAAAGGCAGAATCCCATCTCAGACTCACAGAAGCCAGAGGATTTGTTGCAACGCAGAACCATCAAAGTCGTGGCTGTTATTAGAGATGACACAATGCTGGTAGGACTGTGTCTCTCGGCGTGGTATTGGGTTTTGTCTTCTAGTAGACACGATTTTACCCTGTAAGCAAGGATGTAACAATTGGAAGCTCCAGACTTCCTTCCCGCCTTCTTTGATAACAGAGATAAAAGGCTCTTCCTTCCCGTTCACCCTTTCTAATAACAGTTCAAAGAACCACGAGAACGGTTCTTAATTGACCTGCTTAGTTCATCCATCTTTTGGACCAGTCTCTATGGACAAGGATGAGGTAGGGTGGTGAATCGGTTTGGGTCAAATATGTGTGTCGAGGATGGGCAGCTAGTGTGGTCATGGTAGGGGAAGGGCAGATAAACCAGGGAAGTGGGGAGGGGACGGCTGTTCAGAACTCACAAAGGGATGCAAGCAAGCCAGTTATCAGTGGGAACCGCTGACTTCCATGATACAAGATGCTTGTAAGGGTGTCTCTTTGCCCCTTCCCCCACAACATGCCCCAGAAAGCTGACATCTCAGAGAGATGAGCCCCTTTTCATAGCCTCTGGCTTCCCCATGAAGTAATGGCACCTTGCTTAGGCATAGATTCAGCTAAAGGATGGCGCATGGTGGAAAGTTGAGAGATCGACAGTCTTGGAGTTCCTGTTGTGGCTCAGCAGCTAATGACCCAATGAATGTACATGAGTACACGGATTTGATCCCTGGCCTCGCTCAGTGGGTTAAGGATCAGGCGTTGCTGTGACCTGCAGTGTAGATCGCAGATGTGGCTCAGATTCCACATTGCTGTGGCTGCGGCATAGACTGGAGGCTACAGCTCCGATTGGACCCCTAGCCTGGGAACCTCCATATGCCGTGAGTGCAGCCCTAAAAAGACAAAAAGACAAAAAAACAAAACAAAACAAAACAAAACAAAACATTGACAGTCTTGGGGGATTAGGTAGCCAACATCTTTCAAGGTGTGAAAAGCCAGCATCGTCCATCGGAGTTGATGGAAAATGCTTTTCTGTTTTCTCGAATTTCACTATTCCTCTTAGATTCCATTCACATTGTGCTTTCTGGTTTCTGGTTTACCATCATACAGCATTTCTTTCTACCTTATCTTCTGAAGGTCTAGAAATGGACATTCAGAGAAATTTGGCTCTCAAGGCCCCAGAGCTAGGATTTAAACCCATTGTCCTGGGCCCACCGTGCCACACCAGGCTGTTTTGGTCGTCAGGTTTCTTTTTCTTTTTAGTCATAGTAGCTGCATGTGGAACCCGAGCCACAGCTGTAACCAGAGTCACAACAGTGACAACGCTGGATTCTTAACCCACTGAGCCACCAGGGAACTCTGTCAAGGTTCTTTTTTTTTTTTCCTTTTTTTCCTCTTTTTTGGCCGCCCACGGCATATGGAGTTCCTGGGCTCGGGATCCAAGCTGCGTCTGTGACCTAGACCACAGCTCATGGCAATGCTGGATCCTTAACCCACTGAGTGAGGCCAAGGATCGATCCTGCATCCTCATGGATGCTAGTCGGGTTCGTTAACCACTGAGCCATGACGGGAACTCTGAGGTCTGATTTTTAACTTTGGGGCTGGATTTAGGAGTCCTTAGAACATCAAGTTTGTAGCTTAATATTTCCTGCCTTGGACCTTAGGGGTGTATGATGCATCATTGAGTTTGCTGAATATAGGGTAGGGAGACATGCTGCACACTGTTGACTGGACATGTTTTCTTCAACATGAAAAGCAAGGACCTGGCATGTTTTTGTTGATATTCAGAAGTTTGTATCCAGTGGGTGGAGCTCTGTCTTGTTGCATTTTTGCAGTATTTTAAAATGCTTGGCAGTTCACTGAGTCTTTCAAATGTTTGGGTTTTACATTTCCACAAAGTACCACAAGCATCTTTGCAAATTATGAGCAGGGAAGAAGGAGGTGGCAGGCATAGTTTGCCAGCAGAAAGCTGAAGCTGGTGAGTCTGGGACGGTCTCTTGTCACATGAATACAGATTTAGTCATGGAAACTTACAGAAACTGAAAAGGGGACTTTTCTCCAGTAGGTACTGAGTAGAGACTCTGTTCTCTAATAGTTACATTTTATTTTATTTATTTTATTTTGTTTTGTTTTATTTTTTGTCTTTTTAGGGCTGCACCCCCACAGTTTATGGAAGTTCTCAGCTAGGGATCAAACCCAAGCCACACCTGCAACCTGCGCCACAGCAATGCTGGATCCAAGCCACATCGGGTGACCTACACCACAGCTTGCAGCAACACCGGATCCTTTACCCACTGAGAGAGGCCAGGGATTGAACCTGCATCCTCATGGATACTAGTTGGGTTTTTAACCCACTGGGTGACAGCAGGAATTCCAGAATTACCTTTTTACACACTTTGAAAAAGTGCCTTGCCTTGGTTTAATTTGGCCATTATTTGAGAGAATAAAAATTGAGCACCTTTGAAAAGTGGGAGCTAGGGATGCTTTTATGTCTGACATCAGATTTGCTTGATTCTGTCCCTTGAATCAGGTGCTCCAGTGGCATAGGTGAGCCAGATAGCCGTCCTTTCTAACCTTCATCGAGGTTCAATTTCAATTCCCATTTGTTGACCGTGTCCTTTAGATTGTTTTGTGGACTCATTCAAATGTTAAAAAAGAAACTCATTTTCAGGAATTGAGCCTTTTCACTCAGGTTTCAAGACTTAACCAATGTAGGAACACAAATTGGAATGAAAAGTGGCCTATAAGGATTTGTAAATAAAATATTAATATGTGATACATAATCAGATAACCTTTAAACTTGTTCTCTTAATCACTTTTCAGCCAGAGATGGAGAAAACCATTTCATTTGACTGATGGGAATTTAATTCCCCAGAGAGTCTCATTTTTATTTTATTTATTTTAGTTTATTTATTGTTTTTATTTTTATTTTTTTTTTCTTTTTAGGGTCACACCCTCGGCATACGGAGATTCCCAGGCTAGGGGTCTAATCGGAGCTATAGTCGCTGGCATACATCACAGCCACAGCAGTGCTGGATCCAAGCCGCATCTTCGACCTACACCACAGCTCACAGTGATGACGGATCCTTAACCCACCAAGCGAGGCCAGGGAGCGAACCCAAGTCCTCCTGGGTGCTGGTCAGGTTTGTTAACCTCTGAGCCATGGCAGGAACTCTGGGTCTCATTTTTAAATCCTTTAAAATAAATCTATAGAACCTTCAAGGGTTTTTGTTTTTGTTTTCGGTTTTTTTTCGGTCTTTTTAGAGCTGCACCCATGACTTATGGAAGTTCCCAAGCTAGGGGTCGAATTACAGCTATAGCTGTCGGCCTACACCACAGACAGCAACGCAGATGCCAAGCTGCGTATGCAACCTACACCGCAGCTCAGGGCAACACTGGATCCTTAACCCACTGAGCGAGGCCAGGGATTGAACCCACATCCTCATGGATACTAGTCGGGTTTGTTACCACTGCACCACGATGGGAGCCCGCACATCTTCAGGTTTTTCGCATTTCTTAAATATTAAATGCAATGTGATCATGTGGGTCAGTGCCAACATTTGCACAATGTTGCCTGGAATACAGAATTAAGAAGTCAGTCACTGCCGTCAGTTTCCACGCTGGAGCCCGTGTGGTCGTCTGCTTTGCCTTCAGGCCTCAGAGAAAGCACAGAAACTGAACAGATCTGTCCCCACAAACACGTACTTGGTCACCTTACCCTCCGCCAGTTGACCTTGTTGCTTTGACATTGAGCCAGGCGGATGCAAGTCAATAGATGGGGTCCGAATAAAGCTCATATGTATGAAGAGAAGAAGAAAATGACTGAAATATGATATTAAGTACTGAATGTTTTATGAGGAGCGTTTGTTTTGTTCAAGTTAAGATTCCCCTTGGTGGAGTTCCCACTGTGGCTCAGCGGGTTAAGAACCCAACAGAGTGACTGTGAGGATGCAGGTTTGATCCCTGGATTAAACATCTTGGCCGGTTAAAGATCTGGCGGTGCCGCAGGTTGCAGCATAGGTCGCAGATGCAGCTTTCATCTGGTGTCCCTGTAGCTGTGGCCATAACTGCAGCTCCTATTCAACCACTGGCCGGGGAACTTCTGTGAAAAGACACACACACACACACACACACACACACACAAAACAGATTCCCGTAGGCGAAGTCTTTGGAAATCTCTCCCCACACACGTGTGTAGGCAGAGCCATTGCTAGGGGGCTGGGTCTCCTTATTGCTTTTTTAACTCAAAGCATCTCCCCGCCAATTCTTGTGTGCAATAGAAAGGAAGCAGGTTGCATGCTTTTCCGGTAGGAATCTAGGCTGGGGAGTGAGTTCTTGCTATTTGTTGGACCTGCAGCAGACACTCTGAGAGCATGAAGATGGGAATGAACTTCTGAACGCAGCATGTCGTCGAGGACCAGGCCTTTGTCTTCATCGGAAGCATTTCTGGCGCTGGAGTTCACCACCACACGTGTCTACTCTCTCATTATAGGAGCGCGTGTGTATTTGGTTTTGTGCAAACCAGGGGAAGAAAGGAAAGGGTCCGTGACTACACGGAGGGTTTGACCCGCCACCCAGGACCCATCAGAGGACCCTGCCTGGTTTGGTCTCTGATCCCAGGAAGCTGACGGTTTTCCAGAGAAGCTGAAATAGGCACCCCGTGTGCTTCGTAGAAGAGCATGGAAGGGTCTCGAACAGGGAAGTTGAGAAAGTGCTTTTTTAAAAAATTTAATTGAATGAATTGACTGGCTGTATCTGCAACATGTGGGCATTCCTGGGCCAGGGATTGAATCCGAGCCACAGCTGCAACCTCCGTCACAGCTGGAGCTGCACTGGATCCTTTAATCCACTGCACAGGGCTGGGGGTTGTACCTGTGGCTCCACAGTGACCCGAGCTGCTGCAGTCTGATGCTTAACCCACGGCCCCACAGCAGGAGCTCCAAGAAAGTGCTTGAAGAGTGAGTGGAGCGTTGGAAGATGGCATGCTTCCTGCAGAATCGCAAGAGGACTGTGAGAGAAATCAGATGTGATTCTCCACCAGGGGATAGGAAGGGCTTTCTAGGAGGAGGGACCAGGTGACACAGATATGGCGGGAGGAGAAGAAACCAGAAGTCTGGTTTCTTAGGAGAACAGTGAGTAATGGGTGGGTTCAGGGAACACTGAGAATGGGTGGCAGACAGGCAGGCGTAGCACGGTGGCTTTGAAGGAGGTGGTGGAGAGAGAGAGAGAAAGACAGAGACTGCCCGATGAAGGAATTAGAACACAGACGGTAGGGACGGAGGGTCTGGAAGCACCATCTCCATTGCAGTAGCAGGGTCCCCTGGGAGTAGCTGTAACTCAGAGGAGGCTGGGGACAATTCAGCCTAACAGAGGATGTGGAGCAATCTGTTCACTGCAGCTCAGAGTTTCAGGGGACACAGAGAAAGTAGGGGGGAAATAGAAGACAGGCAGGGATGAGTGGGGGTTTGGGGTAGGAGGAAGCAACTCTAAAACTGGACAGTGATGACACTGAGAAAGGGGATGGAGTAGGTGGTCCCCGAGCCTGGGATTCGGGTTCTAAAGACAGTTAATGGAAAGGAAATACAGAAGCAGATGTACCCTTTTGAGTTATACAAATCATCTGTAAAATACAGAATGTCCCTAGGGTCTTGAATTCATCCGCTGCACAGGAAGTAGCCGTCATGTGTCTCAGCGGCATATTGTGTGTATTTTGAAGGGCACCTCCCACGTGACAGGACAAGGTGACCATTCCTGAAGGATGAGTTGCGAGAGTGATGGCAAGAACCATCTCCCATCTGGGATTCCTTTGGGGGTGTGGGGGCAGCAGCTGCCAGCACCCCCCTGCTTTGTTTCATGCTTGTTACTGAGAACAGGGAGTTTAGTTTGTCTGCTGGAGAGATGGTGTGACTTGGCTGCATTTGTTCTCTTTAAGTAGTATTTCTGGAGGGACTGGGGGCTTTATCTTTGTGATAAAGCCAGTGCACATGATCCTTTGTGTGTGTGTGTGTGTGTGTGTGTGTGTGTGTGTGTGTCTGTGTGGCAGATACTTTCTGTCAGCGATCTTCAGAATGACTTTTAAATCGTTTAAAATGGTGTGTTATAGAGTTCGTTCTGTGACACACTGGGTTAAGAATCCAGCTGCAGTGGCTCAGGTTCGATCCCCAGCCCATGCAGTGGGTTCAGGGATCTGGTGTTGCTGCAGCCGCGGCTTGGATTCAGTCCCCTGCCCAGGAACGTCCTTATGCTGCAGGTGTGGCCATAAAAAAAAAAATAGATAGAAAAATAGATAGATTAATTAATTTTAAAATGGTACTTTAAGGGAGTTCCCTGGTGGTCTAGTGGTTAGGATTTGGAGCTTTCACCACTGTGGTCCAGGATCAGTCCCTGATCTGGAAACTGAGATCCCACGTCAAGCTGCTACATGCCGTGACCTAAATAAAATAAAGTAAAAGAAAATAAAATGCAATAAAATGATACTTCAAGCATTAAACAGAGCTTATTACTCTTTGTTGGAGCTTAAGTAGCATTGAAACGTCTCACATGCCTTCTCATTCACGAAGCATTTCTTCAGTATCTTCTTGGTGCATAACTACGTTTTGGTGCATCATTCAAAACCATGCTGGACTCTGAAGGTCATCGGGATTCATCAGACAGAGGTCACATCCTTGGGGGTCTGATTGACCACAGAGTTCCTACTTTTCAGTTCCTTTGATTTTTATGTATTTCATCAGGGTAATAAGATAAGGTCACAAAAAGGAGTGATGGGGTCCAGGTGTCTTTCCCCCTTTTCTTGTCCCATTTAGTATGGACGATAGGAACACCTTTGGCTGAAGGTGAGACTATTGGAGCGTGCATATATGCTTTACCTGTAAGGGGTAGCGGAGATTCAGGTTAGAAATCTGAATCCGCCTTTCTGCTTGAACTGCATGCTGTTTCTGAAGTTGGTAAGGACCGGCCTTGGTGTTGCCATGGGGATGAAGACGTGCAAGGACCCACCATTAGACAATCTGTTTGAAACTCTGAGAACCTTCGAGCCACAGGGAAGTGGTGCTGGGTAGGGCTGGTAACAGTGCCCTGGCCACTCGACTCCTTGGGTGTTTGAGCTACCAAACCCAGCAGGAAGAGGGTGCGAGGCAAAGACCAAAGTACAGAGCAGCAGCTAGCTCATCACTGTGCCTTCTTAGAGGGACTGAGAAAGAGACCTTCTGGCATCTATTGGTGTCAGAGAGACATGCACATAAACAAATTGTAATTTTCTAGGCCTTTATTTATTTTTGGTCATTTTTAAATTAGAGTCGATCTACAGTGTTGTGCCAATTTCTGGAGTTCCTGCTGTGGTACAGTGGAATTGGTGATGTTTCTGCCGTGCCAGGATGCAGGTTGGATCCCTGGCCTGGCTTATTAGGTTAAAGGATCTGGCATGCAGTCCAGCTGAGGCTTGGAACTGATCCCTGGCCTGGAAATTCCATATGCTGCCACAGGGCAACAAAAAAAAAAAAAAAAAAAAAAGAAAAGAAAAAAAACAATGTACCAATTTCTGCTTTACAGAAAAGTGACTCAGTTGTATGTATACACACACACATATATATCCACACACACACACATATATGTATTCTTTTTTTTATGTTCTTTTCTGTCATGGTTCATCCCATGAGAATGAATATAGTTCCCTGTGCTGTACAGTAGGACCTCACTGCTTATTCATTCTACATGGAATACTTTGCACCTACTAACCCCAAACTCCCCTTCCATCCCACTCCTTCCCTTCCTGCTTGGCAACCACAATTCTGCTCTTTTTTTCTGTGAGTCTGTTTCTATTTGTATTAGGCTCATTTGTGTCCTGTTTTAGATTCCACCTGTACGTGATAACATATGGTGTTTGTCTTTCCCTGACTTACCACTTAGTATGAGAATCTCTCATTGCATCCATGTTGCTGCAAATGGCATTATTTCATCCTTTTTTATGGCTGAGTAGTATTCCATTGTGCATTGTGTATATATTGCCACATCTTCTTAATCCATTCATCTAGGCCTGACTTTACAATGGATTTCTATCAGTTGAGGAATGACAAACATTTCTAGCAAGATGTAAAGGAGGTACCAGGACATAAATGTCAGGGACTTTCACTTTCCCACCTCCTTTTAGCAGAATATCAGAAAACATGGGGATCGTATGGTGAGGTCTGGAGTGAGAAGAGCTTGTCACTAGTCAGGACGTTTCCCTTGCTATCTTGTACATTGTTGTAGGAAATTGATGTTTATCCTACAGCCCTTGAGAAGAGCCCTCTGTTCCTCTGGGTCAAAGGGCAGGTGATCAAATCAGCTCATACACAGTGAACTGGTGTCGCCCGTCTTTCTTCCCACGACCCTTTCTCCTCACACCTCATCCTCCACTGCCACCTCCTTTCCATTTAGTCTGTCACACACCTGCTGGCTCTTGCTGAAGGAAAGTTTGATATTTGGGGTCAGATACCCTTCTTGGTAATTCTGAATGTGCCATAGTGAGACATAGGTATTTACATCTTGTCGTTCAGTTTGGGGAGCTCTCTGGAGAAAGATAAGCTCAAATCAGTAGGTTTGTTTTTTGTTTTTGTCTTTTGTGTTTTCAGGGCCACACCCACGGCATATGGAGGTTCCCAGGCTAGGGGTCCAGTTGGAGCTACAGCTGCTGGCCTACGCCAGGGCCACCACCAGATCCGAGCTGCACCTGTGACCCACACCACAACTCACTGCAACACCGGATCCTCAACCCACTGAGCAAGGCCAGGGATCGAACCCGCCACCTCATGGTTCCTAGCTGGATTCATTTCCGCTGCGCCAAGATGGGAACTCCTCAAACCAGTAGGTTTTAAAAGACAAAACTCAAGGAATTTCTACCAAGGACTGGAATTTAGCCATTTGTGTTTTCGTAAGGGGCTCACATGTTTGCACGATGCCTTCTTGGATGCTGGTTATTTTCTTTTGCTTGTTAAGAAACATAGGCTTGCATATGCTTAAAATGTACTTGAATGGCAAAGAAGGACTCGCAAACTCTTTTTGTTCAGATTAGTCATCCAAACACCATCCCACCCCACCACCAACCCAGGAGTCTGACTTGTGAATTTTACCTTTCTCTGCCTTGCATGCATTTCATCAAAAAACACCTCTGGCTCTTCGTTGGCAAAGCTGATGCCCTTCATGGGATGCTCCTTGGGTATGGCTGAAGCTTTAAGAAAAGACGTGGTCCTGAAGATTCCATCCGTGTACTTGTATGCACAAGTTGGCATGACTACGGGGTCCGCTTCCTCCGCTGGCTGGAACCGGGGCTATTTATAGTTTCTTTTCTTGGCTTCTGAGTTAGCGTATCAGCGTGTATTTATTCAAGGGAGAGCTCCGAGGCCATATAAGACTGTAGTTTAGAAACCTAGTAGCCTCGTTTGCCTCCTGTGTTCTGGAGGGAGGAAGAGTGCTATGATATTTTGCCAAGGTAGAGATGTAACAGGGTGGGGTAACTAGACACATCACTTCGGAGTCACTGAAACCCACAGGGGACGTAAGCAAGGCACGAGGCAGAGGCCGCACGGGGAGAAGACTCGTCCAAGGATGCGAGACAGAGGCATCTTCCCAGATGACGGGGCTGCTAACAGGGGCCCTAGATCAAGTCTTTAGCTCCTTTGGCAGGTGGGCAATCCCTCACATTCCTTCTGATGACCAGAGGCACCGAGGTTTTCATTGAGGCCAGTGATTTCCCGTAATGCTGCCAGGGTGGGCAGGGTGATGTCATGGAAAGAACGCGGGCCAGATAAGACTGGCTTTTTTCATCTCGGGTCCTGCAGTCACACGTCTCGTGATGCTGTCAAGGTCAGGCTCCCCGATCCTCAGTTTTGTCATCTGCGTGATGGGAATTGATAGCCTCCCCTTACCAGGCAGTTAGGAGGAACAGGGAGAAGATAAGCCATAGGTAAAGTCTGGCACAGGGCATGCCATCAAATCCGAAACCTCAGTGAGAGAAATCAGAGTCAGTGGAGCACAGGCAGTCTTGCTCACAGGGATCTATCTGCCTTAAGGTTTCCAGCCAAGTTGGCAAAAAAGAAACCAAACGTTTCTTTGGGATCCATTTCCCTGTTTGTCTGCCTCTGCCCTTGGCATCCATTGACCATGTCCTGTAAAGTCTCCATCTGCATTAACACCTGGACTGAAATGACGTCATCTAGGGAGTTTCCTGGCGGCTCAGCAGGTTAAGGATCCAGCATTGTCACTGCTGTGGCTCAGGGCACTGCCGTGGCATAACCTTAATCACTGGCCTGGGGACATCCATGTGCTTTGGGTGCAGCAAGAAAGAAAGAGAGAGAGAGAGAGGGAAACAGAGAAACAAAGAGAAAAAGAGAAAGAAAAAGGAAAGAAGAGAAAGAAAGAAGAAAGGAAGGAAGGAAGAGAAAGAACAAGAACGAACCACATCTGTATCTCCTTCCTTCTACCATACAGCTCTCTGGGTAAAGGCAAATTGGAGACTTGAAGAAAACTCATGCTCAGTAAACTCTATTTATCATAATAGTGAGTAGACATAAGCCCACAGCCTTGTGAAACCTCGTTCTCTTGGTGGTACTTGGTACCTGCTGACAGCAGACCTTGGCCCTTGGAGGAAATAGCCTCTTTGCAGTGGCTCTCTTGCCACCCTCTTCTATGGCCAGTGTCAGAGTTGTGAAATTTGAGGTTAACTTAAACAGAAGCCACAGGAATCCTAAGAATACCTAGTGGCTCCCGGAGGCATTCTCAGAGCACTCAGCTTGCCTTTGTTGTACAGGCTGATTTTCATTTGGTTTTATTTTTTCCTTTTTTAAATTGAAGTGTGGCTGATTTACATTATGTTTGCTTCAGTGGTACAGCAAAGTGATTCATATATATTCTTTTTCAGTTTCTTTTCCACTGTCATTTATTACAAGGTATGGAATAGAGTTCCCCGTGCTATACAGTAGGTCCTTATTGTTTATCTGTTTTATGTATAGTAGTAGTATGTATCTGTTAATCCCAAATTGCAAGTTTATTCCTGACTCCCCCACCCCTTTCCCTGCTGGGTCCATGTAGTAGTTCAATATTTAGTTTTTTAATGAATCTCCATCAATTTTCTATGTCTGCTTTGTAAATACGTTCATTTTTATCATTTTTTAAAAGATTCTACCTCTTAGTGATATCCTCTGATGTTTGTCTTTGTCTGCCTTACTTCCGTTAGTATAATCATCTCTAGGTCCTTCCATGTTGTGGCAAATGGCATCATTTCATCCTTTTTTGTGACTGAGTAATATTCCATTACGTGTATATGTGGTGTGTCCTCTGTCGATGGACATTCAGGTTGCTTCCATGTCTTTTCTCCTGCAAATAGTGCTACAGTGAACCCTGGGGTGCATGTATCTTTTTGAATTGTGGCTTTCTCCAGATTGATGCCCAGGAGTGGACT
This sequence comes from Sus scrofa, assembly GCF_054392235.1. NCBI lineage: Eukaryota > Metazoa > Chordata > Mammalia > Artiodactyla > Suidae > Sus > Sus scrofa. The sequence goes on from NC_139392.1 coordinate 71,166,061, forward strand.
TGCTGGGTCATGTGGTAGTTCGATACTTAGTTTTTTATTGAATCTCCATACTTTTGCCATAGTGGGCTGCACCAATGTATAAACCAATTTTAGCCTTAAAGAGTAGGTCTGTGGGGGGTGCCAGATGGTGGAAAGCAGGTAGGGGCCCACTGGGGAACTAGGAGAGCGGCCCCGCCCCCCTGAGCAGACCATGGCCGCCTTCCTTTTGACTCCCTGGTACCTGGAGTGCCCATCTTTGAAAGTTAGGTAGAAGAAGTAAAAATGCTAATAAGTCAAGAATCAGATCACATTTTGTAGCAGCATAATGTAACCTTTCGAAGCATTCAGCCGTAATTTGCTCTATTGCTTCTTTCTGACACATAAAAGTAACACATACTCATGATCCAAAGTACAAGGCAAAGTAGAAAAAACTTCCAAGAGGAAAAGAGAAGTCACGCACAATTCCCTCCACCTAAAGTTGTAACCATTACTAATATCTTGGGATCTTTCTACCCAAATCCTTTTACCTCAGTGCCTCACTGACACACATTTACAGATATGGAACCGTTATGCATGTATATGGCAGTCGAGGAAACACTGTGTAAATAGAATTGTAAAAAAATCCTTTGGGTTTTTTTCCGCTAATGAGACAGGGGAACAATGTGGTTGAGAGTGCATGCATTCGGACAGACCTGAATTTTTTAAAAATCCTATTTGTATTAAAGTTCCATCTCGGAGTTCCCATGGTGGCTCAGTAGGTTAAGAACCTGACTGGTGTCCGTGAGGATTCAGAATGGATCCTTGGCCTCACGCAGTGGGTTAAGGATCTGGAGTTGCTGTAAGCTGTGGCATGGGTCTCAGATGCGGCTCAGATCCAGCTGTGGTGTAGGCCGGCAGCTGCAGCTCTGATTGGACCCCTAGCCTGGGAATTTCCATGTACTGCAGGTGCAGCCCCAAAAAGGAAAAAAAAAAAAAAATTCCATTTCAAATGTTGTTCCAGCTGTGGGAACTTTCCAAGTGTGGAGATTCTTCTAGAGTTGAACCTCTCGGTGCTTCTAGAAGGCTGTATGGTACCAAAGTTAGGAGTCCAGATGCATCCCTAAGCTCCCCAGGCTCATCTCCTGCTTTATCCTTTCTTAGCTCTGCATCCTTGGGGGAGTTACCTAATCGCTCTAAGGTACCAAGTGCTCCTCCGTGGGGATGTGTAATTATGGTACCTACCTCATAAGGGCTATTGAGAGGGTGAGAAGGGTTAATCCATGAAGAATACTTTAAATAGTGCTCAGCTAGCGTCAGCTTTTATTACACAGAACATGCTTCATCGGGCTTAGTTATTTGGGTGTTGCCGTCATCTTCTAGGAAAGCATGGATGTCATCTTGACCGTCTTAGTCATCACTGTAAACCTGATTCCAGTGCCAAGCCTGTGGTAGGTGTTCAGTCTGAGCCTAACTGCTTTGCATTGAAAGTTGCACGAGAGCAGGAGGCTGCTTGAGGTAATGGCAAACCTAAGATTTTATTGCTGAGACTTCAGGGTTATTGGAAGTATCAATCCCTTAAGTTTACCATACTAAAGGCAACTCAAAGTTTTTATTAACTTTTTATTTTAAGACAGTTTTCAAAGTCCCCTGGTGGCTCAGAAGCTTAAGGATGTGGTATTGTCACGGCTGTGGCTCAAGTTTGATCCCTGGCCCAGGAGCTTCTGCATGTTGTGGGCGCAGTCAAAAAAATACAGTTTTCAATTTGCAGAATTACCGTGAATATCACTGGTCAGAATAGCCATCGTCAAAAAGTCTACAAGTAACAGGAGTTCCTGTCGTGGATCAGTGGTTAACAAATCTGACTAGGAACCATGAGGGTGCGGGTTCGATCCCTGGCCTTGCTCAGTGGACATTGCCGTGAGCTGTGGTGCAGGTCGCAGATGCGTCTCAGATCCCGTGTTGCTGTGGCTCTGGCCGTAGGCTGGTGGCTACAGCTCAGATTAGACCCCTAGCCTGGGAACCTCCATATGCCGCATGTGTGGCCCTAGAAAAAGACAAAAAAAAAAAAAAAGTCTACAATTAAGAAATGCTGGAGGGGATGTGGAGAAAAGGGAACCCTCCTACACTGTTGGTGGGAATGTAAATTCGTACAACCACTGTGGAAAAGAGTATGGAAGTTCCTCAGAAAACTAAATATAGATCTACCATGTGATTCATCAATCCCACTCCTGAATATCAGGACAAATTAATTAAAGATACATGCACCCCCTATGTTCATTGCAGCATTATTCACAATAGCCAAGAAAGGGAAACAACCTAAATGTCCATTGAAAGATGGATGGATACAGAGATGTGGTATATGTGCACAGTGGAATACTACTCATCCATAAAAAAGAACAAAATAATGCCATTTGCAGCAACATGGATGCAATTAGAGGCTCTCATACTAAGTGAAGTAGGTTAGAATGAGAAAGGCAAATGCCAGATGATATCACTTATATGTGCCACAAATGAACCTGTCCACACAACAGAAACAGACTCACAGACATGGAGAGCAGACTTGTCCAGGGGGGACGGGAGGGAGTGGGATGGACTGGGAGTTGGGGGTTGGTAGATGCAAACTCTTATAGAATGGACAAGCAATGAAGTCCGTCTGTATAGCACAGGGAACTATATCCAATCACTTAAGATAGAACATGATGGAAGGTAATAAGAGAAAGAGAATGTATATGTATATACACACATATATATATTTGTATGTATGACTGGTCGCTTTGCTGTATAGCAGAAATTGACAGAACATTATAAATCAACTATAATAAAAAAGTTTTAAAACATAAAAAAATTACTATGAATACAATACAGAGAGTTCTCATATGACCAACACTGTGTGACCTGTGTATTCACATCTTCTGTCAGTTTGGTGTATTTGCACCATGATGACCCAGTACTGAAACATCATATATACAGATATGAAATGTGTTACTTAAATTCCATTTACATGGTGAATTCAGCTCCTTCTGGGGGCTGATTATTAGAGCAGGGTTGTGCATTTTGGCAAAAGGGACCCAGAAGTTCATCTTGGGTTTGTTGTTGCCCTGGAAATGTTGAAAGGAATGAATTTGTTCTGGCATCTTGGACTGTTTTGGACACAGTTTCCAGCGGGGTACTTGTTTTTATATACTAACCGAAATAGTACTGATGTCAGCGTAGGTTGCATTTGGAAGATAGAAGGGAAGATGGAAATTTATCTTTGACCTTGACCAAAGGTTGGCCACGCAGATGGGCAGAGATGATCAGAAAGTAGAAATCAGTGTGTGTGCGTGGGATTCCCATTTGTGCATTTTTCCCTCCATACCCAACTCATTCATTCACTGATTCATTCATTCAGCAGATCTTTATTCGGTGCCTACCCCATGCAAGACACGGTTCTTGGGGCTGGAGATACAGCAAAGAACAAAGCAGACGAAACCAGGTTGTCAGGGAGCTTACATACTGGTGGTGTAGACAGACTTTACACAGATCAGTGTGTGTCAGGGCTGATGAATGCTTTGAAAAAGCATAAAGTGGAGTCAGGTGATACGAAATGGTGCATGAGAGATGTTCCAGAAAGACCTCTTTGGCTTGACATCTCAACAGAGACACAGATATATATTTGACTGAAAGTATACCTACAACATGGAAGTTCTCTTTGGAATGAAGCTCGTTCAGTGAAAATCAGTGCAAACCATTTCTGGAGTAGTTTTCGTACAACCATGTCTGTAATCTGCTCTGGGAACTTAATCGTCAGCAAAATGCACCATCCCCACTTTCAAGGAATTCCCCACGTTGAATGGGAATAGAGTGTTCATCAATTAAAAGTAAATCAGGAGTTCCCGTCGTGGCGCAGTGGTTAACGAATCCGACTAGGAACCATGAGGTTGCGGGTTCGGTCCCTGCCCTTGCTCAGTGGGTTAACGATCCGGCGTTGCCGTGAGCTGTGGTTGCAGACGCGGCTCGGATCCCGCGTTGCTGTGGCTCTGGTGTAGGCCGGTGGCTACAGCTCCGATTCGACCCCTAGCCTGGGAACCTCCATATGCCGCAGGAGCGGCCCAAGAAATAGCAACAACAACAACAACAACAACAACAACAAGACAAAAAAAAAAAAAAAGTAAATCATTTCATGACAAACTGCGAGGCATGCTGGCAAGGAAGGGCACAGGTTGCTGTGAAGCGCAAGAGAGGAAGAGAGGAAGCCAGTCTCCTTGAGTGGTCAGCGAGGGCTTCCTGGAAGAAGGGACACTTAAACTGAGAGGCAACAGAAGAGGGGAAATGAACGGAAGTGAATAGGGCTTGGGAGGAAGGCCAGGGATGCTGGGTACTAGGAGCCAGGGAGAACTGCGAGAATTACCTGCAGGCACAGCAATAGCTGGAATGTCAGTTACATAAGGCTCCGAGGAGGTTCTCAATCACATGACACCATCACAGTCTGGGAGATGGATATTTTTATTATCATTATAAATACCCAGCGGGTGGTAGCAAATGAAACTAAATTCATCTGAAAAAGACCATCCAGTTGACTTGCCTGGACTTTTTTGGAATGTAGCGCGTACATTAGATTTTGCAAAGATAAACTAGAAGGTGCTATGATGTATCGAATGTCTTTCTTTCTTTTTTTTTTTTTCTCTTGTGGCTGCCCCACAGCACATGGAGTTCCCGGGCCAGGGATCAGATCCAAGCTGCCGTTGTGACCTGCGCCACAGCTGTGGCAACGCTGGATCCTTAACCTGCTGTGCTGGGCCAGGGATCAAACCTGCGACCCAGCAGTCCCAATACACCACCAATCCTGTTGCGCCACATTGGCAACTCCTGATATATTGAATGTCTGACTCTTTGTTCAAAAAACCATAAAAGAAAAGAAATAGATTGCCTGACAATGTTTTAAAAATGATCATGTTAATAAGAAAAAAAATGAATTCTTTTTTAGGAAGACATTTTATAACTCAAAGCATAAAAGGTTCTATTTTTTTTCCCTTCTTTAAAAAACCAGCATTAAGGGAAATTTTAGAAGAGACGTTGAATTATATTATACATTATGGTTCTTAGAGGCAAAATAGCCTTTGGGGCATGTTTTTTAATCTAATAAAATGAATTATCTTTGTTTAAAGCTTTGCCTCTAGTACATTCAGTTACTTAAGGTTGTGTATCATCTTTTAAGACTGTTTTGATATGACACGCTCAAAGTCCAATGACTTTATAAAGGCTGAACAATGCTTTTGCTAAGGATGCAAAAATGCGTAATCTCTGGCTTTAAAAATGTTTCTACCTTTTTAGGAAAATCAAGATGTGATTATGGAGTGGTGTCAAATGAAGGGCTTATTACAATGGTGATGGATAATGATGCGGCGGGGCGCGGGCGCATTGGGTGGTGGGAGTTTCTTGGACTCTTCAAATCACATTTGGATTTTGACCTTTCCACACGGGTAGACAGCAGACCTTGTCTCACGACAACTGCAGATTCAGTTTCATATTTTCATTAGTTAAAACAACATGCCCCCCAAGTTCCTATTATTATTTAAATTCTTTTTTCCGAAGCTTCCAAATTTTGATCAACTTTAAAATTCAGGACCATTTTGTTTGTATATTTCTCATCCTTTCTTTATTATGAAAGTAATTTGTGCTGAGTTTAGCAAACGGGGAAATACAGGAAAGTAAAAAAAGACAAATAAGTAACATCATGCCTAGCATGTCACTATAGCCCATGAAAAGGATATTTTTAATGCAAATAGTTTTATTTTTTCAGATTGTAAAAATAATATATACTTCACGTAGAAAAGGAAGATAATATATAATGAAATAACCACTGATAGGGTATGGAGTTATTCCTGCTGTGTGTGACTCCTCTTGTGAAACTTCAGCTCAGATCAGTGTCACGATGGACTCTGGGAAGGGCTCAGGGATACACGTTAGAGGATTGTTCAGTAAGTAAAAAACAAATAATTCTTCAAAGTAGCTGCATCTTGAAAATCTTGGGCTTTCCCATGTGATAATATTCTGACATTTCAAACTGGCTACTTTCATAGTTTTAGTTGTGGCGTTGAGGGTCTTACTCTGAAAGAGAACTGAATGTTTAAGAATAGTGTGCCACTGGAGTTCCCGTCATGGCTCAGTGGTTAACGAATCCAACTAGGAACCATGAAGTTGTGGGTTCAATCCCTGACCTTGCTCAGTGGGTTAAGGATCTGGCATTGCTGTGAGCTGGGGTGTAGGCTGGCGGCTACAGCTCTGATTGGACCTCTAGTCTGGGAACCTCCACATGCCATGGGAGCGGCCCAAGGAAAGACAAAAAGACAAAAAAAAAAAAGCAATAGGGTGCCATGGAGTTCCCGCTGTGGCACAGTAGGATTGGCAGCGTCTCTGCAGCAGCAGCACGCAGGTTCCATTCCCAGACCGGCACAGTGGGTTAAAGGATCTGGCATTGCCATGTAGGTTGCATCTTCGGATAGGATTTGATCCCTGGCCTGGGAACTCCATATGCTGTGAGTTGGCCAAAAGGAAAAAAAAATAATAATAATAATAGTCTGCTAAACATAGTTATTGCAAAGTTATTTAACCAGTAATTCATATTAATTAAAGAGAATTTTGCAAAGAAATAGAACAAAAAGGTAAGCACACAACTCCTTAGAGATTGTATTTTAATATCCTTCCTTACTTTGTGGATGCACATATTGGAGTGTGTGTGTGTGTGTGTGTGTGTGTGTATTTTTACCCCAAATTATTTCATATTACGTGTGTAATCCTACCCACATAGGATTCTTTTCCTCATTAAGTTGAGTGCTGTGTACCTTTCTCCATTTTGCTCAACACAGTTTTCAATTAGGACTTTCAGTGGCTGTATAGTGTTTGATTTTATAGTAGTACTGTAGTTTAAGCAATTTTTACCGTAAAAACCATTGTTAAGGACACTTTTTTCCATTATCACAAGGAGCGCAATGGGGAACCTTGATGTGAGATCATTGCCTGGAGATACATGTCTAGAAGTTGAACTTTTTAGCAGGAAGAGTAGGGATATTTTTAAAACTTGCATTATTGCCAACTTATCCTCCCGGAACAGTGGATACACAACCCCCACATTTTCCTTCACCTCGTCGTCGTCACCCCTGAATCTTATCGTTCTTTTAAATTCTTGCCTACCTAAGAGGCAAAGAAAGTGTGTATTGGCTTTCGTTTCCCTGTGCACTGGTCACCTTGACGTCGTATTTTTTACAAGTCTTCGTGGAAAACCCGGAGGCACAATCTGTTGGATGATGAGCCCAAGCCCAAGTAGCAAGCACGACAGCGGAGACTTCAGGTTCTCACGGTAGAGAAGAGGAAAGGGAGCTCGGAAATTCAGAACTTGTTTGTATTTCCTTTACATCGAGATGGGTAGACATGCCGCTCAGCTGGCACCATGATATACCACTAACCACCTACCTAATTTCTGAATCTACATTCCGTATTCATTGAGCAGTAACTTTTTTTTTTTCTTTTGGCCGTGCCAGCAGCATGCAGAAGTTCCCAGGCCAGGGATCGAACCTGTACCACAGCTATCACCAGAGCCACGGCAGTAACAATGCCATATCCTTGACCCTCTGAGCCACCAGGGAACCCCTGAGTAGTAATTATTTGAATGGGGGGAGGTTATGTGATTTGCCATAAAAAGATTTAGGTAGAGGCACACTCTTACATTTAGAATGGATAAGCAATGAGATGCTGCTGCACTGCACAGGGAACTTTGTCCAGTCTCTTGGGTAAGAACATACTATCTTCCATCATAGAACATGTGGAAAATGTTGGAAGATAGTATGAGAAAAAGAACATATATACATGTATGACTGTGCTGTACACCAGGAATTAGTACAACACTATAAATCAACTATCTTTAATAAAAAAAAAATTGAAATCTTAGGGAAAATGTCTTTCATTTCCAAAATTTAGTTTTTGCACATTTTGAAGGAATAGAGACTCGTATAACTAGAGGACCTTCAGGATCTCTTGACCAGAATTTACGTATTTGGAATCTAAGACAGAGAAAGGTACACTGGCTTGGTTCAAGTCAGAGGTCATTGCAGAGCTCCAGTGTATGTTTGTTGGTCTAGGACCTTGGCCTTGCCACTTGTAAAGGGGACCATGTCACCCTGCCAGGAAGGATGTCAACTTCTCCTCTTCCACCATCCAGGACACCCACGATGTAGACAGTGTTTAGGTCAAAACAACTGAACAAGCTGAAAAATTCCCTTTTGGTGAAGATGGTATTGGGACTGGGGCATCGGGTAGCAAGGAGACCCTTGTGGAAAGTTTCTTTAACTGATAGCATCACCTTTTAAATGTTAGTCTCTCCCTAGGGTTTCTTTTCTTCTCCCATTTAGCTCTTCTAAGAATTCCATTTTTATGTGTACGTAATTCTTAGGAATCATAGATGACATATTTATTTTCCCTGTGTTTCCCGGCACTTGATGTGGCTCGCCCTGCCTCTGCTCTTTTCTGTGCCCACAAAGGTGGTAGTCCTGACCCACTGCCTATAAGAGATGTGGGTCTCCTTTCGGGGGCAGGGAGATGGTTTCAGGGGAGTCATACCTCCGTGGACGAGGTTTCCATCTACGGTCCTTGAATAAAGTTCTCATGTGCAATAAATGCCTCACATGGGTTTTGATCCTATGACCTTATTCTGAGGGTAGTTTTCCCAGACAGGCTGATGATTGGGTATAATGGGGCCATGGTCAGGGTCACAGGTTGGGTTCTCTGGAAGGCAGACTCTGCGACAGAGTTGAGTAGACTTTCTTAGGTTTAGTGTATTTTTTAGAGAGTACACTTGGAGGCAGCACTGGTGGAAGGGCGTGGTGATGGGAAAGGAGGCAGGCGAGGTTGTGATGCAGTCAGCGCCTGAGATCTTTGGACAAGTTTTCTTGTGACTTATACAAACAAAAAAAGGACAGTTGCCCTTATGATGATGGTGAGTTTTTTGGGTTTTTTTTCTTTTTCTGGCCAAACCTGCAGCATGTGGAAATTCCCAGGCTGAGGATCGAATTGGAGCTGTAGGAGCAGGCTTGGGCCAGAGCCACAGCAACGCCAGCTCCAAGCTGCATCTGTAACCTATGCCACAGCCTGCAGCAACAGTGGATCCTTCACCTACCGAGTGAGGCCAGGGATTGAACCCGCATCCTCACAGACACAGTACCCGGTTCTCAACCCACTGAGCCAAAATGGAAACTGTGGGATAGTGACTTTTACTTCATTGGTTTAACTCTGAGAATTGGCATTTGTTCAGTAGGAGCACTGTTCACCTCTAGGGTGTTTACATACAAAACAAATACAGAGAGATAGAGTGAGGTGCCGCTTTAATATTGAGCCCAAGTCTCCATCATTAATAGGTTTTCCGAGAGGAGGTGGTTTCCTGGAGGAATTCTTTTTTTTTTTTTTTTAATTTTTTTTATTTTCCCACTGTACAGCAAGGGGATCAGGTTATCCTTACATGTATACATTACAATTACATTTTTCCCCCACCCTTTCTTCTGCTGCAACATGAGTATCTAGACAAAGTTCTCAATGCTATTCAGCAGGATCTCCTTGTAAATCTATTCTAGGTTGTGTCTGATAAGCCCAAGCTCCCGATCCCTCCCACTCCCTCCCCCACCCCCTCCCATCAGGCAGCCACAAGTCTCTTCTTAACACTTTATCCCCTCTTGGGGGGAAGACTGACTCCAGGTTGCTCTTTCCTTCTGACTATGGCTTAAAAATCTTGGGCCCCACACATACCCTTCTTCCAGTGGGATTTTGGGTCAGTGGTCACACATGGAAAAAGGGACATGGGTCAGATATGTCCAGGAAGGCTTGTCCATTGTACGTGGTCAGGCTGGTCATGCCACTTGGCTCCTACGCAAGAGACCTGCTAAGGTCTGGCATGTGGGACTTGAAATTGACTTCTCCCTCTGGTTGGTCTAAAGGGAGAGTCGTGTCTTTCCAGTCAATCTCGCTGGAGGAGGCAACTTTGTTGATGGCCATAGTCCTGTTCAGAGATCTTTTGCTGAAGATCACCTGAAGCGGGTGTAAACAGCTGTGTGGCATCCCTAGACCTGGTTTTGAAAGATCATCTGGTGGTGGAGCAGAGAACGTGTGGGAAAAGTGCTCAGTGGAAGCAGCAGCACTTTCCTTAGAAGGAGAAGGGAAACCAGGTGCGGGGTGGTGATGCGGATGTCATGAAACGGGGCCGTGGAAGTGAAGGTAAAAAAAAAAAAAAATAGACGGATTTGCAGAATTTATTTATTTATTTTTTGTTTCTTTTTTAGGGCCACACCTGTGGCATATGGAAGTTCCCAGGCTAGGGATCCAATTGGAGCTGCAGCTGCCAGCTACGCCACGGCTACAACAATGCCAGATCCGAGCCGCGTCTGCGACCTACACCACAGCTCACGGCAATGCCGGATCCTTCACCCACTGAGCAAGGCCAGGGATCGAACCTGCATCCTCATGGATGCTAGTCAGCTTTGTTACCACTGAGCCACAACCAGAACTCCCAATTTTCAGATTTTAAAAGGAAGAATGGACAGTGCTGGGTCGCTAGCTCATTGCCAAGTGCTTTTTATATTCCTCTGCCCGTTTGGCAGTTGAAATGACTCTCTAGAAAAGTAGAGCGGGACTGCTTCTTTGTATTTTATGGGTGAGGAAACGACGGTTCAGAGATGATAAATGACGTGTCCAATGACGGAGCTGGTAAAGGGACTAGAACTTGACACCAGTTGCCCTTTTGCTGCTTCTTTCACAATCTTGTGCTTCTTGTTTCAGTGATGGAGGGAGGTTGGGTGAAAGTTAAACACCACCTTACCTACTTTTCTTGGTCTCCACATGTTAAAAGAATCAGTGCTCTAATGCAAATACCTGGTGCATGTAAGATACCTAGTCTTGGGGCAAGGATCCAGGATCTCAAATACTGAATCCTGGATACCTCCTTTCCCTGTCCACAGCCTACTTCCCCTGATGCCTGGTGGGTGCAGAGGCAGAGAGCAAGGCCAAAGGCGTACTGGATTACTTAGCTGGGACGCGAAGGCCAAACCCCAGTGGATTTGACAACTAGAACCTCCAAAGATTCTTTGTCTGTACCAAGTGGCTTCATTTTTTAAATTTTGTTAAAAAAAAAAAAACTTGTTGAGGTAAAATTCACATAACCTCGAATTAACCATTTTAAAGGGAACAGTTCAGTGGCCTTCAGTACGTTTATCCTGTTGGTCAGCTACTGTCTTTACCCAGTTCCAACACATTTCCAACCCTCCAAAACAAAACCCTCCTTCCCCATAAAACTGTTCCTACCCATCCTAGCCCCTGGCAGTCATTAGCCTGCCTTCTGTCTCCATGGATTTATCTGTTCTTGATATTTGCTATACATGGAATCATACAATATGTAACCTATTGTGTCTGCCTTCTTTCATTTAGCATGATGTTTTGGAGGGTCATCCACACTGTAGTATGAATGAATACTTTGTTCCTTTTTATGGCTTAATAATATTCCATTGTAAGGATGTACCACAATTTGTATAACTGTTGTTGATAGACATTTGGGCTGTTTCCACCTTTTGGGCATTGTAACCAGTGCTGCCACAACCATGCATGTGTGTGTACTTGTTTAAGCAGATGTGTTAATTCTTTTGGATACATATCTAGGAATAGAATTGTGAGATCATATGATAATTCAGTTGTAACTTTTGAGGAACCACCACACTGTTTTTACTAGGGGACAAGCCATTATAACATTCCTACCACTGATGTACAAGTGTTTTTTCATTTTCCCCCTACCCTTTCTGCCACATGTTTTTTTCTGTTTGTTTGTTTTTAATTATAGTAGTCCTTATAGAAAGTGTTAAGTATAAAGTCCCAGTGTGGGAAGTAGGAATAGACGGCATGATGATTGTTCATTTTACAGCAATGGCTGATTCCAAGTTTGTCCGAAGATAGTTCAATTGGGAAATAAAATTTGCTTCCTTCTTTTTCTTTTTCTTTTTTTGTTTTTTTGTTTTTTACGGCTGCACCTGTGGCATATGGAGGTTCCCAGGCTAGGGATCCAATCAGAGCTGCAGCTGCTGGCCTGCACGGCAGCCACAGCAACACAGGATCCGAGCTGCATCTGCGATCTATACCACAGCTCATGGCAATGCCGGATCTTTAACCCACTGAGCAAGGCCAGGGGTCAGACCTGCATCCTCATGGATGCAAGTCATGTTCGTTAACTGCTGAGTCGCAACAGGAACTCCTAACCATTTTTAACCATAGAGCTTTACATTCAGTATTGAGAGATCTGCATGTAGGCTGATGATCAGTATGTTTATAGTCTCTGAATTTTATTTTTTTCCCTTGAATTTAAAAACATATGGCTAAGTTTAAGACAAGGTATTTCTCAGAATTCCCATTGTGGCTCAGCTGGTTAAGGACCCAATGTTGTCTCTGTGAGAATGCGGGTCCGATCCCTGACCTTGCTTGGTGGGTTGAGCATTTGGCATTGCTGCAAGCTGGAGTGTAGGTCACAGCTGTGGTTCTGATTCAACCCCTGGCCTGGGAACATACATATGCTGCAGGTGTGGGTGTTAAAATAAAAAGAAGATGGCAAGGTGTTTCTTTTTTATTAGATCACTCCAGATTTCTGATTGTGGGAGGCATCCCCTTGAGGTAGAAAGGAAACAAGGTCCACCTTATTTTACCAGCTACTGTGGGAGGAAAAGAGACCTCTAAGCAGATGGATTCTTGAAGGACTCTAGAAAGAATCCCTTCTGGAACTCAGGACTGCAGGCCCCGTCTGGCCTCGTGAGCTCCCCACTCCAGCAGAGAGGGTGGGTGTTTCACCCCCGAGGGACCCACTCCTGGCCTTTCTACTTGAAGGTGGGATGAGTCTGCAGACAAGAGAGGAGGGTTTGTAGGAAGGAAGCCAAGGCTTTCTGGCCAAACAGGTCAAGTCTTAGACTCATTCCTTTTTATGCAGTCAAAATTTGTAAATGAGGAGTTCCTATTGTGGTTCAGCGGGTTAAGAACCTTATTACTTTTGAAGAGGATGCAGCTTGATCCCTGGCCTTGCTCAGTGGGTTAAGGATCCAGTGTTGGTGTGAGCTGTGGTATAGATTGCAGATGCAGCTTGGATCCCATGTTGCTGTGGCTGTGACCTAGGCCAGCAGCTGTAGCTCCACTTCGACCCTGAGCCTGGGAATTTTCATATGCCGCAGGTGTAGCCATAAAAAGAAAAAGAAAAAAAGATTTGTGAATCATCTGTTATGCGCCAGGCGTGCTTCTAGGTGCTCATGATACATCAGGGACTCATTGACTTTCATGAGCTTTCATGCTGGTAGGGAGAGAAAGACATTGAACAATTAAACCTGATAAGTAAATTACAGAGTTTGATAGAAGATGATAAGTTCTATGGAAATAAAAGAAAAAAATAGCACACAGTAAGAAGGTTATGGAGTGCTGGAGGGGGACAGTTTGAAGTACTCAGTAGGATAGTGGGCAGACCCTTTGGAGAAGCAGGCAGTTGAGCTCAGACTGGAAAGAGTTGGGCATGAGGGATTTTCTGAAACAGAGGCTTTACCCAGATGGTCAGAGATCCTCACTGCTCTGGTTCTCCTGGTAGGTGCCATCTTAGTCCCCACTTGTCAGGCTTTTTTTTTTTTTTTTCTTTTTAATTGGAGCATAGTTGATTTACAATGTTGTATTAGTTTCAGGTATACAGCACAGTGATTCATATATACTTTATATATTCAGTTAAATATATAAAGTATATATACATGTGTGTATATAGATATAGATTCATACTTTTTCAGATTCTTTTCCATTATCGGTAACTATAAAATAGTGCATATAGTTCCCTGTATAGTAGGTCCTTGTTGTTTATCTGTTTTATATACAGTAGTGTGCATCTGTTAATCCCAAACTCCTAATTTGTCCCTCACCACCTCCCCTTTGGTAACTATAAATTTGTTTTCTCCATTTGTGAGTCTGTTTCTTTTTTGTAAATAAGTTCATTTATATCATTTTTTTTTTAAGATTCCATGTATAAGCGATAGCATACAGTACTTGTCTTTCTCCGTCTGATTTACTTCACTCAGTATGATCATCTCTCGGTCCATCCATGTTTCTGCAAATGGCATTAGTTCATTCTTTTTCAGGACTGAGTAATATTCCATCCCATATACACACCACATCTTCTTGATCCATTCCTCCATTGATGGACGCAGTCATCTTTTGACATGTCTCTGTCTGTCCCACCTCGCTCAGCACACACACAGGTCTTTCTAGTTATTACAGATGATCAGCAGTGGGGAAGACCAGGTACCCTGGAGCCTTGAGTAACTCTGGGTTCCTAGGACACAGGAAGCCAGGTGTGAGTGAACAAAAAAGCTCTACAGTTTAACTCAGAGGGAGACTCGAGTTGTAAAGACCTGTAAGCTGTAGCTAGGTTTGCTAGGGATTTTTTTTTTAATGTCTCCTCTGGAAGGAACTTCTAGAAGATTTTGAACATATTTACAGCTCAGAGTTCAGATCAGGTGTAATTCTCAGATATGCCCTGTGTTTCTGGTGTTGTCTCCTGAGGGCCCCAACAAAGGCTCCAACCTGGCCAGGTGTCTCTGGGCAGTGTTGTCGTTTTGAGGCAGGAGACCACAGCAGGGCGTGGGGGAATGTGCCGATAATGTGTGTGTTTCGTGTCTTCGTGGGGAGACTTGCCCTTGAACGAGGAGAATCGGAATCATTTTGACTCAGAGACTACATCCAGCTTCGATCCCTTCAAGCCTTTGGCCATCATCCTGTACTGAAGTCTGTGTTTTCTGAAATGCACATCCCCGTAATTCTGCTTTTTGCAGCCCCAATCAGTGATGGCTGATTTCGAGACTGTGAGAAGACCATTCCTTTTGGAAATAGAATTTGCTTCCTGTTTCAAGGGCGTAGTAGCTTTGCCTTCAGCATTTAGGGAGCTTCAAGGAGGCTGATGACCTGCACGTTGATAGTCTCTAAATTTTATTTTATTTTGAATTTAAAAATATATGGCCCAGTGTAATGAAGCCAAGATGTTGCTTTAAATATTGTTTCTTTAAATATCCTGCTATTGCCAAGGAGCATTGAAGATCGTCTCTGGAATAGTTTCCCCAAATGTAATGGGGTTTGCTCTTTTTCACTTTGGTTATTTTAGGCAGTCATTAAACAATTGTTAGCCAGTTTAGTAAGTTTATATAAAACTGCATATTTGGAGGCTTTAAATGCCACAGGAGAAGTTCCAGTGTAAACAGAGAACAGAATCAGTGCTTCAGACGGAAGCGCCTGGCTCAGTACCTCCTTCCAGTGAAGGAAACACTCACACATACAAGGCCACAAACACAAGCCCCCCTCGTCCTAGCAGTTAAAGACACATCTGGGGTGATGCATCGCTTTCGGGTTAGCGGGAGGGGCCCAGGGCCAGGTCCCGTTTCTAGGTCCCCCCTGGGTCAGCCAGATTCGCTTTGTTCTGTGGTCACAGATGATGTGTCAGACCCTGGTAAATGTCTCATAAAAGCATTCCACTCATCAAGGGAGTGTGGCTCATGAGCTGCTGGCTCCCAGCCAGAGGGATGCGCCACCACCCTCGGGGCAGGCGTGCCAAGAATGTTCTCTGTTCAGTGGCCGAGGGTGGCAGAAGCGCCTCTGGCTTAGAGTGACACCTGCCTCTGGTGACGCGCTTTGGAGCTCACTCCCAACTGTGACAACTGGCTCGGAGGGGGATCAGCTTTTCCCAGGGCTGCTGCTGAATAAGGAACGAGGCGGAAAAGTTGCCACTGCTTCCTGTGTCACCTTAATCCATAAACTTGAATTTACCACGAGCGTCCTTCCTCTGGGACAGGGCATGCTCTTCCTCGTTCATTAATTAAAGTGCGGGTGTGCTCTCGAGGACGAGTTTTAATCTGTGCTCTCTGCCCTGCCTGTGAAAAAGTTCCTGGTTTCTAGCTACTACTCGTCACAATTTAAATAAGAGTAGCCGTAGTTAACAGTAGTAACAACTGACACTTTCTGAGCACTTCCTACGTGCCAGGCTTGCTTTTGCAAATTTTACATGGATTATCTCATTTGATCCTCCAAGTAAGCCTGACCAAGGGAGGCTGTGATTAATATGACCATGTTTATTGTACATGTGACGCAGAGAGATTCAGCTGCTTAAAATCCCATCATTCATTGTAAAGTTTCTCATCCCGGTCCCCTCTGCAGCATAGCTGCAGCAATGACCAGAACACATTTTCGAGTGTGTGTTTTGTGAAAGCAGATGGCCTTTGTCTGATGTCATCTCATCCCAGGGGTGTCTAAAACTCACCTCTCTGGGAGTTCCCATGGTGGCTCAATGGCTGAAGAATCTGATTCGTATCCATGAGGATGCGGGTTCCATCCCTGGTCTTGCTCAGTGGGTTCAGGATCCAGCGTTGCCACAAGATGCAACGAAGGTCACAGATCCGGCTCAGATCTGGTGTGGCTGTGGCGGTGGCGTAGGGTGCATCTGTAGCTCCAATTTGACCCCTAGCCTGGGAACTTCCATACGCCACAGGTGTGGCCCTAAAAAGAAAAAATAAAACTCACTTTCCTAACAGTGGGAGACCCTATCTCTTGTGCCCCCTCTGTGAATGAAATGCCTTTGTATGTGTGGCCCACTTTGTTCTGCAAATAATTTGGGAAGGCTTTAGAATAATCATCTTCCAGGGAGTAAAGCTTAAATGACCAATTTCTCAGAATTTCCATCCTGGCGCAGCGGAAACGAATCCGACTAGGAACCATGAGGTTGCGGGTTCGATCCCTGGCCTCACTCAGTGGGTTAAGGATCCGGCGTTGCTGTGAGCTGTGGTGTGGGTCACAGATGCGGCTCGGATCTGCCGTTGCTGTGGCTGTGGTGTAGGCCAGCAGCTGTAGCTCCATTTGGACCCCTAGCCTGGGAACCTCCATATGCCTCAGGTGTGGCCCTAAAAAGACAAAAAAAAAAAGGCCAATTTCTCTACATTCCTGGTGTTTCCAGTACAGAGGCTTTTGCTTCCATCCTCTTCTGAGCCTTTCTTGCTTTTCCTGATTTAAGGACGCTCTATTATGATTTTCCCCTCCCCCTCTCTTTCCTTCTCTCTTTTCATTCCTTGTAGGGCACCCCATTCTGCCTTTTAGCCACGTGGGCGTTGCCTCCTGTAAGGATCCTGACATTAGGTGGTCATTTTAAGAGCTCTTAGAGGGCGGGGTCTGTGTCTTACTCATCTTTGCTCAGCCAGCACCTAGCGGGGAGCCTGGCAGATGGGGCACAGGCAGTACATGTTTACTGAGGGAGCAGATCCCTTCCTTCCCATCCCTTCTTTTCCTCTGCCAATAACCTACTCCAGACACTATTATTTCATGCCAAAGGCACATATATCAGTGAGAATGTCGTTGCCTGCAAGTAACAGCAAAGACGACTCAGCCTGGCTTAGGCCAGGAGGACTTTTATTGGCTGACACAACTGCAAGTCCAGAGACAGAGCAGGCCCCCAGGTGGACTTAATCCAAGCACTCCGGCATTTGCTTCCTTCTTTCTTCCTTCCTCTCTCCTTCCCTCCCTCTTTCTTTCTCTCTTTCTCTCTCTCTTTCTTTCTTTCTTTCTTTCTTTCTCCCTTCCTTCCTTCCTTCCTTTTTCTTTTTCTTTCTCCTTCCTTCCTTCCTTTTTCTTTATTTCTTTTTCTTTCTCCTTCCTTCCTTTCTTCCTGCCTTCCTCCTTTCTCTCTCTCTTCTTTCTTTCTTTCTCTCTCTCTTTCTTTCTTTCCCTCTCTCTCTCTCTCTCTCTCTTTCTCTCTTTCCCTCCTTCCCTCTTTCATCCTTTCCTTGCTTCCTCCCTCCCTCCCTTCCTTCCTGACTTTTTAGGGCCCCACCCTCAGCATATGGAGGTTCCCAGGCTAGGGGTCAAATCTGAGCTGCAGCCTCCAGCCTACCCCACAGCCACAGCCATGTCAGATCCAAGCTACACCTGAGACCTACACCACAGCTCACGACAATGCCAGATCCTTAACTCACGGAGTGAGGCTAGGGATCGAACCCACATTCTCATGGATACTAGTCAGGTTCGTTACCACTGAGCCACAGTGGGAACCCCCGCACCGTTTATTTCTGATTCTCTCGGCCTTGCCCTCCTTTGGTCAACTGTGTGATGGTTCTGAGGGTTCAGATCCACAAGTCTAACCACAGCGACATCCGGGCTGCAGCTTCAGAGGGCACTCTTCCTGGAAGAGTCTAGGAAAAGTCACTTTGTATTTCATTGACTCGGATTGGGTCACAGCTCTGTCCGTGAGCCAGGTCTTGGGGCCAGAGGATGGCCAAATTCTGATTAGTTTATAGCTGAATTTGTGAAGCAGGCAATGACATGGAAAAAGGGATTACTTTGAGATACATGAGTTCTCCCTGTGGTACAGTGGAATCAACGGGCATCTCTGTAGTGCTGGGCCACAGGTTCATTCTCTGGCCCAGCACAGTAGGTTAAGCATCTGGCATTGCCATAGGTGTGGCATAGGTCACAACTATGGCTGGGACCTGATCTCTGTCCTGGGAGCTCCATATGATGGGGAATGGCCAAAAAAAAAAATTAAAAAAAAAAAAATACGGTCGAAACAACTTTTCCTGAAGTTGGCCTGTTATGGAGGATAGATAGAAAGCTGAATAAAATTAGGGGTACTGTTGGAAAGGGGGGGTAGGTTGGGGGGCCTGGTAGCCATCAATAGTCACATCACTAGGCTCTGCAAAACCTCCTAATTGGTGTCCCTTCCTCATTCTAGTCCTTTCCCTATAAAGCCCCTAGATGAATCTCTTTGAGACATGACATTTATGATACAATACTGATGAAGTTAGGTGAAATAGCTCCCCAGTGCCTCCTGGAAAATATTCTGACATTTACACCTTTGGTTAAGATAGTCTCTTTGTCGGAGTTCCCGTCGTGGCTCAGTGATTAATGAATCCAACTAGGAACCATGAGGTTGTGGGTTCGATCCCTGGCCTTGCTCAGTGGGTTAAGGATCTGGTGTTGCCGTGAGCTGTGGTGTAGGTTGCAGACATGGCTTGGATCCCGTGTTGCTGTGGCTGTGGTGTAGGCCAGCGGCTACAGCTGCGATTCAACCCCTAGCCTGGGAACCTCCACATGCCGTGGGAGTGGCCCAAGAAATGGCAAAAAGACAAAAAAAAAAAAAAAAAAAAAAGATAGTCCCATTGTGTCCTTGCAAATTCATCTTCCAGTTGTCTCACATTGAAGCTGGTGCTGTGGGCCCCTCACATTCATATGTTGAAATCCTGACTGCCACTATGGTGGTCTTACGGGGTGGGGCTTTTGGTTGGTCCTTGGGCTGTGAGGGTGGAGCCCTCCTGAACGGGATGAGTGCCTTTGTCAAAGAGGCCCCCAGAGAGCTCCGTCACCATCCTTCTGCTGCATGAGGATATAATGAGAAGAAAGCCTTCTGCAGTCGGGAAGGTCCTCAGTGAAACTCAGCTGTGAGCCCCAGTCTCAGGCTTCTAGCCACCAGAACTCTTGAGGTCCCTTTGTCTATGTTAATTTGTTACAGCAGCCTAAACTGATAAGACAGCTGGGCTTTGGCCACGTGGGGTTACTAATCATTCTCTGATAATGTGGGCTCATACCATTGCTCTGACACTTCCATGTTCTCCACCTGAATAATTGCTTTTCTTCTCTGTGCATATCAGTCCAGACCTCGCTTTCAGGATCCACCGTTCATTGTTCTCTCTGAAGGATTTTAGGATGGCTCTACTTTGTTGTTGCTGTTGTAGTTGTTTCCTTTTATGGCAGCACCTGTGGCATGTGGAAGTTCCCGGGCTAGGGGTCAAATTGATGCTGCACCTGCAGGTCTATGCCCCAGCCATGGCAACACCAGATCTGAGCCACATTTGCGATCTGTGCCACAGCTTGAGGCAACACTGGATCCTTAATCCACTGAGTGAGGCCAGGGATTGACCCCACATCCTCACAGACACTGTGTCAGGTTCTTAACCTACTGAGCCACAAAGGGAATTCTTGACTGCTCTACTTTGAATCACTTGGTTTCCATTCTAAAATCAGTAGCATTTATTTAGATAGCAGGGCACTGCATATATGTTGCTTTGTAACTCTGGATGAAGTTTTCATTTAAATTTTTTCTTTTAGTCTCCCTAAAGGTAAAATGAAAGATATATATGCATTCTTGATCCTCCAAATATCTGAGTGTTATTGTCTTGCATCTGGCCAATGCTCAGTGCATACTTTATGTGTGCCTGCCAGAAAAAGCTGTAGGAAAGAAGCCTGGTTAAAGGCATTGAAAATAGGAAGATTCTATCCAGCCCTTGGAAAATTAGTAACACAAATATTAATTGATAACCTACTGTATATATCAGGTACGATTCACAGTTTTGGAACTTAACAGCCATGAATAACCAAGGTCCCTTCCCTCAGTGTGCTTGCATTTCTACTAGTGAATCAAACCAGTTAATATGTGGTAAAATGTCAGGCATTCCATCTGTGTTGGCCACAAAAAAAGGAGAGTAAGAGGACAGTGGGCTGGGATTTCCCATTGTGGCCCAGTGGGTTAAGGACCTGACATAGTCTCCATGAGGATGTAGGTTCGATCCCTGGCCTCCCTCAGTGGGTTAAGGATCCGGCGTTGCCACAAGCTGTGGCATGGGTCACAGACGTGGTTTGGATCCATCTTGGCTGTGGCATGGGTATAGGCTGGCAGCTGCAACTCCATTTTGACCCCTGGCCCAAGAACTTCCATATGCTTCAGGTGCGGCCATAAAAAAGAAAAAAAAAATCAATGTCTTGTAATAAACTGTAATGGAAAAGAATCTGAAAAAGAACATATATGTAACTGAATCACTTTGCTGTACACTAAAACTAACACTGCAAATCAACTATACTTCAGTTTTTAAAAATTTATGCATATATATGTATATATCTTAAAACATATTGTTTTTAAAAGTACCCAACAGTAGAATATCATTCTAGAAGGAAGGTAGAGATTTCTAAGGTTCTTGGATTGCCTTAGGTAAAGAATCAACATTAAACTTTTATGAGTTAAGGATATATGTTAAACTGTAAAGTTACCATTAAAAAAAATAGAAGCAAATGTACAACTTCCAGACTAGTGAAAGGAAAAAAATAGAATGATTTTTAAAAAAAAAATCCAAAAGAAGGCAAATAAGGAAAGAAAAATGAAGGTCAAAAAGCACAAAATAAAATGGTAGATTTAATCCAAATTATAACAAGAATTATATTACTTATAAATGAATGAAATGCTTCAACTGAAAGACAAAGATGATCAGGTTGGATATTTTTAAAATCCAGCTGTTTACAAAAGACACACCTAAGACAAGCATTGGTAGAAATGAAAAGGTCACTTCATAATAATAAAAGGTTTAAGTCACTTGGGGGAGAAGAAAAAGATGACAGTGGGCTGTTATTTTGAAGGGGGAGTTACCAGGGAAGGCTTCTGGTCAGAGTCCTAGGTGACACTCTAAGCATTGATGTGGGACAGAGGGAGTCCCCAGAGCAGAAGCCCTGAGAGATGCCTCACTTGGCATGCTTGAGAGCAAGCAAGAAGGCTAGCGTGGTTGGAGGGCCCTGATGGAGAAGCAGTGATGGGAGATGAAAGTGTCCAGGGAGCCAGAGGTTGGATAACGTAGGATAACATAGGACCTTATGGGCCCTACCTCAAGTTGAGTTTCGTTTTAAGCAACCTTGAAGGACTTTGGTCAGGGTTGTCACCTGACCTGATTTACGCTTGGAGAGAATCCCTTTGTCTTTGCTGTGGAGAAGAGACTTCAGGGAGCCAGATGGGAGGGAAGAAGACCAGAGAGCAGGCTGTCCTATACGTACAGGGAAGAATGATGATGGTGATGAATGTTGGTGATGGAGTTGGGGCGAAGTGGTTGGATTCCATGCATGCTTGGAGGTAGAGATGGCAGGATTTGCTGATGGCTTGGGTGTGAGGTAGGGGTGTGGGTGTGTGAGCCTGTGCGCATGCACATGTGTATATAATTAAAAACAAAGATAAATAAAAAAAGAAACTCAAAGATGAGGAAGACCGTAGAGGCTTTCAAAATAGAATACTTAAGTTAGGTTGCATTTTAAAAAATTGACCAGACATCTTTGAACAGTGGACATTTTAAACTATTGTTATTAAAATGTGTACGAAAGTTCCAATATTATTTAAAAATACTAAATAAATGACAAAGTGAAACCAAGGCAGACTTAGAGTGATCATTTGCAGTGGTGACACTATTTGCCATTCCCAAATCTCTGTCATTTAAACATCTTTTTTTGTTCCATTGCATGAATTATACTTGAAAATCTTTGCTGTGTTGAAAATCTTTGCTGCGTCGAAAATCTTCATTGTAGGAGTCGTGGATAAATTGAGAGTACTTTGATTTATGTAATCCGTATATTGTACTGACTTTTAAAATTCATCCTGCTTGCTATAATTTTTGGTGTATCATATCATATCTTAATTTATCATATCATAACTTGCCTGAAATTTGAGTGTGTCTTCTCTCTATTGATAAAAGGAAGGAGAAATTTGCTTGAGTTATTATATGAATGAGCATAAATACTTTAAAATAATAAAATCTGAAACTCCTAGGAAAATGATCCTTTGTTTTTATAACTGTTAGGAATGTTTTCTATAGGGTTTAAATATTCATCATTTTACCTATTTACATGAATTGCTCAGTTTTTTTCCCCTGATAAAGTACTGCCTACAAATTGAGAGATTTAGTATTCTTTTTTAAAAAAAATTTTTGGAGGAGTTCCCGTCATGGTGCAGCAGAAACGAATCCGACTAGGAACCATAAGGTCTCAGGTTCAATCCCTGGCCCCGCTCAGTGGATTAAGGATCCGGCATTGCCGTGAGCTGTCATAGATGCGGCTTTGATCTGGCTTTGCTGAGATTGTGGCGTAGGCCAGGAGCAACAGCTCCAATTAGACCCCTGGCCTGGGAACCTCCATATGCCATGAGTTCAGCCCTAAAAAGACCAAAAAAAAAAAAAATTATTGGATTGTAGTTGATTTACAGTGTTGTATTAGTTTCAGGTGTACAGCAAAGTGAATCAGTTAATACATATACATATTTCTATTCTTTTTCCCCATATAGGTTATTCCAAACTATTGAGTATATTTCCCTGTGCTGTACAGTAGGTTCTTGTTAATCATCTATTTTATTAAGTAGTGTGTACATGTTATTCTCATCCTCCCAATTTCTCCCCCGTCCCCCACGGTTTCCCCTGTGGTAACCATAAGATTGGTTCTGAAATCTATAAGTTTGTATCTGTTTTATAAATAAATTCTTTTGTATCATTTTTATCAGATTCCACATATAAGCGGTATCATATATTTGTTCTTCTCTGTCTGACTTACTTCACTCGGTCTGATCATTTCTAGGTCCGTCCATGTTGCTGCAAATGGCATCATTTCTTTCCTTTTTATGACTCACATCCCTTTGTATATATGAACCACATCTTCTTGATTTATTCCTTGGTCGATGGACATTTAGGTTGCCTTGTTATTTGGCTATTGTAAATAATACTGCTGTGAACATTGGGGTGCCTGTGTCTTTTTGAATTATAGATTTATCTGGATATATGCCCACGAGTGGCATTGCTGGATCATATGGTAGTTTTATCTTTAGTCTTTTAAGGAACCTCCAACCTATTCTCTATAATGGTTGCACCAATTTGCATTTCTATCAATCGTGTATGAGGGTTCCCTTTTCTTGACACCCCCTCTAGCATTTGTTGTTTGTATACTTTTTTTTTTTTTTTTTTTTTTGGTCTTTTTGCCATTTCTTGGGTCGCTTCCATGGCACATGGAGGTTCCCAGGCTAGGGGTCTAATTGGAGCTGTCGCCGCCGGCTTACACCAGAGCCACAGCAATGCAGGATCCGAGCTGTGTCTGCAACCCACACCACAGCTCACGGCAACGTTGGATCTTTAGCCCACTGAGCAAGGCCAGGGATCGAACCCACAACTTCATGGTTCTTAGTCGGATTCGTTAACCACTGAGCCACGACGGGAACTCCTGTTGTTTGTATACTTTTTGATGATGGCCATTCTGACCAGTGTGAGGTGGTACCACATTATAGTTTTGATTTGCATTTCTCTAATAAATTAGTGATACGGAGCATCTTTTCCTGTTTTTTGTTTGTTTGTTTGTTTTTTGTTTTTGGCCATGTGTCTTCTAATTTAGAGAAAGAAATATCTAGTATTCTTATTCCAGATTTTTCTAAGAAACTCGGAACTTTATCAAATTCATTAATTTTTATAATAATCTTACATCATCAAGCAACAGTTATTTGTTATCCCTGTTTCTTAGGTAGGGACAGTTGAAGAGATGGGAAAAAGAGTAATTCTTATTTAGGAATTGTTTCTCATGCCTGTCTGCCCACCATAACCTCTGTCTAGAACGCTCTGCCTTTAGGAACAGCAGACTTTTGCACCGTACATACATGGTGCAAAATATGTTATATACATTATATATGTGTGTGTGTGTGTGTGTATTGCACTGAAATTCACCTCCATGGTATTCATACTGACACTATACAGTGGAGTAAGAATTTGGTTTTGACAGGCTCTTAGGGGGGATCTTCACTGGCTTCAGTTTTATGGCCAAACTGAATTTATTAGATGATATATATATATTATTTTTTTGCATTTTTTAAGGGCCACACCTGTGGCATATGGAGGTGCCCAGGCTAGGGGTCTAATTGGAGCTGCAGCTGCCAGCCTACACCACAGTCACAGCAGAGCCAGATCCGAACCACATCAGTGAACTACACCACAGCTCATGGCAACACCGGATCCTTAACCCACTGAACGAGGCCAGGGATTGAACCTGCATCCTCATGGATACTAGCTGGGTTTGTTACCACTGAGCCAAGATGGGAACACCCAGATGATAATTTTTTGATGTCCCTTTAGGGGAGTTATTATTTGTTTGCTTACAATCTACTAACTTACTATTTGGAGCTATTTATCTCTGCATCACTGTGTTAACTCATTCCATATTGAGCACTTTCTTTTTCCAGTGACTGTGGGTGCTTGTTCATTAGAACTTTCAAAACAGGAGGCCCTTTGGATTTCTCACCTACTGCCTTCTAATGGGCTCCAGTATCATTTTTAAACCTTTTGTATAATCTGAGGACCAAGAAGAACAGAACAGGTGGAGTTTCAACCCTCCTGCTCTGTCTTTTCATCTGCTTTGATTCTCAGATTTTCTTTAACAAGTGACACAAATCTTTCATTACATAGCTAAACAGAAAATAATTGAAATACTGATTGGGGTCAAAAGGCTCTTTCATGAAATTTTCACCAGATTGCTGTGCAGAGATGGCTCCCTGGTTTGGTGGCTGTTGGGTTGGAGAAGGGCGAGCACATGCTTGGGTCTCCTGAAGGGGAAGGTAGAATTAATTTTGTTGGGTGAAGGAAGTCAATGAAAAAGTTACCTGGCAAGACCAAAAAAAAAAAAAAAAGGATGGTGATGATGATGGTTGGCTCACAATATTACCAGATAACTTACTTTATTGATTCCTTTTTGTGGGATCTAACAGAACTATGAAGAAAAACCATTCTGTATGGTTTGGAAGACAGGTGTTCTCAGGGTAAACATCTCATTTCTAATTTCTTCCCTGGTGATGATTGAGGACATATAACTAGCTTCTGTGTGTCTCAGACTCTCCAGTTCTCAAATGAGGCATCTGCTATGATCAGAATGTGTCCCCTAAAAAGTCACATGTTGAAATCCTAACTCCCAGAGTTCCCACTATGGCTCAGCAGGTTAAGAACCTGACTACTGTTCATGAAGATGCGGGTTCGATCCCTGGCCTTGCTCAGGGGTTAAGGATCTGGCATTGCTGCAAGCTGGTGTAGGTCGCACATGCAGCTCGGATCTGGCATTGCTGTGGCTGTGGCACAGGCCTCAGCTGCAGCTCCAGTTTGACCCTTGGCCTGGGAATTTTCATATGCCACAGGTGTAGCCATAAAAAGGAAAAAAAAAAAAAAAGAAAAGAAATCCCAGTTCTTAAAGGTGATGGTGTTAGTAGTTGGGGCCTTTGAGAGGTGATGAGGTCATGAGGGTGCAGCTCTGGCAAATGGAATTAGTGCCCTTGTAAAGGAGACCCTGCAGGGGTCCCTGGGTCTTTCCACTATGTGGGGACACAGCAAAAAAACCTATCTGTGAACCAGGAGGAGGGCCTTCCCTGGACCATGCTGGCACTCTGATTGAGGACTTCCTGAACCCCCATTACTGGGAGAAAGAAGCTCCCCAGTCTCTGGTATTTTGCTATAGTGGGCCCCACATGGACTAAGACACCACCAAATGTTATAAATGTGGACAGTCTCTTTAAGGTCCAAAAAACAACTCTATGTATTGGAAGTTATTTCTGAACTCCTCCAAACCTTCATTTCCTCATCTATAAAGTGAAGATAACAAGACACCATCTCTAAGGGTTTCCAAAAAATAGAGACAATAAAGGTGATGGTTACAGCATAGTGCCTGGAACAGCGAATGGCTTCATAAATGGCAGCCAAATAGAATGAATGAACTGAGACGGTTGGACCAGAGCCACTTTCAGGTGCCGTTTGGGGATGCTGATCCAGTCTGTGTTATGCCTGTGCTCTGTAACCTCCCTCTGAAGTCTCGTTGCTCCTCGAAGGAGCAGGGTCTTTGCCCTCGCTGTCTCTGTCTCAAGAGGTGTTCACTTTGTCATCCGTGTTGGTTTTACATTGAAACTCATTGTCTCCCCGTATATACTGGCATTGTGTGATTAGGTTAGTTTCCTATTATCTCTTTTATTAAATAAGATGAAGTGTCCTGTTGATTAGAAACTTCAGGAATTCTCTTGGTGGCCTAGTGGGTTAAGTATCCGGCATTGTCACCGCTGTGGCTCAGGTCACAAGTTTGAAACCTGGCCTGGGAACGTCTGAACGCCGTAGGTGCAGCTGGGAAAAAAAGAAAAAAAAAAAAAAAAAAAAAGGAGTTCCCACTGTGGCTCAGCAGAAACAACCTGACTGGTATCCATGAGGATGAGGTTCAATCCCTGGTCTTGCACAGGGGGTTTAAAGGTCTGGCATTGCCAAGAGCTGTGGTGTAGGTCACAGACACAGCTTTGATCTGGTGTGGCTGTGGTGTAGGCTGGCAGCTGCAGCTCCGATTCGACCCCTAGCCTGGGAATCTGCATATGCCAAGGGTGTGGCCCTAAAAATAATGAAAAAAGGCTCCATTACCAAGGTCCTCATTAACTGAGCCATTTTTGAACATTGCTTCCATTGATGCTTTAAGCCTCTGTCACTCACCCTTTGAAAATAGCTGACCGTGCTGCTCGGCAGGCTCTGGCAATATTCTGCAGAATCTTGTGGGGAAGCAGGAGGCACAAGGAAATCAGCAGGTGCTCCCTGACCACAGCATCCAGATCTGATGCTCAGTGAAAACTTGGCACCTTCTTCTGTATTCTGTTCAGCTGCAGAAGTAGACATGATTGGGCTGGCCCGAGGGAGGGAGGAACTGTCACAGAGTGAGATCCCAGAGAAGTTAAAGGAGCTGGCAAACTGGCCAGAGGCACAGCAGCTTCACAAGTCACACAGACGGGTGCGGATGGTACAAAGCGTGAACCTCTGACCAAAAAGGGGGTTGGCATCTTCTTGGCTGCTAATGAGCCATTTTTCCTTTTTTTAAATTGAGATACAATTGACATGGAACTTACAGGCAGTTCAAGGCATGCACCACGGTGACTTGTTTCACGTATGTTGCAATAGGATTGCCGTGGTACCCTGATCTGACACCTCTGTCCGGTCCCATAATTATCATTTCTTCTAGTAGTGGGAACAATGAAGATCTAGTTGTTTAGCAGGTTTATTGTTTATAATACAATTTCATCATCTGTAACCCTGGCACTGTGCTCTAGGCCTCCAGGATTTGTTTAGCTACTGGTTGCCTGTTTGTGCTCTTAAAAAATGTCTCTCCCATTCCACCAGCGCCCCCAGCCCCTGGTGGCTACCACTACGGTCTCTGTTTTTTTCAAGATTGGTTCTTTAGAGTCTACATATAAGAGATTTCATACAGTATGTTTGTCTTTGTCTGGCTTATCTCACTTGGCATGGTGTCTTCAAGGTCCATCCCTGTGGTTGAAATAGCCATTTTTCCTTGTTTGATGGCTTTCGTCTTTCCTGTGTCAATCCTTGGGTATTTTATCACGAATGGGGGCAGGAAGGCTTCCGTTACAAAGGTAGCAGTTTTATTTGTGACTGACATGGTTTGCAGTTTTCCCTGTTACATTAACTAGTTCCTTCTTTAAAAAAAAAAAAAAAAAAAGGGACTTCCCGTTGTGGCGCAGTGGTTAACGAATCCGACTAGGAACCATGAGGTCACGGGTTCAGTCCCTGCGCTTGCTCAGTGGGTTAATGATCCGGCGTTGCTGTGAGCTGTGGTGTAGGTTGCAGACGCGGCTCGGATCCCGCGTTGCTGTAGCTCTGGCGTAGGCCGGCAGCTACAGCTCCAATTAGACCCCTAGCCTGGGAACCTCCATATGCCGCGGGAGCGGCCCAAGAAATAGCAAAAAGACAAAAAAAAAAAAAAAAAAAAAATGACTTGATGAGGGAGAGAGTATAAATAGGTTAATAAACATCCACACATATATACATATCCAAAATTTAGGTGTACATATGCATGCGTATCTATAGAGAGAGAAATTTAAAAGTTACATGTGAGTGATAGCTGATGATTTTAGCAGAGGCTAGAGAGTGAGCAACACAATTACATATATGGTAATGAAGAAGGAACAGAAATTGTGATGTAAGTGCCCTACTCTCCTTTTTTTTTAAGTGACAACTATTACGAAAAGCAGGTTGTTAGAATACAAACGCCTAAAAATAAACAAAGAACTGTCATTTTGCTTTAGCATTTTTATAGCAATCTGTCTCTTGAAATATTACAAAAAAAATTTCACAATCCATGTTTCTCTGCTTCTACCAATTATGCATTGTATTCGTGCTTATTTATTTGTGCATGGATGTTTCAGGAGAAAAATACAGTCATTTTTGTAAAAGTTAGATTTATAAGGCTCAATAAAAACAGGCTCATTCGGACAAAAAAAAATGATCAGATGGCAAAATGGCAAATACAGGGGGAGCTGATCCTTTTAGGAGAAAAAATATTAAATTTTAACCATATGTTAAAATAGACAAAAGGACCTATTGCCAACGTTACAAGTGCTCATTTTGCTTACTGTTCTGGTTCGGGTTACAGATGGTCCATGTGATAGTTGCTATAGAAACCAAACCTTTTCCATCCATCTCTCTGCGTTGCTATGGTGTGTTTGGGGTTGCTGCACGTAAACTTTTGTATGAAGTGTCATTTGTGTTTTTTCATGACTGACCTTATAATGAAGCCTGTCGATTATGCATTAACTAACAAAGTGTAGCCTGAAATGCTGCGTGGCCACCAAACATCAGTGACTAAGTAGAGTTGGTGGCTCTAATATCCCGTGTAGATATCACTGTGCTTTTGTTAGCCAGGCGATTCGAAACTTTAATGTGACAAGGAAAACTTGTTCAATTCACAGAGGTAGAATCTTTTTATTTTTCATCCTTGCAAAGGTGATCATTTTTCTTGTAAGATATAAGACCTCCCACAAGTTAAATCTGTAACAGGATTTGGAATTCCTGCGCTTGTCATTTTTTGCTCTGACATTTGATGTGTGGCCTTAGGCCAGTCATTAGCCTCTGGATTTAATGAGATAATGAAACTGTAGCATCGTAGATACAGTAAACTCCATGAGGACAAGTATAGGCCCGTTTTGATTATCCTTGTACATTCAGAACCCAGGACAGTATCTAGAAAAAGACTCGAGAGCACCTGTTGAGTGAATGAATGCACGTGCTGTGGTTTTGATCAGCCAGGCATCTGCTGTAGTTTTTGTGTTCCTTTCCAGAAGCAATTTCAAGAATAGGCTTTATTTTGCATATTTCATTTTAATTCAATCAATATTTATTGAACACTTCTGGCTGGATTCTGTACGCTTTACAAAGATGTGGCTTTCATTCTTAGACTTCTGTCATGCTGCGATTCTATATTCCAGATTCTCTAATTTTTACTCATCTGTAGCTCTCAAGTGAGTTTTGTTTTGGTTTTGGTTCACATGTTAAGATATGCAGCTTGGAATATAAATTTTCTGATCTTTTCTTTCAAGGTACATTATTAACAAGACAGTTGTCTCTCCAGGGCTGAGAAGCATGAGCCTTTGAATCAGACAGACTCAAGTGTAAATGTACTACCTCTGTACCATTGAGAAGGCCGCTTCCCATCCCTAGCCTCGGTTTTCCCATCTATATAGTGGACACAACAGTACCTGCCTCATATAGTTACTGTGACAATTACATGAGGTTCGTAAAGTACTAAGCCCAGCAGTTAGCCAAGTGAGAACTCTGTAAATGGTAGCTGTTATTCTCTATGTTTGCAGAGAAGCTGTGCTTGCCTCTAGTTGGCCGAAAAGTTCAAAATCTGCAGATTTTATCATTTCACATTTCTGTCATGCCTCTAACTGGGCAATGCCTGCTCTTTTCCACTGGGCGAGAATCTCTTAAGAACCTTTGGCTTGTTGCATAACTCACAAGTCATTTGAGTCTATTAAACAAAAAAGCCTATGGGAGTTCT
This sequence comes from Sus scrofa, assembly GCF_054392235.1. NCBI lineage: Eukaryota > Metazoa > Chordata > Mammalia > Artiodactyla > Suidae > Sus > Sus scrofa. The sequence goes on from NC_139392.1 coordinate 71,196,706, forward strand.
TAGTGACTCAGCGGTTTAAGAACCGGACTAGTATCCATGAGGGTGTAGGTTCGATCCCTGGCCTCACTTAATGGGTTAAGGATCAGGCATTGCCACAGTGGCATAGGTCACAGGTGCAGCTCGAATCTGGCATTGCTGTGGTGTAGGTCCGCAGCTGCAGCTCCTATTCAACCCTAGCCTGGGAATTTCCATATGCTGCAGGTGTAGCCCTAAATGAAGAAGAAGAAGAAGAAAAAAAAAAAAGTCCTGTGTGGTTTAAATCCAAGATGTGCTTCAGTCTGGTCTCCACGACCTCCAGCCCAGACTCCTGAGTCGTGGGATTGGATGCTACTTGGTCTCTTCATCAACTCTTTCTTCCACTCCAGCTCCTTGGAGTTCTGGGCAGAGGGTGGTGTTTAACCCTTTCCTGTCCTTCCTCAAAGCCTGATTCGTGTGGTTTAGATGACAGCTCAGGGCAGTGAAGATTTTCTCTGATCTTTGAGTCATGGCAAGATGTCCTTGGTCTGGCTCTGGTCTCGGGTTGCTCTGGTCTGGTCCGGTTCCATCTGTGGAGGCTCAGGTCTGTGCGCAAGTCCCAGGGAGAGGCTCTGCACGGCTTTCGGAGTCCCCAGGTCCCTTCCTTAGATGAGGAGCCTCAAAAAGGACAGGTTTCTCCTTCACCTCCTGCAAGCAGGTCTGTCCCCCTCGCTTCCTCCCCGAGTGGAACATCCACTTCCTCGGGCCGCTGCCAAGGCGTCCATCCAGCAGCTGCTCAACGTGGAGCCGTGGCCGCAGCCCCATCCTGCAACCCCACTCTTCGTCTTCCCTGGCCCCCGTTCTGTGCCATGCTCCCTTTTCCTCTGTTGGCAACAGCTGCTGCAGAATGACTTCGTGCTCCTTGAAGTCGTTTCCAAGGAAATAGAGAATTAAAACCGGAACTGTATCCATGCACGTCCCCCAAACTCCAGGCTCTCCCATGAGCCCCCACCATGCTCTGCCCCCTCCAGACAGAGTGCTTGATGGAGTAACTGGGCAGGCAGAGGCTGAGGATGGAGATGCACGTCTCCTCTTCTTGTTGGCAGGGAGCCATGCTCATATATACATAGAAGTAAAAATTTAAATCCATTATACGCTGGGACTGGTATAGCTTAGTTAATAAACATTATATCCTAGAGTGTTACAACACATAGTTATCCCTTACCAAAAATTAAAGCTTCTAACATATGGAAGCCATATGGCACTTAGATCTCTCATGCCAGCACCTGCAGTATTGGAAAGCTTAGAAAATCATTTGTATACATTAATTTACATATTTGTGTGTGTGTGTGAATTTGTGTATATGTGTATATTCGCCACATCTTGCAGTGGCTTGATGTGGGATCTCAGTTCCTAGACAAGGGATTGAACCCAGTCTGCAGCAGTGAAAGCACCAAATCCTAACCACTAGACCACCAGGGAGCTCCCCACATTCACTTACCTTTTGAGCCTTCATTCTTTGTTCTATCTTTTCAAATATAATTAACATGTACATTCTAATCAATATGACATATTATGTTGCATATCATATAGGAGAAACTTCAGCTTCATTTGTTACTGAAGCATAATGACCATGAAACAAGTTATCATTGTACCAGCAGTGGTTGGGGAAGCAAATTATTAATTGCTTTGGGGTCAAATCTGCACAGCAAGTTGATGTATGTGTATTTTGTGTGAGTTGCTCCTTGAGAGAAACTCAGGTTTCTTTTGAAAGCCCCAAATTTTAAAAAGATACAAATAGTGAGTGTATCTTTCTAGTTAGAAGGATGCTAAAATAACTATTTGACACAAATACTAAAACCCAGACATATAAATTTGTAAATAGGCTTTTTTCGTAGCATTTATGTAGAGCTCCGAAAAGACTATTTTACTGGCACTTCTTTTAAAAGATCTGTGCTAATCCTCACCCCATCCCCACACTATGCCTGTGGCATGTGGAAGTTCCTGAGCCAGGAATCAAACCTGCAGCACAGCAGCGACCTAGGCTGCTGCAGCAACAATACTATATCCTTAACCTGCCACACCACAAGAGAACTCCACTCCTTCCTTATTTTTTGATCACCTCATTTGTAAAATTTTCATCGGCAAATAGACTGGGATCCAGCCTAAAAGAGATCTGAAGGCCTTTTCCAGAGTCACCTTGGCTATTAGAAAGCAACTCTTAAACTTACTAGGGTCTAAGCTACAAAAAGTAGTACCATGTTTAGAGAGAGGGAAAGCCACTGAAACAGACAAGTTCTTAAAAATTCTAAGAAGAGTTCTCACTGTGGCTCAGCGGTAAAGAACCCAACTAGTATCCATGAGGATGTGGGTTCAACTCCCAGCCTTGCTCACTGGGTTCAGGATCTGGCATTGCCATGAGCTGTAGTGCAGGTCACAGACTCGGCTCAGATCCTGCATTGCTGTGGTTGCGGTGTGGGCTGGCAGCTGCGGCTCTGATTCAACCCCTAGCCTGGGAATCTACATATGCCGAGGGTGTGGCCCTAAAAAAAAAAAAAGAAAAAGAATAAAGAAAAAAGATTGCCTTGTGGTCTCTTTGGAGTTCCAGTCGTGGCGCAGCAGAAACAATCCAACTAGGAACCATGAAGTTGCAGGTTCAATCCCTGGCCTCACTCAGTGGGTTTAGGATTCAGCGTTGCTGTGAGCTGTGGTGTAGGTCACAGATGCAGCTCGGATCTGGCGTTGCTGTGGCTGTGGTGTAGGCTGGTAGCTGTAGCTCCAGTTCGACCCCTAGCCTGAGAACCTCCATATGCTGTGGTTGCGGCCCTAAAAAGCAAACAAACAAACAGACAAAAAAACAAAACTAAGGACTCGCTAAATGGACCTTTGCGTGCTAACTCAGGGAGCTTCTTTCTTCTCTGTGGGATTCATGGCTTGTGCCACTGTTTCGTTTGTTAACAAAGAAATGACTTGATCTCAATGGGAGAAGGCCCATGTTTAACAGAACGTTGCTCAGTGCAACATCAGTGTGATCTTTTCGAGGTTCACTGCCATTTGACAGGACATGACCTGCACAACTGCTTTCTTATGTGGGTCCTGGGCTTGGCTACATGGGAAAAATAATGTCAGTGTTATGCCTCATTCATGTTTCCAGGGAGATCTGCCATACCAATTACTTTCATCACACTCACAAAAATGTGGCTTAATTTAAGAAAATATATATATGTGCCTTAGGCGAGAAACACTTTAATGGTGTGGGATCAACTTCATGAAGCAGTAAAAATTTTCTTTGGTAGGTGAGTGTGTTTCTTGAGGGACTTCCTGCTTTAATTCGCAAATGGTTATTAAATGTTCAAGGAAGGTCTGCTTTTAACTCTCAAGTTTACCTATTTTCCATGTTTATAGCAGGAAATTGAAGTAAGGATGTGCTTTTCCAGATGTCTTCATCTTGTTTTTCACGAATGGTGTGATTTTATAAGTTCATACCTAATTTTGAGCCGTATGACACTGACGTTGAGAGGATCTATCTAAAACTTTGTAAAAATACTGCATTTTTTCACTTAACTTATGGAGTTGGGGGCAACTGGTATATATTAGCTTTGGTTTATATATATATATATATATAAATATAAATATATATATATATTCAGACTTGATGTTTTGAACATTTTACTGTTTCAATTAGTGCCAACAAATTTGTCTTAAGGGCAGCATGATATAGGGCTTTCCTTTGCCCTTAGGAATTAGTATTCCCAAACCATTAATTTTCTTGGGCAGTTTATATGCTGAATATTAATTACTCTGGACACGTTTAACAGGAAAAATCAAACAGCCTGAAAAAAAAAATACCACTTTTTCAAGACCTTTCTTTTTTGGTGAAGCTAAAAAATACTACATTCGTTTGGATAGGCAAAAGAAGAGAGTATTTCGTCATTGACACACTATCAAAAGCTATTTATAACTGTCTGGGTTTTGAAATGCATAGAAAGGGAGAAAGATGTCTTTAGAAAAAAAGAATCAGGCATTTAAGCTTTGCTAAAGTCAATGAAAAAAATCCCCTCTAGGTTTACAGAAGGACAGAATGTTCTGGCCATCAGTTTGAAAGTGAATTGGTCTTAGAAATTCCTTGATGGCTCAGTGGGTTAAAGATCTCAGTGGATTAAGGATCCAGTAGGTTAAGGATCCTGTGGCTCAGGTCACTGCTGTGGTACAGGTTCAATTTCTGACCTGGGAATTTTTGCAAAAAAAAAACAAAAAAGTGTTCTGTGGTGGACACATTTCTGGTGGCTCTATTTGGAAGCATTGGCAGGGTTGGGATCTCCCAGGCAAGTACTCAGGCTTTTAGACTGTTTTGAAATATACTCAACTTGGTGGTTATAGTCCATTTTAAGCATTGTAAGCAAGTCGAGGGGATATTGCAGTTCTATTTCTGTAAAAAGATATAAACCAACACATAATGGTGTATGTATATGTAAGCATATATATAATAATTTTGTAATAGCTATCAAGGGCATGTTAATTGATTAAATCAGTCCTCTTTGAACAAAGGTGAAGAATTTTTTCCCCATAGACCTTCCTTGAGAGTTGGTGGGGGTTGGGGTGGGATGGGAAATCTGTAGAGACAGTCAATGAGGTGTCATTATAGTTAAGAACCTAGGCTTTGGGGAGTTCCCATTGTGGCTCAGTGGGTTAAGAACCCGACATAGTGTCTTTGAGGATGTGCGTTCTATCCCTGGCCTTGCTCAGTGGGATAAGGAAACCGCACTGCTGCAAGCCGAGGTAGAAGTTGCAGATGTGGCTTGGATCCTGTATTGCTGTGGCTGCAGCTCTGATTCGACCCCTACCCATATGCTGCAGGTGCAGCCCTAAAAAAGAAAGAAAGAAAGTAAAAAAAACCCCAAAAAACAAAAAACACCTGGGCTTTGGGATTATATAGAAGACCCAGATCTGAGCATTGACTCTGCTCCCCATCAGCTGTGGAACTCCGGGTTATTCCTACTTCCTTGGTTTCCTCATCTAAAAAAATCAGTGATAATAGAGGATTCTACCTCCTTGATTCCCCAGGTAATATGAATATATTACATGAGGAATCCAAAATTTGAAAGTCACTTAATTCACTTTTCTCCTCAGCCTGTCTCATCTTAATGGACATCAAGTGGTTTTTTTTTTTTAAGTCAGTATGAAAAATATCAATAAGCTTGTGCATGCGTGTTGTGGAAAGTGGAGGTGATGAGAGAGTGGCGTTAGGACCCCATGTGTGGGTTGGGATCACAGGTCCTCCCTTTCTGTGTGCCTCTGGACTCATTTCTCAGCCTTTGTAAGTTCCGCTGTCCTCTGTCAATGGGCATCGTTGTAATAGCTGCCTGGTAGAAGTGGGGTGAAGAGTGAATGAGATGGAGTCTGAAGCACTGAGAATGGACCCTGGCTTATGCCAAGACCCCCCTTGGTTACCCGCTATTATAATTGATGTTATAAGGAGACTGGGTGAAGATGCAGTGCATTGGTGGTCTGGTGAGAGGCTGAAGAAAGAGAGTGGAGGAGGGGGAGGAAAGGGGAGGGAGAGGAGGGGAGGAGAGTGGGGGAGAAGGATGGAAAAAAAGCTTGTAGACCAAATGGACAACAGAAGGCGGAGGACTCCCCTGGGCTTGAAGCAAGCAATGTGGCTGTAAATGCACATGGGACTTTCTCCCTAGACACTGGAATCCTCTCTCAGCTTCAGTCTTTGAAGTGCATAATTCTCCATCCCTTAGAGAAACATTTATTAGGAAATAACAGGACTGGTCCCATGTTTTTTAAATGCATCATGCGAAATTCCTGTTGTGGCTCAGTGGTAGCAAACCTGACTAATACGCATGAGGGCGTGGGTTCTATCCCTGGCCTCACTCAGTGGGTTAAGGATCCCATGTTGCCACGAGCTGTCATGTACGTCACAGACATGGCTCAGATCCCAAGTTTTTGTGGCTGTGGCATAGGCTGGCAGCTACAGCTCCCATTAGACCCCTAGCCTGGGAACCTCCTTGTGCCACGGGTGCAGCCCTAAAAAGAAAAAAAAAAAAAATGTATCATGCAATTTTTTTTTTTTGTCTTTATGTCTTTTTAGGGCTGCACTGCGGCATATGGAGGTTCCCAGGCTAGGGGTCTAATGGGAGCTATAGCAGCAGGCCTACACCAGAGCCACAGCAATGCGGGATCCAAGCCGCATCTTCAACCTACACCACAGCTCACAGCAACGCCGGATCCTCAACCCACTGAGCGAGGCCAGGAACTGAACCTGCAACCTCAAGGTTCCTAGTCGGGTTTGTTTCCGTTGCACCACAATGGGAACTCCATATCATGCAATTTAAAGACATAAAAAGTCATAAAGTATAATAAACTATTGTGTACCCATCACCATCACCCAGCTTCATAAACTGGATTTATTTTTTATTGCCAACATGCTTGATTCTCTTTATGTAGCCTTCCTTTCCCCCATTGGCAGAAATCACAACACTAAATTACTTAAATAAGTTCCATGGATTTTTAAAACATTTTTCTTATGTATATATGTATCTTTAAGCAATATATACCACTGTGTATTCGTACGTGAGTTCCTGTAAGATGTATTTGCATGTTTCAGTTTTATGTAAAGAGTGGAACACTACAGTATGCACCTAACACTCTTTTTCCCTGCTAAACATTATAGCTATGATTCATCCATAGTGTTACATGTAGGGATGGTTCATTCATTTTTAAAAAATTTTAATGGCTGCACCAAAGGCATATGGAAGTTCCTGGCCAAGGATTGAATCTGAGCTGCAGCTGCAGCAACCAGGATCCTTTAACCCACTGCACTGGGACGGGGATCGAACTTGTGTCTCTGCAACAGTCTGAGCCACTACAGTGGGATTCTTAACCCACATTCTTCTCAACACTTAGAAATGTTGAAGTTTTCACATTTTTGTCCATCTCATGCACTTTTGCTTTTATCTCTTGCCTTTATATCTTTTGCCATCTATCTGCCGTGTTATTTGCCTTTGTTGTGTTTATATTGAGTATTTTCTTTCTTTTTTTTTTTTTTTTTTGTCTTTTTTGGCCATTTCTTGGGCTGCTCCCACGACATATGGAGGCTCCCAGGCTAGGGGTTGAATCAGAGCTGTAGCCGCCGGCCTCCACCAGAGCCACAGCAACGTGGGATCCTAGCCAAGTCTGCGACCCACACCACAGCTCATGGCAACGCCAGATCCTTAACTCACTGAGCAAGGCCAGGGATCGAACCCGCAACCTCATGGTTCCTAGTCGGATTTGTTAACCACTGCACCACGACGGGAATTCCTGAGTATTTTCTTTAAATAGAAGTATAGCTGATTGTGTTAGTTTCAGGCGTATTGTACAGTGATTCAGGTTTTTTCAGATTGCATTCCATTATAGTTTATTACAAGATAGTGAATATAATTCCATATGCTATATAGGAAGTTGCTTATTTTTTTACGTATAGTAGTTTGCATTTGTTAATCCCATACCCTGAATTTGTCTCTCCCTCCCTTTCCCCTTTGGTCACTGTGAATTAGTTTTCTACCTCTGAGTCTGTTTCTGTATTGCATATAAATTTGTATTGAGTTATATATTCCTGATAGTAATCTTTTTTCAGTTGTAAGTATTGCGAGCTAGTACCTGCTCTCAGTCCATAAGCTACTTTTCCACTTTCTGGATACATACACATTTTAAATTGTGCTGTTGTCAACTTTATCAACTTTTTTACTTTACGTTTCCCACTTCTCATCTTATAAGAAATCAACTTTTTTACTTTACGTTTCCCACTTCTCATCATGTAAGAAATCTTCCCTAATAATAGGCATAAAAATATTCTTTGTTTACTCATATACTTTTAAAATCTTTTGTTCACTTGTGTTTATGACATGAGGTAGGAATCTAAAATTTTATGTTTTCTGTTTGGAATTGTCCCAGGGGCCGCTTTACGGAATGGTCATCTGTTCCCCACAGATGATTAAAGGACAGCCCTGTCAAAATCAAGTGCACCAGTTCTGATTTAATTTTAAGTTTGTTAAATTTTGATTTTGAAAATAGAACTTCATAGAAAAAAGAAACCTGTCACTCCCCTTTTTGAATGAAAATCACTGGGTCGGAAGCAGGAAGACTTGAGTTCTGAACGAGCTGGAGAGTGAGAGCCCTGGTCCTGGCCAGTCGTCGTTACAATATTTATGATCTGGGTCAAAAGGGTTCGACTTTTTGGCTTTGAGCCCGAGTTCTGATTGCTCTCTACTTGGGGAGTCTCTGGAAAAGCCCATGAGGAAAAAAGGGAACAGAGAGGCTCCTGCCTCAGTCAGTGATCAGCTCGGGTAACGAGAGGGTCACGTGGAGGAGCTGAGTGGTCAAAACTCATTTCCAGTTTGTTCCTCTGTGGCTCTTAACTCAAAGCCTGGATACAGAGGGTCCCCCAGGACAGAGTGCCCGGCAAGGGGACTGAGGGGAGGTTGACCCTTGTGGCAGCAGGGACTCAAGTCAGTTCTTAGTCTCTTGAACCTTGGTTCCCCCATCTGTTCAACAAACCTGAACAGCCAGTTTCTTCTGCCTTTCGGTTTTGAGAGTGAATGGTGTGCAACTGTGTGTGTGTAATTGCACATCAGTCTCTGTGGAACCCGAGAGCCTGCCCCATGGCTTTCAGAATCTGTTAGATCCCCTTGCCCTTGATCTTTCAAGAAATCGGTGCTTGAGTTCCCACTGTGGCTCTGTGGGTTAAGAACCTGACTAGTATCCATGAGGATGCAGGTTTGATCCCTGGCCTCACTCAGTGGGTTAAGGATCCGGCGTTGCCACAAGCTGCAGTGCAGGTCACAGATGCAGTTCAGATCCAGTGTTGCTGTGACTGTGGTATTGGCTGGCAGCTTCAGCTCTGATTGGGCTCCTGTTCCAGGAACTTCCATATGACATGGATGTAGCCATACAAAGTAAATAAAAATTGGTGGTATTTCACTTTGTAATGTCTGAAAGTCATGTTTGGAATAGATGTTAATTTTAGAAGGCTCAAACATGCTATTTTTTGAATAATGTCCCCACTTCATTCCATGATGGACATTATCCTACAAACGAAAAGATTTGGGATTTGGGTAAAACTGGCTGGTGATACAAACTCACTCCTTTACTGATGTGTTTTGTGAGTGACAGTGCTTTAGAAAATGGAATGGGAAGTTATTCATTGATCTATAGCTCTGTGGTCATACAAAATACCTCTTTTAAGCTACTTGAGAAGAAATGTAGTCTAATGGCCCTGAGAACCATCTGGACTCAGATCAAGGTTTCAGTGGTTGAAAGCTAAGAGGATGATCCTGTAAAATCAGTATCTTCTGTAAGCTTTAGTTTATTCTTTTTTATATGGAATGGAGATAATAAGAATAATTCATTCACATGTTTCTGAATCTTTAATAACACCTCTAAGATACTACTAAGTTGTTTGATCACATGCTAGCTACTTATGTTATTATTGACCAATTTTCATGATTCTTGACTTATTTCTTTATTAGAGTATAGTTGATTTATGATGCCATGCCAATTTCAATTATAAATATACATATATATGTGTATATATACACATATATATATATTCGCATTATTTTTTATGGTTCCATGGCCTTTTTTTCAAATTTTATTTTTTTAATTACTCAATGAATTTTATTACATTTATAGGTGTACAACAATCATCACAACCAAATTTTATAGCATTTCCATCCCAAACCCTCAGTGCATCTCCCGACCCCTCAACCTGTCTCATTTGGAAACCATAAGTTCTTCATAGTCTGTGAGTCAGTATCTATTCTGCAAAGAAGTTCACTGTGTCATTTTTTTAGATTCCACATGCCAGTGATTGCATTTGATGTTGATGTCTCATTGTCTGACTGACTTCAGTTAGCATGATAATTTCTGGGTCCATCCATGTTGCTGCAAATGCCATTATTTCTTTCCTTTTTAATGGCTGAGTAATATTCCACTGTGTATATGTACCACATCTTCTTGAGCCACTCCTCTGTCAATGGACATTTAGGTTGTTTCCATGTCTTGGCTGTTGAATATAGATACACAATTATTTTTGACTTACTTATTAAATTGAAAATCCTTGTACAGATCCACTTATCTTTTTGTCTTTTTTTTTTTTTTTTTTTTTGTCTTTTGTTGTTGTTGTTGTTGTTGCTATTTCTTGGGCCGCTCCCGCGGCATATGGAGGTTCCCAGGCTAGGGGTCGAATCGGAGCTGTAGCCACCGGCCTACGCCAGAGCCACAGCAGCGCTGGATCCGAGCCACGTCTGCAACCTACACCACAGCTCACGGCAACGCCGGACCATCAACCCACTGAGCAAGGGCAGGGACCGAACCCACAACCTCATGGTTCCTAGTCGGATTCGTTAACCACTGCGCCACGATGGGAACTCCAGATCCACTTATCTTGAACTCTTTACCCACTGACTGGACTTTTCCCATTTTATTTCCCAGTACTCTAAATTTCTGTATATAGAGTTAGTATGATCGGCTTATAGCTCTTACTTGATCCAGATCAGATTTTATCTTTAAAAAAAGAGTCCTTTCTTTATTGTGTATAGGTGGTTAAAAACTGACTGTAAAGAGAGAAACATTTATAAATATATTTTTATAATATTCACCTACTTTTGTACATAATATAATGAAAAAATTGGGGGGAAGACAGTATCCAACATAACAGATTCCCAGGCTAGGGGTATAATCAGAGCTGTAGCCACCGGCCTATATCAGAGCCACAGCAACGCGGGATCTGAGCCGTGTATGCAACCTACTCCACAGCTCATGGTGACGCCGGATCCTTAACCCACTGAGCATGGCCAGGGATCGAACCCATAACCTCATGGTTCCTAGTTGGATTCGTTAACCACTGCGCCGCGATGGGAACTCCAGGAGGTTCCTCTCTTATAGATAAAAAATGCTTCAAAATTATTATTATTATTATTATCATATCTGTCTTTTTAGGGCTGCACCTGCAGCATTATAGAAGTTCCCAGGCTGGGGGTGGAATCAGAGCTGCAGCTGCCAGCCTACACCACAGTCACAGCAACATGGGATCCGAGCTGCATCTGTGACCTATACCACAGCTCACGGCAATGCCAGATCCTTAACCCACTGAGCAAGGCCAGTGATCGAACCCATGTCCTCATGGATACTAGTTGGATTTGTTACCACTGAGCCACAGCAGAACCCCCTACAAAATTCTTCATTATTGTTTTCCAGAGCCCTGACTCCTCTTTCCCAGGTAACAGGGTAGACAGGTCAAAATCTTCACTGGCGCATGTGAGGGTGAAACTGCTGGATTAGGGTGGGAATGACTATATAGGAAAAGAAAGCAACTGTTACTCAGTTTGGGCAGCTTCAAATAAGACAAAACAAAAAAGCCAAGAGTTCAGACAAAAAAAAAAGGTTACATGGGACAATACATCCTACAATAGGAATCATCCTATAATAGGAATTACTCCTAGGAGGTCCCTTTTAACTCAATTGCATGTGCAATCTTGGCTGTTAAAATTCCATATTTTATTAAATATAGTAAATTTTTTTTTAATTTAAACAGAGACTTTGTATAAGACTTATCTAGCAAGTGAAATAGTTTCTTTGCCATGAAATTTGCTCATTTCTCACATGACCATTCTTGTCCTAAGTTCTTTTTTTAATATTACGTTTTTATAAGGATTTTTTCTGCTAGTGGTAGTTACTGAAATACAGAAAAAACTGTCTATGAAATATGTTTAAGATTAATTCCAGATAATTTCCTCAGATTATCCTAAATGTCCCTCTCTAAACAAGAAATCTCCTTTTAAATTTCTATTAATAAACATTTAATTCCTTCAAATGCAGTGTAAATCTTTGCCCACCCTTTAGTCATGTTCTGTCATGCTCTGATTAGAGGTGGGCAACCAGGAAACAAAGACGAATTAGTTAATGTTAAGGTGGGTTATTTTCCTAACTCCACATCAAACTTCAAAATACATGTCTTTCATGAAAGATTCCTAGTACTTTTAAATTTTTTGTGTTACATATTTGAAATTCATCCCCCCCCCCCAAGTATGTATGGGTAAATTTGAATAAGTTCATTTTGTTTTTAGATGAACAAAGTAAAATGGTATGTATCTATAAGTGTCCTTCAAAATAGTTAGCTGCCAGATGCCCCATTGTGGCGCAACAGAAACGAATCTGACTAAGAACCATGAGGTTGAGGGTTGGATCCCTGGCCTCGATCAGTGGGTTATAAGGATCCGGTGTTGCCTTGAGCTGTGGTGTAGGTTGCAGACGCAGCTTGGGTCTGGCATTGCTGTGGCTGTGGTGTAGGCTGACAGCTGTAGCTCCAGTTGGACCCCTAGCCTGGGAACTTCCATATGCCGTGGGTGCGGCCCTAAAAAGAAAAAAAAAAAAATGGGTGAACCAAAGAAATGAATCATTTATAGGACTACACCCAAGATAGAAAAGTTATTTATTTCTCTGCCTCTTCTTCCACACACACACAAGAAATCTTGTAAATGGCTTTCCAGAAATTTTTACTTCCATTGGTTGTACCTGGTAAAAGTACCGTTGCTCTCATTTATACCATTATTTATACACGTAAACTTGTATTTCACACCGATAGTATTTGATTGAACATTTCTAAGGAAGCACTCAACCTTCTCCAGAAAGGTACCCTCACTTCACTTGCCATTTTATTTCAAAGTCTTTTTTTTTTTTGTTAAGTGTAGAAGATCCTGGAACTGACTTGGAAATGAGTTTTTCTGTCTGGATTGGATTAAACACAGATACTGAACTTTCGCATCCATTTTTACCTTACACAGAGACTCTAAGAGAAAAGCTTAGCAACTGATCAGGAAGGTCCCCCGTCATAGCCACTAATTGAGCTGTGGTGAGACAGCTTGTAACCTAATTGTTGGATCCTGGGGAACTTTTCAGGGCATTTGTTGTGACAGATGTGGGGGCAGGGGCTTGGAGTGGTAACTATTCATGAACCAGTAAAGAATCGTTGCAGTATCGTCACAGCTGTTACAGCTGGGCCTTTGACATTGATTGGCTCAGTGGCCCCGGTGTCACTTCCATTTCAGGCTCATTTATCCAGCTTGTGATCAGAGCAAGGAGGTTTTTTTTTTTTAAATTATTATTATTTATACCTTTTTTTAGTTGGTTTTTATTTTTTAAAGTTTTATTAAGTATAGTTGCAATGTTCTGATCATTTCTGCAGCACAGCACAGTGATTCAGTGCTGCATGGACACAGATCTGTTCTCTTTCAGATTCTTTTCCCACAGAGATGGAATTGGGATATTGGGTAGAGTTCTCTGTGCTCTATAGCAGGTTCCCGTTGGCCAATCATTCCATAGACCTCAGTGTGCACGTGCCAATCCCAAACCCTCTATCCGTCCCTCTCCCTTCCTGCCCCCTTTGGGAACCATATGTTTGTTTTCAAATTCTTAGAGTCTGTATCTGCTCTGCACATAAGTTCATTTGGATCCACCTGTAAGTGCTTTCATACGATGTTTGTCTTTCACTAACTTCACTTAGTATGAGAATCTCTAGGAGAGTGGTCTTTTATTTTTATTTTATTTATTTTTTATTTTTATGTTTTTGCTTTTTAGGGCCACACCTGCAGCATATGGAGGTTCCCAGGCTAGGGGTCGAATCGGAGCTGTAGCCACCAGCCTATACCCTGCCACAGATCCGAGCTGCGTCTTCAACCTACACCACAGCTCATGGCAACACCAGATCCTTAACCGACTGAGTGAGGCCAGGGATCGAACCCACATCCTCATGGATCCTAGTTGGGTTTCATGAACCACTGAGCCACGAAGGGAACTTGAAGGTGGTCTCTTTTTTAATACTGATGATCACAATAGAAGTTATCCTTATTCCTTACATGGCTTGTGTTTTTAAGGGAAAAAAAGTACGGTGACAAGTCCTTGAGGCTTCGTGGCTGTGCAGTGCTAACCTCGTGCGTTCCCCACATCATCAGAGGTGGGTCAAAGGTCACTCCCGCAGGAGCATTTCACCCTAAGGCATTTCACAGGAGCAGCGACATCCAGCGTTCCCTCCCAAGACAGCAGTGACTCTGAACTCAGTGGGTCTCTTTCAGAAGTAGCCTGGACACTTGATGACTTCATTCAGGGCCTGTCTTTTCCCCCTTTTTGAAGCCCATCCCATTCATCTAAGTCAGGGGCCTGGTCTGTTGCAGATTTTCATGCCCACTGGGGCGGGTTCAACCGGTGTTCTGGCCCCATTCCCCACAGTGCTCAGCTCAGAGACCCCTTGGGAATAAGGCATTTCTGGGTCCCATCTGAGGATCTGCAAAGACTTTTGAGTGAGCACCAAAACTCCTTTTCCTAAGAAGGGAGAAGAGGCTGAGGGCCCAGCCACACAGCCCTCACAATGCTTTTCTCCTGATGCATTCTGACAGCAGCTGTCGTTTTGAAGTAGCTGGGATTGGAAAGCTCAAACAAAATAAAAAGGAAAACTCACCCCAGTCTTTTAGGCTGATATGTGTTCTGCAGTTGTCTCCTCATTATGAGATATTTTTTTTTTGACTGCTTGGGATTTTGTGAATATGTATTTTCTTTGTACTTCTTGGTGAGCTTAGCATGGAGGAACTGAGTGAGTTTGAAAGAGAAGAACCTTTTTAAACAGGTTGCTCCTGGAATTCCTATCATGGTTCAGTGGTTAATGAATCAGATTGGGATCCATGAAGACACAGATTTGATCCCTGGCCTCGCTCAGTGGGTTAAGGATCCAGCGTTGCCGTGAGCTCTGGTGTAGGTCACAGATGCGGTTTGGATCCTGTGTTGCTGTGGCTGTGGTGTAGATCAGGGCTCCAATGCAATCCCTAACCTGGGAACTGCTATATGCCGTGGGTGCAGCCCTAAAAAGACAAAACAAAAAAAGCAGGTTGCCCCAAATCATTCCCACCCCTCACTCCTGATCCACCCCCGTCACCCACCTCTGGGTGATCAACAAGCCTAGGAATGGTCTGTAAACCACTGTTTCCGTGTTCGATTTCAGTCTAACATTGATGGCAAGGAGGTGGTTTTATCATTTCTTATTTAGAGCTGCTCTTCCTGGGCTGGACCCCTTGGGCTTGGAAATTCCTAGTTGCTCTCATGCTAGAATTCTCTTTTTATTTTAACTTACAACAAATCTTGGGGATGATAGTCTCTTGCAGAGTCTGTCAGGAGAGCTTTTTCCTAAGTCTCTTCAGTCCCTTTGGTTTTAAGCAGAAGTGAAAACTACATGGATATTTCATCACTAGTGGGCGTGTCTCAGGATTACACCCTTTTGCACCATTATTGCCACCTGCCTTGGTTAGTGATGGTAAAAATTGAGTGCTTGAATGCTTCTGTCTCAGTGGTTTTTAAACATTTAATTGTTGGAGTTCCCGTCGTGGCTCAGTGGTTAACAAATCTAACTAGGAACCATGGGGTTGCAGGTTTGATCCCTGGCCTTGCTCAGTGGGTTAAGGATCCGGCGTTGCCGTGAGCTGTGGTATATTTTGCAGCCGAGGCTTGGATCCCAAGTTGCTGTGGCTCTTGTGTAGGCCGGCGGCTACAGCTCTGATTCGAACCGTAGCCTGGGAACCTCCATATGCCGCGGGAGTGGCCCTAAAAATGGCAAAAAGACAAAAAAAAAAAAAAGCATTTAATTGTTGCATGCTGGAGACGGCGTGGAGAAGAGGGAACCCTCTGCACTGTTGGTGGGAATATAAATTGATGCCATCACTGTAGAGAACTGTGTGGAAGTTCCTCAGAAAACTAAATAAAGAACTATCATATGATCCAGCAATCCCATTCCTGGGCATCTACCCAGACAAAACTTTCATTGAAAGAGATTACATCACCCCTGTGTTCATGGCAGCACTATTCACAATAGGCAAGACATGGAAACAACCTAAATGTCCATCAACAGGTGAATGGGTTAAGAAGATGTGGTACATGTACACGATGGAATACTACTCAGTCATAAAAAAGAACAAAATAATGCCATTTGCAGTGACATGGATGTGACTAGAGATTTCTCTACTAAATGAAGTAAGAAAGAGACAGGTGCCATATGATATCATTTATATGTGGAATCTAAAATATGACACAAATGAACCTGTCTGCAGAACAGAAACAGACTCACAGACATGGAAGAGAATAGGCTTGTGGTTGCCAAGGGGATGGAGGGGGATGGACTGAGTTTGGGGTTAGTAGATACAAACTCTTACATTTAGAATAGACACAGAGAACTGTGTCCAATCTCTTGGGATAGAACATGGTGGAAGACAGTATGAGAAAAAGAATGTATATCTATGTATGACTGGGTCACTTTCTGGGTCACAGCAGAAACTGACAGAACATTGTAAATCAACTATAGTTTAATAAAAAAATAAAATAGGGAGTTCTGCTGCGGTTCAGCTGTAAAAAACCCAACTGGCATCCATGAGGATTCAGGTTTGATCCCTGGCCTCACTCAGTGGGTTGAGGATCTGGCATTGCTGTGAGCTGTGGTGTAGATAGCAGATGCGGTTCGGATCCTGCATTGCTGTGCCTGTGGCCTGGGCCTCAGCTGCAGCTCTCATTCTATCCCTAGCCTAGGAACGTCCGTATGCCACATGTACGGCCCTACAAAGGAAAAAAAAATTGTCATAGACACACACGCACACATATATGTGCATCTGTATATATGTATATATATGTGTATATATATATTTTTTTTTTTTTTCTTTTTTTTGGAAAGTTTGCATACAATAGCTAAAGTGCTAGTCTATTCATTGGGATTGGCGGGAAGCAGACTAGAGCGCCATCTGCTGGTTCCTTCCCCTTTTCACAAAGCCCTTCTTGTGGTTTAAAAAATTATCCATTTATTTTGAAATTTAGCCATCCCTCTCCTAATTCCAAAACAAATGTGAAAATGTTCCTGAAAGCTAGCATGAATAAATATACTTGTTTTTTAGACTCCAGCTTGAGTGATGGGACCAGTGGTAGCATAATCCAGTCAGGATGAAGGTCTTTAATCAGTCCTGTTTATTTGAACCAAGTTAACCAATTTCTAGAGATAACCCACAGATCCTTCCTGGGCTGTAAAGAGATCCTTTGTTTTCACTTTTTAAAAAAAAAAATTTATGGCCACACCTGTGTTTCCCAGGTCAGGGGTTGAATTGGAGCCATAGCTTTAGGCCTACGCCACAGCCACAGCAATACCAGATCTGAGCCACATCTGCGACCTATGCTGCAGCTTGTGGCAATGCCAGATCCTTAACCCACTCAGTGAGGCCAGGGATCGAATCGAACCTGCATCCTCACCAACATTACGTCAGGTTCTTAACCTGCTGAGCCACAATGGGAACTCCTATAAATACATTGTATTCATTCATTTCTTTGCGTATTTATTGAACAAACACTTCCTTAACAGGTGCTATGAGCCAGGCATGTGGGGTATGTCAGTGAGCAAACATTTCTTATTACCCTGGATCCACCCCAGGGAATTCCTGGCCCACATGACTTGACTTTTCATTGGGAGATACAGCAATAAACAATAAACCTAGTAAACATCTATTGTTTAGTGTGGCAGAAGCTTAGAGGAGTTCCCTGGTGGCTCAGCAGGTTAAGGACCGGGGTGTTGTCACTGCTGCGGCTTAGGTCGCTGCTGTTGCCCGGGTTTGATCCTTGACCTGGAAACTTCCACGTGCCTTGGGTGCGGCCAAAACCAAAAAGCAAGTCATTTTCTTTTTTAAAAAGAAACTTGGAAATTTTGTAGGAAAAATGGAGTTGAGGATAAGGGAGATTGAGAGGGTGTGTCTCCATCTTAAGTAGGGAGGTCAGGATGGTCCTTGGTGAGGGAGTGTCCTTTGAGCAAAGGTACCAGTGAGGAGTAAGGGCCTCTCCAGGCAGAGGGAACAGCCACTGCTGAGGCCTAAAGAGGACGTTTGCCTGTGTGTCCAGAAACACCTCTAAGGCCACGTGGCTGAGAGGGTAAGGCAGACAGCGGGTAGGAGGCACAGGGAGAAAGTAACCAGCACAACACATATGCTAAAACATTTCTTGTTTCCCTGTCTCCACCCTGGAAAATGCCAGCCCCTAAATCACCTTTCATGGTCCCTCGCTGCTTGAGATGGTTGAGCCCAGTCTAGGCTTCAGGAGGAATTTCCCACAGTTATGAAGAGCCGTCATTCTGTGTCAGGACTGATGTGCCTTGTATTCCCTGGATTACGTTTTGTGGGACCTTCTAAAGTTTGGGGGAGGGCTCAGTTCTAAAGGCCGGTACCCTCTGGGGCTGGGGTGATAAAGCTGAGCAGGTGACTTTGTTGTGCCTGGCATTAGCAATTGAATAGAAATATTTCTCCCTGGACCAATCCGTAACAGATCTCAATTCTTTGTCAGAGTTTTTGTTTTGTTTTGTTTTGTTTTTTTTGCCATTAATGGGATGGCGATATATCAATTGGACCAGTCAATTCAACTCAGTTACCTATTGATTAAGTCACATGGACGGAGTGATTTGTTTTCCTGTTCTATTGATCCTCATGGAATCTAATTTAATTCAGTTGAACTTGTAAAAGCATAGATTCTTCACATTTTAACTCCCATGGGATATGGAATAGTCTTTGTTGTAACTGTGTTCTTCTATAGGTGAGAAAATGAAGAGTCAAGAGATTTTTTTTTTTCTTTTTTTTTTTTTTTTTGGTCTGATGTACAACACAACATTCAGTCAGGTGTGCGTGTGAGTGTGTGAGTGAGTGTGTGAAAAACTTATCGTCAATACTCCTCCCTCCGGAATTCAGAATGGCATTTTTCCATTCTTGTTCTTACAAGAATACAGGGAATGTCACAGGCTTGTTGTTTGCACCTTGTTTCAAATATAAAGTGACTCAGCAGTCTTTGCTCTGCGAAGGTGGGAAAATAAGGGATTCGAGCTGGTGGTGAAAAAACAGAATCATATGACCTAATAACTCAATTTCTGGGTGTGGTTGGCAAAGATATGGGATCTTTGCAGAAAGCTCAGGCTCTGAGGAGTAGATATTGTCAATTGCTAGTAGATAATGCACTTCCTGGAGTTCCCTGGTGGCTCAGTGGATTAAGGATCTGGCATTGTCATTGCTGTGGTGCGGCTTTGATCCCTGGCCCGGGAACTTCCCATGTTGTGGGTGCATTCACCCCCCCCCCCAAAAAAAAAGTGCTTCCTGATCTTTCTGTCATGTTCCTCTTGAGCCATTCAACCTGGGGAGCAGATTGTCAAAGACAGAAGTGGCGAACTAGCCCAGAAGAACGTGGGAGAACTTCTGTGTGGCTCTCACATACAGATGGAAGCCAGTGGAGGCATCCTTTGCAATATCAAAAAGAGAGGGAAAGAGTCAGGTATTAGATTCTAATCACTTTTTTTTTTTCTTTTTGTTTTCGGTTTTGCTTTTTAGGGCCTCATTTGCAGCATATGGAAGTTCCCAGGTTAGGGGTCGAATTGGAGCTGCAGCTGCCAGCCAGTGCCACAGCCACCGCAATGTCAGATCCAAGCAGTGTCTGCAACCTGCACCACAGTTCACGGCAGTGCCAGATCCCTGACCCACTGCGCAAGGCCAGGGATCGAACCCTCCTGGATACCAGTCAGGTTCCTTATCACTGAGCCCCAACAGGAACTCCTCTCATCACTTTCTACGTTTGCATTTCCCGGAAGTTCAGTAGCTTCTGTTCCTCCCCTTATATCGTCAACCTTATATGAAGGTTTGCTCTTCATCTTGGCTTCTCTTCTTAACTCCTTATCAGAGATACTCTTTAGAAGTTTCTGAATTCATCAGCTCTTTCACCCGGTTCAACGACAGAAACTTTTGCCTTGGGAGCTTTTTGCTTTGAAGCATCTTTTGCTTAAAGGTGCTTTGAAAACATGCTCTCATGCCAAAAGTTTCTGTCATTGAACCCGGTGAAATAGCTGATGAAGTCTCATAGAAGAAAACAATAGTTCCAGGGAATTAACAGATGGGCCTGGAGGGTAAATACCAGACAGTTTTTCATTCCTGTGCTGCTCAGAGACAATATGACTCTGAATAATGTTATTATTAATTAGTTATTATTAGAATGGACAATATTAGTGTTCTGTGAAGTGAAAACACAGGAGTGCAAAATCTAGAATGTAAAAAATTCTGGAGGACAAATGACCAGTTCTCTTCATAATCCAATTGCAAGGGAGACGATGGAAAGAAATGGAGGGGAACTTGCAGATTAAACATATTTGACGCCTCGCAGATGGTTTCACCGTCTAGACCTCATTTATTTTACTTACCTTATGTTTTATTAAAGTATAGTTGAGTTACAATGTTGTGCCAATTTTTGCTGTACAGCATAGCGACACAGTCGTACATATAAATACATACATTCTTTTTTCTCATATTATCATCTAGAATGTTCTGTCACGAGAGACGGGATATAGTTCCCTGTGCTGGATAGCAGGACCTCATTGATTATCCATCCTAAGTGTAATAGATCCGGGGTTGCTGTGGTGTAGACCAGCACCTGCAGCTCCAGTTCAGCCCCTAGACTGGGAACTTCCATATGCCACAGGTGCTGCTGTAAAAAGGAAAAAGAAAAGAAAGGCATGTTTACACTAGAGAAAAAATATATATGTAAGAAAAAACATCCCCGTTGTGTTTCCATCTAGTCATGTGAATAATGTTGGTAATACTTAGTATGCGAAATTCATTTACTCCTTCGTATGGATAATATTGGTGTGTTGATGAAGAAAGGGAGGCCAGCATGTGGCCAGTCTGAAGACAAAACCCACAATTTCAGTTACATGATTTTATTTATTTATTCTTAGAAAACAAGAATGATGATTCCCATATTCAGGGGTTGAGCCAGAAGTTCAAAACTGTAGTTGTATTTTCTGCTTGGGAAAATAGCAGAGATCTAAAATTAGTCTTATAAGACCACAGATATGTACCCAGCCAAATTTAATGTGGGATTTTAAAGTTCATGGAGTTAAATAGTTTTCGAGCAGCACTGTACAAAGCAAACAGAAAATGCACTTTTAAACATTTGGGGAGGTTTTATTTGGTAAGGTATCAAAGTCATTGGAGGAATGTATTTACATTTTTATGGTCATGATACTTAAAGTATTTGGCACCATGAAAATGTATTACGTATTAAAATATTAACAAGGTAAGAGGCTTTTCTTTTAAGGACTCTCTTTAGTGGGGATCATATTGGCTACATGCAAAGGAAACACTCCTCTTATGAGTGGTCTCAGTATGGGTTTCTACCCTTATAATCTAATTCTCAGCTATGGATTTCTACATTTATAATTTAGCTGGTAGTTGTGTGTGGCAATGGCTAGCGTTCAAGCTGGATGTTCTATCTATAAAACAGAAACAGACTCACAAACGTAAAGAACAGACTTGTGGTTGCCAAGGGGAAGGGGGAGGGAGTGGGATGGCTTGGGAGCTTGGGGTTAGTAGATTCAGACTATTGTGTTTGGAAGGGATGTTGGGAGTTGGGGATGAGCAGATGCAAACTATTATACATAGAATAGATAAACAACAAAGTCCTAAGGTATAACGCAGGGAGCTATATTCAATATCCTATATTCAATAAACCAGAATGGAAAAGAACATGAAAAATAATATATATGTGTATAACTGAGCCACGTTGTTGTATGGCAGAAATTAACATAAATCAGCTACACTTTGATAAAAAAAATTTTTTAAAAAAAGCGGTGGTGTTAGAACACTTTGGGAAAGGATATTTACCATCAAATGATTGCTTCTTCTGTAGTTTAAAAACTTGAGGTGAGGTTTAATAAAGGACAATTAGGTATAGCTTTATTCTTCAGTGTGGAAACTAGGCACCTCCTTTCAAAGCAAAAAAAAAAAAAAAAAAGCAAAGAAGAATCTTATTATTTGGTCCTCTGGAAGTCAGCCTCAGATTTTCCTAAAGGAATTCAAGGGACAGTCATTCTAACCTGAATCCCTCAGTGGCCAGTTCTTCTTTCACTGGTCACGTTCCAAGACCAGCCACTCCCAACACCTAACAGAGGAAATTGCTGGCATCACATTTTACCTAGTAGGTTCAAAAGGGCTCACTTGCTATTGGGGGGTGGGGAAAGGTAGGAGAAGGTCACAGCACCCCAAACTCCCTCTTGCCCCAACACAGGCAGTGCCTCCCAGACTGAAATAGTGAGGACAAAAACGTGGTAGAACCCTCAGAAATATCTGAAACCAGCAGCATACTTCTCTGCAAAAAAATAAAATAAAAAAAAGAGGAAAATGTCCTTGAAGTTAGAAAAGCAAAGCAAAAAGAATGAGCTCCATCTTGTGGAGAGATTGTCCTCCACCACATTCATCTGTTACCCCAATTTTTTTATCTATGATTCTTAAGCAAACAATTGAATATAATATCAGGAAAAGTTTATCCACGATGGTGTGATGGGAACTATTTCCAGTAAACACAGGCAGCCAATAGCATTCGTGTACGTGCTGGTTTCTTGAGATTTAAAAACATTTTCAAGGTATATGGTACTAAACAGTGATAAGGGGCAGAGAATAAAGTCAAGAGAAAAAGCTAGTTTTCTCTTGGGAAAAAAAAAATCCAAAAATGATAACTGAAGCAAAACCTGTGATTCTGTTTATTTATTTAAGGGCCACACCTGCAGCATATGGAGGTTCCCAGGCTAGGGGGTCTAATTGGAGCTACAGCTCCCAGCCCATGCCACAGCCACAGCAACGCCAGATCCTAACCCACTGAGCGAGGCCAGGGATCGAACCCACAACCTCATGGTTCCTAGTCGGATTCGTTTCCACTGCGCCATGACAGGAACTCCAAAACCTGTGGTTCTTTAAAGAAAATTTTTTTTTTATTAAAGCATAGTTGATTTACAATGTTGTACCAATTTCTGCTGTACAGCAAAGCGACTAGGTCATGCATATATATTCATTCTTTTTTTCATACTGTCTTGCATCATCTTCTAACCCAAGTGATTGGATATAGTTCCCTGTGCTATACAGCAGGACCTCACTGCTTCTGTATTCTCTATGGAATAATTTGCATCTACTAACCCCAAACTCCCAGTCCCTCAAACCCTTCCCCTCCCCCTTGGCAACCACAAGTCTGTTCTCCACGTATGTGAGTCTATTTCTATTTTGTAGATAGGTTCATTTGTGCCACATTTTAGATTCTACATACAAGTGATATCATATAGTTCTTCACTTAGTGTGAGAACCTCTAGTTGCATCCTGTGATTCTTAAAGAATCGTGGACAATGGAATATTACTCAGCCATAAAAAGAACAAAATAATGCCATTTGCAGCAACATGAATGGAACTAGAGACTCTCATACTAAGTGAAGTAAGTCAGAAAGAGAAGGACAAATACCATTTGATATCAGTTATAGCTGGAGTCTGATATACGGGACAAATGAACCTTTCCACAGAAAAGAAAGTCATGGACTTGGAGAACAGACTTGTGGTGGCCAAGGGGGAGGGGGAGGAAGTGGGATGGACTGGGAATCTGGGGTTAATAGATGCAAACTACTGTATTTGGAATGGATAAGCAATGTATAGCACAGGGACCCATATCTAGTCACCTGTGATGAGACATGATGGAAGATAAATGTGATAAAAATAATGTGTATATATATATATATATGACTGGGTCACTTTGCTGTACAGTAGAAATTGACAGAACACTGTAAACCAACTGTAATGAAAAAAATGAAAATCATTTTAAAAAAGAGATCTGGAAGGAAGCTTGGAAATCATATAGTCAAATCTCATCTTACCCGATGGGGAGATATTATTTATTTCCTTAATTAAAATGATAAATTATCATTTCAGGTCCCACATGAACTGGAACAAAACCAGGGGAAGGAGGTCCAGGGTTGGGGCCAGTTGCATTATGTCTTTAAAGCTTCTGGCCAGCAATTCTGCACATGAAGGGATTAAAATGAATGGGAAGTCCCTCAAGGGAAAAAAGAAAAAAGAAATTGCCCAACATACATCATACGCAGCCTAGGCCAGTCAGAGAAAAAAAAACAGGAAGAAGGTTAGTGGGGCTGGAGTGAAAGGATACTTCTGAGAATGTCATTGTTTAAATATTCTAACAATATCTGTGGAAATAGCCCTGGTTAGCAGTAGTCTGTATGCAGACTGAAAAATACTGCCCCACATCCTGGGTCTTTGGTTACCATCATGCTTGGCTCATGGTGCTGTAATCAGCTCTTCTGTCTTAATATATCTTTTGTAGGTATTTGCATCCTCAGCTAGGCTGCCTCTCTTTCAGGGTCCAGGCTGTATATTGCAAGTCTGTTTCTTATCCACTGCACCTTAACTGGCATCTTGAACTTCATCAAAACTTGATGGTATGTTAGTTGTTGATTGCGACTGCAGCTTTAAAATAGAAACTATGTTCCTTAGCAACGCAGTTCAGGGGTAAAGAGTAAGAAGACATACCTTTCGAAATCAAATTCTTTCCTTGTGTTCTTTGTGATTCTCCTTGGAAGTTCTGATTGCTTTCTGTGTCTTTCGTTCCAAGATTTGCACTAGGAGTGACAGCCCTCAACATAAACGACTTTGAAAGCCATGAAACCCATTTCTTTTCTTTAAAAGTCTTAGTCTTGAATGATAGTCTCTGCAAAAAAACACATGTGGAATGGACCGGATCTTCCATGTAAAGTATACTAATGCCTTATTTTGGAAATTTTCCTCGACTGATTTTATTTTATTCCTCTTCCCCAAGCAAATAAAAATGACCACAAAGGTATTTACATAAAACCTTTCAAGGTCTCTTTTGAGGATAACAATGATACATACTTTATGATATTTTTCCACTTCGGGGGAGTTAATAAAGGAAAGTTTTTGTTTGTGGTTTTTTTGCTTTGTTTAGGGCCTGACCCACAGCATATGGAGGTTCCCAGGCTAGGGGTTGAATCAGAGCTACAGCTGCCAGCCTACGCCACAGCCACACTAGATCCAAGCCCACCAGATCGAAGCTGCATCTATAAACTACACCACAGCTCATGGCAACCGGGATCCTTAGCCCAGTGAGCGAGGCCAGGGATCAAACCCTCATCCTTATGGATACTAGTCGGATTTGTTTTCCCTGTACTACAAGAACTCCTGAAGAAAAGTTTTTAGAGCTTAGTGAGAAGAATTAGCCTTCAGGGAAGAAGAGAGAACAACATTAGCAATACACAACACCTTATATGTAATCATGCACTTCTTTTCCTGACTGACCCATGCAGATTGTTCTTACTCTCATTTTGTACAAGAGGGGACTTTGACACAGAAAGAGCTGAGCAACTTGTCCACAGTTACCCAGCCAAGATCCAGAGTACAGCCCTGGCCCCTGAGGCCATGTGCTTAACCAGTGCACAGTACAGCCTCTTAAATGTATGAAACGTATAGGAAAATAATAATTTCAATCCTATATTCAAGGTTTGCAATGTTTGCCTTAGCGAGGATACTAAGTGTATTGAGTCACCTGCGAGTCTTTAAAAATAGGTTTGCGGGGCAGAGATCAGCATTATGCTAACTTCCTGTGTTGGCCTCAGAGTGGAGCCACAGCGGAGCCAAGCATTGGGCTCTCCGCCTATTGGAATTTTTGTAACATTTTTTAAAAATAAGAATTCTTGGGTGTATTCATTAACAGCTTAAGCCCAAGTTCCCCGGGCATCTTTTAAAGAGTTTGTCGAGCTCAGGAAAACTCCAAGATAAGTTCTCAGCAGCACGTGTAATTGACATCAAGTGGGCGGAGGTCTGGCCCCGCCGCCCCGCCCACATCTGCCTCGGCGGCCAGCCCACGCGTGACCCTGGCATCTACCCGCAGGCTCCAAGGAAGACCATCATTCCCCAGGACATGGAAGGCACAGATGGCAGCTCCCAACACCGCAGTTAACACTAGAGGATGCAGCCCTTAAGTCCATCTCTCAGTTTATTAGCGATGTTGCCACTTTGATGTGTCTGGTGACCTCAGCTGTAATTCTTGTGTGTGGCTTTAAAATCCTCTTGATTTGGGGAGGATGTCTTGGGAGCTCGTCTGTAGTGGAAACATCTGTTTATTTCTATGACTGTCTAGCTAGGTTTTTTTTTTTGTTAGGCTAAAAAAAGGGATAAGGTACTAAAAGAGGAGAAAAGAGGGGGAGGGACACTGCCCTGGGGATTGAGGAGTGGGGTTTGATCTCAGGCTCTGCCAAAATAGATCCAGAACTCTAAAGAAGGAAGTCAGGTCGGCTCTTGGAAGGTCACTGTTAAAAGAGCCAAGCAAGGACTTCCAGTCATGGCTAAGCAAGTTAAAGACCTGCCTAGTATCCATGAGGGTATGGGTTCGATCCCTGGTCTCGGTCAGTGGGTTAAGGATTCGCTGCTGTTGTAAGTTGTGGTGTGGGCCAGCAGGTACAGCTCTGGTTGGACCTCTGGCCTGGGAACTTCCATATGCCTCTGGTGTGGCCGTAAAAAGACAAAAAATAAATAAATAAGAACCAAGCAAGGAGTTGCCTGGTGGCTCAGCAGGTTAAGGATCTGGCCTTGTCACTGCTGTGGCTCAGGTTCAATCCCTGCCCTGAAACTTCCAAATGCTATAGGAATGGCCAAATAATAATAATAATAATAATGATAAAGAAAAGAAACGAAATCTTTGCCTCACCAGTTATAAGGATGGGGAAAAAAGAGAGAGCCAAGCAATTACTTAGCACTCAGTGATAGGCATTGTGCTAAGTTTTTGAATATGGCCTTTTATCAGTGGACATCTTTTGAGCTGCCATTATGCCCTCATGAAAGAGCATAAAAAAAAGAATTAAGAAGTTCCTGTCATGGCTCAGGGGTTAGTGAATCCGACTAGGAACCATGAAGTTGCAGAGTTGCAGGTTTGATCCCTGGCCTTGCTCAGTTGGGGCAAGGATCCGGCATTTCTGTGAGCTGTGGTGTAGGTCGCAGACGTGGCTCAGATCCCATATTGTTGCGGCTCTGGTGTAGGCCGATGGCTACACCTCCGATTAGACCCCTAGCCTGAGAACCTCCATATACCACAGGTGTGGCCCTAGAGAAAGACCAAAAGACCAAAAAAAAAAAAAAAAAATCCATCCTCTCAGATCTTACCCATCAATGCGTGGGCCCTCTATATTAAATCATATTTGAAAATTTATTTCAGTAGTAACTTGGGTTTCAAAAAAATTTTTCCCATGACCCTTTGTCTATCCCCACTCTGTATTAAACGTGGCCAGCAGGTGTCCTGTTGGTAGCTGAATTCAGGATGATCATGTGTCCAGGTCACGTCATTGAGTGCCCATCAGACCAGCTGAAAGCCCCCACATCTCCCATGTGTTTCTGCTCAGAGCTTAGGAGGCCTCTGCCATTGTGAGCACAAGACTGCAAACCTAAAAAGGAGAATGGTCATCCCTGTTTGCTGGTCCAAAGATTCATTAACGACCTGTGACAGGCAGGGCTTGGCCGTGGAGCATAAGCTGTGAAGTGAGATCCTGGCCTTAGGGGTTCAGGATGGATACAGGTTACCTAGGAGAGAAATGTTCTCCTACCTTGGCCTAAGTTGTCAGGGGGTATGGTTGGGGTCTTGTTTTCTGATGGGCTTTGTAACAAATGAAGGTGTATGGGTCACTTTTTAATCTTCAATATATTTTAAATGAGAATCCAGAATTCAGCCTTGGGAGTTCTCTGGTGGCTCAGTGGGTTAAGGGTCAGGCATTGTGACTGCTGTGGCTTGGGTTGTAACCTTGGCACAGGTTCCATCCCTGGCCCCGGAACTTCTGCTTACTGTGGATGCCACCAAAACCAACCCACCAAACAAACAAAAAACAGAATGTGGTCTTGATGGGGATATAAAATGATGCAGCTGGCAGAATCAAGATGATGGAGCAGTAGGACGTGGTACTCACCTCCCACAAACTCATTAAAATGGTGCCGCCACTGTGGATGGACAGCAGGGTAGGGGTTCCTCAAATAATTAAATGTAGAATGCCGTATGATCCAGTAGTTCCACCTCCGGGTGTATGCACAGAAGAAGGAAGGCAGGGGCTCAAAGAGATCTTTGAACACCCAGTTCACAGCATAACTCAACAGTAGCCAAAACATGAATGCAACCCACGTGTCCTTAAGAATCTGACTAGTACCATGATGTTGTGGGATCCATTTCTAGCCTGACTCAGTAGGTTAAGGATCCAGTATTCCTGCAAGCTGTGGCATAGAGCACAGATGTGCCTCAGATCTGGTGTTGCTGTGACTGTGGTGTAGGCCAGCAGCTGCATCTCTGATTCAACCCCTGGCCTGAGGAGCATACGATTGCCACAGGTGCAGCCCTAACAAGAAAAAGAAAAAGAAAGTAGCAACTAATTGAGGAGGGAGAGGGAAAGACACTCTGTGGGTTGAACTGGGTCCCCGAAAAGACGTGGCCAAGTCTCAATCCTCAGTACCTGTGTATGTGACCTTTAGTGATTTTCTCTGCAGCGGTGATCAAATTAAGATAAGGGTGGGGTCTAATCCCACAAGATTGACCTCCTTTCAAGAAGGGAAAACTGACGGGAGTTTCCTGGCGGTGAGCAGGTGGATAGAGCAGAGCCGCACAGAGGACGTGGCCCTGAGAGTATGGAGGCAGAAATCTACAAGCCAAGGACAGTCAAGCCCTCTGGGCCACTCCAGAAGCCGAGGGAAAGGCTGGACCAGATTCTCCCCTGGAGCCCGTGGATAAGCCAGAACAGGAAGAGGTGGGGCAGAGGAAGTACAAGAGCTGCTGAGGAAGGGGGAGCCATGGGATACTGGGTTCCACTGAGGCACCCAAGGGTCCGAGGACAGAGTCGAGTTATGACCCGGAATGATGGTAGAAGGAGAGGCAGGGATCAGCCCAGACAGGGTGTTTCTGCCAGGCTAAGGAGTCTGGCCTGGATTCACCGAGGATTTCACGGCTCAATGATGCTGAAAAGACACTCGCAGCCTCGCACGCTCCCGATCGTTGCTCCTTCAATAGCTTCGAGCATATCCTGATTTGGACCTGACACGCATGGTCTCACCCTCTGGAATTCATCCCAACAGAAGGGCTGGTCCAGATGTAGGCTGACTCCAGGACTGGCAATAGGGAGACTGTTTCCTGAGACATCCCTCCTCCCCTTGGCATCGGGCATCTGGTTTCCTATAGGGTCTCATAATCCAGTCCAGATGCAGCTTCAGGATTGGCATCCCATGTGCTCCGATCCAAACGGGGAATGAAAGTCTGTTTTGTTTTTCAAATTCTTGGCACTGTGTCATGAAACTTTTCCAGTTTGGGTCCAGTCCTCACGTGACCGAACCCAAAAGTCTGATAACTAGTCTTCCAAGGTGGCCCGCCCACGTGTGTGCTCCCTCTGCCTTGTTGCAAGCCAGAGTGTTGAGGTCCACCTTGGTTCTGTTTTTTAATTCCTGTTTTCTTATCACAAGCCCACCTCAGTCTTTTCATTTTTCTTATAATTGATGAATCGTGTTTCCCGATGTTTTCTGACACATTTTCCACTTAAGGTGGACCCCCCCCCCAAAAAAAATCTACATCTAATCTTAGGAAATATTTGCTAAAATTTCTTAAAGCACCATTTCTAAGGTGTTTTCAATAGTGTAGCATGAATGAGTTGACTGCCAAGGATTATGGGAATAGAGTGATTCAAAATTTCTTCTTGATATTCTCTAAGAATGACTTCTTATTTGCCCGGAAGAGCTTCATTCAGATAATAGTAACACTTACCTTGCTATAATTTTTAAAACAGTGTGGGAAAAAATACTAAAGGAGGAGGTCAGAGACCTGGGTGTGAGCTGCATCTCTGTCATCAGCTAAGGCACTTGCAAGATATTCAGCTAAGTTTTGGCCTCAGTTTTCCAGAAATTAAAAGAGGGTCTGATTAGATTATTTCTGAAGTTGACAGTTGCGCAATCGTGTGTTTCTTTTTTTTTTTTTTTTTTTTTTTTTTTTTGTCTTTTTGCCTTTTCTAGGGCCGTTCCCACGGCATATGGAGGTTCCCAGGCTAGGGGTCGAATCGGAGCTGAAGCTTCCAGCCAACGCCAGAGCCACAGCAACGCAGGATCCGAGCCGCGTCTGCAACCTACACCACAGCTCACAGCAACACCAGATCCTTAACCCACTGAGCAAGGCCAGGAATCGAACCCGCAACCCCAAGGTTCCTAGTCATACCACAATGGGAACTCAGTGTGTTTCTTTTTTAATCACAGAAGCAGTGTGAACTCTGAGGATGTATTTCAACATTTGGTGGGAGCCATAGCCCCAAAACATCACTGAGGTTTGACCTTTGTAAAACTCTTCTCAATGGTGACCATATTCTTTAGCAAAATGTGCCACCTGGTGGCCACAGAAACTGAACCAGGTCTTTGCTTTCTACAGTTGAACCCCTTCCTGAGTTGAACTGACTGTTGAGTACAATTTTGAGACAAAGTTTTACAACCTTGGATTCACTTTAAAGATAGGAAACTGTTCCACAGACCAGTTAGGCTGGATCTTTACTTTTTTCCAGATTCTAGTTTTAGTTTCTAGGCAACTCCCTCTCCCCCTTCCCCCTCATCCCCAAAGCTTCTAAAGCACTAAATGCTTTGATTGGTCTCAGAGGACTGTGGGGTCTAGGACCCGAGTCACATGTCAGGACATGTGTACATTATCCTGGCTTGGTGGATTCCTTCTGAGTCTGACGTAGGCAGCTGCCTCAGTGCAAGAACCTTCCATGACCTTTGCACAGCCTCCTATTCTAAGAAGCATTGGAAAGTCTTAAACGTGAGGGGTCCAGCATTATCTTCACCAAAGTATTGAATGACTGGAATCCTAAGAATAGGTCATGCCCTGAATACTCATCGCAGAAAGTCTGAGTACTCTATTGACTTCAGACAGATGCCTGAAACCATATTTTACTTGACATTTTGCTTGGTTCCACTTGGATCCTCTCTTGGACAACATTAGTCGACAGTCCCAAAAAAACATGTTGCAAAAGATCTGCAGTGACTCACATAGATAAACATTTTTTCTCGCGTTTAGAAAACTTAAGTGAAAAGATGCTTCACGTCCTGGCGGAGAGTTATTTCCTACGCAGAAGGATGGCTGCCCGGCTCTGCATCCTGGAAATCTGCCTGCAGTGAGCTGATGAGAAAGCAGAGGGCATCACCAGGCAGCTCGTTACTCATCTTGTTTTCTGGGGAACAAATCTAGCTGCTTTCTGGACATTGCCTCTTGGTTTTCTCAGAGACACCCCAAACTCAGTCAGGTCTCAGATGGAACTTGTGGGCCTGCCTTCCTCTAGACCTGGCTCATTCCCAGTCTTCTCTTCCTTAAAAAATGGAAGTTCTCTTCAATGCATTACACATTTACACCAATCAGGGACTGGAGTCGTTCTTGATAAGCTTGATGTCACATGAAAGCATTTCTGTGTGTGTTACCAAAAAATAAGCACACACAGAAAAGAGCCAAACTGTCATAACAAGCATGCGGGGCAGGTGTTAATTTTTTAAAATAGTTTTTCCATTCTGGTTGATCGTAGGATAGTGAAGATAATTCCCTGTGCTATTCAGTAGGACCTTGTTGTTTGTGCCTTCCATGTATAGGAGCTTATGTCAAGGCAGGTGTTATTTTAGCCCCCATTTTAGAGATGAGACTACTGAGGTGCAATAGTAAAGAGACTCATTGAAGGTCATAGAGCATGTAGGTGGTAAGCCTTGGTTGTGACCCTGGTGATTGGGATTTAAAAGTTATACTCTATATGATGAGAGCACTCTGTATGACGTAAGCTACCTTTTAGTTATTATAATACATTCAAATAACAATACACCAAAGAGGAGGCTACATTCAACAAATAATATACCAACAGGACATTCAAGGACACAGTAAAACAAGGAAGTAAGAATAGTTAACAAATAGAAACCTATGTTGGAATAAGAAATCAGCTACCTAAAAAAATTAGATCCACACCTGATGTCAGAATCAATTAAAGAGTTACATGGAACAGTCCTTGGGTAAAGAGTTTCGTGTAAAACAAATCATGATTCAAAGCAAGAGTGTTGATTTATCAGGACAATGGAAAGATTAAAATGTCTTTCCTTCTGTTTGTGTGATAGAAAAAAATCACAAAGAGTATCACAGTGTTATTTTTAAATATTAAGCTGCACAACAAGAAAACAAATGAAGAGAAAGGCCAAGAAAATATTTGGAGCAAGTATGTAAATGAATCAAAACATTGCATCAGTAGTTTCTACAAATTGCGAAGGCTGCAGCAACAAGGGAATTGAATTCAGAAGTATCTGTGTTAACATACACAGCAGATTTATGGCTGCGGCGGCGGGGGGGGGGGGGCGTGGGGGAGGGAAGGATCGGAAGTTGGGGATTAGCAGGTGCAAACTAGTATCTATAGGAGGGATAAGCAACATGGTCCTACTGCAGAGCACAGGGAACTATGTTCCGAATCCTGTGATAAACTATAATGGAAAAGGATGTCTTTAAAAAGAATGTATATATGTTTAACTAAGTCACTTTGCCATACAGCCGAAATTAGCACAACATTGTAAATCCACCATACTCCAATAAAGTAAATCTTAAGAAGTGTCTGTGTTGTAAATGCAATTAAGTAAAAATAGCTCTATTTTTAAAGAAAACAGAGAAAAAAAAACTCCGACTTCAGATGTTGAGATACCGACTCATATTTTTCACTTTATGAATTATCGTCTTTGGGGTATGTTCAGTGCAATTGAAGCAAATTTATCAAGCACCCTGGTAGATATGAAAAGAACAAGTATAGAACTTGCAGGACTACTGAGATAAGTTACCTCAATTTCAAGAGCAGTCTGGACTCACCGTTGTATTAAATCTGACGAAGAAAAAAGGGGGAGGAGGAGGGAGGGGCATGGACTAGGAGTTTGGGCTTAGTAGATGCAGATTATTGCATTTGGAGTGGATAAGCAATGAGATCTTGCTGTATATGCAATCACTTGTGATGGAACATTGATGGAGGATAATGTGAAAAAAAGAATGTATGTATGTGTAAGTGGTCACTTTGCTGTGGAGCAGAAATTGACAGAACATTGTAAATCAACTATAACAAAAATTCTTTAAAAAATAGGAGTTCCCATTGAGAACTATGTCTAGATACTCATGTCGCAACAGAAGAAAGGGTGGGGGAAAAAACTGTAACTGCAATGTATACATCTAAGGATAACCTGACCCCCTTGCTGTACAGTGGGAAAATTAAAAAAAAAAAAAATAGGAGTTCCTTTCGTGGCGCAGTGGTTAACGATTCTGACTAGGAACCATGAGGTTGCGGGTTCGATCCCTGGCCTTGCTCAGTGGGTTAAGGATCCAGCATTGCCGTGAGCTGTGGTGTAGGTCACAGATGCGGCTCAGATCCGGTGTTACTGTGGCTCTGGCGTAGGCCAGTGGCTACAGCTCCTATTAGACCCCTAGCCTGGGAACCTCCATATGCCACGGGAGAGGCCCTAGAAAAGGCAAAAAGACAAAAATAAAATAAAATGAAATACCAAATTCCTCTTAAGACATTTATTTAGGTTAAAAAAAAATGGTGTTTCCTAAGCCTCCTGGATAGCTCGTGCGGTAGGAGAGTTTGTTGTTTAGGGGTAGGGCCCGCCTGGCTCCTTAAATAGGAAGAAAGAGGAAGGAGGCTACAGCCCAAGGCAACCTGGCCTTGGGTGTATAAAGAGCAAGGGTTTTGGTTTATAAAGAGCAAGCATGTCGGTGTCCGAGGGTTTAACGTTGGAATCCTAGCTCTGGTGCTCACCAGCAGCGTGTCCTTGGACCTGATGCTTTGCCGTGGGAATCCCGTTTCCTCAGTTGTGCAACAATACCGACAGCAATGCTGCCTTGCTGGGGAGAGTTAAACGATGCTGGTAGAAGATGCTGGCTTTTATCCTTGACGGCGTTCAAATGCTAATTAGGAAACACTGACTGGCTTCTCCATAGTGTGGTGTCCTTGCTGTCTACTGCAGCAACCTTGGCTACGAGCCTATTACATCATCAGAAGGGATTTTCAGACTCTTAAAAACCCCATCACAAAGGGGTTCTGTTAGAACTACAGATGTCTGGCTTCTTTGCTGAGATCCATGTAGAATAAGATCATTGAATTCAGCAGTGAATTCCAGATACCAAAAATATTACCCTCCAACAGAGATCGTTGAAAAACTCAAATTAGAATCATTAAACCATTTCCCAACTTCCATATGTTGGTAGCAGTGGGGGTTCCTGAGGGAGGTGACTTTTCCTAATGTGTAACATAATCTCTCTTTCTAAAAAATTGCTCTGCATATGCAGGTGGAACATGATACTGATTCTTGCCCGTAGCAGTGACATTTGTTAAGGGTAACTCAGCAGTTTTATCTGGGAGGTTTGGGGGAGTTTTTTGGTTAAATTTTATTGGAATATGATTGGTTTACAATGTTGTGTGTAATTTCTGCTGCACGGCAAAGTGACTCAGTTATACGTATATACATTCTTGTTCATGTTCCTTTTCATTATGATTTATCTCAGGGTATTGAATATAGTTCCCTGTGCTACACAGTAGGACCTTGTTGTTTATCCATCCTGTATATATTAGTTTGCATCTGCTAACCCCAGACTCCCAATTCTTCCCTCTCCTGACCATGGCAACCACAGTCTATTCTCTAGGTCTGTGAGTCTATTGCTGCCTCGTAGATAGTTTCATTTGTGCCATAATTTAGATTCCACATGTAAGTGATATCATATGGTGCTTGTCTTTCTCTTTCTGACTTACCTTGCTTAGTATGATCATCTCTGGGTCCATCCATGTTGATGCAAATGGCATTATTTCATTCTTTTTGTGGTTGAGTAATATTCCCATTTGTGTGCGTGTGCATGTGTGTGTGTGTGTGTGTGTGTGTACACATATACATACCACATCCTCTTTATCCATTCAGCATTAGGTTGTGTCCATGTCTTGGCTGTTGTAAATAGAGCCGCTATGAACATAGGGGTGCATGTATCTTTTTGAATTACAGTTTTGTCTGGGTCTCTGCCTAAGATTAGGATTGTTGGGTCATGTGGTAGTTCTCTTTTCAGTTTTTTGAGGAACCTCCATACCCTGGTCCATAGTGGCTGCACCATTTTATATTCTGTCCGGGAGTTTTGATTTCATCAGCACAAGTCACATTTCTGAACAGCCTCCCTGATCCTTTTGCCAACCTTACGTAAGAGAACTTCACTGTTAAGGATTCGATACAGAAGCATCCTTTGGAGAAAGAGGATCCCTATCCAGCACACACAAGCATGGGGGCTGACACCTGTCCCCCCAAAGAGGTCCACATCCAGAGCCCTTAACCCGTGAGCATGTTACTCTGTGTGGCCAAAGGGACGTGGCAGATGTGATCTTGTTAGGGATCTTGAGCTGGGAAGATGATCCTGGATTATCCCCGTAAGTCTCATGGAATCACAAGGGGGACAGGAGACTCAGAATGGGAGAAGGCAATGGTGACAGTAGAAACAGGAGTCAGAGGGATGCAACTGCTGACTTTGACGTTGAAAAGGGCCAGGAGCCAAAGAATGTAGCAGCCTCTCAAAGGCTGGAAAAAAGCAAGGAATCGTTCTCCCCTGTGTCTCTAGAAGGAACACAGCCCTGTCAAAACCTTCATTTTTTTTTTTCCTCCAGTGAGACTCATTTTAGCCTTCCAAGCTCCAGAACTGTTAGATAATAAACTTGGGTTGTTTTCAGCTGATAGGTTTGTGGTAATTTGTTACAGCAGCAACAGGAGACTCATACAGACACACAGTGTATAAAAATGCCCGCTATGCATCTGTTGTGTGTTTCTAGGTGAGCCAGGGTGGAACTGCCAGAAGTGAACGTGCAGTCTTCTTGCCTGTGTCCATTGTTATTGTTGCTAAAACAATGCAGAGTGTGTTTGGTCTTCTGACTTAGCTGCATGGTGACCTCTCCTCCACCAAGAAGTGAGAAAGTCAGTTGCTTCCTAGGCATCGTCTTCTCCAGTGAGGTGGATTCTAGGGCAGAGCATAGAATTTTAATTTAAGAGAGATTCAAAATCCTGGGGAGGTGAAAGGATGGTGTTGGAAATGTTCCTGAATTCCTTATATAAGAACCTTCCTTTTTTTTTTTTTTTTTTTTTTTTCTTGGCTTTTTAGGGCCATACCTGTGGCATATGGTAGTTCCCAGGCTAGGGGTCAAATCAGAGCTAAAGCTGCCTGCCTACACCACAGCCACAGCAATAGGATCCGATCTGCATCTGCAACCTATACCACAGCTCATGGCAATGCCAGATCCTTAACCCACCGAGCAAGACCAAGGATCAAACCCACGTCCTCATGGATGCTAGTCTGGCTCATTAACTGCTGAGCCATGAAGGGAACTCCTAACCTTCCTTTCAAATATAT
This sequence comes from Sus scrofa, assembly GCF_054392235.1. NCBI lineage: Eukaryota > Metazoa > Chordata > Mammalia > Artiodactyla > Suidae > Sus > Sus scrofa. The sequence continues at coordinate 71,233,024 of NC_139392.1, forward strand.
GTTGTTCTTAAATTAATCAAGAGCCAGGAAGCGATCTGTGGGCATCGCTGGGTAGGTGCTGGTAGAGAAGTGGAGGGCAAGCTTTCACCATGACACTAGGAGGAAATGTTCAGAAGGGGTTCTCTATTGGCTGTTCCACTCCAAGAATCCAGACAACAGCTCAAAAACTACAGCCCCCCTCAGTCCCTGCGGGAGGAAGTCTTAGATGAATGGCTGGATCTCTACTGGTTTACAAACACCTGCTCTCCGTTCAGATTTCCTCGCATTGCAGCCCGGCTCCACTTTCCTGAGCTGTCTGGGCTTAAGCCAGTTAGGTGACTCGCTATGCTCAGTTTTCCCATGTTGGTAAGTGGGTACAAAAATATTAGGTTGAATGATTGGTGTGAAAATTACAGGGGGGAAAAAAAGTGCTTAGCCCATAGTCAGTACTCCATAAATGTTTTGTTTTGTTTTGTCTTTTTGCCTTTTTCTAAGGCCGCTCCCACAGCATATGGAGGTTCTCAGGCTAGGGGTCGAATCGGAGCTGTAGCCGCCGGTCTACACCACAGCCACAGCAATGTGCGATCCCAGCCGCATCTGCGACCTACACCACAGCTCACGGCAACACCAGATCCTTAAGCCAGGGATCAAACCCACAACCTCATGGTTCCTAGTCGGATTCGTTAACCACTGAGCCACAATGGGAACTCCAGTACTCCATAAATATTAAGCTATTACGGTAATTATGACAACCTCAGGGAACTTGAGAATTTTGTTAGGGTGAACCAATAAGTTATTTCTTTTTTCCTTTTTATCTTTCTCTCTCTCTCTCTCTCTTTTTTTTTTTTAGGACCGAACCTGTGGCATATGGAAGTTCCCAGGCTAGGGCTGAAATCAGAGCTGCATCTGCCAGCCGACACCACAGCCACAGCAACACCAGATTTGAACTGCCTCTCTGACCTAATCCATAGCCTGCAGCAACACCAGATCCTTAATCTGAGCGAGGCCAGGGATCGAACCCATACCCTCATGGATGCAAGTCAGGTTCTTAACCTGCTGAGCCACAGCAGGAACTCCCAGTTCTCTATTTCTTTAAAGGAATTTTTTTTTTAATACCGTATTTTCCCTACTTTCTCTGTTACATAAATGAGCCCAATAGGCTTCCTATGTTCCATAAATACCCCTGTGTTTTGACCCCTGTGCTCTTTATTTCCCTACTGAGGGCTGAAATCTGTTAGCTCAAAAGCAGACTGGGGCCAAGTTCACATTTTTGCATTCCCCTCCCCTTTTTTTTTTAATTATAGTCGATGTACAATGTTGTGCCAATTTATGCTGTACAGCACAGTGACTCAGTTCCTGTTTTCAGTAGAGCCCAGACAAGTAGATTCTGAGCCCTTTCAAGCCTGCCTGGCTTTCCTAACCAATGAAATCTCACCCCACATCTGCTGGCCCTGGCTGAGATGGAACCTGGTGGTTCCAAGGCGCCAGGCTGCTGCAGACCTTGGAGCTCTCTGACCCCAAGACTCCCTGTCCTGCCTCTGAGACATCCCCCAGATGCTGTTAGCCCAGCCTCTGTCCCCTCTCTCCTGGGAGTTCCCTTGTCCTCCTCCCCTCTGAGGAGCAGCCGCCTGGTCCTGTGCCTCTGCACCAACACCTCCTGGAAGGGACACACATGCAAATCTGCGAGTCGCTTAATAAAGCTCCTGTGACCTCGCCACCATATCTTTTTCTTTGATCTGCCCCTCCCCCATCTTTTCCAAATTATACCAATTCCCAGTAAAAGAACATTCTAGCATATTTTTGCCTCTCCCCCTCTTGATAAGCCAAAGAGAACCCAAAGACAGAAGTAAATGTCTTATTTGCTCTAGAGTTGCTCCGTTGGGGACTATTTAGTGTCGGATGTAGGAAGATTTTCAAAAATGCCACTTATCTCAAATGATTCCATTCTTGGCCTCACATCCTTAAAAAAATATTGTATACTAAGATGTTAGGCATATCTGTTGCTGCTCTCCAAAATACATCTACCGAATGAGAAAATCCAAATTCAGATCTATAAACTGAAACTTAGAAAGGCAGTAGAAAGCCTCACTTCCCCAGCGCCAATTAAGCTGATGTTAGGACCCAATTGAACTATTCTTTAGAAAATGTTTATATCAAACATAATGAGTTGGTTCTTTCAAAAAATAAAAAAGGAAAATTCAGAGTTCAATTATTTCGCCTTTGGAACTGTCTGGTTCATACGCGAGAATAATAAAATACTTCTGTGGCCTGATAGTGGGGAAAAAAAGGATAATTGGGCAAATACATTATTTTTTGGGAAGTACTTTCTCCCCAGACAGATGACGCTCCCCAAGTGCTGCTCTTTCTGATCTTAAAATTGAAAGGCCTTTTTTTTTTTCCTGTTACATCTAGCATTCGTGTAGGCTTCTCAACTAATTAACTCAGACAGGGTAAAGGGACAAAATGAGATTGCGGCCTTTATTTCTTTGCCTCCATGTTATTCCATTGTTAGTATGATATTATGAAAAGATGAGCTTCTTTTGAAGCTATCTTAGAAAAGTATGTGTCTGATCTCCCTTTGACGTGTCTGAGATTCTTCCTGACATTCTGTTCTATAATTTTATGTCTTCATAACTAGTATCTTTTCATGGTCCAACCCCCGCCCCCAACACACACACCTTCCCCTTGTGCTCACTCTCCTTCTGACTCTGTTTAGGTTCCATGATCCAGGCACACATCCTCACCTGTCTCTCTCACTCTCCCTCTGTCCACCACTCCTGGGAAATCCCAAGTCGGGCTAAGTCTGATTCTCATGGACTCTGCCCTTGAACTTGAGCAGATGAACATGGTGGAGGGAAAAACCACGGGGCTCTGGGGGCTGTTTCTAAGCTCATGACCACGAATGTACTACCCAGTAATCCCATTCCCCTGGTCCCTCCACTTGGCCACGCCTGAGAGGCATCTTTCCTACCTTCTCCCTTGTCCTCAGTCTCTCTCCCGTCTTCTCAGTCTGTTAATGACCTTTCTCTAATTTCATCTGAGAAACTAAGAACTCTCCACAAAGTCCTTCCTGCTAGTACTTCCATTAAATCTAGTGGTACCCAAGTCCTCTGCCCTGCTTCCTGTTACCGTGGGTGAACGGATGAAGGGGTCCGTCTCAGCCGGCCACATTGCTTGTGCCGGGGTCCCAACCCCCCCCCAACCCAAGTAAAAACTTTGATCCAACTATTAACTATAGTCTCTCCTGAAGCAACCCCCCCCCCGCATTTCCTGTAAAACCTCCCATCAAGGAGAAAACGTGCCTTATTCCCTCATTTTATTGCAGCCGTGTTTTCATTTTTCTTTGCAGAGAAAATCTCCTTGAAAGTAGTTCTCTCTGCTCACTGTACCATGTTGTTTCCCCTGCCTCTCTTGATTGAATTTATTTCAGTCAGATGTTTGACCTCGTCCCTCCACTAGAGCCAGTCTATCAGCATCCTCAGAAGCTTCCAGAGCTGATGACCACTTCTCAGTCTGCATCGTACTTGACCTCGTGCTGGTGTTGGACAAAGCCAGTCACCTCCCTTCCTGCAGAACCCTACATTCTATAAGTTTGCTCACTTCATAACTGGGTTCTCCTTTTCTTTTGGCCTTTAAATGGTACAGTGCCCCAGGAATCAGTTTCCAGACCTCTTCTCTGTCCATATTCCTCTAGGGAATTTCACTAAAAGCCATGGTTGAAAAGGCCATCTCTTTGCTGACTTCCAAGTCTATATCTCAACCCCAACCTCTTTTTTGAACTCTGGAATCCATACAAAATTGCCTATAGAGTTCCCTGGTTGCTCAGGGGGTTAAGGATCTGGTATTGTCACTGCTGTGGCATGGGTTCAGTCCCTGGCCTGGGAACCTCCTATGCCATGGCCAAAACAAACAAACAAGCAAAACAAAACAAAACCAAAAAACCCTAGGTTGCCAACTTGACATCTCCATGTTGGTATCCTATAGATTTCTCAAAATTAAATCCCCTGAAAAAACTATTTTTTTCTGTCTTCCTCCAACCAGTGCCTCTCTAAGTGATGCTTCTCTCAGTAAATGGAACAGTCATTCACAAAGTTCTTCAGCCTTTATCTGCTTCCTTCCCCCAAACTGAGCTCATTCCTGGCTGTTTTGTTTTGTTTTGTTTCCTCTCCAATACAATGTCTATCTATAGGTCCATTCTGTCAACTTAGCTTTAAAATATATCCAGAATCCTACCACTTCTCAGTGTTTTCCCACACTAAGGCTTTAGACGAAGGCCTTTGTCTCTCACCTGAACTATGTCTCAGACACCATCACTACCTTAGCTTCTGATGTCTTCATCCAGCAGACAGAATGCCACTTGTAAGATGCAGATCAAATCCTGTGTTCTTTTCAAAGCCCTCCAATGGCTTCTTATCGTCATTAGAATAAAAGCCAGTCCTTTCATTGACCTAAAGATGCTCAATGATCAAGCCCCAGGCCACTCACTGGATTCCAGCCCTAGGCACCTTCTTGCTCTCCTGCCTATGGATCAAGTTCATTCCCTCTCATAGCATTTGCCTGGATTTTTGTTCCCCCAGATGGTCCAGTGTCTCCCTCCCTCTATTCTGCTCAAAGCTCATCTTTCTAAAAAGCTTATCCTTGGAGGAGGACATAGACAAAACATTCTCTGACATCAACCTTACAAATGTTTTCTTAGGTCAGTCTCCTGAAGCAACAGAAATAAAAGCAAAAATAAACCAATGGAACCTAATCAAACTGACAGGCCTTTGCACAGCAAAGGAAACCAGAAAGAAAACAAAAGGACAATTTACAGAATGGGAGAAAATAATTTTAAATGGTCCAACTGACAAGGGCTTAATCTTTAAAATATACAAATAACTTATACAACTCAACAGCAAAAAAGCCAACGACCCACTGAAAAAATGGGCAAAAGACCTGAATAGACATTTCTCCAAGGAAGATATACAGATGGCCAACAAGCACATGAAAAAATGCTCAACATCACTGATTATTAGAGAAATGCAAATCAAAACTACCACGAGATACCACCTCACACCAGTCAGAATAGCCATCATTAATAAGTCCACAAATAACAATAGTTGGAGGGGGTGTGGAGAAAAGGGATCCTTCCTGCTCTGTTGGTGGGAATGTAAGCTGGTACAACCACTGTGGAGAACAGTATGGAGGTACCTTAGAAGACTATACGTAGAACTGCCATATGACCCAGCAATCCTACTCTTGGGCATATATCCAGACAAAACTTTCCTTAAGAAAGACACATGCACCCGCGTGTTCATTGCAGCTCTATTCACAATAGCCGAGACATAGAAACAACCTAAATGCCCATCAACAGATGATTGGATTAGGAAGATGTGGTATATATACACAGTAGAATACTACTCAGCCATAAAAAAGAACAAAATGATGCCATTTGCAGAAACATGGATGGAACTAGAGACTCATACTGATTAAGTCGGAAAGAAAAAGACAAATTCCATATGATATCACTTATATCTGGAATGTAATATACAGCACAAATGAACCTTTCCACAGAAAAGAAAATAATGGACTTGGAGAGTAGACTTGACTCCCTTTCATGCAATGCAGGAAAAAAATGCATGTTGACACTCTTTAATATTTGTTTCCACTTCTGTTGCTTGTTTGGGAGTTCTAGTCTTGGCTCTGTGGAAACAAACCCAACTAGTGTCCATGAGGATGCAGGTTAGATTCCTGGCCTCACTCAATGGGTTAAGGATCCGATGTTGCCCTGAGCTGTGGTGTAGGTTGCAGACACAGCTTGGATGTGGTGTTGCTGTGGCTGTGGTGTAGGCTGGCAGCTGTGGCTCTGATTTGACCCCTAGCCTGAGAATGTCCATATGCCACCTGCAGCCCTAAAAACCAAAACCAAAACCAAAACTAAAAAATCCATTGCTTGCCTGTTTCCATGAAAGTGGAGATTTTGAGTTATTCATTCGTATATATCTCCACTCTTTGGAATGTGGCCTGATGCACAGAAGGTCCTCAAAAGCTATTTGTTGAGTGAATGGAAAAATATAACAAATGCTTATTATTTGCTCAGCAAATAATTGGAGACAGCAATTAAGCCTTAGCTTAGGCTGGTAACCTCAATTAATTTTGACCTTCCCCGAGGCCTTATTCTTCAACATCGGCTTTGCATTTCTATCCTAATCTCGCCCCAGGTTTTTAATATTTTTTCCTTAGCTTAGGACCCTCAGAATTAGAGACATGTCCAACCACTGGTCTTAATGGATTTCATTTTTCCTGTATTTTTTATGGACAGGTCAAGTTTTCTATTGTTTAAAAATTCTCCTTACCCATTCATTTCTGTCTATTCTTTGTATATTAACATAAACACTATTCTTTATCTTTTCTCCTATTTTTTTGCATTTATTTTCTTTGAATGGATTCTTTTTCTCACGAAATGTCTTTTGTATGTAATTCTTTTTTTTTACATTGGAGTATAGTTCACTAACAGTGTTATATTTCTTTCAAGTGTGCAGCAAAGTGAATAGTTATGCATATACCTATATCTGTTCCTTGTCAGATTCTTTTCCCATGTAGGTTACTACGCAGTATTGTTTTGACTATAATTCTTGATGCTTAGACTTTGGCCTAGTGTTTGCAATGTCAAGGACTATTTCCAGGTATTTATTCATTCATTTATTTAACCGGAAACCCAATATTGAAACCCTATTATGTACAAGCAGCATAATTTGAAAAGGACCCAACAGTAGTAAAAAATACCCATTTATTTTCAGACTTGAGCTTAGTAGAAAACAGAAGGTTTGGCAGTCTGGGAGAATATTTCCATGCAATTCTCAACAAATTCTTAACAGAGTCTATACAAAATTTGGCCCCTACATGTTATTTTTTTTCTTTCTAAATGGAAAAATTTGGACTTTGTGGAACTATCTAAAGTCTTGCTTAAGTGAATATATAGAGCATCTTGGCTACCCTCTGGGCCAACTATCACCTCTTCTTGGCTGACACACACAGGAAGTACCCAAGAATCTTCTTGAATTGAATGGGGCCTACCAAAGCAATCCTTTTATTTTCTGGAGTAATCCAATCAATCTGGAGACACTCAGTGTCATAGGAGGATAGGAAAGAATACATGCTTTTTGGGTGGATAAATGAAATTTTAAAAAGCACATTAAGAAGTTCCCTGATGGCACCACAGGTTAAGGATTCAGTGTTGTCACTGCTATGGTTCAGGTCTCTGTTGTGGCTCGGGTTCAGTCCCTGGCCTGGGAACTGCTGCATGATGTAGACACAGTGAAAAAAAAAAAAAAACAAAAGACAAAAAACAAAAAACAAAATCCAACATGCTAGAACTATAAACAAAATGAACCCAGGATGATATTAATGCCTAATAGTGTATTTTTAGAGCATTTCCTACATGATTTTGAGCATTTATTCTAATATAAATTATTTACTTTTTTTTTTTCTTTTTAGGGCTGCACTCGCAGCATATGGAAGTTCCCAGACTAGGTGTCCAATAGGAGCTACAGCTGCCAGCTTACGCCACAGCCACAGCAACATCAGATCTGAGCCGCATCTGCGACCTACACCACAACTCATGGCAGCTCCAGATCCTTAACCCACTGATCAAGGCCAGGAATCGAACCTACAACCTCATGGTTCCTAGTTGGATTCATTTCCTCTGCTCCGCTATGGGAACTCCTCTTTAGTAATTTTTGATGTAATTCATTTCTCCTAACATGCAGACAGACAGATACTTTGCTTTCCCTTTTTTAGCTTCTGCTCGTGTCTAAGCCTCCAAAAACAGTATTAAAGAAATGTGAAAATTGGAGTTCCCATTGTGGCTCAGCAGAAACGAATATGACTAGGAACCATGAGGTTTCGGGTTCGATACCTGGCTTCGCTCAGTAGGTTGGGGATCCAGCGTTGCCATGAGCTGTGGTGTAGGTCGCAGTCGCAGCTTGGATCTGGTGTGTGGCTGTGGCTATGGCGTAGGCCAGCAGCTACAGCTCGGATTAGACCCCTAGCCTGGGAACCTCCATGTCATGCATGCAGCCCTAAAAAGACCAAAAAAAAATATATATATATATGTATATATATATATATATACATATATATATGTGAAAATTGGCTAATTTAATGACATGCCACTTAGCGATTACTGTTTCATTGTCTTAACAGATCTTTTAAATTTAATTTTATTTTATTGGAATATAGTTGACTTACAATGTTATATTAGTTCCACGTGTACAGCGAAGTGAATTAGTCATTCACATACATATAGCTATTCTTTTTTTCCCGTAGAGGCTGTTACAAACTATTGAGTGGATTTTCCTATGCTATATAGTAGGTTCTTGTTAATCATTTATTTTATACAGTAGTAACATCTTTTTAAAAGTTTTTTATTAGAGTATAGTTGGTTTACAGTGTTGTATCAATTTCTGCTGTACAGCAAAGTGACCCAGTCATATATATATATATATTCTTTGTCTCACATTATCTTCCATCACAGTCTATCCCAAGAGATTGGATACAGTTCCCTTTCCTATACAGTAGGACCTAATCGCTTATTCATTCTAAATGTAATAGCTTATAGATGTAACACATCTTTTTTGAACTGGTCCTTTGGGCCAGTCTGCCCACCCTTGGTTTTATCTCGAAGATGTTGAAAGCATCCTTTTTTTTTTTTGTCTTTATAGGGCCGCACCTGCAGCATATGGAGGTTCCCAGGCTAGGAGCCTAATCGGAGCTGTAGCTGCTGGCCTACGCCACAGCCACAGCAATGCCGGATCCTTAACCCACTGAGCAAGACCAGGGATCGAACCTGCAACCTCATGGTTCCTAGTCGGATTCGTTGACCACTGTGCCACAACGGGAACTCCCTTCTTTCTTGTTCTTTGAGTAGACATCAGGCTTACATCACTAGCTTCTCCTTCCTATCTGGTATGAGAGTATTTGACCCTATGAGGTCAAACTAGGACTGTCATGGTACTTATTCAGATCCGCAGAAGGGTGGTGACGTGTGCTCAGATATATTGCATCAGCTCAGGTTTCTGTATAATGTCATCTTTCCCATAAATTCCTGTCTTTGGTCCTGAGGATCATGATCTTGCTGAACTTGAACGTGGGCCTCATTTTACCTTTCACTTAAGGACCTGAGGCCTAGTTCATGCTTTTATTTATGGTTTTATAGTTAAGCAAGCCTGCTTCATTCCAAGATGTTCTGGTGGCTTTCTTGAGCGACTAGTAACTTACAGTGGCCTTCCAAAGATCCCTAGGTTTCCCTCTCTATCTGTGGTCCCCTACTAGGACTTCTGCAACTACGTGGGTAACTGTCTTACTCTTTCCCTAGCAAAACGAGGATGAAAGGAGTAGTGCTTCCTCACATCTGCATCAGTAGATGTAAACTCTTTTGGTTCTTGCTGTTCTTAACACTCATGGATCAAGCCACATCTGTACCAAGTTAGGTATCTTGTCAAGCCCATTCTCCCCTGACTCCCCCCAGATTATTTTATTGAATGTTGCTGTGTTGTGAGACTTGGTTTCCAGTGAAGATTAGTCTGAGAAGCAGCTCTTTACAACCCACTGGGGCAGTTACCATAAGGATGCCACTCTCAGGAGTGCTATTTATCACTTTCTACGATGTTCCTTTTAATGAAGACCTCCAGGAGAAGTTATTGTCTGGGGTTAATGCCAAGTAGGGTCAGTCTTCTGAGCATTTGGTTTATTTTAAGCTTACAGACAGTCAATTATGTAATGGACCAAGTTTCTCTTTTTGAATTAGCTGCTAGGAAACTCAGAGCCAAATGTATGGCTCATGTGTAGGTGGTGCACCAATTATTATGGGATGCATTTCAAGCCTGCATTTTGTGTCCCTGTCTTCATTATTCTGCACATATATAGCATGGATATTACTCTGCTATAAGAAAGAATGAAATCATGCCAGTTGCAGCAACGTGTATGGACCTAGAGATAATCATACAAAGTGAAGTAAGTCAGACAGAAAGAAACAGATTGAGAGTTCCCATCGTGGCTCAGTGGTTAACAAACCTGACTCCATGAGGACACGGGTTCGATCCCTGGCCTCACTCAGTGAGTTAAGGATCTGGCACTGCCATCAGCTGTGGTGTAGGTCGCAGACATGGCTTGGATCCTGCATGGCTGTGGCTGTGGCTGTGGTTGGCAGCTACATCTCTGATTCGACCACTAGCCTGGGAACCTCCATATGCCATGGGTGCAGCCCTAAAAAGACAAAAGACCAAAAAGAAAAAAGAAACAGATATCATGATATCACTAATATGTGGAATCTAATAAAACTGTTACAAAAACGTATTCACAAAGCAGAAACAGACTCACACATTTCAAAACCGAATTTATGGTTGCCAAAGGGGAAATATTGGGGGAGGGATATTAGGAGTTTGAGATTAACTTATGTGCGCTACTGTATATAAAATAGTTGATCAACTGTCTAGCACAGGGAAATCTCAATACTTTGTAATAACCTATATGGGAACAGAACCTGAAAAAGAATGGAGATATATGTGTGTGTGTGTGTGTAGTTGATTCACATTGCTGTACACCTGAAACTAACACAATATTGGAAGTCAACTATACTCCAATAAATTAAAAAAAATAGTACTTACTTCATATATTTCTCAGGGGAATCAAAGGATATTATCAAAAGATAATGTGATAATATGACACTTGATAGGAGTCAGTGCCTCTTGGTTATTCTTCTTTATCTTCTCCACTGGAGCCCATGGGTTTTCAAAAAGATGCCACTTGTCGGTTTTGTGAATGTCTTTGCATAGTAGGGTTAGAACGGTCACCACCATCTGACTAGCCCTACTATGCGGAGATGCTGATGGCAATCACTATGACAAGTTAGGACTCTGACAAAACATATATGTGTGGTTTATACACACACATTCCCAAATCTATCATGGGTATTTCATTTTCAGAGAAAATGTGTTTTTCTTCTTTAATCCTTTCCAAACAGGAAAGCAAAATAGCTTCTCTGAAAGATTTTTATTTTTATCGTTAGCAGTATAGATTTGTTCATGAAATGTTATCCTGTGAAGAGTGTGTCTTGAACCTTTTTTCCCCCAAGGGTCAGTGTTTCCTTTCTCATATACATGTTGAATTTCCTTATAGCCATAATGAGTAAAAGGAACTGATGAAATGTATTCTCTGAAAAAATCATGTCACATGGAGAAATTTAACATGCAAATGTTTTTGGCCTTTCTCCTCTCCTTCCTCAGTTCCTCTGCCTCCCATGATAAGGAGAATTTGTCTTGTCTATTCAAAGTAAAGAGTTACAGAAATGAAGCAGATCTACCAAATATGAGGCTGGGGAATAGAAGTTGAGGGAGAGAATCAGGAAGCTGAGGGCCTCGGAAGGAAGTTTTTTTGGTGTTTTCTGTTTGTGTTGGAAACCGAAGGCAGGCTTGCCACTGGCTTTAGGGTAGAAGGAAATGAGGGAGGCAAGGAAAGGTATTTTTGAGAAAATTTGCTGTAGGCTATAGGAGTCTCATTTTCTTTGAGATATGCAATAAAAGACTGGCTTTTTTATTTTTATTTATTTTTTATTTTTTTATTTTATCTTCCCACTGTGCAGCAAGGGGATCAAGTTATCCTTACATGTATACATTACAATTACATTTTTTTTCCCCACCCTTTGTTCTGTTGCAACATGAGTATCTAGACAAAGTTCTCAATGCTACTCAGCAGGATCTCCTTGTAAATCTATTCTAACTTGTGTCTGATAAGCCCAAGCTCCTGATCCCTCCCACTCCCTCCCCCTCCCATCAGGCAGCCACAAGTCTTTTCTCCAAGTCCATGATTTTCTTTTCTGAGGAGATGTTCATTTGTGCTGGATATTAGATTCCAGTTATAAGTGATATCATATGGTATTTGTCTTTGTCTTTCTGGCTCATTTCCCTCAGTATGAGATTCTCTAGTTCCATCCATGTTGCTGCAAATGGCATGATGTCATTCCTTTTTATGGCTGAGTAGTATTCCATTGTGTATATATACCACATCTTCTGAATCCAATCATCTGTTGATGGACATTTAGGTTGTTTCCATGCTGGCTATTGTGAATAGTGCTGCAGTGAACATGCGGGTGCATGTGTCTTTCTTAAGGAAAGTTTTGTCTGGATATATGCCCAAGAGTGGGATTGCGGGGTCATATGGAAGGTCTATGGATAGATTTCTAAGGTATCTCCAAACTGTTCTCCATAGTGGCTGTACCAGTTTACATTCCCACCAACAGTGCAGGAGGGTTCCTTTTTCTCCACACCCCCTGCAGCACTTGTTATTTCTGGATTTATTAATGATGGCCATTCTGACTGGTGTGAGGTGGTATCTCGTGGTAGTTTTGATTTGCATTTCTCTTATAATCAGTGATGTTGAGCAGTTTCTCATGTGTTTGCTGGCCATCTGTATATCTTCCTTGGAGAAATGTCTATTCAGGTCTTTTGCCCATTTTTCCATTGATTGATTGGCTTTTTTGCTTTTGGGTTGTATAAGTTGTTTATATATTCTAGAGATTAAGCCCTTGTCGGTTACATCATTTGAAACTATTTTCTCCCATTCTGTAAGTTGTCTTTTTGTTTTCTTTTTGGTTTCCTTTGCTGTGCAAAAGCTCTTCAGTTTGATTAGGTCTCATGGGTTTCTTTTTGCTCTAATTTCTATTGCTTTGGGAGACTGACCTGAGAAAATATTCATGATGTTGATGTCAGAGAGTGTTTTGCCTATGTTTTCTTCTAGGAGTTTGATATATTTAAGTCTTTCAGCCATTTTGAGTTTATTTTTGTGCATGGTGTGAGGGTGTGTTCTAGTTTCATTGCTTTGCATGCAGCTGTCCAGGTTTCCCAGCAATGCTTGCTGAATAGACTTTCTTTTTCCTATTTTATGTTCTTGCCTCCCTTGAAAAGACTGGCTTTTGATGTTCAGTTACTTTCTATTGCTCGATTGCATTCCTCTCAGTGTGACTGGGCTATAAGAGACCTGCGATTTATGAGGGTTACATAGTCACTGTCTTGAATTATACCATGTGTGTTCTAACGCTAACACAGAGTCTGTTTTAAACTTATCATTCAAATTCAGTACACGGTTCATGATTTTTATCATTTTTAAAGTATGACTTCATCTCCCCCAATTGCATTGCATAGAGATGTTTTATTTCTCCTTCTTTCTGTATAATGGGTAGAATAAATGAATGAGGGTAGTATCTTGACTAGGAAGAAATGTGTTGTTGGTGGTCTGACACATAACAACAAAAACAAACCAAAAGAACAGGACTTAAAAAAAGAACCCAGACACCTTGGTAAGAAATAAATAGAGTGATTTTCAATCTGTAGAAACTAGAATAAACTACCTTGGTGCATTGTAGTGGATATTGGAGTAGAGCTCAATGGAAATGCATGGGAAAGAGAAAGAGATTCTACTCCGAATCCTAAGGAGGGAAATGAGGATTGGCCAGGAACAAAAGCAAACTAGAGCCAGCCTGAAAATAAAGACATGTCGTGGATTGTGGTACAGGAAATTGAACTTTACAGAGTGATGGCAACATCCAGAATTGTACGGATTTGGGGATATGTGTCTTTTCCATTGGGTTTCTTTTTCTGCTTCCTGTACTTATCTATTTTCATTTACTCGGTGTCCCATAGATTCATCCACTTGCCGTATCTTTCACCTCCACCACTTTGTACAAGACATGGTCCTCTTTTACTTGCATGATCACAGAACGTTCCTAGTTGGTCTCCTTGTTTCTTCTCTGGCCATCTTCCAATCTGGTTTCAGTGCCATTACCAAAGTGCGTTTTAAGTGATGCAGATCTGATCATGCCTCTTGACAGTGTGAATGGAATCCCACTGCTCCTTTCCACCCCCACCCCCACAGTCCCCAGGCCAGGGATCAAACCTGAACCACAGCAGTGACCCGCGCCATAGGAGTGACAATGCCAAATCCTTAACAACTGTGCCATCTTCATATAAAGGTAAACCTCCCCAGCTTCGTCCTCATCTGGCTGTCACCTGCCTTTCTGTTCTCGTTTTATCCCACCCTCCCACAGTCCTCCAGCAGGTTTAGTGCAGCCTTCTCTCTTTTGACACGAAGACCTTTGTAAATAATGTTCCTTCCATCGGGCATGGCTGCTCTGTTCCCTCTCGCTGTCTCATCTCCTCTCCATTTTCTCCACTCTTTCCCAGTACTTGAGACCTGGTTATTTTTAATGTGTTGCTTTGGTCATTCTATCTCTTGTTCTCACTTTTCATATTTTACCTTTAATCTATGTCGTATTTTAACAATGCAGCAAATTTAACAGTTCATTAGGTTTGAGATTTAGCTCCCTGAACTGAAGAGCTAGTTTTATTGATTTGATTTTATTTGATTATTTAATAGATGGACATTTATTGCAGACAACTACAGATGTTCGATAACTTGAGAATTCTCACTAATATAGAATGATTGACTAGCTTCTACAACCAAACAGTATGGAGATTTTTTTTCCTGTTTCTTTTTAGATCTGCACCTGCAGCACATGGAGGTTCCCAGGCTAGGGGTTGAATCGGAGCTGCAGCTGCCAGCCTACACCACAGCCACAGCAACACCAGATCCAAGCCACCTTTGCGACCTACACCACAGCTCATGGCAACGATAGATACTTAACCCCCTGAGTGAGGCCAGGGATCAAACCTGAGTCCTCATGGACACTAGTTGGATTTGTTTCTGTTGCACTGCAAGGGGAACTCCTTTTCCTGTTTCTTAATAAAACCATGGATATTTTGAAGTTCTTGCTTTGGCACAGTGAGCTAAGGATCCATCTTTGCCACACCTCTGGTGTAGGTCCCAGCTGCAGCTCAGGTTCAATCCCTGGCCCAGGAACTTCCAAATGCCTTGAGTAACCCCCCACACACACCAAAACAACAACAACAACAAAAAAAGACATGGGTATTTTTTTTTTTTTGGTCTTTTTTTTTTTTTTTTTAGAGCCACACCAGTGGTATAATGGAGGTTCCCAGGCTAGGGGTCGAATCGGAGCTGTAGCCACCGGCCTACACCAGAGCCACAGAAACTCAGGATCCGAGCCGCCTCTGTGACCTACACCACAGCTCACGGTGCTGGATCCTTAACCCACTGAGCAAGGCCAGGGATCGAACCCGAAACCCCATCGTTCCTAGTCGGATTCATTAACCACTGAGCCACGATGGGAACTCCAGACATGGGTATTTTTGCATTCAAAGGATTTAATAATTATGTGTGTCCTACCCGATAACATCTCAACTCTTTGCTGTGATGTTCGAGGAACTTCATGGTCTAGTCCCAGCCTGCTTGTCCGTCTCCCACTCTCTCCTTGTCACGTTTCCTGCTCCTCCTCCCCCACCTCCTCCACAGTCTGTGTATTAAGCCTTCATTCCAGAAATGCTTCTAGGAACTTTTAAAATACAGGTTTAGCTTCTATCACTGGGGTCAAAGGCCAAGTGACTTAAAATAGGCAGACCTCATTTCATTGCACTTTGCAAATACAGCATTTTTTACAAATTGAAGTTTGGGAAAACCCTGTGTTGAAGCAAGTCTGTCCATGTCATTTTTTTTCCCAGCAGCATTTGCTGTCTGTCTCTGTGTCACATTTTGGTAATTCTCACTTAATCTCAAAAGTTTTCATTACCATGACATTTGTCATGATGATCTGTGGTCATCAGTCTTTGATGTCAACTACTGTGAGTCACTAAAGGCTCAAATGATAGTTAACATTTTTTAGCAATAAAGTTTTTCTTTCTTTTTTTTTTTTTTGTTTTTGTTCTTTTTTCCATTTCTAGGGCCGCACTCGTGGCATATGGAGGTTCCCAGGCTAGGGGTCTAATCGGAGTTGTAGCCACTGGCCTACACCAGAGCCACAGCAATGCTGGATCCGAGCCGCATCTGCGACCTACCCCACAGCTCACAGCAACACCAGATCCTTAACCCACTGAGCGAGGCCAGAGATCGAACCCTCAACCCCAAGGTTCCTAGTCGGATTCGTTAACCACTGAGCCATGACGGGAACTCCCAGCAATAAAGTATTTTTAATTAAAGTATGCACATTGTTTTTTCAGGTACAGTGCTATTTTTATTGAAGTATAGTTTATTTACAATGTTCTATTAGTTTCAGGTGTACAGCAGAGTGAATCAGTTATATATCTACCTATATATATATATATATATCTATAGAAATATATTCTTTTTCAGATTCTTTTCCCATATAGACTATTACAAATTGTTGAGTAGAGTTCCCTAAGCTATATAGTAGGTCCGTGTTGTTTGTCTCTTTTATGTATAGTAGTGTATATGTGTTAATGTCAAACAGAATGCAGTTACACACTTAATAGACTAGAGTCTACTGTAAACATAACGTTTTTTTTTTTTTTTTTGGTAATGGCCACACTCAAGGCATATGGAAGTTCCCTGGTTCCCTGGGCCAGGGATTGAATCTGAGCCACAGCTGTGACCTACGCTGCATTTGGAGCAACACCGGAGCCTTTACCCCCCGCGCCTGGCCAGGGAGGGAACCCAGCCTCTGTCGCGACCCAAGTGGCTGCAGTTGGATTTTGAACCCACTGTGCCACAGTGAGAACTCCATAAACCTAATTTTTTTATGCATTGGGAAACCCAAAAACTCCTGGGACTGACTCTTTGCTTCAGTGTTCACTTTATTATGGTGATCTGAAAGCAAACCTGCAGTATCTCCGAGGTCAGCCTGCCTAGGAATTTGTTTCTCTTTCATATCCGAGTCCATGTGTAAACAGTGTGGGGCTGGCTTGGCAGCTGCGTGGTCTTCGGGACACATGCTCTGTCTTGCTCTTTTTTCCTGAACATACAGTGTCCTTCAATCTAGATGACTGTTCCAGCCACTAGTCCACTTCCCTTCAAACCAGTAAGAAAGGAACCATGAGAAGGGGGAAGGCACATGTCCTTTCCACTCCTGTCCTGTCGAACAGAAGCTGGTCACTTGGCCATACCATGTTGCAAGGAAGGCTGGGATATTCCTCACACTTAGCTCAGCAGCCCCATGTCCACTTCTGTTACCCTGGATGAACTAAAGAATGGAGAGCAAAATATTCCAAATTCCGTCATACCGCCTATGTGTAAGTTACCGCGTGAAGTGCTGGGGATCTAGAGATGAATCAGGGCTGGATTTGGGAGGAAAACCTAGCAGTTTGAGAGATTTGGGGTAAATCCCTATTGTCTGAGTGTCCCATAAATATTGATTCTATGGCATTCTTCTTTACATTCCATATGCACAGAACTTATTCTGTGTGTTTTCTGTATATAATCTTCTGTGCTTTTGCATTTCCCTGCCCCCACTTTGCACTGGATGCAATTCTACCCACTCTGAAAAGAGCAGCTCGAGAGTTCCCACCTTTGCAAAGCCCTGAGCATTCCCTCCAGGGAAAGCGGAAATGAAGGTGTTGGCGTTCCCATCACCCTCCAATGCCCCGTCCTCTGTTTTGTTATCAGTGCCCAGAGGCAGGTACGAACTCTGTGTTCTATTCATTTCCTATTCCCAGCACCTAGGACAGTGACAAGCAACTAGAAGGTGCTGGGTAAATGTCTGCCGAACCAAATTAATGCTTGGCCTCCTTGTGTGGACTCTGAAATGGCAACATGAGCGGAATTGCTAATGAACTGGGATTTCTTTCATATGGTGTATAATACTATCAGAGTTGATTAAAAAAACTTACATGAATTCCCAAGAAATTTCAGAATCATAGAGGAGATTGTGTTTGCAATGCTTTCATCTTACTTTGAGTTCATTGAGTTTATTTTCCTTAAGTTACTCTTTTTTTTTTTTTTTTTTTGTCTTTTTGCTATTTCTTGGGCCGCTTTCACGGCATATGGAGGTTCCCAGGCTAGGGGTCGAATCGGAGCTGCAGCTGCCAGCCTACGCCAGAGCCACAGCAACGCAGGATCCGAGCCGCGTCTGCGACCCACACCACAGCTCACGGCAACACCGGATCGCCAACCCGCTGAGCAAGGGCAGGGATCGAACCCGCAACCTCATGGTTCCTAGTCGGATTCGTTAACCACTGCGCCACGACGGGAACTCCCTTAAGTTATTCTAATAACTGTGTCCTAGTGGAGGTTGATAAAGAGTCCGTAAGAAAAAAGCTTTCATGTGAATGATGTGTTCTTTTATATTACTTTATTTCTCACTCAAGTTGATTTCACAAACCAAAGGGATATCCTATCTCCTAGAAATCTATCTGGTATGGTCCAGAAAAAGTTTGGTTTTTTTTCCAGAACTTACTTCAAAAGGCAATTTGCAGTGTGATTCAAAAATGTCATTTTTGAATGCAACTAGAGATGCTCATACTAAGCGAAGTCAGTCAGAGAAGGACAAATACCATATGATATCATCTCTATGTGGAATCTAAAATATGACAGAAATAATCCTATCTGACAAAATAAAAACAGACTCACAGACCTAGAGAACAGACTTGTGGTTGCCAGTGGGGGTGGGGGGAGAGGGATGGACTGGTAGTTTGGGGTTAATAGGTGTGACCTATTACATTTAAAATGGATAAGCAGGATTTCCCATTATGGCTTAGCAGTGACGAACCCAACTAGTATCCATGAGGGACGCAGGTTCAATCCCTAGCCCTGCTCTGGGTTAAGGATCCAGCGTTGCCATAAGCTGTGGTATAGATCACAAACACAGCTCGGATCTGGTGTTGTTATGGCTGTGCTGTAGGCTGGTGGTTCCAGCTCCAATTCAACCCCTAGCCTGGGAACTTCCATATGCAGCAGGCATGGCCCTAAAAAGACAATCAATCAATCAGTGAGTCAGTCAGTCAGTCAATAAAATGGATAAGCAATGAGGTCCTACTGTACAGCACAGGGAACTATATCCAATCTCCTGAGGTAGACCAGGAGGATGGAAGATATGTATTGAAGTTCCTCTCATGGTGACTTAGCAGTGATGAACCATGAAGACGCGTGTTCGACCCCTGGCCTCGATGAGTGCATTAAGGATCCAGTGCTGCCATGAGCTGTGGGGTACATCACAGATGCAGCTCAGATCCTTTGTTGCTGTGGCTGTGGTGTAGGCTGGCAGCTATAGCTCTGATTCAGCCCCTAGCCTGGGAACTTCCATATGCTATGGGCATGGCCCTAAAAGACAAATAATAATAATAATAGTAACAATATATATTTAAAAAAGAATGTGCATATGTGCATATATATGTGAATGTATATATATATGACTGAGTGACTGCATATAACAGAAGTCAGCACAACATTGTAAATCAACTATACTCCATTAAAACAAATTTTTGAGAAAGAAAATAGAAAGAAAAAGACTCCCCCTGGTCTGGGAGTGGGGGGACTCCCTGATTTTATTTTAGGTTCCTGATGTCATCCCCAAGGTAACCTTATTACTTGGCAGTAGTCGTGATTCCCTTTTGGACCTTCCACTAGATGGAGGGTGAATTAGCATAGGATAAGGCCATAGAATTTTCACAGACTATTTCAATTATATAAATGACTAGAGATTAGTAATACTTGTACGTATGTTACTTATAAAACACTTGGCCATGTGGGACCTCCGTTATTTTATTAATCAAATAAGAACATTGAATTAAGGCAGGATTTTTGTTTTCAGCTCTCATAGCCTCTGAGACTCTGAATAATAATAATAATAGAGTGTCGTTGCTTTAAATCACAGGTTATCATGAATCAATGGTCAAGAATGAGAATTAATAGGCTTGCACTTTCCATGGGCCTAAGGAACATAATGGTGGGTGGTCTTAAAATGTGACATGAAACAGTTAAAACATCTTGTCCAAATGGCAGCAGTCTGTAGAGTGACATGGGCATGGGGGCAGTTGTGGATCAATAGCCGTGGCCCCCTGAACGGCTATAGGAATTACTGCTTATTAGAACGGTGGGTACTGTATAAATTAATAGTCGTGTCCCCCAATGCATTAATCATTCATCATTTCAAGTGTAACATGCCCAAGAATGAGCAAGAATGTTGTGATCCGCTCCATCTCTGCAAACCGTGTCTTTAGAAAAAGATGCTAAATTACAGCTTACCAGGAGTATTCGTGTGAGAGACGGGGTGCTCAGACAGTGAGCTTATTTAGTTTCTTGTCTCTAAATCAGAGGTGATATAGTAATCCAATTAATTAATTAGGTCTGACTCAGATCAGTTTTGCCTGCTGGGAGTTATGTTTTTTAAAAAATGCTTTACCATAGGAAAGGAGTATGAGGTGGTGAGAAAACAAAACAGCGACAGCAACCTGTGTGCCTGTGGTGGCTGAGTGAGTTGGGTCCCGAGGCCACTCCAGCAGTCCTTTCTACAATTCATGGGAAACACACACCGCAAGACAAAGCCTCTGACAGTCGGGAGGGTGGTAGTCTAGTGCTCGGAGTCCGGAGTGAATTGAAGTCTAGACTCTGTCATTTTTCAGAGGAAAAGGGAGGAGGGAGAGATCGCAGATCAGATGTGCCCAAAGTGATAGAGAGACGACGCTGAAGCAAGGATGCTCCAGCCAGTCTCTGTGTGGGGAGGAAGGCATTCTTGCAGCAGCCGTGCTCTCAGAAGCAGCCACACCGCCAGCATCAGGAACCAGGCCTCCTCTTGTCAAAAGCAGGATACTGCAGGCTTGTGAAATGCCAGGATTTTCTGCTGTTTGAAAATCTTCCCCTGGTGAGAATGGCTACTGTCACAACGTTGCCAAGAACCTCTGATGATCCAGATGGTCACAACTGTGTGTTAGCAATAGTCATTTCAGGGAAATAAATGATACTGGGGGTGGATTGCTGGTCCATTTCTTCCCTGGAGAAGAAGAAGATACCGAATTCCCCAAGAAAGAAAAACAGGGAAAAACAAAGTTCGGGCATGCCTACGGGAATGCTGGTGTTTTTAGAAACTACCTAAGAGGCAGAAGCTAAGTGTTGATTTGTCCATGCCGCTTACCTGGGAGCAGAAGGTGGGAAGAAATGGCCAGTGGCTCTGATGAGAAGAGGAGGCTCAGAGCCGCTCGGTGAAGCCACGCGCTGACTGCGTTCTGCACAGCTCTTCATGCAGTGCTGTGGGCTGGTGCATCGGAGGCGAGCCCGGGTGTCCTATGTAAGTTTCTGTTGCTGTAGAATTGCAGCCGGGGGCTGGAAATACTATTGGTGTCTGTCTGGTGCATGTTGCCTCTTTCCTGATGTTGTTAATCCCTTTGCTGAGGATCAGCCAGAGAATCAATCATTTGTACAACGAGTGTTCCAGGCACCTAAGATCTCTGAGATGCCGAAATTTTTCCAGAGATGATTCTCCTCTATCTCGAGTGCTGTGTTACTTGGGTAAGGTGGGAAATAGCTTGTACTGGGATTGCGTAGGCAGTGCCTTGTCTCAGAGGTCTGGACCAGTTCAAACCAGTTGATGGGCTCTTTGACGTAGAGTAGTCCTGTATTCCTCTTTGAATTATGGCATGAAAACCGTATCTTTTTCTAAGAGAGAAATACCACAGAGTTTGTCACATTAAAGATAGCTGCCGAAGCTACCGTAAAGCCTATTTTGAACAGCTGCAGAAAAAGAGTCGATGATAATCACTTGATGGATGACACAGCTGTTGCAGTAACACCAGCATTTACAGCAGCTTTCTCATTTGGTGACTATTTCGCAGAAATAGCCCTTCTTTCATGGACCTGCTGTGTTTTGCAAAATGGCTGTCTGAATCTTCAATTCTACCAGGCAGGCTTACACAAACACTCAAGTATCAGTACTTAACATGATTGGATGCTAATTGAAAGATGCCATGCAGGATGCTAGCCAACAGACTCAGAGGATGCGCTGGCTTTCTTTTCATACTCCTTTCGTATGTGGCTACTTGGTTTTCAGGGAGTGATGTGAACGGGAGCAGGAGGTTCCTGCAGGCTGGACAAACTGCAGTGCTGAAATGCCTAATACAGATTTGAGATTCCTGGCTGCAAAACAAATAAAAAACCTACACACTTAAGGGAGTAGTGTAAAGAAAGCTGTGACCTTGGAAGACCAGCCCCTACAAGAGATAGAAGCGACACTTCTAGAACCAACAAGGTCACAGTCTGATAGGATCTACATAATAAAGTTGGAAATTGCGGGGTGGTGGGTGGAGAGAAGTGGGAAAGGGGTAACTATATTCCTATTAAAGCTTAAAGGTGATATTCGATTTTATTAAACAAATAAAAGCATCAAAAGCCCCTTTAACTTAAAGATTTTGGTAATGGTTACCTAGTCAATGTCACTTGTCTTTTGAATGCAACAGTTGACATGTAAGGAATAGAGTAGTGAGGCAGCCAGCAAAGATTTTTAAAGACAACATCCACAGAGAGAGATTTTTTTTTTCCCCCAGCAGAAAAATCAGTTGCTTTTTAAGAGGGTTTGGGAATAAGTATTAGAAAGTTCTTAAAGTATAAAATTATCTACATAAAGAGAGTCTTAAAAATAGAAATAACTAGAAATTTTACATCCTATTTTTATAAGCTCATGAAGATTGATAATTCCATAGTTTCCTCTGTTTCGTTTTATTCTTCTATAAGGAATGAGAAGAAATCTGTGGTTATGTAGCCCACCAAATACAAGAATTCTGAACTAAAGTCTCAAACAAAGCAGTGATTTTTACCCAACTGATTTCTGTCCTTTTCCTGACATTGAGCATGTAAATAAATAGAAGAACAGCATAAACTGCATTTTCTGGAGTCTTGACCGAAAGATGAGAAGATTTGGTTCATCTGCTAATTCTCCAGCTTTTTCACCCCACGTTTTGGTGAGGGAACCACAGAACACATAGCACGAATATATCTTAAAAGAAATTCATAGGCCTTGGTCACTAGAAATACATTTCTGTTTATTTGAGCCCATTCATCTTTCAAGAACTCTAACCTGTAACCCACCTGCTGCTATTTCAGCCTCTTTTCTCGGGCAGTTGCATAGGTAGATTGCAGTTTTCTCTATAGACAGTCAGCCTAATGCTGTCGTATGTTAAATCTGAAACATATCTCATTTCCTTGGAGGCAAAGAACCCTCTATGTTTATATCTGGCAGCGAGAGCTCTCATTTGCCTGCAGAGCAGACAGCACGTGAGGTCTGGAAGCTACTCATTGAATAAACATGTGGACAACAGGGCAATGGATACCCAAATCCATATGTAGTGCTAGTGGCGGAGGGTGAGGGTGGGAGCTTGTCTATTAAATGGACTGTCCTGGTGGCCTTTCTCCATTGTATGATCAATTTTATGGGGTGATGACTTAGAACATGCCAGTGGTCAATTCCAGTGGAAGCAGAGCGTTACAAGTGTGTATGTATGAAATGTACATGTATTATGTCTCTTATTCAGTTGGTATGATGTGTATGTACCTGTGTTACATTCTCTACTAGTTCTTATACTTTTTTTTTTTTTTTTTTAGTATGATAGCTTTCTCAAGCATTCCTCCTCGTCTCACAGCATCTCTCAGAAGGAATAGGAAAGTTATGCAGGTTTTCCTTATTTATTTGTTTAAGTTTTATTGAAGTATAGTTGATTTACAAAGTTGTGATAATTTCTTCTATACGCAAAGTGACATACGTACACACATCCGTTCTCAGATTCTTTTCCCACATAGCTGATCACGGATTATTGGGCAGAGTTCTCTGTGCTCTACAGCAGGTCCCTCTTGGCCAGTCATTCCATTGACATATATATGTGCAGATGCCAATTCCAAACCCGCAGTCTCTCCCTCCCACCCCACCCCCACCCCCACCCTGTCCCCTTTGGTAAGTTTTTCAAAGTTTCTGAGTCTGTTTCTGTTCTGCAAATCAGTTCATTTGAATCTTTTTTGAACGACTTTCAGAAGGAGTAGGAAAGTTTTGTGGGATTTAAAATAAAGTCATGTACGTATGCCCTAGTCCTTTGTTTCTAGTGACTTCCACAGCTGTCACCTTTATTAGGCACCCTCCCTGAACTTCACACTTTAAAAAGTGTCTCACTGGCTCCCCAGAGGCTGCAGCCCCTCTCATTCTCTTTAAAACTCGATGCATAAGCCTCTCTCGGGGGCATTACTGAGTGCTTGAATTCAAGATCTAGTCTTCGTTATTTTGTTTATACTGAACACACATTCTTTTAGAACCCAGCTTCGTCTGTCAGACGTAATTCCTATTTTTTTCTAACCTGCCCTGCTATTTTTATTTTATTGAAGGACAGGAAGAGCTGAGGGCTGAATACATACCCTTAAACTTAAAAGGATATAGAAGCTGGTGAATTCTGTGGGCATCTCTCTGCAACACTCCTAAAATACTGACTTCTGCAAGCTTTGGGGGAGCGGAGATTGACAGTAATGCTATGGGTAAATTCTTCATCAAAGTACAGTGTGCATGCAGAAAAGTGCAGAAAGCCAAAGTGTGCATTGATGAAAATGCCCAAAGTGAACAACCTGGTGTAACCAACATCAAAATCAAGAAACCAAGCCATGTCAGAACCCTGATTCTACTTTCCACTAGCCCATCAGCTCCCCCTCCCTCCAGGCACCCCCTAATCTGGCTTCCAGCGTCATGAATTTGATTCACCTGTTCCCAAATTTTATGCAGATGGACTCATTCCATATGTATTCTTTTTCGTTCAGCTTATCTCATCCATCATTCTTTTTGTGAGATTAGGCCATGTCAGATCATTCTAGCTGTAGCCTGCTAATTCTCCTGGCTGTATAGTATTCCATCACATGACTAGACCGTAATTTAATTATCCATACTGCTGTTGATTGGCATTTGGGTAGTTTGGGGCTGTTATCAGTACTGCTATTATACATATTTTATCCATGCTTATGTATGTGTTTCTGTTGGATATAAATCTAGGAGTGAAATTGCCAAGTCATCAGGCATATACCTATATTCAGCTTAAGTCAATACTGGTAAACAGCCTTCCAAAGTGGTTCAGTCAGTTGACATTCTCACCTAAACTTGCTATTATCTTTTACATTTTGGCTAGTCTGCTAAATGTATACAAGGACACCCCCCCCCAATATGGTTTTATTTGGCATTTCTCTGATGACTGATGGAATCAAGCACCTTCCTATGTATTTATTGGCCAGTTGAATAGTCTCATTTATGAAGTACCTGTTTGTGACACTTGATTCTTTTTCTGTTAGGTTCTCTGTCTTTCGAGGCTTTTGTCTTCAAAAAAGAACCAACATGGGAAAAAGTAACTGATGATTAGTATAATAAAATGATTAGAGCAAAAATGGTCTATACAGGAGTTCCCGTCGTGGCGCAGTGGTTAACGAATCCAACTAGGAACCATGAGGTTGCGGGTTCGGTCCCTGCCCTTGCTCAGTGGGTTAACGATCCGGCGTTGCCGTGAGCTGTGGTGTAGGTTGCAGACGCGGCTCGGATCCTGAGTTGCTGTGGCTCTGGTGTAGGCTGGTGGCTACAGCTCCGATTCGACCCCTAGCCTGGGAACCTCCATATGCCGCAGGAGCGGCCCAAGAAATAGCAAAAAGACAAAAAAACAAAAAAAAAAAAACAAAAAAAACAAAAACAAAGATTTAAAAAACAACCAAAAAAAAAAAATGGTCTATGCAGACATAGAATGTGGAATCACGCTGACCTGGGTTTCAGTCTTGATGTCTTTGATTTACTATGTGATAGTCAGGAGGTTTTTTTTGGTTTTGTTTTTTTTTCTTTCTGAATCCGAGCTTTCTCATCTTTATAATCAGGAAAATAGGGCAAACTTGAAGGATGTTTTTGAGAGTCGAAATGTTGTTTGTTAGGCTCTAGCATGTTGCCTGTTCCATGGTTGTTTTTCAAACTCTGAAGCCACAGTGAAATGGGATCATGAGATGGAGGAAATAATTAAGAGAGTAGGAGGGGCTGGTTGGGAGGAAAATGGTAGATAATTTGCTTTTTTTAATTTTATTTTTTTTGTCTTCCTGGGGCTGCACCCACGGCATATGGAAGTTCCCAGGCTATAGGTTGAGTTGGAGCTGCAGCTGCCGACCTACACCACAACCACAGCAACCCAGGATCTGAACCACGTGTGCAGCCTACCCCACAGCTTATGGCAATGCCAGATCCTTGGCCCACTGATCGAGGCCAGGGATCAAACCCGCATCCTCGTGGATCCTAGTTGGGTTCTTTACCAATGAGCCGTATGGGAATTCCAATTTGCCTTTTTTAAAATTAAACTGTATGCTGTGAGCTGTGGTGTATGTAGGCCGTCAGCTGCAGCTCCAATTTGACCCCTAGCCTAGGAACTTTCACATGCCTCAGGTGCAGCTCTAAAAACAAAAAAAAAAATACAAATAAGCTTAAGCATAGTTGATTTACAATATTATATTAGTTTGGGGTATACAGCATAGCGATTTTATATATATATTAATATATATATTTTAATAGCCACACTTGCGGCATATGGACATACCTGGGCCAGGGATTGAATCTGAGCCACAACTGTGACCTATGCTGCAGCTGCAGCAATGCCAGATTCTTTAACCCACTGCACCAGGCCGGGGATCGAACCCACACCTCTGCAGTGACCAGAGCTGCTCCAGTCAGATTCTTTAATGCACTGCATCACAGCAGGAACTGCATGATTCAGTATTTTTATAGATGGTACTTCATTAACGTTTACTTTAAAATATGGTCCATGTGCCTTGTGCTGCCCCTTGTTTCCTTGTAGCTTATTTATTTTCGACACAGTAGTTGGCACCCCTTCAGCCCTTATTCCTTTATTTCCCCGGCTCCCCCTTCCCTCTCCCCCACTGGTAACCATGAGTTTGTTCTCTGTATCTGTAAGTCTGTTTCCACTTTGTTATATGCACTTGAGTGATTTTTGAGATTCCACATATAAGTGGTAACATACAATATGTGTCTTTGTCTGACTTATTTCACGAAGCCCAGTACCCTCCAGGTTCATTCGTGTCATTGCAAATGGAAGGATTCCATGTCTGAGTAATAGTCCATTGTGTGTGTGTGTGTGTGTGTGTGTGTGTGTGTGTGTGTGTGTGTGTGTGTGTGTGTGTACATATAGTACATCTTCTTTATCCATGACAATGCGCTTTTAGGCCCATCATTTCACGTGACCTTAAAGCAACCTTTAAAAGTACAAAAAACAAGGCAAATGATGGTAACACCATTTTCTAGATGAGTAAACCTCAAATGAGAGGATTAACTCTATTGCCACAGGCCATGGAATCTGATCGGGGGGCCAAGCTGAGATGCAGCCTGAAATTTATTTTTATTCCGTGTACCACGGTTTTGTTCAACTTGTTTGGAATGCAGCGCTAAGTTAAAATAATAGGATTATAATTAAATGTAATTAATACTAAATTTTTGTTGTGCTTTTGAGTATAAAACTCAATTATCATGGACCTTGAGAAGTTCTAAAGTGCCAGTCAGAGAGATTTCTGCTTAGCAGACTTGTAGGTAATGTATTTTTTGAATTAGAATTTGCGTCTCACAATTCATACTTTTATCCTAATTGTCTCACTAGTGAAAATACGTTTAAGCTACACAGTTACATGGGATCTGGAAAATATGTTTTTATGGTAAAAGACGTTTTAAAGAGTTTTGAGACTCACCAGTTTTGTTCCTCAATAGATACAGGAATGAGAGTCATATGCATGAGGTTTTAACATATTTATTTGTTATTATAAATCACTTGGTCCTTTTCCAGCCATGTCTGAAAATGTCCTTGAAGAGTGATACTTGCTTTCCGACCTGTATCTTTAAAAGTCAAATTCAGGAGTTCCCGTCGTGGCACAGTGGTTAATGAATCTGACTAGGAACCATGAGGTTGCGGGTTCGATCCCTGGCCTTGTGCAGTGGGTTAAGGATCCAGCATTGCCAAGAGCTGTGGTGTAGGTCACAGACGCGGCTCAGATCCCGTGTTGCTGTGGCTCTGGCAGAGGCTGGCGGCTACAGCTCTGGTTTCACCCCTAGCCCGGGAACCTCCATATGCCGAGGGAGCGGCCCTAGAAAAGGCAAAGAGACAAAAAAATAAAATAAAATAAATAAATAAATAAAAATAAAAGTCAAATTCATACACATTTTGTCTGACCTACTCCTAAAGGTATTTTCTCAAGAGATTGCTGGCTTTTCAGATTTACATGTGTTTTTATTATTTTATGTATGTAAGCATTTCTTTATTTCTTTGGTCTTTTTAGGGTTGCACCCATGGTCACAGTTGCGGCTCAGATTCAATCCCTGGCCCTGTTCCCAGGCTAGGGGTCGAATAGGCCTACACCTGAGCAACATGGGACCTGAGCCATGGGACCTGAGCCATGTCTGCAACCTATATCCCATAGCTCATGGCAGCGCTGGATCCTTAACCCATTGAGCAAGGCCAGGAATAGAACCTGCAAACTCATGGATATTAGTTGGGTTTGTTACCACTGAACCACAACAGGAACTCCCTGCCTATGTTTTTAATAGCTTTTCAAAGCTGTTCACCTCCCTAAATTGATCCTTCCAATTTGTCCAGTGCCATTAATCCTAAAACCAAAACATTTTAACTTGTGCTCATCTTTGTAGGGTGAGAAAATATCCTGAAGAAGAGATTTGCTTCCATGAGGACAGCAGTAGACCTAAGCTTCAGAAATGACACCTGGGAGTATTTCAAAGATTTCACAATCAAAATGCCACTTGACAGATATCATTTTTTTCAGTTTTAAATTTCGCTTTAATTATAAGCTTCAGTACATGAGAACATTTTATTAATAGAAGATGAGAAAGATGAGCAGGCCTATAAATGTTAAGGAGTACAAGAAGGGGGAGATAAATTAAGTTAGCAGTTTGCCACCTCTGGGCGTGAATTGAAAATGAGCCTGTTGATGAATTTTCAGAGACGTAGGATCCCCTGGTTGCTTTAAAGTCTTCTCAGCTCATCCCCAGTTATCACTTCCCACTGAAAGTTTGTTTGCTTATTTTTAGGAAGATAGCTTTTAAATTTTTTTTTTCATTTTTGGGGGGGTTATAATTGATGAAATTATGAGATATTTAAAGGGCACATCGTGATGATTTAATAACTGTATACATCATGAAAGGATTCCTTCCATCTCATTTTTTTGTTTGTTTTTGTTTTTTGTCTTTTTGATTTTTAGGGCCACACCTGCGGCATATGGAGGTTCCCATGCTAGGGGTCGAATCAGAGCTATAGCCGCCAGCCTACACCAGAGCCACAGCAACACTAGATCCGAGCCGCATCTGTGACCTACACCACAGCTCACAGCAACGCCGGATCCTTAACCCACTGAGTGAGGCCAGGGCTCAAACCTGCAACCTCATGGTTCCTAGTCAGATTCATTTCCGCTGTGCCACGACAGGAACTCCCCTCCCATCTTGTTAACACATCATCCCTCACCACCCATAGTAATCTTTTTTTTCCTTCCACATGCAGCATGTGGAAGTTCCCAGGCCAGGGGTTGAATTGGAGCGGCAACTGCAGGCCTCCACCACAGCCATGGCAACACCAGATCCCAGCCGCATCTCTGACTTATGCTGCACCTTGCAGCAATGCCAGATCCTTAACCCACTGAGCAAGGCAAGGGAATCAAATCGAATCCTTGTGGACACTAAGTTGGGTTCTTAACTCCTAGGGCTGCAGTGGGAACTCCACACGTATTTATCCTTTTTTCTTTTTCGGCAAGAACACATTCAAGTTCTCTTCTGGCAAATTTCAGTTACACAAGACCGTGTTATGGACTCAAGTCACCATGTTATTCATTAGCTCCTCAGACCTTATCCCGCCCCCTTCTTGCCCCACCCCCCAGCCCCTGGCAACCACTTTGCTAATCACTGTTCCTATGAGTCTGATGTTTTATTTTGGATTCCACATGGAAAGTGATGCCATGGAGTCTTTGTCTTTCTCTTTCTAACTCATTTCGCTTAGCATTATGCCCTCACGATCCAGTTATGTTGTCACAGATGACAAGATTTCCTCCTTTTTCGTGGCTGAATAGTGTTCTACTGTGTGTGTGTGTGTGTGTGTGTGTGTGTGTGTGTGTATCCACATGTGTGTATAAGGTACATCACATCTTAATTATCCAGTGGTGTGTGTACAAATGCATGTATATCCCACATCTTTATCTGTTCCTCCATTGATGGACGCTTAGGTTGTTTCCTCTCTTGCCTCGTGTGAATAATGCTGCAGTGCGTGTGAGACTGCGAAGATGCAGTTTAGCACAGGGAACTCTATCCAGTCTCTTGGGATAGAACATGATGGAAGATAGTAGGAGAAAAAAGAGTGTGAATACATGTACCACTGGGTCACTACGCTGTATAGCAGAAATTGGCACAACATAGTAAGTCAACTATACTTTAATTTTAAAAAAATGAAAAGAAATATGTATGACACACGGGAGCAGGGGCACAGAGCCTGTACATTGTAAAGCTTCAGGCAGGTGGCTTCATCACTCTGTGCCTTGATTTCTCTCTCTGTTAAATGAGAAAAAAAGCAATAGAATCTCACCCATAGGTTGGCCATGAACATTACACGGGTTAAATGATGAAAATATGTGGCATAGAGGAAATACTCAGTCAAGGGGGAACTATTTTTTTCTCCCATGCCTATTTGCACGTGGAAATTCCTGGGCTAGGGATAGAGCCCATGCCACTGCAGTGACAGTGCCACATCCTTAACCCACTGCACCACAAGGGAACTCCATGAACTCATTTAATTATTGTTATTCCTGCTTCCATCTGCATCTGAGCACTGCTTCCTCCCCACCCTGACTCCCATCCCCTAACCCCCACCCCTGGGATAAGAAAGTTGCTGAGAAGGAGCCAGCACTTTGGGAAGGAGGAGTTCATTGCTTTATTTCTTTATTTCTTTTCATTTATTTTATTTTTTTTTAGGTTTATATAATTTTTATTTTTTCCATTGGAGTTGATTTACAGTGTTCTGTCAATTTCTGCTATACAGCAAAGTGACCCAGTCATACATATGTATGTTCTTTTGCTCACATTATCCTCCATCATGTTCCATCACAAGTGACTAGATAGAGTTCCCTGTGCTGTACAGCAGGACCTCATCGCTCCTGGATGCACCGGATCTTGTCTGATCTCGGAAGCTAAGCAGGGTCAGGCCTTGTTAGTACTTGATGGGGAAGTTCATTGTTTTAAAGAAAGCTTCCATGACGTTGATGTAATTACAGCATGCTGCGATAGTCACCCTCCTCTCATTCGTTCATGAGGCAGTTACTCAGCTCCTGCTCTTTGCCCAGGGCTCTCCTGAAAGTTCAAAACACAGAGAGGAATTGAGTCCCTAATACCTACCCTCCGGAAAGCCTAGCCTAATGCTGGAGATACGTGAGTTTGTGGGAATATGACAGCGCTTGACCCAAGTAAAATATCCAACAACAGGAAAAAAATAAAAGACATCCCACCTAGACCAGAGAATAATACCATACCTGCATCAAAGAGAAAAAGCTGAATCTGTGTAGAACAAGTAGAAAGAGGTCTACATTCTTTTGTGGGGTTTTTTTTTTTGGGGGGGGGAGTTTTTAAATCACAGTTTCAATTTCAGTACTTGTGATTGGTTTATTCATATTTTCTGTTTCTTCCTGGTACAATCTCAGAAGCTTGTACCTTTGTACGAATCTGTCCGTTTCTTCTAGGTTGTCCGTTTTATTAGCCTATAGGTACTTAGAGCAGTCCCTTAGAATCCTTTGCATTTCTCTGGTGTCCATTGTAACTTCTCTGTTTTCATTTCTGATCTTATTGATTTGAGCCCCCGCCCCCATTCTTGCTTGATGAGTCTGGCTAAAGCTTATCAATTCTGTTGATCGTTTTGAAGAACCAACTTTTCGTTTCATTGATCTCCTCTATTGTTTTGTCTCTGTTTCATTTATTTCTGCTCTGATCTTTATGATTTCTTTTCTTCTATTAACTTTTGGTTCTGTCTGTTCTTCCTTCTCTGATTGTTTTAGGTGTAAGATTATGTTGTTTGAGATTTTTCTTGCTCCCTGAGTTAAAATCATATTGCTATCAACTTCCCTCTCAAAACTGCTTTTGTTGTGTCCCTTAGGTTTTGGATTGTTCTCCCCTCATTGTCATTTGTCACTAAGTATCATTTGATTTCCTCTTTGATTTCTTCAATGATCCTTTGGTTGTTTAGTAGCATATTCTTTAGCTTCCAGGAGTATGTGGTTTTTTGCAATTTTATTGTTGTAGTTGATTTCTAGTCTCATTGCGTTATGGTCGAAGAAAATGCTTGATATAATTTCAGTTATTTTTAGTTTATCCAGACTTGATCCGTGGCCTAAGATGTGATCTGAGAATATATTACATAAAAATTAAGTTGTAGAACATTGTGTAAAATATAATTGCATACACTCTATGTGTATTTACATCTATATGGGTATTTAAGAAGAGGCCTAGAAGGCTATACCAATATGTGGGCAGCTCACAGAGGTGAGTTTATCAAGGAACAGGTGGGATTTTACTTTTTATATCACTAGATTTTTTTTTTTACAGTGAGCGGGGTTTTATTGCTGTAATAAATATTGAATGTGACAAATGCCTTTAAATTAGTGTATCTCCCAACTCCTTCCAGAAAGGCTTATAAAATATAAATTAATGTATATCATGCACATTGCTTGCTCATTGGAAAACACTCAAATGCATGGAGTGACAATAATGTATAAATGGAGAAATCTGTTGATTGAGACATTTTCATGTGTACTCAAAGTACTTTGAAACAAGGAGGCAGATTTGGGCTGGTTCCTTAGGCCTGTCCTTGGTGTGTGTGTGGGGGGGTAAGTTATGTGCTAATGTGCTCAATATGGGAGAGGGTCAGATACTTTACAGGCTAAGTACCTGTTTCTAGAAGGGTGGTCAAATCCTCTTGAATTTATTTGCTCTCTGGCATGCCTTTTTTGTTAGCATATTTCCTAAGTAAGTGAAAATCCAAAGATTTTATATATATATATATCTCCATAACATATAGACATAGATATAGATACATAAGATCTAAGCAAAGGAACAAAAATCATCACGAGGGACGTGTCATTTATTCTGGCCTAATGAGCCTTCACCCTCCAGCCAAAATGGTCAAGACAGTCAGGTCCATTGGCCATGGCCCCATCTGACTGTCTTGAAACATCTTGTTCTCCACTTCTGTGATGCCTCACTTGCCTCTTTCCATATGTCTCTTCTATTCCTTCTCATATACATATAGTATCTTCATTTTTATATTTATATGGGTATTCCTTCAGCGGGTCATACCTCTGTATTCAATTCTTAGAGAAGGTGATGGATACCAACATACATCTGAGGGATGATTAAAAGAAGGAAAACCTTTAAAAAAGTAGACCTGGAGTATAAAAAGGAATGTATGTATATGTATAACTGAATCACTTTGCTGTACAGCAGAAAGTTATAATGTAACACAGTATTATAAATCAACTATACTTCAAAAAAATGTTTTTAAGTAGACTTAGAAGAAATGGCCAAAATGATTGAATGTCTGTTGTTGATGGCTACTAAATTGCTAAGTCCAGCTCAGATCCTTCATGCAAGTTTCAGATTTGTGTAACCATCCAGAAGCCTCCCGATTGCTCTCTTTGGAAACACCGCAGCACTGCAAACACAGAGAATGCAGGATTGGCTTCAGTCTTCATTCTTGTACTTGTCGTCTCTGCTTCTTCCTTCCATTCTCCTGCCAAAGCCTGTATCCACTTCCACCCTATCGGTCTGATTAAAAGGCACCATTACCTTCCCCCCGCAAGTTGTCCAAGACAGAAATGAGTCCATGACCAGTGTCCTTCATCTTTATTCCCAAACACAGTCAGTCATCACTTTCAGTGACTTCTCCCTCAAGAGCTGGGGAATCTATTTTGTTCTCTAATTAACTAGCTCAACCCTAGCCGAGGCTCCAGTTATTTCCCTCCCCATTCGCTGTAGCAACCTGCTGATGGGTCTCCCCGCCGTAGTCGTAATTCTTCCGCAGTCCTTTCTCTGGCCACCATTGTGATGTTCTTCAAACACAATCATGTATTTTCCTTGATTAAAATCCTCAGCGGATGCCTATTCCCTGAGAATATAGGTAACAATCGGATCAACAGGTGACAAGGTGCTTTTTGATCAAGTCTTTGGCTCCTGGACTCTTTGGCGCATTGACACTCTGAAGTCCCAAAAGTATTGGCTGTCACTCCTTCCCCAGTACCCTTTGCCTCTGCCCGTCACAGTCTGTTCCCAAGTCCAGATTCAGCATCCTTGGCTCTTTTCCAACAGTAGCGCGTGCTATAACTCATCATAATTACCCCTTTACTTGTCTGCCCCCACTTTGAACTCTACGTTCCTTCAGGTCCCTTGACATTGTTGCATCCCAGTTGCCCAGCACCAATGCCTGGCCTTTGGCCAATATTGAAGACATATTATTTGAATGAATAAACAAATAGCTCTGGAGAAGTATTATCAGATTCTTAATTTTCTGTGACCACCCTTCTTTTCCCACTGATCATTGCAATATGTTATTTTTATTTTATGTTTGCTCATAGTCATGATATACGTCTGTGTGTGTGTGTGTAAAGATACACAGAGTTTTGTGATGATACAACGTTAGGTTCTTTGGTCTCTTCCTCATTTATCAAGCAGAAGATAAACTTTGTTGTAAGAGTTTGAAACTATGTAATCATTTACTCTTTAGGCCTCTTTTCTTTGTTTAAATTATATCCTGGTTATTTCTTTTAAAGATCCAAAGCAAGAACCATCTTATGTACCCGTGGCAAGGACCAGCGCAAGTGCAGAAGAGATCTGAGCTTAATTTCAATGATGAAATTAACCCAACCCCACAAGTGAACCTCACTTAAAAACAATGGTTACACAAAATCGGTATATATGTTTTGATAGTGTTTTAAGGTACTTTAAGCACTGCCATTTAAAAATAAAAATACTGTCATATTATTTTTTGATGCCTTGAATTAAAGGCTTTAACTGCTCTATGTATTAAAAGCTGCCCTAGGAGTTCTTGCTGTGGCGCAATGGGTTAAGAATCTAACAGCAGTGGATTGGGTTGCTGTGGTGCTGAGGGTGCAATCCCTAACCCAGCACAGTGGTTTAAAGGATCTGGCATTGTTGCAGCTGTGGTGTAGGTTGCAGCTGCAGCTTAGATTCAATCCCTGGCCCAGGAATGTTCCTATGCCTTGGATGTGGCCATGAAGGAAGGAAGGAGGGAGGAAAAGAAAAGAGAAGGAAGAAAGCTGCCGTAACATCTTTCCCCTCTGTAACTTAGTGGCTCCTGTTTTAGGAGATGGCTCATTCCTCCTACTTCCCCCATCGAAGCCCACACAGGTAGCAGTGCTATGATGCAGCCCTTTGTGTTGTTGGTTTAGAGCTTTCTACTGCCAGATGACCTTTCTGCTGAATAGATCTATTCCCCATTGAGCCAGACTCCTCTGTTTGTTCTCTTTCTTGGTATTACATTGAGATGACAGCCAATTCTCTTCTGTTTGAATCAGCAGAAGTAGCTTCACTTTTTGTTCACTGGGGGTTTTTTCTCTCGCACTTTTGTGATGAGCATATCACCATTCTTCTCTCCATCACCAAAGGAATAAATAATTTATATACGAAACTGATTTCCAAACAGCATCACAGAATTCAAGGGACTAAGAGGCAAAGCTGTTTCTAAGGCAGTGGGTATGTTGGAGTTTCTGTCTCTAACCTTTTTTCTTGGGGAGGGGTCATGGTCTCAGTGAGTCTTTGAAGCTTCCCCAAATGAGTTATTGACGCCTCTTTGGTCATTCCATTATTGGGAAAACCCGGTTCTTTTGGGTGGATAGCAGACTATGAAACAAAGTGACTGTCATTCAAAGGGGGTGAATGGCAGCCTTTTTTCTGTAAAGATAAATAGGACACACTCTCACTAGGAATAGAAGCTTCTTCACAATTGCAAGGGTCCTTGCTGAATGAGGACAGGGCAAGATGGCAGGAAAGGGGGAGTTTTAAAAAAAAGAATCCAGAGTTCCTGTCATGGCTCAGCAGTTAGCGAACCCGACTGACATCTGTGAGAATGCAAGTTCGATCCCTGGCCTTGCTCAGTGGGTTAAGGATGCGGCATTGCTGTGAGCTGTGGTGTAGGTCACAGGTGCAGCCCAGATCCCATGTTGCTGTGGCTCTGGCAGAGGCCGGCAGCTGTAGCTCCAACTGGACTTCTAGACTGGGAAACTCCATATGCCACAGGTGTGGCCCTAAAAAGACAAAAAAAAAAAAAAAAAAAAAAAAAAGAAGTCCATTTGAAGGTTCCAGAATCTTCTCCCTTCTCTCCCAAGGTTACACACTTCTATAATAATGAAAACTTTTTTTTTTTCTGTTTTCTTTTATGACCACACCTGCAGCATATGGAAGTTCCCAGGCCAGGGGTCGAACTGAAGCTGCAGCCGAGGCCTATGCCACAGCCATGGCAACACCAGATCCCAGCCACATCTGCAACCTATGTTGTGGCTTGTGGCAATACAGGATCCTTAACCCACCAAGCAAAGCCAAGGACCAAACCCACAACCTCGCAGAGGGCATCGGGTCCTTCACCCACAGAGGCACAAGGGGAACTCCTGTCACTTTCAAAAGCTTTATAAAGTGTGGTTAAGATAATTTGGTGACACACAATAGAAATCACCTATTTTTCACTTAAGCATAGAATTCATTGGCGGTTTACAGCAATGTTTCTCTGTGTGTTCTTTGAGTCACTGGCATGAGCATTCTGGGGGATATTTGTCCAAATAATGCAGATTCCTGGAACCATCCCAGACCCATCGAGTTGGCCTCTCTTGGATGGATCGTCTTCATTTAATGTTTAATAATCTCTTCTTGTGATTTCTGTCCACAAAATTGCTTGAGCTCAGAGAGCTTAGAGGATCAAAGAAAATTGAAAGTCAGAAAAAAAAAAAAAAAAAAAAAAAAAGAAAGCCAAAAAAAAAATTTGGAGTTCCCGTTGTGGCCCAGTGGTTAACGAATCCGACTAGGAACCATGAGGTTGCGGGTTCGGTCCCTGCCCTTGCTCAGTGGGTTAACGATCCGACATTGCCGTGAGCTGTGGTGTAGGTTGCAGACGCGGCTCGGATCCCGCGTTGCTGTGGCTCTCGCGTAGGCCGGTGGCTACAGCTCCGATTCGACCCCTAGCCTGGGAACCTCCATGTGCCGCGGGAGCAGCCCAAGAAATAGCAAAAAGACAAAAAAAAAGACAAAAAAGAAAATTGAAAGTCAGGATGGGGATGTCAGGAGTCGTGGCGGGGCTCTTCAGAGGAGTCAGCTCACCTCAAATTGACGCGTGTCAAGTTACTCAAAGTTCACTTTCCTGAGAGAGAGACTCCAAAAGGATCTTCTCAGGCCAGGAGAGGGCAAGCCTGCTTGACAGACTCTCATCAGGTCAGCACACAGTGGAGGAAGAGCCTTTCCAAAGGGAAGTCCAAGTGTTGTTTGCAGAAGAAGGAATAGATCCTCTGGACCCGTAGATTCTCCTACTCAGCAAAGTAAGTCAGAAAGAGAAAGACAAATACCACGTGATGTCACGTATATGTGGAATCTAAAATATGATGCAGGAGTTCCCACCGTGGCTCATTGGTTATGAACCCGACTAGTATCCATGAGGATGCAGGTTCGATCCCTGGACCTGCCCAGTGGGTTAAGGATCTGGTGTTGCTGTGAGCTGTGGTGTAGGTTGCAGATGTGGCTCAGATCCCACGTCGCTGTGGCTGTGGTGTAGGCCAGCAGCTGCAGCTCCGATTCAACCACTAGCCTTGGAACTTCCATATGCCACAGGTGTGGCCCTAAAAAGACAAAAAAATACATAAAATAAAATTAAATTAAATATGACACAAATGAACCTATCTACAAAACAGAAACACACTCACAGACAGACATAGACAACAGACTTGTGGTTGCCCCGGGTTTGAGGAGGGAAGGGAAGGACTGGGAGTTTGGGATTAGCAGATGCAAACTATAAATGTCTATCAACAGATGAATGGATACAGAAGATGTGATACACATATGCAATGGAATACTACTCAACCATCAAAAAGACTGAAATAATGCCATTTGCACCAACATGGATGCAGCTAGAGATTCTCATACTAAGTGAATTAAGTTAGAAAGGGAAAGACAAATACAATATAATATCACTTATATGTGTAACCTAAAATAGGGCACAAATGAACTTATCTACAAAACAGAAACAGACTCACAGACATAGAGAACAGACTTGTGGTTGCCAAGGCAGGGGAGGGAGGAGGGAGTAGGGGGGACAGCAAACTTGAGGTTGGTAGGTGCAAATTATTACATTTAGAACGGATAAGCAATGAGGTCCCACTGTACAGCACAGGGAACTATATCTAGTCTCTTGGGATAGAACATGATGGAAAATAGTAGGACAAAAAGAATGTGTATATGTATGATTGGGTCACTAGTAGTGTACAGCAGAAATTGGTATAGCACTATAAATCAACTATACTTTAATTAAAAAAATCAACATTATACTGGGAAAAAAAAGAATGGATAAACAACAAGGTCCTACCGTAAAGCACAGATAACTGTATTCAATATTCCACGATAAACCATAATGGAAAAAAATATGAGAAAGTTGTGTGTGTGTGTGTGTGTGTGACTGAGTTACTGTGCTGTATAGGAGAAATTAATGTTATAAATCCGCTATACTTCAGTTTTAAAAAAAGGGATATATTCTACATGGCAGACACCACAAATGACCTTTACATTTGAAAGAACACAATAATGTGATTTTTTTAAATGAACCATTAACCATGCTCGCCTGTGGTTAAAGCTTAGAAAGTAAAGCATGGACATCTTCAAGCTTAGCCGTGCTGATGTTTATTAGTTACATAAACAGGGATTGTGGACTGACTAGGAAGCTAATGAATGATGGGGGTTTGTAGGAAAAATTCACAATTGTCTTTCCAATAGAATTAGTGCAGTAAAAACTTGTCAAGATAAAGACCTAATATTTGCATTGATCTTACTGCAATAATGACAGTAATGTTTTATTCAGACATTCTATCAATATTGGCAACTAATTGAATTATAATATTGAATTACAGTGGAAGTTTATAGAATTAGATAAGCATCACTGTGAAGAGACTATCAATAAAAGAGCCAAAACAACATAACATACTCATTATCACTTTATTGCTAGATCCGGTTCATTTCTCCTTGTGTGTCACTGACCTTGTGGCAGCCATGGGTCTGAGCAGACACGGTTCTGGTAAATGTCTACCATGAAAATATAGTGTGGATTTCATATTTCTAGAAAGTTCTACTCTCCAGGAGTCTTACTAACCTCTAATTGTGAAATCATTATAGATGCCACAGAAAGAAAGAGGCTATCCTGTGTGCGATGGTGTGGGATGGGCTACAGTGATAAAATCTCTGGGCAGCTTTCCTTAAAGCAAGGAAATTGCTAAAGTAAATTGACTTGTCCACTCACTTTGACAAAAATAAATTTCAGCTCTAGAAAAATAGAGAAGGGAATGAAGGCAGCTGGGGTGGAAAGGCATAAGAGATTTTACAAAAATGGTTTCAAAATATAAAAAAGTGTCAACATCTCAGCACCTTTTTTTTCTTTTCTTTTCCGGAAGAGCAAAAGAGTGATTTAATTACATGCAAGAGGCTTCCTGAACCAACTCCTAAATGTCTACTCCTCAAATTTGAATAAGACAACAACACAGACTCTAGAACTTGCAGTCTTGCATTTGAGGGCTTGCAGCAATGTTTGGTTAATAATTTGTGTCTGAAGATGGGTCCAGAGAAGGTCAGAGCTTCCCCCGTCCTGACCTCTCTTCTTTGGAGGGGGGGGTCACAAACTTTTTTTTTTTTTTTTGACAGCCACACCTGCAGCATATGGAAGTTCTCGGGGTAGGAATCGAATTGGGGCTGCTGCTGGGGCCTAGGCCACAGCCACAGAAACATCAGATCCTTAACCCCCTGAGCGAGGTCAGGGATTGAACCCACGTCCTCACACACACTGTGTCAGGTTCTTAATCTGCTGAGCTGCAACCAGAACTCCAAGGGTCACAAACATTTTAAAAGAGAAATCTCTCGCTTTTTTTTTTTTTTTCTTCTTCCAGGGCAGACCTCTACTTCAGCTAAACTCTTCTGGTTTTAAAGCATTTGTTATTTTAAAGAACTCTTGGTCAGTCCTTCTTGATGCAACCAATTTCATCGAATCTTCATTTCTGAACCATAATTAGACTGTGAGAATGTGCTCCTGAACATTTAAAAATAATAGAATTTGGAGTCCCTCGTGTGGCTCAGCAGGTTACAAACCTGACTAGTATCCACGAGGATGCAGGTTCGATCCCTGGCCTCGCTCAGTGAGTTAAGGATCTGGCGTTGCCATGAGCTGTGCTATAGGTCTCAGATGTGGCTTGGATCTGGTGTTGCTGTGGCTGTGACACAGGCTGGCAGCCGCTGCTCCATTTTGTCCCCTAGCCTGGGAAACTCCATATGCCGTGGGTGCAATCCTAAAAAGCAAGCAAGCAAATAAGTAGATAAATATAATAGAATTATTATTTCTATAGCCCAAGAAACACTAATCATTTTGAAAATGTCTCCACTTCAAAGTGAAAAGCCATCACTGCTGGAGGGTACCTCTCTGATTTTTCTTGTGCGATTTCTCTTTGCACTGTTTTTGTTGTTGCTTTGTTTTGTTTTTTGTCTTTTTGCCTTTTCTAGGGCCACTCCTGCAGCATATGGAAGTTCCCAAGCTAGGGGTCTAATCAGAGCTGTAGCCACCAGCCTACGCCACAACCACAGCAACATGGGATCCGAGCCACGTCTGCGACCTACACCACAGCTCATGGCAACGCCAGATCCTTAACCCACTGAGCAAGGCCAGGGATCGAACCCACAACCTCATGGTTCGTTAACCACTGAGTGATGACGGGAACTCCCTTGTTGCACTGTTTTTTTTTTTTTTCTATTGAACTTGACTCTTGAACCATGATTGGCAGTCTAATCAGATTAAAGGGTCCTCTTAAAAAGACACTGATTTGGCTTCTGTTCACTTTTACAGCTTCATGAAAAATGAGATGACACTCTGACTTTTCTTCTGAGTTGATTGGATATTCCCTACTTACTCTGCCTTTTTAAACCCTTGGCGAGACTGGCACTTCCCCCTGGCATTTCTTATCATCGTTGCGTCTCTGAGGATTTCTCTCTGACTGCTGTGCTCCATTAGTCTCTGGAGACAATGACGGTCACATTTATGGTTAGATTTCAGGCTGCAGGCCTTTAGTTAACTGGTAGACCTCTGAAGGGTCAGGTGTAAGTACTGATATGCCTTCTACATTCTAGGTTTCAAATTGATTTCCCAACAGTATCCTGTTAAAGCCAGTACTTTTTCACAAAGGGGAAAGGTTAGCCTCATAATAAGGGAATAGACCCGGGAGACTGTAGACACATGAGTTTTTGAAGATCGGCTTCTAGGAGCTGATGGAAAGATATGCACAGAGCATTATTCTCAGAGGAAATGAATTGCTGCATGAAGAATATAAAGGCGGAGTTCCCGTAGTGGCTCAACGGAAATGAAACTGACTAGTATCCAGAGGACACGGATTCCATCCCTGGCCTTGCTCAGTGAGTTAAGGATCCAGCATTGCCATGAGCTATGGTGTAGGAAAGCAGATGCGACTCAGATCCCACATTGCCGTGGCTGTGGTGTAGGCCGGCAGCTGGAGCTCTGATTTGACCCCCCAGCCTTGAAACCTCCATATGCTGTGGTTGTGGCCCTAAAGAAACACAAAAAAGCAAAGAAAGGCTGTTTTCATCTTCTCCCATGCAAGAATGGTTTTTAGGTTTTATTTATTTTAAATCATGGCTCTGCTTTTTGTAAAACCTATACTAACCAATAAATGTTTCTGTTTCTAAATTACCATGCAGTCCAACTAATCTCAAGATTTTAAACTTCAGAGTCAAGCTTCACCATCAGCTTTTATTAGTAGTAATATGAACTGATTCCTCTGGCTTCAAAGCATGTGCCTTAATTACAAGCAGAGAGGTGAGACTTTGTTCAGGTTAATTCAGGAACTTATGATTCAACTTTTCTCCATTTTTTGGTGCTCTTTCATAAATTTCAATGTAAAAGTATTAAAATATATTTTATAGTAATTCTAAATAAGAACTCATCAATAGATACAGGACACTCATGTGTCATGCATTGTTTTCAGGTGCACATAATATAAAAGATTAAAACACTTGCAAACTTATGGCAAAAAAGTAATGATCTCAGGCAATTTCATAAGAAATTAATCTTAGAAGCAAAGAGTGGGAGTTCCTGCTATGGCACAGCAGGTTGAGGATCTGGTGTTGTCTCTGCAGCAGCTTGGGTCACTGTGGGAGGTGCAGGTTCAATACCTGGCCCGGTGCAGTGGGTTAAGGATCTGGTGTTGCTGCAGCTATGGTGTAGGTCGCAGCTGCAGCTCAGATTCTGTCCCTGGCCTGGGAACTTCTATATGCCACACGTACTGCAAAAAAAAAGGAGTGAAACTGATATAAGCAATATAAAGAAGTGGATTGTCAGCCTTATTAGAAATGTCACCCACGTACTTGCTTGTCGCCTTCTAGCACAAGGAATTGCTGAACCCATTGTTACTG
The DNA here is from genome assembly GCF_054392235.1 of Sus scrofa. NCBI lineage: Eukaryota > Metazoa > Chordata > Mammalia > Artiodactyla > Suidae > Sus > Sus scrofa. The sequence continues at coordinate 71,275,589 of NC_139392.1, forward strand.
CCAAAGGGCAACCCTCTGAGAATGACTGTACTCTTCCTCGCCCCCAACAGGCAGCTAACATGTGTTGAATTAGGATTAGAATGTCAGTTTAGACATCTGAGTGGGGAATACACCGATTCAGTTAGCACCGTGAAGCAAGAGCTGAAAAATTGGCATGGATGACTAAGTCGTTTGGACTTGTGGCCAAGCCCAAATGCTGAGTAAACGTGCTATGAGGAGGCAGAAGCTACGTGGCGAAGAGTGAGTATAGGAAAGGAGAGTATCATTGTGGTTCAACGTACAGAAAACAGAGCTTTCTGGAAGTGTGGCTTATGAAGATGGCCCTCAGGAGAGCAGACTGTGTTCATGACAGGGCGTGAGACTGAAGATCTGAGATGGTCCCTGGCCTTTCTGAAGAGTGTTCAGCTTTTCTGAGTTCCTACAAATGTGCATCTTTTAATTAAGGCCCCAAGGAATTCCTGCTGCGGCAGAGTGGTTTAAGAATCTGACTGCAGTGGCTCAGGTCACGGTGCAGGCTCTGCTTGGATCCCTGGTCCAGTAGGTGGGTTAAGGATCCTGCATTGCCACAGCCATGGCTGGGATTCACTCTCTGGCCCAGGAACTTCCATATGTTGTGGGTGCCGCCATAAAAAAAATATATATATATACAAGAAGCTTTAATTAAGGCCCTTGGGGGTAGGGTGGGGAATTCAGTAATCCCTGTCCTTTTCAGCCAAATCCAACAAGGAAAAAACACTAATAACTGAGAAGACAAGAGGGCATGTCAAATGTTAGCCTACACTTAAATGATACGACATGTAAGGTCGAGATGAAATATACATACTGAGGTTCATAAAATAGGGATGGCAATTAAAGCATGTTATCTCAGGCACTGTAAAGTGAGACATATTTAATTCTTAGCTTAGTGATGTTCAGGTTTATTCATTGATATAACATTTATTTAGTGCCTAGCACATATCAGATACTCTTATTCTTGGGGAATATAAATAGCCCCTTTCCTCAAGGAATTTAGAGTATATATCCGGAATAAATCAACATCTCTTTCACTTAAAAAAAAAATTATTGCTCTGAATCCCCATACTCTTATCTTTACTGAGGCAGCTCTTCTCTGGAAATGTGTCAGGGAACTAGTTTCCTCTAACCCATTAAAATATAACGTGGCTATTTATGCATAAGTTTTGGCTCAGCTCCTAGCTTTTAGTATAGCGTGAGTTCTGCCCAGAAATAGATATTTTTTCTGGCTAATATAAAGATCCGTGTACGAATACATATAATGAGCAGGAGATGATTATTGCTAATATTATTATTACTACATAGATAAATTTCAAGCCCCCTTATAGAACTGCGACATAGACTTCACAGCCGAAGCGATGCAGGATTTGGATTAATTTTTTTTTTTTTTTGTCTTTTGTCTTTTTGTTGTTGTTGTTGTTGCTATTTCTTTTGGGCCGCTCCCGCGGCATATGGAGGTTCCCAGGCTAGGGGTCCAATCGGAGCTGTAGCCACCGGCCTACGCCAGAGCCACAGCAACGTGGGATCCGAGCCGCGTCTGCAACCTACACCACAGCTCACGGCAACGCCGGATCGTTAACCCACTGAGCAAGGGCAGGAACCAAACCCGCAACCTCATGGTTCCTAGTTGGATTCGTTAACCACTGCGCCACAACGGGAACTCCAGGATTTGGATTAAGATTGGATGTAGGGAACAAAAACAAGCTTCCTCATTCGTGGTCTGAAATCTGCAGGGAAGAGAACAGAGGCGCTCAAGAACCCTGGAGCGCTGGGGCAGTGGGACTCAAACGGGGACAGTCAGGGAGACCACGCTCTTGTGTCATCTTGCGATGAGGTGATAAAAAGAGATGTGAGCTGTTGAGAGAAGGAAAAGGAAATGAAACAAAAATAAGGGCTTCTAATTCTTTTTTTTACTCATAAAACATGATTTATTTATATAACAGTGGGTTTCTTTTTTTTTTTTTAATTAAGGCATAGTTGATTTACACTGTTGTACCAGTTTCTGCTGTACAGCAAAGTGACCCAGTCATATCTCTATATACATTCCCTTTCTTTTTTTTTTTTTCCTTTCTTTTTTTGTCTTTTGTCATTTTAGGGCTGTACCTGCAGTATATGGAGGTTCCCAGGCTAGGGATCAAATCCGAGCTGTAGCTGCCGCCTATGCCACAGCCACAGCCACACTGGATCCGAACAGCATCTGCAACCTACAGCACAGCTCAGGGCAATGCGGATCCTTAACCCACTGAGCGAGGCCAGGGATCAAACCCGCAATGTTATGGTTCCTAGTGGGATTCGTTTCCGCTTGCCCACAGCAGGAACTCCCAAAGTTGTATTTCTAATAAAAGAAGTGGATATAGAAAATGGCTCAAGTAGCCAAAGAAAGTCACTCTGCTTTTTACAATGTATTTGGGGTTCATTGCCTCTGAAAATAGCGTTGTTGTTGTTGCTTTTAAGTCTCTAGTAAGTATGGGTTGCAGTGAAAGATGCTTGCAAAGCTGGTGAATCCTCACTCTAGCCGTTTCCTCACCTTTGTCTTATCAAGGACGTTTCGTTGGTTGGCCAAATGAATATCATCAGAATGGCTGTGGCTTGTCTTTTGGAAAGCTGTCCCAGAACTGGGGAAAACAAATGGTTCTGTGCTTTCTGGAAGAAGTTCAGACAATGCCTCCCTCCCTGACCCTCCCCCATTTCCCTTTCTCCCCTCCTCTGCCAATGTTTGGTCAGAAAGAGCCAGAAAATGGCTTTGTGACCGTTATTTAATGACAAGTCTTTATTGATGAGTGCCCCCAAGGGGACAGGATGCTGTGGTTAGACCCTTGCTTAAGAAGTCATTGTTTTATGACATTTTCGAGTCCTTGTCCTCTCTGGCTCGGATTGCTGCAGCCTGCTCTACTGGGATAGGTCTTTGAAGTTCACTTGGCAGGCAGTTGTATTATCATTTCAGCCAACTCTTTGTTGTATATAATATGTCATAATAGTATATATTAAAATGATGAATATGGTTCTTCCCCTTGAAGAATTTGGAATCCACACAGGGTCAGCATTTAGCTGATAAGTCATCACAAGATTTCAGAGTTTCTTAAGAAGTCTCATGACCTCTTGACAGAATTTTAGGCAACTTATTAGAAATATTTCAGTTGGAAAGGCATGGCCTACGACACAAAGATAGGCTTAATCAATGGTGGATGAATAAATATATGGGTAAATTTACCATAATTCTGGATGGCTTTTATTTCCTTTCCAAATGATTTTTTTTTTTTTTTGCAGATATCCAAAATATGAACACAAGAGATTCTTGTGCAAGAGTTGGGTATCTATTCATAAGTGACAAAACCTCAATTTAAATAAAAAGTAAACATTGAAAAAAATATTCATTTTGATCTAAACTAAATACAGACCTCTTCAACCCTGACTTGAGCTAAACAAAACAGTTTCTTGTCCAAAAGAAAAAACTCTGACAGCTGTTTCAACCTGTATGTTTCATTGTACATCAGTGTATGCACTACACTAGCCTTCAATAATTAAGAAAAACAAACTTAGGACTTCCCTTCATGGCTTGGCAGTTAGCAAACCCAACTAGGATCCATGGGGTGCAGGTTCGATCCCTGGCCTCGCTCAGTGGGTAAAGGATCCAGCATGGCCTTGAGCTGTGGTGTAAGTTGCAGACGTGGCTCAGATCTGGCATTGCAGTGGCTGTGGCATAGGCCAGCAGCTATAGCTCCGATTGGACTCCTAGCCTGGGAACTTCCATGTGCCACAGGTGTGGCCCTAAGAAAGCAAAAAGAAAAAAAAAAAAAGAAAAAAAGGAAACCAAACTCATACATTGCTAACTGGCCTCACTCAAAAACTGTGTACACATAGATTGGTTTTGAATAGACCTAAATTTTATGTTGAATGATTAATTCAAAATAATTTTTTAAATTGCTTTTATTTTTTATTAAAGTATAGTAGATTTACTGTTATGTCAGTTTCTTCTGTACAGCAAAGTGACTCAGTCATACATCATACATACATTCTTATATTATTTTCCATCACGGTCTAACCAGGAGATTGGATATAGTTCCCTGTGCTATACGGTAGGACTTCATTGTCTCTGTGATAGTTTGAATCTTTTACCTCCAAATTCCTAGTCTATCCTTTTCCTCCCACCTCCTCCTTGGCAACCACAACTCTGTTCTCTAGGTCTGTGAGTCTGTTTCTGTTTTGTAGTTAGGTTCATTCGTGCCACGTTTTAGAATATACATATAAGTGATATCATATGGCATTTGTCTCTTTTTGACTTTGCTGTGTATGAGAATCTCTAGATGCCTCCATGTTGCTGCAGATGGCATTATTTCATTCTTTTTTATGGCTGAATAATATTCCATTGTATGTACACACCACATCTTCTTTATCCATTCATCTGTTGATGGACATTTAGGATGTTTCCATGGCTTGGCTATTGTGAATCGTGCTGCTCTGAACATAGGGGTACATGTATCTTTTTAAATAATAGTTTTGTCTGGATATAGTCCCAGGAGTGGGATTGCTGGATCACATGGTTATTCTACAAAATAATTAATTTTGAAGGGCTTTTGTGTGGTGTGCAGAATGTACAGCTCCCCATGGCAGCCTGATCCCTGTTCCGTCCACTCCCTGTCATTGCTCTTTGCCTTACACTTGATTTCATCAAAGGCTCACAATACTCTGTGGGGTAAGTGTTTCTCGAGTCTCTATGTGGATCAGGACACAGGTCCATTAAAATGAATTACCTTGCCCCACTTTCCATATTTTGTAAATGGAGGAGTCAGAATTCAACCCTGGTGTGACTGACTCCAAATCTATGCTCTTTCCACCATGCTTATTTCTTCCTTGTGGCGTATATCTGGTTGTTAAGTAGAGACACGACCTTCTGAAATTGCACTCAGTAGTGTTGTAGCACTCAGTAGTGTTGGGTAGTTGGAGTTTTAAAAAAGAACTGCTTAGAGAAAACTGCCTATGGAAGATATGCCAGGCAAGATGCTGCTTGCATTTTTTTTCCTTTTTTTAGTCACCCCACCACATATGGGGTCCCCGGGCCAGGGATCAGACCTGAGCCACAGCCGCAACCTAAGCCTCCGCTGTGGCAACACCAGATCCTTAACCCACTGTGCCGGGCCAGAGATCACACCTACATTCCCAGGGCTCCCAAGATGCTGGCGATTCCATTGCACCACAGCAGGAACTCCACTGATTGCATTATTCATAGGTTAGACTATTAAAAGAGGTAATCCTTTTAAGAGGGAGAACCACTTCCTTAATCAGCAGGTACTAATTGAGCATCTATTACATGCCAGGCAGCCACATAGGTGAGATGTGAGAATGACTCAGAAAGTCAAAGCGCTCATCCTCACGGGATCACAGTCTAATTAAAGAGATTGCTAAATGGCCTGAGTGTGAAAACTACAGCTACTCAGTAATCTCTAAAGCCTTCTCTCACCCAGGGCTCACTTAGTAAATTCACAGAAGAAACACAGATTTGGAATATCTGCTCCATTCCCTCCACTGAATAGAGTCTAAATGTCTAATAACAACAGACCTTGTTTCCCCAAAGCAGAGCCTGAGCCAAGGACTCAGTGTAGGCACTTTATTGGGTTGGTGGTCGCTGGGAGACAGGGAAGGAAGGAATGCAACGTAAAAGATCATTATTAGAGTTCCCGTTGTGGCTCGGCAGTAACGAACCCAACTAGTATCCTTGGGGACTTGGGTTCAATCCCTGGCCCCACTCAGTGGGTTAAGGATCTGGTGTTGCCCTGAGCTGCGGTGTAGGTCATAGAGGCAGCTCAGATCTGATGTTGCTGTGGCCGTGGTATGAGCCAGCAGCTGCAGCTCCAGTTTGACTCCGGCCTGGGAACTTGCATGTGCCATGGATGTGGCTCAAAAAAAGACAAAAAAAAAAAAAAGATATCAAGATGGTGGGTAAAGGGAGCTAAATCCCACTAGCCTCTCTGAGAATTGTACCAAAGCTTCCCAGCATTGTCCTTTAACCCACTGTGCCAGGCCAGACAGGGAACACACGTCTCCTCAGCGACCCGAGCCCCTGCAGTGCAATTCTTAACTCACTTCGCCACAGCAGGAACTCCGCTGTTCTTGTTATAACTGAAAGATAGACCAACCAAGCGGGCACATGTTGGCATCAGAATGTACAGGGTCCAATCTAGGTGTTGCCTGTAGTTGCTTGAAATTTCCTATGAAATAGAGTAACAGTATCTGCCATACACGTTATTAAGAAGACTCATGAACTCAATGAGATGATGTTTGGTATAATTCTTGTAGGTATCCAATCTTTTAGGAGATACAGACCCTGACAGATCTATATTGACTTGACCAGTTGTTGTTTTTTAAGTAGTTTTTTTCCCCCTTTAGAATCTAACTTATTGATTCACCTAGCTTATCTGTTTCTAATATTTAAAATTCCACAAAAAAGTCAATTACGCGATTAATGTGCTGGAGTTCCTGTGGTGGCTCAGCACCCAACACAGTATCCATGAGGATGCAGGTTTGATCCCTTTCCTCGCTCAGTGGGTTAAGAGTCTGGCATTGCCACAAGCTATGGTGTAGCTCTCAGATGTGGATCAGATCTGGTGTTGCCATGGCTGTGGTGTAGCCAGCAGCTGAAGCTCTGATTTCACCCCTAGCCTGGGAACTTACATATGCCACAGGTGCAGCCATAAAAGAGAAGAAAAAAAGAGGGGGGAAAAAGACAAAAAAAAAAAAAAAAAAGGCAAAAGGCAAAGAGATTAATAATCTACTGAGGTGTCCCTGATCAATGCAATATACCTAGTGGGACACACTAAAATTCAGATTTTTTACTGCAAACACATGCCCTAAAAGGAAAATGTTAAACCGTATCAAAGAATGCACCTTCCTCCCATCCTCTCCCTAGAAACTACACAAAGGAGTGTTGGTGAGTTGGCTTGTGAGTTCATACAGGGTGTGAGTTCATACTGATGGTAACTTCTGTTTTATTTCTCCAACCCACTTCAAAAGGCTGCAAGAACTTTGCACATCCTAATGTTATGATGATGAAAACTGTTTGATTATTTGGGGGGGGACTTCTATGTACTGAGCAGTGGGCTTGGTCTTTGAAATGGAAAGAATATGAAGAACTCCCCCCCCCCACCAAAAAAAAAAAAAAAAAACCAGTAGCGACTCTTATCTTCAGAAAAGAGTTCTCTTATTGAAGTTTGATGAGACTGGTTGAATTTTAGAGATAATGAGTAGAGTACTAAAGCACATATTTGGCCCCATTTTTACCTATCCAAGGCCAAAATAAGAAACTCAGTGGCAAAGGAATTCATTTGGGGCTCTTTGAGAAATAATTAGTAAATAATTAGCTAAGTTGGAGACACAGGTGAGCACGACTAGAGGTCCAAAGCCCCATGCCAATCAAATACAGAAGTAGGTTCTGAAGTTTCTGGATGTGTTGTCCCTCTCCCCTCACCATGAGCCACGTGGCCAGTATCCATGCCCATGCATAGTCCCCTCCCTCTGAATCTAAGCTGGTCCTGTGACTCAGTTTTGACAAGTCAACAGTGGTGGAAGTAATGCTGTATCATTTTTTTTTTTTTTTTTTTTTTTTGTCTTTTTGCTATTTCTTGGGCCGCTCCTGTGGCATATGGAGGTTCCCAGGCTAGGGGTTGAATCGGAGCTGTAGCCACCGGCCTACGCCAGGGCCACAGCAACGCGGGATCCGAGCCACGTCTGCAACCTACACCACAGCTCTAGGCAACGCCGGATCGTTAACCCACTGAGCAAGGGCAGGGACCGAACCCGCAACCTCATGGTTCCTAGTCGGATTCGTTAACCACTGCGCCACGACGGGAACTCCTGCTGTATCATTTTTAAGATTAGGTAAGAATCTTTGCAACTCCCCCTCCCACCACCAGGGTTTCTTAGAAAGCCTGCTCTTGGAACTCCAGGTGGCCTACTGTGAGATACTCTGGCAACATGGAGAGGTCACGGGTTTTGCTGTGGTCACCAGCCCCAGTTCAGATCCCAGCTGATGGCCAGCATCACCTGCTGGGCTTGTAAGGGAGTCATTTTGGGTGTCTCACCCAGTCAAGCCTTCAGAAGACAGCCTCAGCCTCAGCAACTGTCTGACCATAACCACAGGCCCCAGATAGGAGCTTCCCAGTTCAGCCCAGGTGATCCTACAGAACCATGAGAGAGAATAATACATTGTTAGAAATGATAATACATTGTGGTTTAAGCCATTAAGTTTTGGAATATTTGTCACATGGCAATAGTGAGCTGGCACAGACTATAAATGAAATGTTTCTTTTTTTATGTATTGACATCCATCACTTACTTTTAGTTCTGAGAACTTACAGCTATCTTATAGAAAATATTTACAAAATAAATCAATTATTTCTTAGATATCAGCAAGGTTTTCATCTTTGTTCATGGTTGTTACATGACAATTTAAAGATTGGGTTGTCTTCCTTTTTCCTTACCATGAAGTCAATCCTTTGAAATAACGCTATGAAGTAATATAGCTGCTTATCAGCTTCCTCACATGATAACCTTATAGATGAAATTCTTAAACTTATTGTGCATGGGACCTTCTGTTGTCTGGTAAATCCCAAAGGAGTATTTCTTGTAATAATATTTTTAAATGCATAATACAAAATTTGGTCGAATTACAAAGGAAACTAAACATATGATGACATAGTTCTCAAAATATATTAAAAAACAAATCTTTGATATGTTAATGTATACACTTATATATTAAATGATAATATGAATGATCTTATAGAGAACTCATTTACTCAGATTCTTCTAGATTCTTCTAGAAGTCTCTAGCTTCTCTTATTAACATTTAATATACTTGCTTTATTACATGTTTATCCATCTAACCAGCCAACCAGCTAGCCAGCCATGCATCATCAAACCATCCTAACATTTTTATACACGTCAGTGTAAATAGAAAGCACATTGCAGGTTTCCCCTAAATAACTCAGCAGGTATAGCATAAACAAAAAGATGCACGTATGTCTAAAGATCTGAAACAGTTATAATCCGTTATGAAAACAGCATGTGTTTTTTCTGTTACTGAGCTCATAAGTGCTACTGACACTACTATGGTTTCTTGCTAACATTTATAATTAAAAGAAATGCTACATTTTTGTCTGAAGTTCATTAGTGAAAAATAAGATGTAATTTTTTTCCTGTTGCAGTTCATGAACTTCCTAAATTCTATCCATTAAACTCCTTGGGTTCCAAGGGCCCTGGGTTAAGGAAACCAACTATGTGACATGTGCAGCTGGTCTACAAATTAAGTGAAAATTGAAGTCGAATCTGTAAAACAGTATAGGTAGACTTGTTTAAAATTAGAGTTGAGGTACAGTGTTGTGTCAGTTTCTGCTGTACAGCAAAGTGACCCAGTCACACATATATACATATTCTTTTTCTCATACTACCTTCCATGATGTTCCATCCCAACAGATTGGATATAGTTCTCTGGGCTGTACAGTATAGGTCGACTTTAAAACTCCAGCTTGAAAAATAACATCTGACATTTATACCTTAGGATTTTGGAATGAGATGAGTGAAAGAAGTGGGCGGTCCTCCAAAGGATCACGAAAGAAAGGGAAATTTTTTGAATCGACATCTGTATTCGTTTGCTAGGCTTTCTGTAAATACCCACATCCGGGTGGTTTGAAACAGTAGGGAACATATTGTCTCATGATTCTCGGAGCTGGAAGTCTGAAACTGGTGTATCTGCAGGACCCTGTGTGCTCCAGTCACCTTTGCCTCTTCCAGTGTCTGCTGTTTGCTAGCAGTCCTTGGCAGTTTGGGGCTTGCACGTACATCTGTCTAGTCACGTGACTGTCTTCTCCCTATGTGTTTTTCATCATCTTCCCTCCACACATGTCTGTCTCTGTGTTCAAATCCCCGCCCCCCTTTTTCTTCTTTTTATGGCTGCACTTGTGGCATATGGAAGTCCCCAGGCTAGTTGTCAAACCGGAGCTGCAGGTGCGACCTAACACCGCAGCTTATGGCAACATGGGATCATTAACCCACTGAGTGAGGCTAGGGATTGAACCTGCATCCTCACAGACACTATGTCGAGTTATTAACCCACTGAACCACAGTGGAGACTCCAGATTTCCCCTTTGTGTAAGGACAGCAGTCACACGGGATTGGGGTCACCCTAATGACCTCATTTGTAACTTGATGGCATCTGTCAAGACTTTATTTCCCACTAAGGTCATATTGTGAAGTTCTAGGGGTTAGAATTTAAATATCTCTCTTTAGCAGCACAAATGAACCTTTCCACAGAAAAAATTATGGACTTGGAGAATAGACTTGTGGTTGCTAAGGGGGAGGGAGTGGGATGGATTGGGATCTTAGGGTTAAGAGATGCAAACTACTGCCTTTGGAATGGATTAGCAATGAGATCCTGCTGTGTAGCCCTGAGAACGATGTCTCATCACTTATGATGGCGCATGATAATGGGAGAAAAAGAATGTATACATTTATGTGTAACTGGGTCACCATGCTGTACAGTAGAAAAAAGATTCTATTGAGGAAATAATAATAAAAAATAAATAGAATTTCCCATCATGGCTCAGTGGTTAACGAATCCGACTAGGAACAATGAGGTTGTGGGTTCAATCCCTGGCCTTGCTCAGTGGGTCAAGGATCCAGCTGTGGTGTAGGTTGAAGACGTGGCTTGGATCCCGCGTTGCTCTGGCTCTGGCTTAGGCTGGTGACTACAGCTCCGAAGAGACCTCTAGCCTGGGATCCTCCATATGCCGTGGGAGAAGCCCTCAAAAGACAATAAATAAATAAATAATCTCCTTAGGATAACATAATTCAACCCATAACAACACCAGACCATGATGATTTAAAGAAACAAGTTTAGATGGTTCCATCATGGTTGAGCTGAAATGAATCTTACTAGTATCCTTGAGGATGCAGGTTCGATCCCTGGCCTTGCTCAGTGGGTTAAGGATCCGGTGTTGCCGTGAGCTGTGGTGTAGGTCACAGATGCGGCTCTGATCTGGTGTGGCTGTGGCAGAGACCAGCAGCTATAGCTCCAATCGACCCTTAGCCTGGGAACCTCCATATGCTATGGGCGCAGCCCTAAAAAGACAAAAAAAAAAAAAAAAAAAAGAAAGAAACAAGTTTGGTTGCAGTTTGAAATATTTCTAGAAGGATCTGAAATTAAATGTCTAAAGTCACATGGTCTGGTTTTACATTGATACAGCTTCCTCTACAACGCTCAGCTTGCACTGAGTATCCCATCATGATATTTAGGAAATGTAAAATATAAAAACACAAATCTAAATAAGGAATCCAAGAAGTTCCCTGGTGGCCTAGTGGTTAAGGACTCTACATGGCCACTGCTACGACTCAGGTTTGATCCCTGGCCCTGGAACTTATGCCTGCTGCAAGCATGGCCAAATAAATAAGCAAATAAATAAGGAGTCCCTGGCATTCATGTTTTAGTCAAAATATCAGGTTTCACATTATTCTGTTTCTCAATAGTATTACACTGCCAAAAAATTTAACAGAAAATTGTATTCAAAGAACCACTTAAAATTCGTGATAGGAGTTACTGCTGTGGCACAGTGGATTAAGAATCCAACTGCAGCAGCTTGGGTCACTATATAGGCATGAGTTCAATCCCTGGCCCAGCAAAGTGAGTTAAAGGATTCAGCATTGCTGCCGCTGCAGCTCAGATTCAGTCCCTGACTGGGAACTTCCATATGCTGTGGGTGCGGCCGTAAAAATAAATAAAATTCATAATGGAACAGCAACTAATTAGTCAACAACAGCCATTGAGCAACCATGAGTCCTGTATTCCCCGAAGAAAAAAGAGTAGACGAGGACCACGTCCTTAGGGAGCTTCTAGCTTCATAGGCAGATGAAATTTACACACACACAGAGAGTATTCAAAATAAAGAAATCTTTCATTTAAAATTTTCTTTTTATCGCCACTTCGATTTTAATTTTTCTTCTGACCCTGAATGAGTTGAAACTTTTGTTCATATCTGTAATTTTTATTGGACTGTCAGGGTTTTTAACAATTCAGTATTGATTAATACTAACTCTTCCCAAATCATCCAAAAAATTTGAAATCTGCCTCACAAGGTTGTTGTCAGTTATGAGTGAGATAAAAAAGGTAACATACTAACCACATAGAATATTTTCAGGGAATGTCAGGTATTATTGATGTACCTGTTGAAGGTACCGCATAAAATCGTCAGGTGCTTTGCTCGCAACACTGATATTTAGGTGGTTAGCGGTGCAGCCCCGCATTAGCTGTTTTATACTTTACAAAAATTTGATTTAAAACACTTCTTAAGAGGAGCCCTGCAACATAATTATTTTCAAAATAAGTAGGAACCATAATTCCAGAGAATTCTTAGACACTTAAGAACAACATGGAGTCCTTAAAGGCACTCAGTTTATTTTCGCTTTTGTTTCCCTTGCGTTCTCATCACACTCTTTCTTTAATATCCATGTGAGATGACAGTGTTCGCGAAACCCATGTAATCATTTCCTGGTGTATGTAAGTGAGATCACTGTGCTGTACGCCTTAAGCTTACACAGCGGTGTATGCCAATTACGCCTCAATAAAACTGGAGGAATTAAAAATATGTGTTTAGGAGTGCCCATTATGGCTCAGCGGTAACAAACCCACCTAATATCCATGGGGATGTGGGTTCGATCCCTAGCCCCGCTCAGTGGGTTAAGGATGCAGTGTTGCTGTGGAGCTGCATCTCAGATCTGGTGTTGCTCTGGCTGTGGTGTGAGCTGGCAGCTGCAGCTCCAGTTCAACCCTAGCCTGGGAACTTCCATATGCCACAGGTGTACCCCTGAAAAGACACACACATATATATACGTGTATATGTGTGTGTATATATATACATGTATATATGCCTGAAAAGACATATATATACACACACACATATATACGTGTATACGTGTGTATATATATGTGTGTAAATACTCTTTTATGGTAGAATGGGAAAGATCTCAAGAAAAAAATCCAGGTGCCATTTGATTTCATTGAGAGGAATCTCAGCAGCCTTGCTTTGGCTCAGTAGATCTTCACTGAGAGGGATTCTTTTTTAAAATACATTTTATTGGAGTATCGTTGACTTAGAAAGTTGTGTTAGTTTCAGTTGTACAGCGTAGTAACTCAGTTCTACGTATACATATATCTGCTCCTTTTCAGATTCTTTTCCTACATAGGTTATTACACAATACGGAATAGATTACTCTGTGCTATACAGTAGGTCCTGTCCATTTTAAATACAGTCGTGGGTATATGTCAGTCCTAACCCCCTAATGTATCCCCCCTGCCGTTGAGAGGAGGAAGAAACATCTCTAAATGTTCATTTCTCTAAATATGCATTCAGACGTCTCTCGCTATTTCACGTCTCTACACATTCATTTCTCTCTCTTTAAAGCAGTGATATTCATGCCTACTTCCAGGGTTGTTTGGCCTGAGAGTAGACCCATTCCTTCAGACTCTTCTTGGCATATAACAGATGTTCAAGAAAAGTGACTTTGCAGTCAAAGCCCTTCCGTAATCTCCCATGACCTCCATCGCTTGATCCAAGTAGTTACCCTGCTGGGGAACAGTAATTTTTGATGACATGGAAAAATGCTATGCACTTTTTTCCTGTGGTAATCTAACTTTCTATCAGAGAGAACATTAGAACTTGGATGAAAACCAAAGTCAAAAGTGACATAGCGGGTTTTATTCCCCCTCCAGTTGTATCTGGAGCAGCTTTAGATGGCCAGGCTTTTCTCTTGTGAGCATAGTCCCTCTGACAGAACCTTCCAGAACGCTTCAGTCCGGTGACGAGAAGGACAGCAGGCTTTCCAATCGCTTGGTGTGGCTTTGCCCAGAGAGAAGGCAGAGAAGCCCGCCTGTATAATCCGATTTCATCAACTCAAACTAATCACTACTGATAGTAGCAAAATTTAGCCTGGATCGGCTTAGTAAATCTAGATTGACAGGAGGTAAAAGAAACGGGACACAAGGACACAGAACCAAGGGGAGGAGACCAGCACTGATGCCCAGCCTCGCTCTTCCATCTGGGGCTTCTCATTTGCTCCCCTCTGGGGCTTCTATTTTTCTTCCCTTATAAACAAATGTTCCTGGTTGTTAGGAGACCAGCCTTTGACAAAGCAGCCTCACCAACAGCAAGTGCACGGGGAGGCGCCGGCCTGCGGAGCGAGATCCCTCTGGCGTGAGGCTGCGCAGAAGGTACTTCCAGGTACACTCCGTACCTGAGACTATGTATTATTTATTGAAACTGAGCTCTGCTTTCTCTTTATCCTCTGGGCAGCCCTGAAGTGAGGCGCCTCTTAAAATGGATGCCACCAGCAGCTGACCTGGACAGTCTTCTAAATGCTACCTGCTTTCACTTTTCTTCTTGCTAAGTAATTATAAGCCATCGCTCCCAAGCTTCTTGTGAACTCTTGGTCTTGGGGAGTCATTGGAAATTGCACTTTAGCGGCAGAGGGACGGATTTCTCTGTGATTTTGAGCATTTCCACCTGGAGTCAAGTCTTGTGTTTTTGTTTTTGTTTTTAACGAAATACTCCACTCTGCATCTTGCAGTCGTAGAGAAGATACACATGTGGCAGCCTCTGCCTCCATAGGCTGGGTGATTAGAGCCCGTGATCTGGTATGTGTGCGTTTACATGCTTAGTCCAGCGAAGAAAAATGGGTCATCCGAAGGTGATCTTTATTTTTACTTACGATGTCTGTGTCTGGCAATCCAGGGAACTTTTTGCATTTGGGTAACAGAGACACTTGGAATAGACTTCACTGGCTTGTCCATGTTGGTGACATTGCTGTTGGCCACCTCAGGATTACAGGTTGCCATGCAAAAGACGCCGAAGGGTAAAAATGTCTCCTGGGTAAGTAGACGATGATTTGCGATTTCTTCGAAACACATTTTGTTAAGCAGAAACACATCATTGGCGAACATAAAGACATCTAGTGGTTTCACGTTTGGGAGAACTTTTCGTAAAGGATTTGCCTCAGAAGAGCCTATAATTATCCTCATACGTGTTAGAAACCCCTTGGCAAAAGCATGAGGGTGTGCTTTCGAAAATGTAAACTATAGGACGCAAACCCTTGGCTTGTTTTGTCATTTTTAAGCTGCTTCGTATTCGCCTCTACACATGGAACTTAAAATGTGTTAATACAAAGACCAGATTGTGATTTCAAGATGTTTTTAACTTCAGAATTCTTTTTTTTTTTTTTTTTATTTTATGGGCGTTTGGTCGACCTACAATATCGTGTTTGTTTCAGGCGTATAGCAGAGTGATTCAGTTATACGTATGCAGACATCCATTCTTTTTCAGATTCTTTCCCTGTAAAGGATATTACAGACTATTGGGAAGAGGTCTCTGTGTTACACTGTAGGTCCTTGTTGTTTATCTACTTTATATACAGTAATGTGTATATGTCACTCCCCAATCCTAATTTATCCCTCTCCTCCACAGAGTGAGTTCAGACTTCTTCAGGTTTAGTAAAGACAGTGTCAGTTTCTTGGGTGGGGAGGGGGGCACTGGGTCTGATTTTTTCGGGTAGGATGTGCAGAGTGTACATTACTTGGAGATATTGTTCTGTTCCTTTTATCTTAGAAACAAGGAAGCAGTAGCCATTGCTCTTTTACGCATCTCATTAATTTTCTATCCATCAGTCACAGACAGGTATAGTGAAAGTTTAACATTCACTAGCCATGTCATGTGAAGCCTCATCAAATTTGACTCTTGGATATTCTTTCAAGTTAGTTTCCACCCAAAAGCATAAAATAGATTGAGCTTAAAAATAATGAGACCAGTCTGTAAACTCCTAAGAAAGACACGTGGCTTTAATTCCCTGCTATCCTATTTACTGAGCTTAATATTTGAAAATTAACAGACACATGGATTCCCTCCTACTCTGCAAATAATCTTGTGTCTCTGACATCAGCGTTTGATCTGATACTAGGGCACCCAACCCAACCATATTCGTGACAGAATTTGGCATGTGGCACGATGATGAAGGTTTTCTTAAGGTAACTCAGACAAATCCGTGATTCCCTCTCTTGGGTCAAGACATCATTTTACTACCCTAACTTGAAATTCACAAATTAGATTATTATATGATGACACCTTGTAGGATGTCTCACAATTTGTCTAAAAACAGTGATTGTGGTTTGTTTTTTTTTTTTTCTCTTAGGGTTGTTCTTTATAGTATTTAACTCAAAGACGTGTCTTAGTTTAAAACACAACTTCCCAAATTACTTCCAAAAATTGACAACATTTTTCAGGTTCTCCATGATTAAAACTTAATATTTCTTATTGTGATATTATTGCTATTATTCCTTTTTTTATCCAACCCCCTCCCCCAGTATAATCAAGAGATAGGATGCAAAGATCTTGACCTAAGCAATGGATTCTCTTTCCCTCCCCATACAGAAGGCCCCAGGAGCTAAATCTTAGGCAAAAGGGCTGTCTGCCACTTTCTCCCAGTACATAAACACCGAAGAAAGGAGTACTTTGAAAGGTATATCCCCTCCTTCATCTGTTTAATCCTCCTAAAAGATTAATTCTCCCAAAGCACTGCCTGCTAAACTGAGCATTTCTGCCACGAGGGCAAAACTTGAAACGTTTTTTAAGCTGAGACCATCAGTGGGTTTGGTTTCCATCAGACACATTGATGCTCCTATTTTTTGGAAAAGCTCAAGTTGATGGTTAAAAAGTTAGAAGTGGTTATTTTGATGGAGTCAGAATCCTTGTCCTTTCTCAGGTTGAAAATGTTCCCTGGGATTTCCCTGGTGGCTTCTTAGGTTAAGGATCTGGCATTGTCATTGCTGTGGCCCTGGTCACAGCTGTGGCTTGGGTTCAGTCCCTGGCCCGGGAACTTCCACATCCAATAGGCACAGCCGGAAAAAACAAAAAACAAAAAACAAAAACAAAAACTGTTCCTGGTATACTTCTTTTGATTAAACAAGTCTGTATACCAGTTTGTCAGAAGCAAAGTGTACAACTTTTTTTAAATGGCCACACCCATAGCATGTGGAAATTCCCAGGCCAGGGACTGAATCTGAGCCACAGCTCAGATCCTTTAACCCACCGTGCCGGGCCTGGGATCCCACCTGCACGTCCACAGCGACCCCAGTCACTGCAGTCGAATTCTTAACCCACTGAGCCACATCGGGAACTCTGCAAAGTGTACACATGTAATGACTATTGCATTACAGGGAAGACAATAATTTTGGGTGGTGTGTGTGTGTTGATTGTGCAATGTTTGTTAACATTATGAAATGCCTTATTTTGAATAGAGGATGTAGAGAGAACTTTGAAATGTTAACCATTGCTTTGATTTAAAATTTAATCAGTTGTGGTTTTAGGCAGTGAGTGACTTTTCCCTGAGTTTTTTGACTACATGGAGTGAAATGTATTCAGTATTCCTGCCTTTGCAAATTTCCATCTACACATTTTTTTTTTCTTCTAGTTGCAGCTGCTCCTGCAGCATATGGAAGTTCCCAGGCTAAGGGTCAAATTGGAACTGCAGCTGCTGGCCTACGCCACAGTCATGGCAACACCAGATCCAGGCTGCCCTGTGACCTACACCGCAATTGGGGCAATGCCAGAGCCTTAACCCACTGAGCGGGGCCAGGGATCGAACCCCTATCCTCATGGATACTAGTTGGGTTCTTAACCACTGAGCCACAGTGGGAACTCCCTGCATATTTATGTAGCCTTGCATCCAAGAGGAGAGTGAAATGATTCATTGTGTCTCAGACTACACAGTGAACCTCAGGGAGTGGTGAGAATGGGTCATGTCTCTCTCTATCCCTGCTTCTTCCAGCATGTTCCTTAGATGTCCTTTGCCTGCAGCGATAAACACAGACACGTATTACTGAGCATCACAAGGTCGGGGGTACACCGCCTCACTTCCCCTGGCACGTACTCTCTGGCAAGTGTGGCGTCTGAGCTGGGCATCTGCATAAAACGTGCCTGGGGAGTTTCCTGGCCATAAGATGAGCCAGAGGGTAGTAACCCCCTGTTGCTCTGAGACGCGGGGAGAATTAGTGAGTGACCTTGGTCTAAAGGGCTCAGCCGTCATTCATCAGGTGTTTATCCGTCGCCTCTTGTAGGATATTCTCAGCACTGAGCAAACAGCAGTGACAAGATACTCGAACACTCTTGTCCTCAAGGAGCTTACAGTCTAGTGAAGGGACGTAGGTGAGTGGTACATAAGGGAGGGGATCGAGGCCAGCAGGAACCGGGTTAGAAAGTGCTGGGTGGTCCTGCTGTGCAGCACTCTGTCCAGTCACTTGTGATAGAATATGCTGGATGGTAATATGAGAAAAAAACATATATATATGTATGACTGAGTCACTTTGCTGTACAGCAGAAATGGACACAACATTGTAAATCAACTGAACTTTCAAAGAAAAAAATTTTTTTTAAAAAGAAAATGTGGGAGTTGCCATTGTGGCGCAGGGGGCATGCATGTGACTAGGATTCATGAGGATGCATGTTTGATCCCTGGACTCGCTTAGTGGGTTAAGGATCCGGCATTGCTGGGAGCTGTGGTGAAGGTTGCAGGCACGGCTCAGATCTGGTGTTGCTGTGGCTGTGGTGTAGGCTGGTACCTATAGATCCGATTCGACCCCTAGCCTGGGAGCTTCTATATGCTGCGGGTGTGGCCCTAAAAAGAAAAAAATAAAATAAAATAAGAAAAAAGAAAATGCGGAGTTCCCATTGTGGCTTAGCAGTTACGAATCCAAAACTAGTATCCATGAGGACACGGGTTTGATCCCTGGCCCCACTTAGTGGATTAAGGATTCGGCACTGCTGTGAACTATGGTGTAGGTTGCAGACATGGCTCAGATCCTGCGTGGCTGTGGCTGTGGTGTAGGCCGGTGGCTACAGCTCCAGTTGGACTCCTAGCCTGGGAACCGGAACCTCCATATGCCATGGATGGCCTTAAAAAAGACCAAAAAAGAAGAAAAAAAAAGAAGAAGAAGATGCTAGGAATTGGGAGGAGTGTTGCAGATGGTTTGGTCCAGCTGTTTGAGCAGAGCCTTGAAGAAGGTAGCAGAGCAGCCTTAGGGGAGATGGAGGAGCTGAGCATTCCAGCAAGGGAGATGTCAGGTGCAAGGTCCTGGGGCTGGCCTGTGCCTGGAGTGTGTGTGGAGCGGCAAGAAGCCAGTGCGGCTGGACTGTGGGGACCTTCTTGGAATTTCCTTGTGTCTCTTGAACACACATGCCTGTCTTGGTAGGTGTCGCGATGGGGATTCCAAGGCAGACGGTTGTCCCTTACTTACTTCAGTGTGCCAGACAGTAGTTACTAGAGGCTTCCTGGGGACAGCACCCCCAGGCCCTGGTATAATCAGCATGGTGACAGATGGCAGGAGGGAAGGAGTGAGCCCAGATCATTAAGATCTACATGTGGCCCTTAAGAGATAAGGGTTATTATTATTTTCATTATAATTATTAAATGTTGTTAGTTCAGTTTTACAGATGAGCGTGATGTTGCTTTTGGAGCTAAAGAAATTAGGATAAATTTAAACCTAACATTACATGAGTTCCCACTGTGGCTCAGCAGGTTAATGACCCGACATCATCTCTGCAAGGATGCAAGTTCAGTCTCTGGCCTCGCTCCGTGGGTTAAGCATCTGGCGTTGCTGCAAGCTGCGGTGTAGGTCGAGGATGCGCCTCGGATCCGATGTTGCTGTGGCTGTGGCGTCGGCCTCAGCTGCAGCTCCTATTCGACTCCTAGCCCGGGAACGTCCATGTGCAGCAGGTGCAGCCCTAAAAAGAAAAAGAAAAAGAAAAGGAAGGCAACATGACTGATATGATTGAGAGAGAGGACTTAGGAGTAAGGAGCCAGATTTATGGAACACAGCTTTTGCAAGAGCAGTTTTTTACTTTCTGTGAGGACAGATTAAGTACACAATATGCAACTTTATCTTGGAATCTCTGTGTATTCCCAAACCGTAAAAAAACTCTTCCAAAAGTCTGATTTGGAGAACAGAGTCGTGGACGTTTGTTCATGAAAGCTATATGGGCCCCTTAAGGCTGTAGACCTGACTTTATGCTGGACTGACCTACTTGGTTGAAAAGTCACTTTGCCCTGGAAATACAAAAAGAACAGATCCCACTCAGGAGCCTCTGGCTTTGCAAACTCCCTTGCTATTCTTTTCTTCCTTCCTTCCTTTCTTTCTTTTATTATTGGTCCCACAGCACGTGGGAACTTCCCAGGCCAGGGATCGACTGTAACCTGAGCCACAGCAGTGACAATACTGGATCCTTAACCCACTGAGCCATGAGGGAACTGTTCCCTTGCTGCTCTTCTAATCCTCAAAATCTGAAATCAGTCTTTTTGGCATTCCAAATCTGTGGTCGTCTATTTAATAATTCCTCTTTGTGTGTAGCATATTTTATTAGCTACTTTTCCATTTTTGATTATGTGCCAAAAGAAACGAACAAAAATAAAGGAAGGCTGGAAAGAACGTAAAAGAATGGCAGTTGTATGACCGAGGGCTTGAGGTTAAATAAGAACTCAAGAGGTTTGAGGTCTGCTTTCTATTTCTTGATATGGATGCTTCCAGCAAATGCATGGTCTGAACGTCACTCCGTTGCAAAAGAGCTGTTACTAGAAATTGGTGAAAGACTAACATGAAAATCGAACATGCTGCGTATAGGATGGGACCCTGCCTATGCTTGACTTGGGCACCTGACTCTGGAGATGTTTCTTCTTTTCTCTGTGTAGTTGTCTCTCTCAAATTGTCAAGAACACCCTTCTCCTGTTCTTAACCTCTGCTGATCACTGTCGATACATGTGTCTGTCTTGGTGAATTTAAAGCCCACTGAGTTATGCACTAAGTTTCAACTTTGTCCGAGATTTAGCTCTCGTTGGCTGTGGTTCATTTGAGATACACATTTCATCACAGCATCTCCATGTCTGGTTTCAGACAAGAAGAGTTTCTGAAAATATGCAGTCTCATATTTTCCTTTCTCCGCCCTGAACATCTATACTGTCATCAGAAATACTATTTCCTGGAGTTCCTGTCGTGGCTCAGCAGTTAATGGACCTGACTAGTATCCATGAGGATGCGGGTTCAATCCCTGGCCTCGCTCCATGGGTTGAGGATCTGGAGGTGCCGTGAGCTGTGATGTGGGTCCTGGACTTGGCTCAGTTCCTGCGTGGCTGTGGCTGTGGTGCAGGCCAACGGCTGCAGCTCAGATTCGGCCCCTAGCCTGGGAACTTCCATACGCTGCAGGTGTGGCCCTAAAAAGCAAAAAAAAGAAAGAAATACTATTTCCCTCTCATTTTCTCTCTTTCTCTGTTGGGTTACATGAGAGGGTTTACTAAATTTATTTCTAACACCTGTGCAGGTTTTCATTTTGTCAACTTCACTCTTAGGGGACCAAAAATCAGGTTGTCTGGTGATACAGATATATTTATTTACTTTTGCTCTCAGCTGCTAAGATTTTTCCAGAAATTCCCACAAGATGACAGGTTTTTTTTCTTCTTTTATACTCAGTAAATGGACTCTCTACCTAGGCTTGGATGCCTGAGAGGTTCCACATGATTCTAGTAAACATGGGTGTGAGATGTTTTATATAAGTGAGCCATGATGTATCCACAGTAGGTACCCGTGTGAGGTCTGCCATTGTTAATTATGTTTTTTGATATTAAAATGTATGCCTATAGTTTGGATCTGATCCCTGGCCCGGGAACTCCATATGCCGTGGGATAGATAAAAAAGAAGAAAAAGAGTGTCTACCTTTTAAAAATAATCACAATTCTAACTTAGAGGGTTTTCAAACACTTAAAAGGGAGCAGGGGAGTTTCCATTGTGGCTCAGCAGGTGAAGGACCTGGCACGGTCTCTGTGAGTATGTGGGTGTGATCCCGGGCCTCGCTCAGTAGGTTAAGGATCTGGCATTGCCGTGAGCTGTGGTGTAGGTTGTAGATGCGGCTTGGATCCCGTGTTGCTGTGGCTGTGGCTGTGGCTGACAGCTCCAGCTCCGATTCCACCCCTAACTTGGGAACTTCCATATGCTGCTGGTGTAGCCCTAAAAAGAAAAAAAGTGTTCAGGGGAACAGGTTTTCATTTCCTGCCTACAAACTGTCCCTTTTCCCCTGATTTCCTATTTTGAATTTCTGTTCCTGATGACCTTTTTTCTCTTGTGCACCAAAATTCGAGGCATTCTGGACAGTGTACTCCATCGAGGAAGATGTAGACTTGAGAGACAGATTCTGAATTTAAATTCTGGTTCTTCCACTAGCTGTGAAATCCTGGACAAGTCATTAACCTTTGAGGTTTCATCGATTCATCTGCAAAATGGGAATAACAAACTTTTCCTGTAAGAGAATTTATTTCTTTTTACGGTCACACCTGTGACATATGGACGTTCCTGGACTCCGGGTTGAATTGGAGCTGCAGCTGCAGGCTTACACCATAGCCACGGCAACACCCGATCCTTAACCCATTGTGCAAGGCCAGGGATCAAATGTACATCCTCATGGACGCTCTTTTGGGTCTTTAACCCACTGAGCCACAGTGGGAACTCTTGTAAAAATATCTTTTAATGTATGTAAAGGTCTGATCCTAGCACTCACGGGTAACGTGTTCTGTTCCAGCTTGCTCCTTTTGTCTGTCCTTCCCTTTGCAGCCCCACTACTCGCACTAATTCAGGGATTTCTCTTCTCTGCTAGACTCTCTAGCAGCCTCCGTCTGTACTGAGTGTTAACTCCCAAGCTCTCCCCTCTCCAGTCCGTTCCCCACACCTCTCCTATTCACTACGCCCCCTTCAATCCAGGACTTCATCACTTTCTGGCAGATCAAACTTCTCACCAGCCACAGATAAAGTTAAGTGTTTTTGAACTCACCTGATTCTCTTTAAAAGAGGACAACCGAGCAATCTGGAGTCAGGGGCAGGCTGGCTCTGTGCACTTCTCTGGCTCCTTGCCCTTGGGCTGGAGCCTTGGTCTGAGAGGAGATGAACTTCCCGTTGGGAGAATTTCTTTCTCTTCAATGGGTTAAGGATCTGGCGTTGCCTTGAGCTGTGGCGACACAGCTCAGATCCTGTGATGCTCTGGCTGGAGTGTAGGCAGCCGCAGCTCTCTTTTGACCCCTCGTCTGGGAACTTCCATGTGCCTTCTTGGGTGTGGCCCTAAAAAGTAAAAGAAAGATGGAAACAAAGATGATGAAGATGGAGAAGAAGGAGGAGGAGGAAGAGGAGTCAAAGAGAATTATGGAAACTCTAAGTCCCATCGTTATAGTTCCTAGGTTTTGGGAGGACGTGCTCACCAGCCCTTGCTGGGCTGATATCTGCGAGTGGGGGAGAGGTTCGCCTCCGCATGGGGCACCTTGTCGTTGGGCGCAGATGTTCACCCTGGGTTCCAAACACGTGTCCCTTTGGGGCGAGCATCTCGGGCTGGGTATTCCTGAGACTAAAGGTCACAGCTGATGGCCGACAGAAAGTACCTCAGGAAGGCTGAGGAGAAGCAAGCAGTGACCCACAAGTCAGCAAGGGTGTTGCTGAAATGGTCCTCTTTTTCTTTCTTGTGTCTCAAATATCTCAGTGACCGAACTTGTTTTCAGCAACTGCAAGGAGGAAGAGCATTAACGAGAAGGAAAGTTAATCGTGGTTTATCTATTTGTTTTTTCTTTTTTCTTTCTTTTTCTTTTTTTTTTTTTAGGGCCATACCTGCAGCATATGGACGTTCCCAGGCATCAGAGCTGTAGCTGCCTACCTACACCACAGCCACAGAAACACCAGATCCGAGCCGTGTCTGCAACCTATACCACAGCTCATGGCAACGCTGGATCCTTAACCCACTGAGTGAGGCCAGGGATCGAACCCTCATCCTCATGGATACTAGTGCGGTTTGTTACCACTAAGCCACAATGGGAACTCCCTGTCTCTTTGCTTTTAAGATCTCATTCCTTTATGCGCTGGTTAAAATGTTGCCTGTGTGTAAAATAGATTCAGTATATACTGAACTTATAGTTTCCATGATTCTCTTTTATTTCCCCTCCTCCTCCTTCTTCTTTTCCATCTTCATCTTCTTCGTCTCCATCTTTTTTTTTCTCTTTTTA
This sequence comes from Sus scrofa, assembly GCF_054392235.1. NCBI lineage: Eukaryota > Metazoa > Chordata > Mammalia > Artiodactyla > Suidae > Sus > Sus scrofa. Next base: position 71,299,709 of record NC_139392.1, read on the forward strand.
AGCAATCCCCCCCCCCGAGGCATATAGAAATTCCCAGACGAGGGGTCAAATCAGAGCTTCAGCTGCCAGCCTACACCAGAGCCACAGCAACACAGGATCTGAGCTGTGTCTGCAACCTACACCACAGCTCACAGCAACGCCAGATCCTTAACCTACTGAGGCCAGGGATCGAACCCACATCCTCACAGACACTAATCAGTTTCTTAACCCTCTGAGCCATCACCGGAACTCCCTTCCTCTTTTTCTGTTTGGGTGAAGGTTTAACAAAAAGAGTGTGCTCAAGCAGGTGTGTGAAAGAGACCACAGACAGTATAAACTCCAGAGCGCTATACCCAGACGAAACCAGTGTGACATTTCAGGGAGAAGGTATTGCCCTAAATTACGGTTCATCTCAGATGCTGCCTGTGAGGCTTGGGAGGGGGGCGGGGGGTGGGCAGGAATGGAAGGACCTCATGTGAATGGTTTCCTAAAATCAAGAGGCGCTTTCATTTGCGGTGGTTTACCAAGTTCCCGTCTGTCTGCCCACGGGCTGTGAGTCTGTGCCCACCTGGGGGTTTTGTTCTGACCTCTGTGGCCTTGGAGCAGGCTGGCTGTGAGTGACAGCTTTTGTGAGCAGTGGCTGCTTTAGTGAGCAAGCCTTTCAGGGAAAACATGTGACACCCCTGCATTTCCACTGCTTTGTGAGAGTGGCTTGTTAGCAGCCCTCCTTATATACGAGTAGAAGGTCCGCAGAGGGAACAGGGTGGGGTGGTTACTTCTGCTCCGAGAAAACAGCTGCGTGGGATGGGGTGGGGGAGGGGCCTTGGAGCAATTAGATGGAGTCAAGTTCAGGGATGCTGCCTTTGGAGACAAGGTTGGAGAGATGCCAGTGTGGGGGATATCAAATTAAGTTAGCAAGTCCATGTTACGCCTGATTCAAGGATTCATTCAAACTAGGATGACCAGGCGTTCCCTTCGTGGCTCAGTGGTAACGAACCTGCCTAGGAACCATGAGGTTGCGGGTCCAATCCCTGGCCTCGCTCACTGGGTTAAGGATCTGTTGTTGCTGTGAGCTGTGGTGTAGGTTGCAGATTTAGCTTGGATCCTGCATTGCTGTGGCTGTGGTATGGGCCAGAAGCTACGGCTCTGATTCCACCCCTAGCCTGAGAACTTCCATATGTTACAGGTGCAGCCCTAAAAAAATCAAAAACAAACAAACCACCCTAGGGTGACCAGATCTCCCATAGGAGGCCTGTTGCCCCACAGTTATTAATAGAATTCTGGTTTGGACAACAAGTGACCTAGCAATGGTTACAACAGCGTATGAATAATGGTGGAGGGGGAGGAGGAGTGGGAAAAAGCAAGACTGAGAAGGTGCAAGCTTTTCCTAGCAAGGACCCTGCTGCTCCTACTCTGAAGGTCAATGGAGCAGGCAAGTCTGGATACACCAGTGGGTTAATCCGGTGTCCGACAGGAAGGCATCAGTGCTGTGTTTGTTGGCAAGTGAATTAATCTCTTCCAGGATCCCTTTCTTCCCCTGCAGAAGGAGGATCATTGTACTTCTCTTATGTAGTTTGACGATGAATCCTACGAAAGCAAGGACTATACATGGCGAAGACGAGCGAATCATAGGAATGAACAGACCAAGGGTTTGACCTGGCCCTGCTGCATGTGATTCATTACCTCTGGTGCCAACCGAGATTTCCTAGGCTGACCTTGAGGAATGTCAAGTATAGTCCAGTCTCAGTGTTAAGTTTCCCTGCCACTTCCACCTTTTTGGAAGGCACACGATGTATCGACACCCCCTGAGCCTCTGTTTCACTGTGTTGACTCCCACACCCCTAAAATTTAACTGCTACTACTTCTTTTTTTTTTTTTTTTTTGTCTTTTTGCTATTTCTTGGGCCGCTCCCGCGGCATATGGCGGTTCCCAGGCTAGGGGTCCAATCAGAGCCAGAGTCGCCAGCCTACGCCAGAGTCACAGCAACACGGAATCCGAGCCGTGTCTGCAACCTACACCACAGCTCATGGCAATGCCGGATCCTTAACCCACTGAGCGAGGCCAGGGATCAAACCCGCAACCTCATGGTTCCTGGTCAGATTCGTTAACCACTGCACCACAATGGGAACTCCAACTGCTACTACTTCTGAGCCGAGTTCACAACTCAGTCTTGTTGGCCAAGGTCACGTGATGTAAAAAGGACCATGAGAATTACCCTCTCCGTGTACATGGGTAGCCCTTGTGTGAAGTGCATGGGCATTTATGTCATTAAGACTGGCAGAACGTACTCTAATAAATTTCCAAGTTCTAGGTGTTTATTATGTCTTTGATAATTAGCTCATTTAAAATGCAATCAGGGAGTTCCCATCATGGCACAGAGGAAACGAATCTGACTAGGAATCATGAGTTTGCAGGTTTGATCCCTGGCCTCACTCAGTGGGTTAAGGATCCGGCGTTGCTGTAGCTTTGGTGTAGGTCGCAGACACATCTCGGATCTGGTGTTGCTGTGGCTGTGGTAGAGGCCAGCAGCTGCAGCTCCGATTTGACCCCTAGCCTGGGAACCTCCATATGCTGCAGATGTGGCCATAAAAAGATAGAAAATAAAATACAGTCAAAATCTGTTCATTTTTATCAGCAGCACTGTTGCAGTGACTTCTGGGAAAACATTAACAGGCTCTTCAGCATCCTCTGGGAGGGAAAGAAAGCTGGGATTTCTCCTGAGGACGAGATTCTGATCCAAGAATAGGAGCCCATAACTGAGGCAAGAGCAGCATTTCAATTTGTGTTCCACCCAAAAAATTCAAGTGAGGTGCAGACTCTCACAATACAGAGGAAGCGCCCACACCTTTCAGAAAAGGAGGCTCCTGTATGCAGGAGGGCAAACCTATCAGTCTTGGCCTCACCATGGAAGCTTGGTGTTTTTCTCTTGGCGTGGTTTGCTAGCTCCTGGCTCTTAAATTTTGGATTGTTATGAACTTCCCAAGTTAAACCGGGAGAGTGAACAAGGCTGACTTCACTCTGCTCATGTGGAAGAAAGTGGGGAGAAGGTCCACCCGTCTCTCCCACTGGTTGCATGAGCTCCACTGGTGAATGTACTCACTCTTGGCCTAATGCCTAGAAAGGGAATGATTATCTCCCCTTTCCTGGAGCCCAAGGAATGATCTCAAGTTATGCCTCCATTTAAGTGACCATGGCCTCCGTGTGCACGCTGAGGTCTGTGGAATGACTGGCCAACAGGGCCCTGCTGCAGTGAACACTGGGGCATGCATCTTTCTGAATTGTAGTTTCGTCCGGATGTATGCCTAGGAGTGGGATTGCTGGATCATATGGTAGTTCTATACTTAGTTTTCTGTGAAGCCTCCATACTGTTTTCCATAATGGTTGTACCAACTTACCTTCCCACCAGCAGTGTAGGAGGGTTCCCTTCTCTCCACACCCTCTCCAGAACTTGTCATTTGTAGACTTATTAAGGATGGCTTAATTCTGACCAGTGTGAGGTCAAAACCATTGTCGTTTTGATTTGCATTTCACTAATAATTAGTGATGTTGAGCGTCTTTTCATGGAAAGCAAATTTTTTGGTCTTCTTCAGAAGCAGTTTTATTTCACAGCCTAAAAGCAAGATCCTATTCAGAAATAGCCAATATTAACGCAGATGAGTTCTTCTTGTTGCGGTTTCTTGCTTAGGGATGTGGGTAGGGAAAGAAAGATTTAAAAATCTAAGACAGTGATTGGAGTTCCCGTCGTGGTGCAGTGGTTAACGAATCCAACTAGGAACCATGGGGTTGCGGGTTCAATCCCTGGCCTTGCTCAGTTGGAGGGGGATCTGGTGTTGCCGTGAGCTGTGGTGCAGGTCACAGATGAGGCTGGGATCCCGAGTTGCTGTGCCTCTGGCATAGGCTGGTGGCTACAGCTCCCATTAGACCCCTAGCCTGGGAACCTACATAAGCTGTGGGTGTGGCCCTTAAAAAGACAAAAAGAGCAAAAAATTTAAAAAATAAAATAAAAATTAAAAAAATAAAAATCTAAGACAATGATGACTACAGTTTACCTTCCATTTTAAGAAAACATTTGAACCACTATAGTGTTAGTTTTCCTGTGGAGTTGCATGTGGAAATTATAGAAAGTATATTAACACTGTCTGCTTGGGGTAGGTACTTTGCTTATGTTGCTTGAGTCTTCACAACTCTGAGATTGGTGTTATTATTTTTAATTTACAGGTAAAGCTACTGAAAGTCAAAGTGGTTAACAGCTGAAGTGTCAAGAACTAGAATATTTTATGCAAAAATCAAGCAGCTGGGTACATAGCAAATGCAAGAATGGGGCCAACATCTGTCCAGAGTCCCTGCAAGCAAAGAGTTCAGGATTTCTATAGCATAGTGCCGGCCACGAAAATATATATAGTTAGAGACAACCGAAATAGATAGGGCATAGACATGGTCAAAGCGATTTAAATGTGAGTGACAGCCCAGGAAGGAAGTCACGCCAGCACCTTGCTGGCTCTTAGGGTCTCCTGTGGAGAAAAAGGACTGGAGAAGGTTTTTTGGTTTTGTTGTTCCCTAAAGGCTGGGCGGGAGGAGAGCTGGAAAAAGCAGAGGTGTGAGAAATGTTTGAGGGAAAGTGGAAGAAAATAAAGAAGCAAGGCCTCTCAATGCCACCTGTCTCAGATGACACACTTGCTTCTCTGCGTCAGAGCCAGCACAGAAGCCTGAGAAGCTCTTGACAGTTCACATGTCTTAATTTTTCTGGCACTTTCTTAATAATTTCATAAAAATACTGTAGAGAGCTCTGTCAGAGCACTGCTTCTTGAAACAGGCAGTACAAATTGGATTATTTGGGTGTACATTCTGGCCCTTTGGGGCACTAGGACTTAGGTTCATGAAGACGGTTTTCTATTCTGATCAATGGGAAGAGTGGTGTCTGTCCTTTTCCACTCAAATGGTGCCAAATGACCTCTGTGAGAAAGTCTTGACACTCTAAGGCATTATCAACATGTTCTTACTCTGTTAAAATGAGACTATAACTCGTTCACTTTCAAGAAAAACCACCTGTGTTTTTAAACGCAGAATTGCAAGTCATGGCGGCAGTGGGCAAGTGTATGACCTTGAATAAGGAAATAAACTCCCTTGAGCATCTCAGAGAAGGGTCTGTTACAAAAGATAATAAATGCATTTGTGGCAAATACTGAGTTGAAAAGATTGCATGTTTCCCCCAAATTTCCAGGTGAAGGATAAGTCCGTGCTCATTTTCACTCCATTTTTTTTTTCAATATAAACCTAAACCTGTTAATATCTATATTCAGCAAAGCTGCCATGGTTGCCTGGCAACCAGGCTTTGTGGGCTAGCAAGGCACCAAAGGAACAAATCAAAGGCAGTGAACAAAACCTTGATTTATGCTTCCCGTCGGACAGAAAATTCATTCTCCATGTGTTCCACCTGGATTTTATTTTCAAAACACAAGTAAATCTTTCAAGATGTAATAAGCCCAATGCTATGAGGAGTTTTAGAATCAGGGTGTATTAGGGAACATTTCGGTGCAGTTGAATCCACACAAAAGGGGAAATCTCTTTCTGCTCTTCCTTAATTAAAACAGGGGCAGTTCTTTTCCTTGTAGGTCATGTCGTACTTTTCATTCTCACCTTTTATTTCCTCTGCAGAAAAATATATATGTTATTCTTGGAATAAGATGTAATGGAAACTAACATCTGGAAATAGAGACTTAGGATTAATACCTGCCAAACATTTTTTTTTTTTTTGAATCTTATACAAGGGAATATAAAGGGGAGTGAATTTAAATGACTTTTCTTAGGAAGATTTTTCTACCTTTCTGCCTTTATCTACTTTCTTTTCTTGTATCCTTTCCCATGGGCATCTATCACCTCTGAAATGAAAACTAAGAGACTTTATCAGGTTAAGAACCTGACATTGACTCTGTGAAGATGCAGGTTCAATCCCTGGCCTTGCTCAGTGGATTAAGGATCCGGCGTTGCTGTGGCTCTGGTGTAGGCCTGCAGCTGAAGCTCCGATTCGACCCCTAGTCTGAGAACTTCCATGTGCCTCGGGTGCAGCCCTAAAAAGAAAAAAAAATTAATAAAATAAAGTGAAGAATAAGGAACATCTTTGAATTATATGTCATCTATTTCATGGACTGAATAGACTGTGTGATGGGAAAAGGATTTGGAATTTAAAATGTATCCATTGTTTTATTCTCTTGCTTGTTTCATAGTCCAGATTTTATTAGGTAAATTCAATATTCCGAGGAAAAGTAAACTAAAGGATTCTAAATCAAATCCTTTTTGAAATAAGATAGGAGAGTAACATAAGATAAAGCAAATAACTGGAACTATTAAGTAAAGATATGAAAGATGAAAGATGTCTGACAAGGATGGAACTTGAACACTGATAGAGTGAAATTCTAGTATCAGTGGGAATCAGCCTAAATCTTCAAAATCTACAGTGAACATGCCTTTTGGTTCCCATGGGATGGAGGAAGCAAGCTTTTCATTATTACTAAGCTGTCGAACATTTACATCTATCGTGTGTTCCCGTTGTGGCTCTGTGGTAATAAACCCGACTAATTTGATTCTTGGCCTTGCTCAGTGGGTTAAGGATCTGGCGTTACCATGAGCTGTGGTGTGGGTCGCAGACGCGGTTCGAATGCTGCATTGCTGTGGCTGTGTGTAGGCTTGCAGCTGCAGCTCCAATTCATCCCCTAGCCTGGGAACTCCCATATGCATCAGGTGAGGCCCTAAAAAAAAAAAAAAAAAAAAAAAAAAAAAATATATATATATATATATATATATATATATAGACATAGAGATATATATGTCTATATATATCTGACATTTTCCTTTCTTTTATCCTTACTTCATAGTTGGTATGAATTATGCTTTGTCAAGACAAACTAGAACTCTAGATTTTATGTAAAATCTCCTAATTGGGAAGCATGGACCTCAGTAAAAACTGACAACCCCAAGACATGAATCCAGAAGATGTTTATGTTTGCTATTCCTGAGCCCTGATATGGGGCAGAAGAGGAGAGGGTTTGTGGGGGAAGCTTTTTTTTAAATCATTCAGTGAATTTTATTATATTTATAGGTGTACACCCATCATCACAACTTAATTTTAGAACATTTCCAGCCCAAACCAGTGGGGGACGTTGTAGGGAAGTCTCCTATGTTAAGAGGCTGCCCATGCAAGTGAGGAGCTCTCTGGGAGGTAGGACGGGAAACAGGATGCTCTTGGACACCATGGTAACCAAGGATGGAGGGGTTTCGGGATGAAGAGGAGGAAGATCCACTGGGACAAAAGCAGCTTTAGTGAAAGGGTGTTGGTGTCACTGGTTGATCGTAGAAGATGCGTTTCAAGAGGTTGGTGACTGCGTCCAGCCCAAATGCCACGCGTTTACCCAAGAAGGTGTGGGTGATGAAGCGTAGAACAAACAGCCTATAGCCCACATTTTCCAGGAGGAGGAATTAGACCAGAGTCACTCGGGGGAAGTAAGTGGAGCGACGCTGTGGATGTATTTGTAGACAGAGAACACATTTCTGGAACAAGGAAAACACGGGACCAAATACGGAAGTCTACGGTTAACTTTTGCAAGAATTAAGACTTTTTTTTTTTTTCGTTTTTTTAAAGTTTTATTAAAGTCGATTTACCAGGTTGTAATCATTTCTGCTGTATAACAAAGTGATTCAGTTATACATGTACACACGTCCATTCTTTTTCAGATTCTTTTCCCGCGATCACAGAATATTGGGTAGAGTTTCCTGTGCCATACAGCAGGTCCCCTTGGGCCAGTCATTCTATAGCCTTCAGTGTGCAGATGCCAATAAAGGGAAGCAGAACACATAGATAAACCTGTGATGTTGTGGTCTGTATGATAAATGCCATAAAAATTGTGAGTTGACATTTGAGTGGACATGTCTTGTTTGGAGTCGAGGTGAGGTCCTTGGAAAATGAGGAGGGCAGGGTGAGATAGGAAGAAGAATGGCAAAGAAGCATCTGTTAGGAGGTCATTGAAAGCATTACGGGAAGTCTCGGTGAAATTGAATGTGATGATACATATTGAAAATCTCCAGCAGGGTTTCACACTGTGGCACAGTGGGTTAAGAATCCAGCTGCAGCAGCGTGGCTCACTGCTCAGGTGCGGGTTCCCTATTCACCCTGGCACAGTGGGTTAAGGATCTGACGAGGCCGCAGCTGCAGCCAAGGTTGATTGTGGCTCTGATTCAGTCCCTGGCCCAGAAACTTCCATATGCTGTAGGTGCAGCCATTAAAAAAAAGAAGGAAAGAGGAGTTCCCATCATGGCGCAGTGGAAATGAATCCAACTAGGAACCATGAGGATGCGGGTTCAATCCCTGGCCTTGCTTAGTGCGTTAAGCATCTGGCATTGCCGTGAGCTGTGGTGTAGGTCACAGATGCAGCTCAGATCTGGTGTTGCTGTGGCTGTCGCATAGGCCAGTGGCTACAGCTCCAATTGGACCCCTGGCCTGGGAACCTCCATATGCTGCAGGTGTGGCCCTAAAGAGAGAAAAAACAAAACCAAAAAAAAAAAAAAAAAGAAAAGAAAGAAAATCTCCAGCAATTCACAGTAACCTTGAAGATGACTGAAATTTTCTTTTTAGTGTTACTAGGTAGGAGGTTCAGGTAGTTAAGGAGTGAGGGTCTCTGGGAGGCTCAAAATTGGATTGCTGAGATGTGGGACCTTGAGAAGTCGGGAAGAGAAGTGATTCCAGGAGGAGGTTAGTAGACCCAAGATACTGCAGAGACGCTCAAGGGCTCAGTGTCCCGGGAAGGCAAAGGAAAGTTTATTGAAACAGAAGGCGCAGGCAAGGTAAGAGTGAAAAAATTTAGGATCAAAGAATATTTCGCGTTTTGAGATCCCTTAGGGAAAACAGTTTAGGGTAAAATCAAGAAGAGGCGGAGTTCCCACTGCGGCACAGTTGGTTAAGAACGCGACATGGTGTCCATGAGGATGCGGGTTCCATCCCTGGCCTTGTTCACTGAGTTAAGGATCCGGCGTTGCCACAAGCGAAGGTGTGGCTCGGATCTGGCATTGCTGTGACTGTAGTGTATGCCGGCAGCTGCAGCTCTGATTCGACCCCTAGCCTGGGAACTTCCATATGTCACAGGTGTGGCCCTAAAAAGGAAAAAAAAGAAAAGAAAAAAGATATTTACTCAGCCATGTAAAAAAAAAAAGAATGAAATTTCTACCCTCTGCAGCTATGGGGATGGACCTCAAGATAAAGTACCGTGCTTAGTGCAATAAGAGAGACAAAGACAAATACTGTATGATATCACTTATTTGTGGGATCTAAAAAATAAAACAAATGAATGTATATAGCAAAACAGCCTCACAGAAATCTACTATAACAACAAAACAAACTGGTGGGCAGAGGGAATCGAGGAGGGGCAAGATACGGGTAGGAGATGAAGAGATGCAAACTACCTACAAATAAAGTAGGTGAGCAACGAGGCAAAATTGTGCAACACAGGGAATTGGAGCCATATCTTGTGATTATTTTTAATGGTGTATCCTCTATAAAAATACTAAATCGCTATGCTGTACACCTGAAACAAATATAATATTGTAAACTCACTATATTTCAATTTAAAAAATTGTGGCTTTGCTATGCGGATGAGGATTTGAAAGTCTTTTTTTTTTTTTTTTTTTTTTTTGCCATTTCTTGGGCCACTCCCACAGCATATGGAGGTTCCCAGGCTAGGGGTCGAATCAGAGCTGTACCTGCCAGCCTATGCCAGAGCCACAGCAACGCAGGATCCGAGCCGCATCTGCGTGCGACCTACACCACAGCTCACGGCAACGCTGGATCATTAACCCACTGAGCAAGGCCAGGGATCGAACCCACGACCTCATGGCTCCTAGTTGGATTCATTTCCACTGTGCCACGACGGGAACTCCTGAAAGTCTTTTTAGCAGAGGAGAGCCAAGGACAGAATTTTGCAAGTGACCTCTTGGATGATGGCAGAGAACAGAGTGGAAAGGAAAATTGAGCCAGGTAAAAATAGGATTTGAAAAAAACCCGGGGTATGCCTCCAAAGGGGGTAAGTGGACACTACTTTTACTTCTTACTCTAATTTGCAGTCATGCACCAATTGTTCGTTTTTGGGATCCCTCTTCTCTACCAAATTGAAGACAAAGATGATCGTATCTATTTTATTCACCACTAAATATAAGACCTAGTTCCCAGCACAGCATTGGGCTTATAGCAGACATGGCCAAGAAGTGTGTTACATGAATTAAAAGGCATCAACATAGTATGAAAAAAAAAAAAAGAATGTATATGTATGTATGACTGGGTCACTTTTTTGTACAGCAGAAATTGAAGGAACATTGTAAATCAACTATAAGAAAAAAAAGTTTTAAAAGTAGCAATAGAAGTGACGGGGGGGAGTGTCCCATCTTTTGATGTCATGGGCTTAAAAAGATGTGCGGTCACCAGCCCATAGGCAGTATTGTGAAAGTGGCAGTAAAGAGCTTATCTCTTGATTAAAACAAAACAAAAGGACACAAATGTCCAAACCTGTTATAATAAGTAGGATTCATTCAGGTATCTGGTACCCCACAGCTATGCACTCACATTTTAGATTTTCACGTTCCTTGGAAGATCCTTATAAAATGGGACCTGGCTTTTAAAACTGTTCCTGGGGAAAAGCAGTCACGCTGGTTTCTTGGGTGACCGTGCAGTTTTGCCGCAAGGTCACGTTCAACCGTTCCTGGGATCTGGCTGTTGGGGATCACGGTGAAGAGTGAGTTGGATTTGCACGAGCCTGCCAAAACCAATCCGGAGCGTGCCAAGTAGAGGAGCCAGCAGAGTTGGGGAAGGCGGACGGTATGCTGGACACCTTTGGCTCTTGGCGAGATGAGTCAAGGGTATGACTCGACAATTTTGGGGGGTTGAACACGTTGTCCCTTTTGTGTGAAATGTCATCGACTCACCAGTGTGTATTTGCTGATGTCAGCCAGAAAATAAAGCACCTTCGAAAATGGCATGTTTAAAACAAGAGTCCTATTTGAGCATGAACTTACCCTGACTCTCATTTTGGTTTGGAAGCATCGCAGAATTGCCTTTCCCTTATTATTTCTTGTTCTTTTTTTTTTTTTTTTTTTAAAGCTTGTGCCCTGGGAGTGGTAGGATCCTATTTTTCCCCTCATTGTTAACCACTTTTTTCACTAAAACTAGCCTTCTCGGCGTCGGAGTAAAGGAAAACTGTTGTCAGATAAGTTACCCACATACTTACAATACGGGATGGTAACTTCCTGGATGAAGTATTTTCTGATGTTTTGTACGTGCACAAGGGAGAGCTGAGATTGTCTGAAAAGAGAGAAAATAGAGGGAATTTTCAAAAATAGAAAGGCAGAGACAGAGTCAGAACACCCCCAATCAGTAACATTAATACCAAGCAGCCAAGAATTTTTATACTCAGGGTAGAACTTGACTAGGAAGTAGGTTTTCCCCTAGAACTGCAAAACAAGAGCTACGTGGGGCTGTCATTGCCTATCCGAGGCCTTGAACATGGTAGGCTCTTAAGAAGCCATAGATTTTTGGAGTTCCCGTCGTGGCGCAGTGGTTAATGAATCCTACGAGGAACCATGAGGTTGCAGGTTCGATCCCTGCCCTTGCTCAGTGGGTTAAGGATCCAGCGTTGCCATGAGCTGTGGTGTAGGTTGCAGACGCGGCTCGGATCCCAAGTTGCTGTGGCTCTGGCATAGGTCAGTGGCTACAGCTCCGATTAGACCCCTGGCCTGGGAATCTCCATATGCCATGGGAGCAGCCCTAGAAAAGACAAAAAAAAAAAAAAAAAAGAAGAAGAAGCCATAGATTTTTATTTGATCCAGGAATTCCAATTGGTTGCAGAGTGGATACTCTGATAAACAGTCCGTTAAGAATGAGGCAGGCATTCCTTTTTAAGCATGCATAGATAAATTGATTATTGGAGTTCTCCTTGTGGCTCAGCAGGTTAACATGGTTTCTGTGAGGATGCAGGTTCGATCCTTGGCCTCACTCAGTGGGTGAAGGATTTGGCGTTGCTGCAAGCTGTGGCATAGGTCACAGATGCAACTCAGATCCAGTGTTGCTATGGGTGCGGCATAAGCCTGCAGCTGCAGCTCTGATTTGACTCCTAGCCTGGGAACTTCCATATGCCCCAGGTGCAGCCCTAAAAGTAAATAAACTAACTAACTAAATAAATAGATAGATCATTGATGAGACAGAGTAGAGACTGAAAAGCAATTCAGATTTAACATACGATTTGCCCATTTGAAATAAGGATGTCTCTGAGGTCAGTTGTTACATGAAGAAATGTTAGAAGAATATACATTTTATCCATCCAGCCAATAAGTTTTGAGTGCCTGCTATGGGCCCTGGGAAATCAGTTACAAAGTCTTAGCTCTGAGGTTTACATTCTTCTGGGGGTTGGGGAAGGCAGGAGAGAAACACACAAATGAATACAAAGGATGGCAGGTTTTAAAGACAGATGAAGCAGAGCATCCCTGTGGTGGCTGAGTGATAATGAACCCAACTAGTATCCATGGGGATGTGAGTTCGAGCCCTGGCCTCGCTCAGTAGGTCAGGGATTTGGTATTGCCATGAGCTATGGTGTAGGTCACAGACAAGGCTTGGTTCCCACGTTGCTGTGGCTCTGGTGTAGGCCAGCAGCTGCAGCTCCAATTTGACCCCTAGCCAGGGAACTTACATATGCTGCATGAGTATGGCCCTAAAAAGACAAAAAAATAAATAAATAAAAAGAAGAAGAAGGACAGATGAAGCAGGGGAAGGACATTAAAATAATGAGCGATGTGGGGCATAGGATGCATTTCTCTAAAGGGCAGTTAGAGATTCCCTCTCTTGCTAAGGTACCATTTGACCACATACATGAACACTTGCTTCAGGAAGCTAGAACTTGATAATATTCCAAAATGATGGCAGTATGACTAATTCCAAGCCTGTTTGTGGAAAACTCAGTTATAAGTTTGTAATACTTGTTTTATTTTCAAATAGCTTATTCTGGGAGTTCGTTGGTGGCTCAGTGGATTAAGGAGCTGTTGTCACTGTTGTGGCTCGGGGTGCTGCTGTGGCACAGGTTTGATCCCTGGCTCAGGAACTTCTGCGTGAAAAAAAAAAAAAAGAAAGAAAGAAAAGAAAAAAAGAAAAAGAAATGGCTTATTCTGAACTTTAGGTAGTACAACTTTTTCTTTTTTCTGTTGTATTTTTCCTATGTGTTTTAAAGCTCAGTCTTGGAAATTCTGGAATTTGCCTGAAATTACAGTTGGATTTTGTCATTAACATTTTTTTCTTCTCTCTAAATTTAAGTTTGCTTTCATGGTAATGATTAGATTTATTCTGTAAGCCAAGAATAACATGCAATAGAAAAAAATTAATTTAATTTTTAAGTTACATAAAATATGTAGGTAATTCATCTAGCAATCGTTTTCTGAAAGGTTTTGTCTCTCACCCCTTTTGTTCTTGTATTGTATATATTTTTTTGACTAATTTTTTATTCTGGCCACAATACGTTGGGGGGAAAATGTCCAAACAGAACGAAAGGATATGAAGTGAAAAGTAAATTACTCCCTTTACCCTACAATCCCTCCCTCAATTTTTCTCCTCAAGAAAAAACACTGTAAAGGACATTTATAAATTTTAATTCATATGGTAATTATTAATATAGGCCTAAATATTATAGTTTACCCCCCCATTTAGTAATTTCTTGACTTCAGACACTTTGAAAAATGAGGAATTTGAGCATACTACCTCCTAGATCTTATATCTCCCAGTTTATTTTATTCATTTCATTTATACTCTGTTTTGAAACTAGAGTTAAGCCTTTAGCTTCCTTCTGTAGTGTAAGTCTTTTTTTGGCCATGCCCATGGCATACAGAAGTTCCCAGGCCACAGATTGAACTGACATCACAGCCACGACCTGAGCCACAGCAGCGACAATGCTAGACCCTTAACCTGCTGAACCGCCAGGGAACTCCCTAGTATGATTTTTGTTAAATTGAAAGCTAATAGACAGCACTTCAAAGATCTCGGTAATGAGAGTTCCCTTCGTAGCTCAGTGGTTAATGAACCCGACTAGTATCCATGAGGACTTGGGTTTGATCCCTGGCCTCACTAGTTGGGTTAAGGATCTGGCATTGCCATGAGCTATGGTGTTGGTCAAGAAGCAGCTCAGATCCCGAGTTGCCGTGGCTGTGGCATAGGCTGGCGGCTGTAGCTCCGATTCGACCCCTAGCCTGGGAACCTCCATATGCCCCGGGTACAGCCCTAAAAAGACAAAAAAAAAAAAAAAAAAAAAAAGATCATGGTTATGGAAATAGCACTTATGGGATCCATGGAGAAGGAAATGTAACCTAACATCATTAAAAGTTGTCTTATTTTCCAACCAGATTCTCTTTTATTTTCTTTGAAGTTTCCTCTACTTCTTCTCAGTCCCATTCAGCTGATAATATTATTGGTATCCCATTAAGTCTTTTTTCTTGGAGTCTTTGGTTTGCTAGAAAATCTTTCATAATTAAAAATGTATTTATGTTTATACGTAAACATATACTATATTTGTACTATAAATTACAGCGTGTGTGTGTGTGTGTGTGTGTGTGTGTGTGTGTGTGTGTGTGTGTGTGTGTGTGTGTGTGTGTGTAGTGTGGTGTAGACTGGCAGCTTTAGCTCCGATTCGACCCCTAACCTGGGAACTTCCATATGCTGCAAGTTGTGGCCCTAAAAAATGACCAAAAAAACCCATATCTTGGAATGGAATTCTCATTTCAGAATATGTTCTTCCCTCAGAACTTTTTTTCATTGTCTTTCTTCAGACGTGTGGTGTTGCTAATAAGAAACCTATACCAACTCGCTTCTTTTCTTTTGTTTCTTTGTTTTTTCCTCTCTAGAAGCTTTTTCATATTTTATCCTTTTTTTTTTTTAGTCTTTTTTTTGAGGGCCGCACCCACGGCATATGGAGGTTCCCAGGCTAGGGGTCCAATCTGAGCTATAGCTGCCGGTCTACACCCCAGCCACAGCAACACAGAATCCGAGCCATGTCTGCAACCTGCACCACAGCTCAGGGCAACCCCGGATCCTTAACCCACCGAGAGAGTCCAGGGATCGAAGCTGTGTCCTCAGCAATCAGACTCGTTTCCACTGAGCCACAAGAGGAGCTCCTCACATTTTATCTTTATTCCTGAATTTCACATTTCCCTCAGGGCAAGTCCAGGCCTGACGCTTTTTCTCAGGCATGCTGTTTAGCATCGGGAAGAGTTTCAGCCTAAATACATCTGTGTGTCTTCCGTTTCCTTCCTTCTCGTATAAGATAAATATCAAAACATCAGGAGCTATGCATATTTCTTACCTTCTTTCATATTTTCCATCAGTTTTTGTTATGCTTTTACATGCCTCCACTTTGGTCTTCAAATACATCCCTTTTTTTTTTTTTTTTTTTTTTTTTTGTCTTTTTGCCATTTTCTTGGGCCGCTTCTGCGGCATGTGGAGGTTCCCAGGCTAGGGGTCGAATCGAAGCTGTAGCCACCAGCCTACACCAGAGCCACAGCCACGTGGGATCCGAGCTGCATCTGCAACCTACATCATAGCTCCCGGCCACGCCGGATCCTTAACCCACTAAGCAAGGCCAGGGATCAAACCCGCAACCTCATGGTTCCTAGTTGGATTCGTTAACCACTGAGCCACGACGGGAACTCCCCCAAATACATCCCTTTCACTGATTATCCTGGCCGTTGATTTTTGTGTGTGTTGGCAAGTATATGCTAATTTGCAGGAGTATTCTTATTGCCTCCTCAGCACTTTTTTTTATTTCATTTATATGTGGAATTTTATTTTTTTAAGTGTTAATGAAGTATAGGTGATTTACAATGTCGTGATCATTTCTGCTGTACAGCAAAGTGATCCAGTTACACGTATACGCACATCCATTCTTTCTCACATCCTTCCCAACATAGATGATCACGGAATATTGGGTACCATCCCCTGTGCTCTGCAGAAGGTCCCTGTTGGCTAGTCATTCTACATACCACAGTGTGCATGTGTCACTGGTACTTTTTAATACTTTCTTGGCCTTATAAATGCAATACTCTCTTAACTCAGAAGATCCTCGTTTGGAATTTTTGTTTAAACCTGCTTATGTTCTTTGCTTTATGATGTTTCTTCAGGGGTCACTTTTTCTGTTTGTCACTTCTTCTCTTTTAGCCCATTCTTCTTGCTATGTCACGTGTCCAGTTTTCTTTATTCATTCATATCTGTGAGTGATTGTTTCCATTGGTTCTTTTAGGCAAATTCCATAGGTCCTCTGTGCAGGCAGACCTCATTTTACTGGACTTTTATCGTCCTTCACAGATTTTGCGTTTTTTGGTTTTTTGGTTTTGGGTTGGTTTTTTTTTACAAATTGAAAGTTGGTGGCAACCTTGGGTCCCGCAAGTCTATCTGTAGGCGCCATTTTTCCAATACCATTTGCCCACTTCCTGTCTCTGTGTCACATTTTGATAATTCTTGCAGGACTTACAACTTTTTCTTTGGTCTTATATATGTTTTTGGTGCTCTGTGATCAGTGATCTTTGCTGTTACTATGGTAACTCATTTTTTCATTTCATATTTTTAAATTTTGTATTTTTTTAGACATAATGCTGTTTCACCATTAATAGACTACAGTAGGGTGTAAATATAACTTTTATGTGTACTGGAAAACGAAAAAATTCACGTGACTTGCTTTATTGTAATATTGCTTTATTGCATTGGTCTGGAACCAAACCTGCAATATCTTCAAGTATGCTTGTAATTTTTGCATCCTCTCTGAATGGCAGGACCAACTGGGGTTCTGCATAGATGGTAAGGACTATGTGGCAGTCAGATTTCCCTGTAGGGTGTGCAGTCAAGGAATCACCCCAAAGAAGCCCCATAGTCATTCCAGTTAAGAAGGCTTTAATCCTTAAGGATGTGGTTTAGGGAGTTCCCATCGTGGCGCAGTGGTTAACAAATCCGACTAGGAACCAGGAGGCTGCAGGTTAGATCCCCAGCCTTGCTCAGTGGCTTAAGGATCCGGCGTTGCCCTGAGCTGTGGTGTAGGCTGCAGATCCCACATTGTTGTGGCTCTGGCGTAGGACAGTGGCTACAGCTCCGATTTGACCCCTAGCCTGGGAACCTCTATATGCCGCGGGAGTGGCCCTAGGAAAGGCAAAAAAAAAAGGATGTAGTTTAGCTCACTCCTGGAAAGACATTTTTTTTTTTTCCCCACACACACAGCAGGTTAAGGATTCGGTGTTGTCACTGCAGTGGCTTAGGTCACTGATATGGTGCAGGTTCAATCCCTGGCCTGGGAACTTACATATGCCACAGGCATGGCCCCGCCCCCCAAAAAAGAAAATAAAATGCATTTATATTTAATATCCCTTGTCTTTTTCAAGCATTTAAGTTATCTGCCACAAACTGCCCAAGAAAATCTTAGGAAATCAATCAAAATTATGTAATTTAGGGGCTTGGGATTAACAGATATAAAAATAGCTAACCAGAAAGAATCTACTGTTTTGCAGAGGGATAGCATAAGATATTCAATATCTTATAATAATTTATAACAAAAAATCTGAAAAAAGTATATAACTGAATCACTTGCTATATACCTGAAACATTGTAAGTCAACTGTATTTCAATTAAGATTTCTTTAATCAAAATTATGGATATGGTGAAATTCTTAATAAAAAATTTTAATCAAAATTAGAATTTTAAATAAAAATAAGATGAAAATTTTAAATCCAATGAAAAAAATTTTTGTCTTTTTGTGCTTTTTAGCAGATTTTAAATTTTAAATCCAATAAAAATTTTTGATTTGAAAATTTTTATTAAAACTTTTTTACTAAAATTTTTAATCAAAATTATGTATATGGTAGAATTTAAGTTCTAAATATTCAATATAGTCCATAAACTTAATACATTTTCAACTCAAAATCCAAAGTCTAAATCAATTACTCAGTTGTTTATTTTAAATTGGAATTAAAAGGTTCATCTGTTTGTATGGGGCCAAATTCTCTTAAGTTTTAAAATACATAAAATATGAAATATAAACAGCCTCTTTTGCAGAAAGATATTGGTTATATTAGCTTAGTCAGTGAACTGCTACTCATTTTTTTGTTCGTTTTGGTCGCATCCATGGCATGTGGAAGTTCCAGGACCAGGGATCAAACCCAACAGCAACCCAAACTGCTGCAGTAACAAGCCAGATCCTTAACCCACTGTGCCACAAGAGAACACTGATTGTCATTTTAATTCTAAATTTTTCCAGGCTCACCCACCAAGAAAATAATTTATATCATCCTATTTCCACCACTTCATATGATATAATGACCAGAAATACCAGCTCAAACTCTAAAGGAAATTACAGTGAGACATACTCAGCTTTCTTGAGGTCACTTCATCAGTGTCCTTTAAATGTATATATTTGGGGAGATGAAGGTGTGGAATGAGATGGGGCCGTGTTTTTTTGTTTGTTTGTTTTTTGTTTTTCTCTTTAGTCTTTTTGTCTTTATAGGGCCGCACCCACGGCATATAGAGGTTCCCAGGCTAGGGATTTAATCAGAGCTGTTGCTTCTGGCCTACGACAGAGCCACAGCTATGCTAGATCCAAGCTGAGTCTGTGACCTACACCTTAGCTCATGGCAATGCTGGATCCTCAATCCACTGAGCGAGGCCAGGGATCAAACCTGCAACCTCATGGTTCCTAGTCAAATTCGTTTCCTCTGCACCATGACAGGAACTCTGGGACATGTTTTTAGAACCCACTTTATCCAGATCCTCCATCTGCTCTTTGGTCCACCCTGTCTTCACTGGATTAGATTTTTGCCTTTCTGTAGCTTTTAAGATTTGTCTGTACCTTTCCATCTAACTCTAAATACCTTTGATAAAACCTTCCTCCTTTTCATGTGCTTTCTTCTGGTGAGGACTAGACAGTGCTTGGTTGTGGTATCCAGCCGAGTTCTGGAAAGCCCTCATAACGGTGCCTCTTCTGTCAGGCTGTTCAAGGTCACACTGCCTACA
Organism: Sus scrofa; assembly: GCF_054392235.1. Taxonomy (NCBI): domain Eukaryota; kingdom Metazoa; phylum Chordata; class Mammalia; order Artiodactyla; family Suidae; genus Sus; species Sus scrofa. The sequence goes on from NC_139392.1 coordinate 71,318,745, forward strand.
GTCACTGACCGAGAACAAGTGACTGCTGACCTCTAGAGGATGCTTAAGGCAATAAATGAAATTTTTTTCTTTCCTATACTAATAACAGCACTGACATCATATGGCTTTAATAAATTTGAGTCTGGATAATGCAAGCAAGTGCTTAGTGCCGTGTGTATTACATACTGAGGACTGGTGATTATCATTTATTATGCTGCATTAGATAAAGTGCTGTCAATAAAAATTATAGCTAGATGAGAAACTTTTAAGCATCTATTTAGATGATTGGTGTTTTAGAGTTCCCATAGCTTCCTCTTGGTGTTGAGCAATATTTTATTAACTAAGGAGTATTACAGGGAGTTCCCGTTGTGTCTCAGAGGTAATGAACCTGGCTAGTATCCATGAAGACTTGGGTTCCATCCCTGGCCTTGCTCAGTAGGTTCAGGATCTGGCATTGCCATGAGCTGTGGTGTAGGTTGCAGAGGTGGCTTGGATCTAGTGTGGCTGTGGCTGTGGTGTAGGCTGGCAGCTGCAGCTCCAGTTTGACCACTAGCCTGAGAACTTCTGTATGCCATGAATGTGGCCTTAAAACAAAAGCAGAAACAAAAAACACTTAGTAGTACTACAATAATAATATAGCTTTATAATAGAGCTGCTTGAACTCGACACTGTTAGCATTTGGGGCTGGGTAATTCTTTGTCGTGAAAGACTGTCCCATGCACTCTAGAAGTTTTAGCAGCCTCTCTGGCCCCTAGACATAAGTAGCAAACCCTCTCTACTTGTGACAATCCAAAATGTATCCAGACTTTCCCAAATGTCTGGCACAATCACCCCTCATTGGGAACCACTGTTTTGTAATGATAGCAATCTGTGTACATTTTTAAAAAAAGTGTTTTCCAGAGTTCCCTTTGTGGCCCAGCAGGTTACAAACCTGACTGATAACCATGAGGTCACGGGTTCGATCCCTGGCCTCACTTGGTAGGTTAAGGATCCAGCGTTGTGGTGAGCTATGGTGTAGGTCACAGATGCAGCTCCGATCCCTCATTGCTGTGGCTGTGGTGTAGGCGGGCAGTTGTAGCTCCGATTGGATCCCTAGCCTGGGAACTTCCATGCCACAGGTATGGCTCTAAAAAGCAACCAAAAAAAAAAAAATTTTTTTTCCTTTTTGCTTCTCTGAACTTAGTTTTTTATTTTTGGAGCTTTCTCTCTTTTGCCCTAGAAGCAGCATCAAACAGGTCTTCTCTTCCTTTTTCTCCCAAGCTCAAGGTCTGAAGATGAGTGTGTAGTTGAGATTAAATGCAAAACCTTATTTAAATTGATAAGCAACCTATGGGGGGGGGGTGTTTCTCATACTCCATTAGATAGCACTGCTTCCTGTGATTTTGCTTAAGTTCGTTGCTGTTAAGAGAATTGCAGATGTATTCCAGGGAGGAAAGTGGTATGTTCCCACACTAATACAAAACATTGTATTCTTCCAGTTAATCATTTTCAAAGAGCTGTTTCTATTTGTGGTTACTACAAAAATAATGGCTTGCAGGTCTTCTACTTACGATAAAATTAATTCCTCTTCACTGAAATATTGTTGGTTTCTGACGAAAGGAATCAATTTACTAGAGGTTTCTGGACAACCAATAAATATTTTAATTTGAAGTATAGAACATGTGATTACACTGTAACCCGAGAGTGCTATAGCTTGTTTATAATCAGTAAATATTGCCTATGGAGGGAATGGGTGAATGTCAGTATTATGTTGGATTGTATCACATGGAAACTCTGTATTTATTATTATCCTAAAACAGTTCTGGGTAGTGTGGTTAATTGCTTTCCAGAAAGGGAAGTTGTTATGAAAGCATTATGTTAAAAGTTGGGACTTGGGGGAGTTTCCAGGTGGCACAGCAGGTTAAGGATCTGATGGTGTCAGTGCTGTGGCTCATGTCACTGCTATGGTGCAGGTTCCATCCCTAGCCCCAGAATCGCCACATGCCACGGGTGCTGCCAAAAAAAAAAAGTTGGGACTTGGGGAAAGGAAGGACAATTTAATTCATCAACCTATCATAAAATAATCCTAAGGAATATTCCTATTGTCAGTGAATGTCAGAGTTGGTTGGATTGTTCATCTTGGATAAGACTGCAAAGATGTTGTCCAGGAAATGGTTCTATCTGAAAAACGGGTTTATGGGTTTCTCTTTTTTTTTTTCTTCCTGTTTTCCCTCTTTGTTCAAGTCTCAAAATTGCTTTTGGAGAGGTAAAAAAGCATATTTAGACAGTTGAAATTCCACAGTTCATCTTCCCACATTTATGGAAAAAAAAAAAAAGAATGTGAACCACCAAATGTTCATCCAAAATAACCAAACCAGTCTATTACCTTTGCTCTCAGTTACCTCTTAAGTACTTCTTAGCATAAAGTAGCACATTGCTTAATACATATAAACCCTATAGTACCTGCAACAACAGGCCCACACATAAAAATTACTGTATAATAAAATGCTTTTTCTACATAGGAACAGCAATGTGCTGGTAAATATTTAACATGTAACAATTACAAAAAAAAAAAAAAAGCAATTCTTATTTGTAGCATTTGCCAATTTCCATGGTGTAAATACTTCCACTGTGGCCCCCCCCCCTTTTTTTTTGTCTTTTTGCTATTTCTTGGGCCGCTCCCGCAGCATATGGAGGTTCCCAGGCTAGGGGTTGAATCGGAGCTGTAGCCACCGGCCTACGCCAGAGCCACAGCAACGCGGGATCCGAGCCGCGTCTGCAACCTACACCACAGCTCACGGCAACGCCGGATCGTTAACCCACTGAGCAAGGGCAGGGACCGAACCCGCAACCTCATGGTTCCTAGTCGGATTCGTTAACCACTGCGCCACGATGGGAACTCCGGCTGTGGCCCCTTTTAAGCTGTAGTCGTGACTTCTCTGAACTGGAGCTGGAGTTACTCACTAGCACACATTCTATATGATACTATGAATACAATGGTATTTCTGTCATACAGGTATAATAGACACACACAACCTTAAGTATATAGGTAATAGCATACTGTAGTAAAATAATTGTAGAATTATGAATTTTGAGTATAACTTACTATCTTCATTTTTATTTATATTACTTGTAAGTTTTACCATTGAACATTCCGTCATGGCTATATTTGACAATTGCTTTCAAAATTCCTGAAATTTTAACTATCAGCAGGGCCAGCTCCACGGGGATCATGCTAAGATTTTTTTCAGTTATATCTAAGTTTTCTCAAAGGTTAATAGGTACTTGAAACATCCGTTTCGCAAGTATTTTAAAGTAATTTCCTTGCACTTTTTTCACTTTTAGGTCTAGTGCCTAAAACAGGAGCTGGCATATACTGAGTTCTCAGTAAATACTGATGAACTTAGCTGATATCTAAGCCAATATCTAAATACTGGCTGATCTTAAAAATGTGAACAATAATAGTCCTGGTAAGCCAAAGAAAAGTTCAGCTTGCCCCTGCTAAGATTGTCTCAAATTTCCTCTGAATTAAAAACGCCTGTCAGTGAGTAGAAAAGGTTTTAACCTGCACGCAGATCTCATGGGAATAAATCAAAGGCTCCTTCCTAGATCATATGCACATTTCCTTCCTAGCATCATGCAGAGTCTAAAGGGAACCTTGGCCCCAGCAGAGTCTCCAAAATTATTTCATTCCAGGATGTTACTTTTTATAATTACCTCCACCAAGGGAGGTCGTAGGAGAGGGAAGAAGAGAAAAAGTGAGCTCCCTTTATAGGAATAAATGCTCCTTTTTACTTCTCCCACCTCTTCAGTCTACTAAGAGAGGGAGTTCCCGTTGTGGTTCAGCCATAACAGACCTGACGCGTGTCCATGAGGATCCGAGTTCGATCCCCGGCCTCTCTCAGTAGGTTAAGGATCCGGCATTGCTGTGAGCGGTAGTGTAGATCACAGACACAGTTTGGATCCTGAGTTGAAGTAGCTGTAGTGTGGGCAGGCAGCTGTAGGTCTGATTTGACCCCTAGCCTAGGTACCTCCATGTGCCATGGGTGTGGCCCTAAAATGACCAAAAAAAAAGTGGTTTTTGTTTAATTGAGTGAGCATTTCAATAAAGAATATCATCCTAGGAATTCCCTTGTGGTGCAGTGGGTTTTGAAACTGCCGTGGCTCTCGTCACTACTGTGTCATGGGTTCAATCCCTGGCCCAGAAACTTCCACATGCAACAGGTGCTGCCAAAAAAAGAAAAAAAAAGGAATGTTGCCCTAGCGAAATATAAAATCAATCGTACTTTAAACATAGCTTATACAATTAAGTCCTTGCACAAAAAAGGACATGTTGATGAGAAACAGTACAATATAATGTTTGAGAGTAAAACTCTGGATCTAGACTTCTGGAACAAAATCCCAGCTCTGCTACTTACTAAGTGTGATCTTGGGCAAGTTAGTTAATTTCTCATGCCTCTGGTTTCTCATCTGCAGATAGTTGTATGTGTCCAGTAGGGTTATTTTTTAGGTTGAATGAATAAATGCCTATGACGTATTAGAGAAGAACAGAGAACTCCATCGCTATTGGCTATTCTTTATTTATTAGATGAGCTGAAAAACTTTGCAGTGCACATTGGTAGGTTATACTTGGTTGATCTCAGAACGAATGTGATTGGCTGTGTTGGGGTGGGGGGGACACTTGTTGACCAAGGGGAGGGAGGGTCTCAAAATCAGCTTCTCACTTAGCTGACAAATCCTCCCAAGACCTGCTGGGATGCCTCAGCGCTGCTCAGCTTTAAAACGAGGAGCATGTGTGCTTTCCCAATTCCCTCGGAGAGACCCTTCTGATTTTCACTTCTGTGTCAAGCAGTCCTTGTTGGATTTTTAGCAAGTTTTGGAAGGCCCCCAAAAGTCATTTCATTACAAGTAGAACCACCATAGCCAAGAAACTAAGGGTTTGACTAAGAGAATCATCGCCTTACTTAATTTACTTGATTTGTGGTTAGAACTGCTGTTGACAGCCCTGAAGGGCAACAGAAAGCTCACATTTTTCCTTCCAAGGAGACTATTTGTAAACTTTTCACTGCACGTACCACAAACTGCCGTAAGTCCTAAGAGCAAGCCAGGAGGAAAATGGGTCTCTCCGAGGGAATTGGGAAAGCACGCATGCTCCTCGTTTTAAAGCTGAGCAGCGCTGAGGCATCCCTGCAGGTCTTGGGACGTTTTGTCAGCTAAGTGAGAAGCTGATCTTGAGACCCTCCCTCCCCTTGGTCAACAAGTGTCCCCCCCACCCCAACACAGCCAATCACATTCCTTCTGAGATCAAAGGGTGATTTAAATACAGTGATGTAACCAGATTTGGGGAGATGGTCTGAACCTGATTTTTTGTGGTTTGTAGCGGGGGGGGGGTTGTTTTTGTTTTGTTTTGTTTGGCTCTTTGCATGCATTCAGGAATACCATAGTACACTGAGAATTTAGTTCATCAATTCCACTAGCAACCAAGAATGTGGCAAATTAGTGGCTGAGAAGGAGATTGTCTTTCCATGTTTCCATCCGTCAGTGGTCCAGATGGGTGCCAACCATAGGCACCATGACCTCTTATGGGTTTTGGCCTGATTGACAAAGCACCTTGTATCCTTCGTACCCTCCTTTTAAATTTTTTGGGGAGCTGGGGGTTTCATTAGTGAGAGACCTTTCTAGAATGCTGACATCACTTGAAAGTTATTAAGTCCCTATTTCTAAGAGAGAGGGAGCTAATAGCAGGAATCATTCCAATGAGCTGCATAACACCCGGAAAAAAATGTGACTCATCTTTCATGGATGAAACCGTGTGATTTATAATGAGCAGACAGTGGGCAGATATTTTGTGGTTTGTATTTGTTGCTTATGAAGGTTCTTCCCTATTCACTGACTCAATCAGCGTTCTGTTTGTTTGCGAATATCTGTAACCATGGTTTTGTCCTATGAAATATCCTACCTTTCTATAATTTTACAAAATGACCTTGGATGAGGTAGAGTAAGCAGATTAGAAACCAGGATGTGAGGGTTATGAAATATCTCTAACGGCTGCATGATTTTATTTCTTCTGAAGAAAATGGAGTGGTATTTTATGTTATCTTAATCTCTCGTTTCCAGAATGAATCAATGTGAAAGACATAATGGCTCTGCCTATGAGCCTACAGCCTAAGTGGATGACACATGGTCCAAACATGGCATTAAAGGAATAAATTCACAGAGGCCCCTGGTGGCCTCAGCGGTTCAGGATCCAGCCTTGTCATTGCCCTGGCTCGGGTCACTGCTCTGGTGTGGTTTTGTTTGTTTTTTTTTTCTTTTTTTTTTTTTTTTGTCTTTTTGCCATTTCTTGGGCCGCTCCCGGGGCGTATGGAGGTTCCCAGGCTAGGGGTCTAATCGGAGCTGTAGCCACCAGCCTACGCCAGAGCCACAACAACGCGGGATCTGAGCCACGTCTGCAACCTACACCACAGCTCACGGCAATGCCGGATGTTAACCCACTGAGCAAGGGCAGGGACCGAACCCGCAACCTCATGGTTCCTAGTCGGATTCGTTAACCACTGCGCCACGATGGGAACTCCCTCTGGAGTGGTTTTGATCCCTGATCCAGGAACTTCTACATGCCTCAGGTGTGGCCCCCAAAAAGGCATAAATTCTTTAAATGTCTTATTTTTTGCTTTAGAGTCCACACCTGTCTGTGTCATTTAGATTAATATACAGTTAATGTTTTTAGATGCACAGTAGTCATAAGCTTATGAAATGTAACACCCATGTAACTTCCCCTTTAAAAGGTCAAAAGAATAGGACATTTCCCAACAGCCCTGGGAAGAACCCTCCACCTCAATCATAGTGTAATAATTAATGTTTATAACTATGGACCTCAGTCATCAAGAAAAGGTATGCTGGGTTTCCATATATTTGATATAAGAACATATGGAAGTAGAGATTATAAACATTGGAGCACATCTAACCAGGATATTTTTCAGCACATGAGGGGAGTGACTTTTTTAAATTTTTTATTAAATTTAGTTTAATAAAACTGTATTAACATAGTTGTTTTCCAATGTTGTGCCAATTTCTGCTGTACAGCAAAGCGAGGCAGTCATACCTGTATGTACATTTCCTTTCTCATATTCTCTTCCATCATGGTCTGTCCCAAGAGACTGGATATAGTTCCCTGTCCTGTGCAGTAGGACCTCATTGCTTATCCATTCTAAATGGAATAGTTTGCATCTATTAACCCCAAACTCCCCATCCATCCCACTCCCTCCCCCTTCCTCCTTGGAAAACGCACATGTGGCGGAAGTGACTTTTAATAGCAGAAAATTGACTTACTTAGAATGTCGTAATGAAAAGATGTCATTATTTTCAGTAACTATACTGAACTTGGAAGCAGAAAGCTAGGAAGCTGCATGTTGCTAATCGACTGTGCACTCCTTTTATTTTTCTCCCCAGAAAACGATAGTAGTGAGTTTCTTTCAGCACTGTTCTAAGGAGTCCCCATACAATTACAGTTCTTTGAATACATCAAAATGAGACAGCCTCCATCCAGTGACCTCTGTCTTAAAGCCACTTGCAGAAAAGGACACATTACCCACCAGCAGTAGCCTGCTGAGAGACAACAGATAGAACAGTTTTGCACAGTGGCACAATGTAGGGAAATATACAATACAGCATATACAAGGGGAGGGAAAAAATCCCATTTTATACGTCTAATTGAGAATAGGGGTGAATGTGATTGGCAGGGGAGATGAGTGAATCAAATCTGGGCTACTACGCTAGCTGACTAGTAGGTCTCTTGTAGGTCATTCATTCATCCATTCATTCATCATGTGTTTACTAGGCACCGTCTACGTGTTAGACCACAGTCATACTAATATGAGTGGACAGAGTTTCTTCTCGTGACACGCCACAGATTTATGGGAAGGAAGGCGTCTCAGATCACTGTTTGCCTATACAGAGGGGACTGGTGCTCCGACAGAGGACTGTGCAATGGACTGTGAAGGGCAGTTCTCTCTGAGAAGATCAGAGATCTTCTGAAAAGACGAGAAGCTTGAATTGAGTCTTATGATATGGGTTGGCCTCTGCCCAAGGAGTCCAAGGGGGGAGGTCCAGCCCATAGAGCAGAAACGTGACTGTCACCACCATCATAAGACTTATTGAATGAATAGATGGCCATGATAAAGGAATATTCAGGCAGAAATACATAAGCCAATTGGAGAGAGGAATGAAGAGCAACAAATTTTTTTTTTTTTTTTTTTTTTTTTTTTGCTTTTTAGGGCATATGGAAATTCCCAGGCGAGGGGTCAAATTGGAGCTACAGCTGCTCGCCCACCCCCCAGCCATAGCAACGCTGGATCCAAGCCATGTCTGCAGCCTACACCATAGCTCATGGCAACGCTGGATCCCCACGCCGCTGAGCAAGGCCAGGGGTCAAACCCACATCCTCATGGATACTAGTCAGATTCATTTCCACTGTGCCATGACCAGAACTCCCAGAAATAACATTTTTTATGGTTTTTAAATTTTTTAATTTTTTTGCCTGTGCCCACAGCATACAAAAGTTTCTGGGCCAGGGACCAAAACCATACCACAGCAGTGACTATGCTGGGCCCTTAACCACTAGGCCACCAGGAAGCTCCAGAAATAATATTTTTTAAATAGGTCATGTTGACTGGGAACTTATGTGTCCCAGACACTGTGTTTAGTACTTTATGTGTGTTAAGTCATGTATTCTTCACACCGGCCTCATGAAAGATGTGCAGTTAGAGCCAGGTATGCCACCTGTGCTTGCTTGCTTATTTATTTATTTATTATGCATTCATTTATTCACTTATTTATTTTGCTTTTTAGGGCCGCACCTGCAGCATATGGAAGTTCCCAGTCTAGGGATTGAATTGGAGCAGCAGCTGCTGGCCTAGGCCACAGCCATAGCAGTGCAGGATCTGAGCTGTGTCTGCAACCTACACCACAGCTCCCTGCAATGCCAGGGATCAAACCTGTGCCTCATGGATACTAGTCAGATTTGTTACCACTGAGCCACAAGGGGAATGCCACCTATGCTTATTTAGAAAGATCCTGCCTTTGGATTGATATTCTGTCAGTGCTTTCCTGAAATTCTTCATAATTTTGAACAGAGGGCACCCGATTTTCATTTTGTGCTGCACCCCACAAATTTCATGGCCATGCCAGAATGTCTACTATTTAGGAGCAGAAACTGAGACCCATAGAGGAAAGTCACTAGTCTTAAGTCAGAAAACTATTAAGCAGAAGAAATAAGCCTCCAGCCTAGTTTTCCTGATGCTAAGTTCAGCTGTCTTCACGCCTGTGCAAGTTTTTTTTTTTTGGGGGGGGGGGGGGCCAATGGCCTGCACACTGCAGCTTAATGTGGGGTCTCAGTTCCCAGACCAAGGTTTGAACCAAGGCTACCACAGTGCAGGTGCAAAATCCTAACCACTAGCCCACCAGGGAACTCTCTGATTTCAATTTTTAAGATACATTAACAGGAGGAGATAGGAGAAACTGTCATTAGTCTGAGCTAGGATACTGAAATGGAAAGAAAAAAAAATCAGTTGAAGAAAAGAGAAAACGAGTTGAATGGTGAGTTTAGGAATGAATGACACATAATTTTCATCAATGCTACCTCAAGTTAAATGCGGAAATCCAAAATAAATAGGTAACGGAAAGTCTTTCTCCAAAGTAAACGGAGCTTTGAAACCAAAATCACATTCCATCATGTCTTGGCTCACTCTTGGGTATCGAAAGTGTGCTTTCCAGAGTTCCTGTTGTGGCTCAGTGGGTTTAAGGACCCAGTGTTGTCTCTGTGAGACTGTGAGAATAGGGGTTTGATCCCTGGCTTCGCTCAGTGGGTTAAGGATCCTACATTGCCACAAGCCATGGCCTAGGTCACAGAGGGGGCTCAGATCCAATGTTGCCATGGCTGTGGTGTAGGCCGGCAGCTGAAGCTACAATTCAACCCCTAGCCTGTGAATTTTCCATATGCTGCAGGTGTGGAAGAAAAAAAAGAAAAAAAAAAGTGCATTTGCTGTTGACCCAGATCTGCTCTTTCTTGGTCACTTATGCAAGAAGAGCCAAGAGCAGAAGCTCTGTGGTGTTATTGTCCAGGGAAAGGGTCGGATGGGACTCCCTCTGAATGTATTAGATTACCCACTGCAAGTAAACCAGATCCCATTTGAGGCTTAAGAAACACAGCTTGAGAAGCTCGCATCATGGCTCAGTGGAAATGAATCTGACTGCCATCCTTGAGGACATAAGTTCGACCCCTGGCCTTGCTCAGTGGATTAAGGATCCGGGTGTGGCTGTGACTGTGGTGTAGGCTGGCAGCTACAGCTCTGATTTGCCCTTTAACCTTGGAACCTCCATATGCCATGGGTATGGTCCAAAAAAAAAAAAAGAGAGAGAGAGAGAAAAGAAGAAACACAGCTTGGTGAAATGGGATTGGCTATGTCTCTGCAGCACCAAGACGCAGGTTCGGATCCCCGGCCCAGCACAGCGAGTTAAGCATCTGGCAGTGCCACAACTGTGGTGTAAGTCCCAGCAGTGGCTTGGATCTGATCTCTGGCACAGGAACTCCATATGCCACAGGGTGGCCAGAAAAAGAAAAAAAAAGATATCCCCATCTTTCTTTGAAACATGGCAGCTGACTCCTCTAACCATGGAATACACTTCAATTACTTCTTCATGTTAATTACGGAGTAGAAAGTAGTGCTTTTTAAAAGCATTTTCATTGGCCACCTTTCCTTGAAGCCTATATTAAAAATGATATTCTAGAACATTCCTGATGTGTTCCATTTGGGATCAGGCCTTGAAATTTGTTCTCATGTTATTCCACAGCACCTGCAGATTTCAGAGTCCAGCTCAAATGACCACAAAAGAGCATGCCAGTTACATAAAGAACATGTTTTTTCTAAGTATATCCATTACATGTTCATCATAAAAACAACATAATTCTCTTTTGATTGATTTCTTTGGTCTCCAGAATATCTTTACTGCTATCTTGTGGTAATATGCACATCTGGAAATACTAAATTGCCCCAGCAGTGTTTTTAATGATCATATTCATGCCTGCGCTCTGCCAAGGGCAGAAGTTTAAGAAGTTCACTGACTTCTGCTTGTCCATCAGCAGGGCTCAGCAGGCTGGGGTCTGTGGAACCAGGGCTGAGTGGGGACCAGCAGGGCTAGTTTGAGGCTTTGGGGCACAGGGCACGTGTGTCAGAGATGCAGGAGAAGGCAGCATGGGAGTTAAGGGTGGATCCGAAGTGCTGGAAGCTGGAGTTCCCATCGTGGCTCAGCAGAAACGAATCTGATTAGCATCCATGAGGACGCAGGTTTGATCCCTGCCCTCACTCAGTGGATTAAGCATCCTGCGTTGCCCTGAGCTGTGGCATAGGTCGCAGATGCGGCTCAGATCTGATGTTGCTGTGGCTGTGGTGTAGGGCTACAGCTCCATTTCAACTCCTAGCCTGGGAACCTCGATATGCTGCAGGTGCAGCCCTAAAAAGACCTCCCCCCCCCAAAAAAAAAGTGCTAGAAGCATATTAGAAGGCTGGAAACAGGACTGAATAGGAAAAAGAAGAACTTTCTGTGAAGTGAGACTCTGTAGCCAGATCTGAAAAGAAAACCTAACAAGATCTAAGACACCTGAGACAAGGTGTGTCAGGGCAACCTCCACACAACCATCTCAGGATGCTAAAAGGCATCAGACGCTAGGTCCCCTGGTGTAAATTCAAGAGCTATGGGGATCTGAGGTTCAACAACTGGACAATGAACTCTGAAGGCAGCAGAGAAAACAGAAGAATTGACATGGTCTTAAAGCAGTTGTTTCCTATTTTGGCCACACATTGGAATTGCCTGGGGAGCTTTTCAAACTGCACCTGCCCAAGTTGCATCTCAGACCAATTAAGTCAGAATCTCAGGGGGCGAAATTCAGGCATCAGGATAACTAAAAGGTCCCCAGGGATTCCACTTTGTAACAAGGCTGAGAACACTGGTGTCAGGCAAGTGGGAGCATTTACTGAGTACTTTGGGCCTGGTTTATCCACTTATGTACCATATGCATCATCGTTCCAGGCTAAGCACTGTTATACCGAAGAATACTTACACTGAAGTTACACTTATAAAGTCAGTCTATACATACTCTAAAGGAGTTCTACTATGGGTCTCAATACACATCGTCAAAGCCTCGGACTTCTGAAACAAACAGCTTGTTCTGTCACCCTGAATACAAGGGTTATATATCCAAAAAAAAAAAAAAAACCTCTTAATTTGAAAAGGCACATGCATGCACCCCACTCTTCATTGCAGCACTATTTACACTAGCCAAGACATGGAAGCAACCTAATGTCCATCAACAGAGGAATGGATAAAGAAGATGTGGTCCATATACACGATGGAATATTACTCAGCTATTCTTTTTTTTTTTTTTCTTTTTGCCTTTTCTAGGGGCGCTCCTGCGGCATATGGAGATTCCCAGGCTAGAGGTCGAATCAGAGCCATAGCCACCGGCTTACGCCAGAGCCACAGCAAAGCGGGATCCAAGCCACTTCTGCAACCTCCACCACAGCTCACGGCAACGCCGGATCCTCAACCCACTGGGCAAGGCCAGGGATTGAACCCGCAACCTCAAGGTTCCTAGTCGGATTCATTAACCACTGCACCATGATGGAAACTCCTCAGCCATTCTTTTAAAAGGATGAACTACTGCAGCAACATGGAAGGGCCTAGAGAATATTATACTTAGTGTAGTAAGACAAAGAGAAACATATATATCACTTATATGTAGAATCTGAAAAATAATACACGTGAATCTATATACAGAACAGAAACAGACTCACAGACATAGAAAACAAGCTTATGGTTACCAAGGGGGAGGGGGGCGGAGGGACAAATTAGGAGCATGGGATTAAAAGACACAAACTATGATACCTAAAATAGACAAACAACAGGGATTTACTGTATAACACAGGGAGCTATATTCAATGCCTTATGATAAAGTATAATAGAATATAATCATAAAAAATTAATCACTGTACTGTGTGCTTAAAACTAATACAATATTGTCAATCAACTATACTTCAATTTTTATTTTTATTTTTATTTGTCTTTTGTCATTTTAGGGCCGCACCCGCATCATATGGAGGTTCCCAGGCTAGGGGTCTAATTGGAGCTGTAGCTGATGGCCTACGCCAGAGCCACAGCAACACCAGATCCGAGCCATGTCTGAGACCTACACCACAGTTCATGGCAACACCGGATCCTTAACCCACTGAGCAAGGCCAGGGATCGAACCCGCAACCTCATGTTTCCTAGTCGGATTCGTTTCTGCTGTGCCACGACGGGAACTCTTACACTTCAATTTTTTAAAAAGGCCATGGAGTTGCTGTCATGGCTCAGGGCTAACAAAAGCAACTACTATCCGTGAGGACACAGGTTCAGTCCCTGGCCTCGCTCAGTGGATTAAGGATCCGGCATTGCCACGAGCTGTGGTACAGGTCACAGACACGGCTCGGATCTGGTATTGCTGTGGCATAGGCTGGCAGCTATAGCTCTTATTTGACCCCTAGCCTGGGAACTTCCATATGCCACGGGTGCAGCCCTAAATAAATAAATATTTTAAAAGGCCGGTGTAGAATTCCATGACATTTATCCTAATGAGACTCTCCTTACACTGAAATAGACATAGATCTGGGGTTCAGTGAAGAATTGCTCTGCTAGCAGAGTTAGGCAAGCTGCAGGGCTCCTGACATATTTGTATAGAACAGACCCTACGTTGGACATCTGTAATATATGGAGTTCCCGGAGTGGCTTGACAGGTTAAGAACCCAACACTGTCTTGGTGAGGATGCAGGTTCAATCCTTGGCCTTGCTCAGTGCATAAAGAATCTGGTATTGCCGCAAGCTGCAGCTTAGGTCACAGATGCAGCTCGGATTTGGTATTGCTGTGGCGTAGGCAATACCAAACATGAAGGATTCTGCTGGTAATACATCCCAAAGTTCCACAAACGAAACAATCAGTCTCAAGTTTTTGCTTCTCAAAAAGGCACATGATGAATCATGCCTATAGTGGTTTTGAATGTGGTTGGAACCATTTTTTTCCTTGGAGTTCTCCTAAATCACCTTTTATTATAAAAATCGTGGAGTGGGAGCGATGTCAGCTTAAAAAAATACATGTTTGTGGTCAAAATCAGGGCGTGGACAATTGCATTTTGGTGATTTACATAAACTTTACATCTAGAAAGTAGGATTCATTTCACAATTCATTGGAGAATTAGTAAAATGACTCACCTGGTAAGAACCATTACATTTTAGTGCATATCTTATTTTTAGCAATCCAATATATTCTTTTTTGTAATACCTTTATCCTAAATTCAATGTTTCCCCAGATCTGTTTTTTTAATTACTTTATTTAAATTTCCTTTACCAAGTACGGTTTATCCAATATAAGATAATACAGAACATTTTTAATTTTTTAAAATTAGAATATAGTTGATTTACAGTGTTGTGCCAATTTCTGCTGCACAGCATGTTGACCCAGTCGTAGATATAGATACATTGTTTTTCTCATTATCTCATGGATATAGTTCCCTGTGCTATACAGTAGGAATTCATTACTCCGATCTATTTTCTTTATCGTTTTTTTGTTTTTGTTTGTTTGTTTGTTTTGGCCTTCCCTGTGGCATGTGGAGGTTCTGGGGCCAGGAATCGAATTGACGCCACAGCAGCAACCCAAGTCACTGCAGTGACAATACCAGATCCTTAACCTGCTGAACCACCAGGAAACTCCTCTCTTTTTATTATATTCTGTTGTACTGAATATTTGAATTCATGCTTTTAAAACCTTGAGGTTCGGAGTTCCCGTCGTGGTGCAGTGGCTAACGAATCTGACTAGGAACCATGAAGTTGCAGGTTCGATCCCTGCCCTTGCTCAGTGGGTTAAGGATCCGGCGTTGCCGTGAGCTGTGGTGAAGGTTACAGACTCGGCTCAGATCCCTCGTTGCTGTGGTTCTGGTGTAGGCCGGCGGAACCTGGGAACCTCCATGTGCCACGGGAGCAGCCCTAGAAAAAGGCAAAAAGACAAAAAATAAATAAATTAATTAAATAAAAAATAAAAAAATAAAACCTTGAGGTTCATCAGAGAGTAGAGTGGTGGTTGCCAGGGGCTGTCAGATGGGGCAAGAATCCTTTGAAAACAGGTATGGCTATAGTAAATAATGCTGCAGTGAAATGGTTTGCAACCTTGGCAACCACTGATAGACAAATGGATAAACAAAAGATGTGGTGTATGTATATATATACAATGGAGTATTAATCAGCCGTAAGAAAACAGAACAAAAAAGAAATCTTGCCATTTGTGACATGATGGATGGAACGCTATAGAAGGTATTATGTTAAGTGGAATAAGTCAGGCAGAGAAAGACAATGACTGTGATTTCACTTATAAGTGGCATTTTAAAAACAAAAAATATATAACAAAACAAAAACAGACTCACAGAGAACAAACTGGTGGTTGCCAGTGGGTGGCAGTGGGGGTTGTGGGCAGGGGGTGGGAGGGGGGATAGGCGAAGGGGGTGAAGAGGAACAAACCTCCAATTATAAAATAATAATCCCCTAGGATGGAAAATACAGCATGGCCAGTAACATTGTAATAATTTTATACGGGAGCAGATAGTTACTGGACGTATGGTAGTAATCATTTCATAATGCATGCAAATATCAAATTGCTATGTAGTCCACCTGACGCTAACAAAGTATTCTATGTCAACTAAATTTCAGTAAAAAAGTGCATGTATATCAGACCCCCAAGATGGACACTTTAAATAGCTTATGATTTTATGTCAGTTTTATATCAGTAAAGCTTGAATTTTCTTGTCGAAGTCTATTTATAATATCATGTTAGTTTCAGGTGTCCTGCAAAGGGATTCATTTATACACACATATATCTATTCTTTTTCAGATTCTTTTCTCTTATAGGTTATTACAAAGTATTGAGTAGAGTTCCCTGTGTTATGCAAGTTGGTCCTTGTGGCTTATCTCTTTTATTTACAGTCGTGTATTATCTGTTAATCCCAAACTCCTAATTTATCCCTCCCCACTTTCTATGTCTGAGGGTCTGTGTCTGTTTTGTAAGTAAGTTCACTTGTATCTTTTTTTTTTTAGGTTCCACATGTAAGCAATAAAATATATTTACTTTTCTCTTATTTACTTCACTTAGTGTGATCATCTCGAGGTCCACCCATGTTGCTGCAATTGGCATGATTTCACTCTTTTAGTAAAGCTGGAATTTTTAAATAAAGAATTAGAGGTTCTTTTTAATGAATATTCACATAAATCGTTAAAGTAATTCAATATTTAATACTTAAAGTGTTTGCACAGACTCCATCTGGGTATGTATTATGTAATCAAATGCAGACACAGCTAACTATCAGGTGTAATTCTAGGACTTACTCTGTCAACAGCTTTACTTTAAATAAAAAAAACAGGTGAAAATTCAGTTAACTATGTAAGTACCTGTTATTCTGACCAATTTTTTTTAACCTAATTGATTGTGAATGACCTGGAAATTGTAGCCGGTAGCTCCAAGAGCCCTGCATCAAGTCTTTTTCATCCAACATGTTTAATAGTGTAATAGGTTTAGAATTGTTAATGGTGGGACCCAGGAATTAAACTCTATCTCGAGTGACTAGTTGAACAACCTCTTTTTGCATGGTAAGACTCTGAGTCTCAGGTATAGCAAGTAGCTGAACCAGTTAATGACGGCAGAGTGGGAGCTAACTCAGTTCTCCTGACTCTGAGGCTGGTGCACTCTCCGCTTGACTGTGTGTCCTTCCAGGTTTTACTGGACTGAGGGCCAGATGGTGACTCTAACAGCAATAAGAGAGCGTGTCCATGGTAGTGACATTAAAGCTGAAACTGGCGTGGTTGACAAGCCATAAATTCTAACCCATCTTAATGCGAAGGCAAACATGGTATAGAAATCAATGTATAAGGTGCTGTGGGCAGCCTTTGGGCAGCCTGGGGGCTTGGGATTGGCAGTTGCACACTGAGGTATATGGAATGATCGGGCAGCAGGGACCTGATATATAAACCCAGGGGACTCGACCCAATTTTCTGTGATCATCTATGTGGGAAGTGAATCTGAAAGAGGATGGATGTGTATCCGCGTATTACTGAATCACTTTGTACAACAGAAATTATCACAACCTTGTAAATCAACTCTACTTCAATAAAAATGTTTAAAAAAAGAAAAAGAAAGTCAAATAGGGTGACATGATGGAGAGTAATCCCACCTTGGTCCTGGAGGTCAGGGCTTCTTCAAGGAGATGAGTTTCGAGGTGAGACCTGAATGGTGTGAAAAGGAAGCAGCCAGGCTGGTGTCAACAGGAAAAGTTCTGAGCAGATGAAGAGCAGGTGCAGAGCCCTGACATAGGCACGTGCTTGGCAGGGTCTGTGGGCAGAAGGGAGGCCAGGGTGGCTGTCACGTGGCAGTGACTGAGCAAAGCAAGGGAACGTGAGGACGGGGATGTGGCCGGGAGCCAGTCCTTGCCAGGCCCTGCACACGATGGTTTTATCAGTTGCCGTGAGAAGCTCTTAGGAGATTGTAAGCAGCAGAGCGAGAGAAGCGAACCTATGCTTTAACAAGACCACTTTGGGTGCTCTGTGGAGCTCAGAAAGCAACCCTACAGGCAGTTAGGGGCTTTTGCAAAGAGAGGTCATGAGAGAGGTCATAAAGGCTGGCTGCTAGAGCAGATAGGGCTTGCTGATGGGTTTTTAGTCTGGGTCACAGGAAGGGATCATGACTCTCACTATAGTGTGAAAGACTGCCATGTAGGGGAAGAATCGGTAGATTTTGTGCAAGCAGGTAAGGTTTCAAGAAGCCCCCTGAAAAGTCATAGGGAAGATTCTTGTTGGCATCTCCTGCAAGAGCCTGAAACTCAGAGGCAAGAATATTTAGGAACACACCTCACAGAAACTGAGAGAAGGAAGTCCAGGAGTAGAAAATACTCATTCCTTCAACACAGGAGAGAAATGAAAGTTTAAGAAGGAAAACCCTTAAGACAGCAAGATAAAGAAGGGCTGGGAGAATAGGACTGAGGAATGGGATAAAGGGGAGATCGCAAAACAGTGGCAAAAACCAACACTTAATATAACCTTCCTAATCCCCCAGAACCCACCTCACAGTGAATAATTCAGTGACAGTTGTATTAAGGGGAAATATTGAAGCTTTAGGTATAATACATTGACTTCATAGATCCATTCAACTACTGTAGATGATATTTAGCATTTTTTCTTTTTTTTCCTCTGAATTTCTTTTAAATTTATACTTTTTTTTTTTTTTTTTTAAAGTCTGCACCTGTGGCATGTGAAAGTTTCCCTGCGCCAGGGATTTAATCAGAGTTGCAGCTGCAGGCCTACACCACAGCCATAGCAGCACTGGATCTGAGCTGCATCTGCAACTTATGCTGCAGCTTGCGGCAGTGCTAGATCTTCAACCCGCTTAGTGAGGCCAGGGATTGAACCCGCGTCCTCACAGACACTATGTCGGATTCTTAACCTGCTGAGCCACAGTGCAACTCCTTAAAATGTATGCCATTTTAAAGGTTAATTTCTGGAGTTCCCGTCATGGCGCAGTGGTTAATGAATCCGACTAGGAACCATGAGGTTGCGGGTTTGGTCCCTGCCCTTGCTCAGTGGGTTAACGATCCGGCGTTGCCATGAGCTGTGGTGTAGGTTGCAGACGTGGCTCGGATCCCGCGTTGCTGTGGCTCTGGCATAGGTCGGTGGCTACAGCTCCGATTCGACCCCTAGCCTGGGAACCTCCATATGCCGCGGGAGCGGCCCAAGAAATAGCAACAACAACAACAACAAGAAGACAAAAAAAAAAAAAAAAAAAAAAAAAGGTTAATTTCTATTTACAGTTATTACAAAATATTGGCTGTATTCCTCATGTTGTTCAGTACATCCTTGGGCCTGTGTGTACTTCCCACTCACTCACCCCTATATTGTACCTCCCCCAACCTCTCCCTTCCCACTGGTAGCCACTAGTTGGTTCTCTGTATCTGTGAGTCTGTTTCTTTTTTGTTGTTGTATTCACTAGTTTGTTGCATTTTTTAGATTCTAGGTAAAAGTGCTATCACACAGTATTTGTCTTTCTCTTGTCTGACTTATTTCACTTAGAATAATAATGTCCTCCAAGTCCATCCCTGTTGCTATAAATGGCAAAATTCCATTCTTTTTTATGACTGAGTAGTATTCCATTGCCTATATGTACTACATCTTCTTCATCCATTTATCTGTTGGTGGACACTGAAGTTGCTTCCATACCTTGGCCACTGTAAACAATGCTAGCAGCTTTTCTTTTACAATTAACCATAGAAAGACATTTACTGATACAGAAAGCATTTTACTTTGTTAAATGCAACTTGCAAGTACCAGAAAATTACAGACTGTACCTTTCACGGTCAGATTTCCAATGGAACAGATCCATGGGGGGACAAAAAGGTCAAAGGGCCCCGCAAAACACCCTCTCCTCCTTCCATTCTTCCTAGAATTGTTCAAAGTGACAGCTTTGACTTGGATGAAATTACTGTGGCTTTTCATTAATAACCATACTCAAGTGTATTCTCAAGTCTATCTTATATAGTCCTGGGGGAAAAGGGGGAGGGGCAGTGCAGGAGAGTGAGCCTTTCGGTTCTTATAGTTGGTTGGTTGTAATACATATATATTTTTTTAAATTAACAACTCTCAATAAGCAATGGAATCCTGCTGTATAGCACTGGGAACTATGTCTGGTCACTTGTGATGGAGCATGATCATGTGAGAAAAAAGAATATATACCTGTATGTGTAACTGGGTCACCTTGCTGTACAGTAGAAAATTGACAGAACGCTGTAAACCAGCGATAAAGGCAAAAATAAAAATCATTATATAAAAAAAAATTAACACATCTCAAAAAGAAGTCCTTGTAAATCCTTAACTAATGATAAAGCCCACAATATGTTAAAAAAAGAAAGAAAAGACAGCTATTTTTATCAAGGGGAAAAGAGGGGCAAAACTCAGCTGAGTTTTTATAAAATGAAAAGAGAGAGACTGCTTTAAATGAAGATTCTCCCTTCCTCTGCACCTTGATGAGTTGGGGGCAAGTCTGATAACGGGATACTTAGTAGGAAGAAGGAAGTTCAGTAGTGCAATTATTTCGGTTAAATAGTATAGCTTTGGGGCAAAATTACTTTGCTCTTGGTTTTAGTTTTCTCAATCAATAACCAATAGCTCTGTTGGAATTGTCCCATGAAGTTAAAAAAAAAATTATTAGTAACAGCTTCTTTGATGGAAAGAAAACTCACTTGTGGATATGACTATTTTCATTATGTTTTTGTTTTGGGGTGGATTTTTTTTGCCCTTTTTTTTTTTTTTTTTTTTTTTTTGCTATGACATTTGAAATTGTTTCCTATTTTTACTTCTTGAGAAAAGGACATGTTTGGCTGTTATTTACCAAAAACACATGTGAGGCTGAGAGTCTAAACGCACGCCAGAGATTTGTTTTGCTATTATGATTCACTGTCTGGTTAATGCATGCTATAATTGTCCATATTTATACACATATCATGGCCTTTTGTAATCAAGGATGATACTCTGGATAGCATACGTTCTTAAACTGGGGTGTGAGCAAAGGAATTTTTTTTACCATCCCTGCCCGTTTAGGTAAACAGTCTGAACTTTGGAGTCTGGAGTGACCGTTTGAAATACGTGACCTCCAAAATTCTGCATTTTTTTCTTTTGTCTCCTGGCAACAAAACGTATTTATAATTTGGCCACCACCTCCTCATCTCGAAAGGTCTGCTGCTGTTTTAAAGTTTAAAACAACATTTGGGCACGTTGTCCCGAATGAGGATATTGGTGTCCTTTTCTGTGTGCAGAGACAGACAATAACAATTCTGAATACAAATACAACAATGAAAACAGAACCCTTCTCTTGGCAGAGTAACGAGCATGCAACTTTAGTTTTAAAAATAGCCCTCGAGGAGTTCTCTCCTTATAATGTCATTTTCATTAAGCTCTTTTTCACAGTTTCTTTGCCAAAAGACATGGAGGTCAAGTTGGGGGTGCGGTTAGAAGGGGGTTGGAAGCAAGTTTAAGGCAAAGCTTCAGGAGGGTGCATGCCAGTGGGGACTGCAGAAACCTCAGGTCTTTCCATCTGAAATTGGCGGTCCCTGTGGGCTCCTCCTGTAGAGAATCACAGAATAACCGGGCTCTTGGCTGAGCTCCCACTGGCTGCTTCTGAGATCCTGCAAAGTCAGAGTTCTCCTCTCTCTCCCCTTTGCCTCTCCAGCCCCACCTCCCACTTTGAGGCAACCTGGACTGGGTCTTGATATGATTGGCATTTCACAGCTTGTCCTCTCGGGTTATAATTTCAAGTACTTCACATCAAAGGTGTTGGCATGAAGGGCACCTTAAAGTGAGTCAGACTCAGCACTCCTGCCGTATTGAGCTGGATAATTCTTTGTTTTGCGGTGGGGGGGGGGGACCACATTGGAGCATCCTTGGCTTCTACTTCCAGGTGGCAGCAAACTACCCATCCCTCCCCCTGCGGCAATCACAAATGTCCCTAGTCATTGCTCAATATCCCCTGGGCGGGGGGGAATCACCCCCAATTGAGAACCATTGAGTCGCTGCAAGGAAAACTCATCTTTCTTTGGCATCTCTGATACAGGCTAGACGTTTGTGTCATCCTAATAATTATCTTTTGGAGTCTTACCTCCTTTTTACAGTCTGGGAACCTGAGGGGTGACAAGGATAGTGTTGTTGTTCGGTTTTGTTTTATTTTTGTTGTTGTCGTTCCAGCTTTATTTTCCAGTTCTCGACAATGAAAACACGTTATAACTGGAAAAATGGTTCTCAATTACTCCCAGAAATTTGTACCTCAACTATCCCCACGCCTATTTTTCTTTTTTCGGCTTTTTAGGGCTGCACCCGCAGCAGATGGAGGTTTCCAGGCTAGGGGTTGAATCAGAGCTGCCGCTGCAGGCCTGCACCACAGTAACAGCAATGCGGGATCAGAGCTGCATCTGCAACCTACACCACAACTCACAGCAATGCTGGATCCTTAACCCACTGATCGAGGCCAGGGATCAAACCCACGTCCTCATGGATACTAGTCGATTTTGCAACCCACTGAGCCACAATGGGAACTCCCTGGTTTTCATTCTTAATAGTATATTTATCATCGACACCTACACGTGTTCCTGAACGTCTCTTCTTCAACTGTTCTTTTTAGCCTCTTCCCAGAGATCTCAAGAAAATATCCCTCAATCCTATTTTGAAAGCAAGAAAAAAGTGCTAGTGGAGATGTGAAAAGAATGATATACCTGGAGCAAGAAAATATGGTTTTGGAGAGTATTGGAGAGTTTTTTAATAAGCACTTGGAAAGGCATTGAAATCCCTGGGTGGTCCATTCAGAATTCCATCCGCATCCTTCTCTTATTCAGTGGATTTTGCCTAAAATCCATATTGGTTAAGCATTTTTAAAATTTAAGTGGCATAAATTAATGTGGGCCTGGACTTGGATAACTAGCTATCATATATGCCATTGTCAGAAAAGAAACGATGTTTCAAATTGAAAGCTGGTGTCTGAGTATAATTTTCAGGCTCTTTCTCTCAAATAGAGAATAAATATTGTGCTAAATTAAAGACTTTTTTTAAGTAGTTCCCTTCCAGGCTCAGCAGAAACGAAACTGACTAGTATCCATGAGGATGCAGGTTCGATCCCTGGCCTCGCTCAGTGGCTTAAGAATCCAGCATTGCCATAGCAGCAGAGTTCCCGTCATGGCGCAGTGGTTAATGAATCCGACTAGGAACCATGAGGTTGCGGGTTCAGTCCCTGCCCTTGCTCAATGGGTTAACCATCCGGCGTTGCCATGAGCTGTGGTGTAGTTTGCAGACGCGGCTCGGATCCCACGTTGCTGTGGCTCTGGTGTAGGCCGGTGGCTACAGCTCCGATTAGACCCCTAGCCTGGGAACCTCCATATGCCTCAGGAGCGGCCCTAGAAAAGGCAAAAAGACAAAAAAAAAAAAAAAAAAAAAAAAAGAATCCAGCATTGCCGTGAGCTATGGTGTGGGTCACAGACGCAGCTTGGATCTGGCATTGCTGTGGCTGTGGTGCAGGCTGGCAGCTATGGCTCTGATTCAACCCCTAGCCTGGAACTTCTGTGTGCCATGGGTGCGGCCCTAAAAAGACCAAAAAAAAAAAAAAAAAAAAAATTTTTTTTAAATTCATTGAGAGAACCAGCAGGATGGTAAAGCCTTCTAAAAAGAATATGGGAGGAAATTTCCATTGTGGCTCAGCAGTAGCAAACCTAACTAGAATCCATGAGGATGCAGGTTTGGTCCCTGGCTTCACTCAGTGGGTTAAGTATCCTGTGTTGTCATGACCTATGTCATAGACCTGTAGCTGCAGCTCCAGTTTGACCCCTAACCTGGAAACTTCCATATGGTGAACATGCAGCCCTTAAATTAAAAAAAAAAAAAAAAAGCAGAAAAGATTATGGGAGAATTATCATTTTGTCCAGATATATGCCCAGGGGTGGGATTGCTGGATCATATGGTTTTCTGAGGTACCTCCATACTGTTTTCCATAGTGGTTGCACCAA
This sequence comes from Sus scrofa, assembly GCF_054392235.1. Taxonomy (NCBI): domain Eukaryota; kingdom Metazoa; phylum Chordata; class Mammalia; order Artiodactyla; family Suidae; genus Sus; species Sus scrofa. Next base: position 71,342,360 of record NC_139392.1, read on the forward strand.
TTTACATTCCCACCAACAGTATAGAAGGGTTCCCTTTTCTCCATACCCTCTCCAGCATTTGTTATTTGTAGACTTATTAGTGGTGGCCATTCTGACCAGTGTGAGGTGGTACCTCATTGTCGTTTTGACTTGCATTTCTCTAATTAGTGATGTTGAGCATCTTTTCATGTGCCTTGTGGCTCTCCATGTGTCTTCTTTGGAGAAATGTCTATTTAGGTCTTTTGTCTACTTTTTGATGGGGCTGTTTTTGTTGTCATTGTTGAGTTGTATGAGTTGTTTGTATATTTTGGAGATTAAACCCTTAAACCAACTATAATTTAAAAAAAAGAAGATTATGGGAGAAACATATGTATAGCCATGGAAAGAAGAAATACTAGGCTAAGATTGCTAAATTAGATACAAAACTGGTTAATGTACTGCAGAGCAATAAAATCATAATTTGGGGAGGTTATCTTTTCTGCAAGACAGAAATGATTAGCGTTTCTGCTGCACAAAATCGTTTGCATTTCTTTTTAGCATTTTCAATATAGTTGATTTACAATGTTGTACCAGTCATACATATATATACATTCTTTTTCTCATATTGTCTTCTATCATGTTCTATCACAAGTGATGGGATATAGTTTCCTGTGCTATACAGTAGGGTCTCATTGCTTATCATTTGCATTTCTATCAGTTTTCTACAAATTAATATCTGCCCTTACAGAGACATAAAATATCCTAATCCACAGCAATTACTGAGTTAAACAGAGGAGTCTAATTTCCCTAGAAAGTTAGAAAATCCTTGATTGCCTGTTAGATGCTTAAGAAAACTTTTCTTGAGGTTGGAAAAGTAATACAAGCCTATTGTAGAGTTTTAAAAAATACTAAGCTTTTTAAAAGGAGCAGTTTAAAATGCTCCAAACCACTACCCGGACTTCACTGTAAGTAGCATTTTTATGTTTCTTTACAATGTTTTTCCTAAATGTTTTTGACAGCGGAGTGATTATTGTGGAAAAAAAAAAAATTGGCAGGCTGCTTTCATTCTTTTCCTTACTCTCAAAGATCCTGCCATATCATATGTCATTTTAAGGTCTATATAATGATTGGGCGCTTTTTATATCATGATTCTTTTCACTGTTTTTCCTAATTCATGTCTTTGTCATGAGCTTTTTCAGAATACAAACTAGCATAGACAGCTCAGGGCTTCACAAAGAGTAGAACAGGTCCCTCGCTGTGATCTATTGCAAAATCAACCCTCAGCACAAGGGTTTGAAATTTTTTTAAAAAAGAACGAAAAAGAGAAACTATTAAATTTTTTTTCATTTCAAAATTAAAAACAAAATAGCATAGACAGCAATATAATGCCCAAGGGTGTAGATACAACCTGCTTTAAGAAAAAAAATACCACGTTCAGGTTTTTGAACATAAGCTACTATTCTCCTTGCTTGGCCTTGCACTCAACCTCTTTTGGCTCCAGAAAAAGAAAAAGAAAGAAAGAAAGGAAGTACGATTCAGGAGTTCCTGTCGTGGCTCAGGAGTTAGTGAACCTGACTAGCGTGAGGACGCAGGTTTGATCCCTGGCCTCGCTCAGTGGGTTAAGGATTCAGCATTGCTGTGAGCTTTGGTGTAGGTCGCAGATGCAGCCCAGATCCCGCGTGGCTGTGGCTGTGATGTAGGCCAGCAGCTGCAGCTCCGATTGGACCCCTAGTCTGGGCACTTTCAAATGCCTTGGGTGTAGCCCTAAAAAGGCCAAAAGACCAAAAGAAAGAAAGAAAAAAAGAAAATATCATTCATGGAGTTGCCCTCTCTCCCCATTAACCTTCCAAATGTTCTCCTGTCCAGATGGAACCACTCTTCTGTAGTATTTGTTACTTGCTTTCATGTTTATGTTCACCCTTGTAACACCTACATAAAGTATATATTTTTGCGTAGTTTCAAACTGCAGAACCTATCACATCACAGGTTCCTAAGGAATTAGGGTTCTGCAGCTTGCCTTTTTCTAGCAACCTTATGTCTATGGAGAGTTATCCACGTAGTTACTTAGAATTCATTCACTTTTACTGCTGAATGGTGTCTCCACCTTTGTTTATCCACTTTCCTGTTGCTGTGCCTTGAGGTTGGTTTTTATCACCCCTGTGTTGCTAGGAACACCCTGTGCACACATGACTGTGTGGGGGTTTCTCTGGGTCCATATAGAGGAACAAAGCGCCAGTTAATAGGCATGCATATCTACCACTGCACTGCATTTTGTTTAATTTTTTTGAAATTTTATCAAAGCATAGTTGTTTTACAATGTTGTGTTAGTTTCGGGTGTACAGGAATGTGATTCATTTATACATATACACATATCCATTCTTTTTCAGATTCTTTTCCCTTATAGGTTATTACGGAATATTGAGTAGAGTTCCTTGTGCTATACAGTCGGTCCTTGTTAGTTATGTATTTTATACATTGCAGTGTGTATGTGTTAATCCCAAGCTCCTAATTCATCCCTATGCCCTTCCCCTTTGGAAACCATAAATTTGTTTTCAAAGACTGGGAGTTTGTTTCTGTTTTGTAAATAAGTTCATTTGTATCGTATTTTAGATTCCATGTATAAGTGATATCATAAGCCTTTCTCTATCTGACTTACTTCACTTAGTGTGAGAATCTCTAGGTGTTTCCATGTTGCTACACATGGCATTACTTCATTCTTTTTTATGGCAGAGTAGTATTCCATTGTGTGTGTGTATCACATATTCTTAATCCATTCCTCTGTCAATGACGTTTAGGTTGTTTTTATGTTTGAGCTATTGTAAATAGTGCTGCAGTGAACACTGAGGTACAAGTATCTTTTCTTTTTTTTTTTTTTTTCCTGTCTTTTTTAGGGCTGCACCTGCAGCATATGGAAGTTCCCAGGCTAGGGGTCTAATCAGAACTGTAGCCACCAGTTATGCCAGAGCCACAGCAACGCTGGATCTGAGCTGCATCTGGTATCTACACCACAGCTCATGGCAACGCTGGATCCTTAACCCTCTGAGCAAGGCCAGGGGTCGAACCTGCAACCTCATGGTTCCTAGTCGGATTCATTAACCACTGAGTCACGACGGGCGCTCTGCCAGTATCTTTTCAAATTATGGCTTTGTCCGGATAGCTGCCCTGGAGTGGGATTGCTGGATCCTGTGGTAATTCTATACTTTGTTTTTTAAGGAACCTCCATAGTGGTTGTACCAATTAACATGCCCATCAAGATTATAAGAAGCTCCCTTTTCTCCACGTCCTCTCCAGCACTTGTTATTTGTGTCATTTATTAATGATGGCCATTCTGACTGGTGTGAGGTAAACCTCATTGCAGTCGCCACATTCTGCTAAGTCTCGTACATGACTGTGCCCACTTATACTCCCACCTGCAACGCATGGGAGTCTGGTTGCTCTGCACCAGATATTGACACACCGTCTCTGTGCAGGACCGAAGAGGAAAGATTTAAGCCTTGATGTGACACACAGTCTCTGTCACAGCTATTCAACTCTGCTGTTGTAGCATGGAAACAGCCTTGGACAGTTCCTAAGTGAAGGAGCCTGACGAACCTTTATTCAAGGACACTGAAATTTGAACTTTGTCATTTTCATGTGCCACAAAACAATTCTTTTGATTGTTTTCAATGATTTAAAAATAGAGAACACAGTCTTGCAGGTTATACAAAACAGATGGCTGGAGAGATTTGGGACCAGGTCACAGTTGGCCATCCTTTGCTTGACATCCTCTTCCAGATCTGGAATTTTCAGAAACCGTAATCTACTAGGTGTGAAATGGTAAATTGTGTATTTACTTCATGCTCCTGATTATTAGTGAAGTCAAGCATTTGACCATGTTTATTGGCCACTAGACTTTTCTGTTCCATGACTTATCTCTTCATGGTTCCCCCCCCCCTTTTTTTTAAGATTATGGGTCTTTCATTTATCGACTTAGGAGTTCTTTCTATTTTCTGGCTGGGCATCCTTTATTTGTATGCTTTGCAAGTCTCAGAGTGTTGTCCATTTCCCTTTTGCAAAGTATCTTTTGATGCAATGTTTTCCAGTGAAAATTAGATGTAGCCAAATCATACTTATTTGACAGTGAAAACCCATGTTTATTTTTCATACGCTTTGAGAAGGTGGAAGGAAGCTACCACTTTCCTGGATGGGGGAAAGAGGAAGTATTTCTTGATTGGGTGGAAGTGGAAGAATGTCCCTCACTTTGACACCAGGCTCTTTTTCAGTCCAGTCATTTTCTTGAAGGCGAACAGTGTTGCAATCTGCAGTTCTCTGGTGAAAACGCTGTGTTTAGTGGAGGTCAGTGCTGGCCAAAGACGGGCATCTGATACTCATGAAATGTTAACTTGGCTTTCCCAGCAAGTTGGCGGGCATCTCACTTCCAAGCCAGCTGACGTCATTCAGAGTAGAAAAAGACCCTCCCACACGGCCTTGGTAATTGACTCTGATGGGCTCCTCTGCCAGCCTAAGTGGTTCTGGAACAGAGAGAACTGTTGTCATCTGAAGAACTTTCGAAAGTCACGCCAGCCCAGACCGCACCTCCCCCGCCCCCCACTACACACAGACACTCAAGCCAGCGAGGGAAAGAAAAGCAGTTGAAATGCTGGTCAGCAAAACCCGCCTTGGCTGCCTTAAGCTTTGTTCCTGAGCTCTCGCTCTGTGAAGGCTGTTTTCCTCTGGAGAGAGCTGGAACCGGGCTGTCATGTTTGACAGACGCCTCCTGTCGCCTCAAACTAAGGGCATCCTTCCTGGGGTAAGCTCGTGGGCAGAGAGGCAGACCAGACGCCCGGTGTGGTTGAAAGAAAAGAGGAAGGTACTGAATGGTTAAGGAATGCAAGCTCCCATCACGTCCGCGACTTCACGTTGCTTCCACTTTTCTCCTCTGGCCAGAAAGGTTGTCATTCAGAGCGTGCATCCCTAGCCTGATCAGAGAAGGTGGAGCAAGTAAAACTGTAGCTTGGGTTTTCAGCTGTGTCTCACTGAGATCGATTCGGTAGCTGTAGCCTGGGTTTTAAACTCGGTCTCACTGAGATTGATTCGGTAGCTGGGGGGGTGGGGGGAGGGAGAGAGAGGCAGAGAAGCGTGGTGGAAAATGGAAATGCTCTTTCCAGCTGCAGATGGACACTTGTCGCATCGTGGACAGCTTGGCCCCTGAGCTTTTTTGTTTCTGAGGCCTTTCTGTGACAGTCTGCATGATGTGACCTCCTGTGTTGCTGCAAATTAAGATTTGATAACTCTTTGTCACACTGAATTTTTTTTTAATTTCATGAAATACGGACATGAGAGTCTCATGTGGAAAAGACTGAAGCATAAAGCTTTACTTCACGACGATTGGATGTTTGGGTCTTTGGGTTTGGTTTAGAACTTTTAAAGGAAAGATCATATTGTTTGTGCTCTTCCAGGGCAGGCTTTGGAAAGAAAAGTCATAATTCCAGAACCCAGATGTCAATCGTAGTCTATAAAAACCATCAGGTTACGGGTATCTGTGCTAATAGGACAGGAAAATCTCATTTTAGAATCAATAAAGTCCAGCTTGTCTAAAAATTCTTCTCAGGTTACCTCTTTCATTTCCAGTTGTGCCAACCTGCCCTAAATTTAGTTTCACAGAGGGGTAGAAAATGCTTGCCAAGAAATATCTGTGGTTTGGTCCTCATTTGTTCTGTGTCATATCAAATAAAAGTGTGGCACAATCAGTAAATAGTGAGATGCTTTGCTTAATCCATTGGATTTCAGTGAGCTTTTATTACTTTTCATTTTATTTTTTTGAAATGTATTTTATTGAAGGAGAGTTGATTTACAGTGTTATGTTAATCTCTGCTGTACAGCAAGGTGATTCAGTTATACACATATGTATGTATATACATTCTTTTTCAGATTCTTTTCCATTATGGTTTTATCACAGGGTATTGAATATAGTTCCCCGTGCTTGACAGTAAGACCGTGTGGTTTATCCATTTTATGTGTGTGTGTGCGTGTGAGTATACATGTGTCATATATGTATGACTATACATTTAAAAATTTCCTCCCCAAATTTAAAAATTCTAAGAAGAAATTTTAGAATGTGCAATTTTCCTGGCTTGGGTTAGCCCCCAGTAGACTTTGTACACCTCAGTGCTATTTCTTTAGGCTCTGAATACACTAATTATAAAGGATTACTGGGTGTTGGATACTTGACGTTTCTAAGGTTTTCAGTTGCCACTCACGTTTAATTTGAAAATTGTTCAGTACCTGTTTGTTTCGAAGGACATCTGGAGTCATCATTTTCCATAAACTTGGCTGCTTTCTAAGAATATTATCAGACACTCAGTAACTGCTCTAGTAGTTTCTGCAAAGAAATTCTATTATGAATCAGAAAAATGTTTAAACCATAACCCAAATTGCCCAGGATCCAAATTGCTACCAATCATTTTGAATATCTTCAGCTGTGAAATTGGGCACAACGTCACAGTTTTTTTTATTGGAATGTCAGGCTGTATGATTCTAGAATAGTTACTTGAATAATTTCTCCTTTAGTTAATTTCAGTTGTCTTAAAGAATTAGAATCTGCACAAGAATGTGTACCCTTTTAAGCTACCTCCTCTTTAGCAATCCTTGATTTTTATATCCTAAAGCCTAGTCACGCATCTTAACTAACACTTGTGTTTGAATCGGGCTGATAAATACATGGATTTTTATTTTATTTATTTATTTATTTATTTTTGGATTTTTATTTTAATGGGTAAGGTTTAAATTAAATCTTTATGGGAGTTCCCATTGTGGCTCAGTGGTAACGAACCCACCTAGTATCCTTGAGGATGCAGGTTCGATCCCTGGCCCCACTTAGTGGGTTAAGGATCTGATGTTGCTGTGAGCTGTGGTATAGGTTGCAGACGCAGCTCAGATCAGGTGTCACGGTGCCTGGGAACTTCCATATGCCACACGTGTGGCCCTGAAAAAAAATTATTTAAATAATAAATAAATAAAATCTTTATAAAGATTTTATTCTAAAGAATTAAGAGGTATTAACCCAGTTATAAAATAAGTAAGTCACAGGGGTGTAAGGTATAGTATAGGGAATATGGTCAGGATTTTATGGTATGTAATTTATAAAAATATCCAATCACTGTGTTGTGCACCTGAAACTAAGATAACATTTTAAGTCAACTATACCTCAATAAATATTTTATTCTGTTGTCATTTAACACGTTCATCTAGTCATTCTCAAAGTTCTCCAATGATGGAAATTTTTCTTTCAACCTGGACAATAATATAAATGGAGTGAATTTTTTTCAGTACATAAATATATATGTATATTTATGTGTATATATGTGTGTATATACATATGTATTTATGTGTATGTGTTTTATGTATTTATGTATTTATTTATGTGTTTATTTGTGTATATGTGTGTACATACATATGTATTTATGTGTTTTATGTATTCATAAAAAGCACACTAGGAAACTATACATTTAATGTGCACTTTGCATTAAAATCAAATGGATACACCAATGAAATTTAGTAGAGGTAATTACTTTTTCATCTCCAAGGGCAAAAAACATATGACTGTGACTAATACGAAGTATGCGTGTTATCTTTTTGTGAATGCTCGTGTTGTTGCATTGTAAGTCTCTTCAGCATAATATCCTTGATGACTGTCATTATGTGTGTGTGTCATTATTCTTAGACAAAGGTGGCCAGTCCCTCTTCCTCCTCTCCTTCCTCCAAAAAAAAAAAAAAAAAAAAAACCCGAAAAATGATCTCTTAGATTCGTGCAGGTTTTTCCATTTATTTACCTTTGTTACTCATGATTCCAGCTTTTTCTGACCGTGGTTAAGGGCTGGTGTTTGAATACAGTGAGACCTGACCTTAAATACTATACCATCCCCTTCATAACTCTGGGATTTGGCAAGCTTTCTCTTCTCTGAGTCTCGGTTTCATTGTTTGTAAAACTAGAAATAACAGTATCTGGGAGTTCCTGTTGCGACTCAGCAGGTTAAGAACCCACCTGAGGATGCAGGTTTGATCCCTGTCCTCGCTCAGTGGGTTAAGGAGCCAGTGTTGCAACCAACTGCAGCATAGGTCACAGATGCGGCTCAGATCCGATGTTGCTGTGGCTGGGATGTAGGACAGCAGCTGCAGCTCTCATTCAGCCCCTAGCCTGGGAATTTCATATGCCACAGGTGCAGCCGTAAAAAGAAAAAGAATGATAATAATAATATCTATGTTCACAGGCATTGGGGAGAATTTAAAAATATGTCAGTTTGGAGTTCCCGTTGTAGCTCAGTGGTTAACGAATCCGACTAGGAACCATGAGGTTGCGGGTTCAGTCCCTGCCCTTGCTCAGTGGGTTAACGATCCGGCGTTGCCGTGAGCTGTGGTGTAGGTTGCAGACACGGCTCGGATCCTGCGTTGCTGTGGCTCTGGCATAGGCCGGTGGCTACAGCTCTGATTCAACCCCTAGCCTGGGAATCTCCATATGCCGCGGGAGCGGCCCAAAGAAATAGCAAAAAGACAAAAAAAATAAATAAATAAATAAAAAGAATGATAATAATAATATCTATGTTCACAGTCATTGGGGAGAATTTAAAAATATGTCAGTTTGGAGTTCCCGTTGTAGCTCAGTGGTTATTGAATCTGACTGGGAACGATGAGGTTGTGGGTTCGATCCCTGGTCTTGCTCAGTGGATTAAGGGTCCAGTGTTGCCGTGAGCTGTGGTGTAGGTCGCAGACACCAGACGCGGCTCAGATCCCGAGTTGCTGTGGCTGTGATGTAGGCCGGCGGCCACAGCTCTGATTAGACTCCTAGCCTGGGAACCTCCATATGCCTCCGGTGCAGCCCTAAAAAAGACAAAAAAAAAAAAAAAAAAAAAAAAAAAATCCCAGTGCACCTAGCCTGCTGAGCACGGCACCTGTAGTTCTTAAGGGAACGTACACACCCATCTGCATTTTCTGCAGTGGCTAATAATTAAAGACCTTTGCTCTGAGATGCCAAATTTTGACATCGAGGACAGGCAGCAGGGGAAAGTGTTAAGCTGTTTTCTGTCTGCATGTGGAAGAAAGAAAAATTAAAATACATAACAACTCTGTAAAGTGGGACTCCTGATTGGGTATCTGTGGATCAAGTATCAGAGGGCTGGTAGGGCAGGAAGGAATCAGTATTCCAAAAAGATAGGCAGGTGTTTGCACCTGTGTATAGATGAACATCTTCTAGCATCGGGAGAGTTTCAAAGTGGCCTTCAACTCTCAGATGGTCAAGAACCATAGCTTCTGAATGGGAATCAGCCCAAGAGAAGAAAAAATATGATGGAGGTTAAATATTCTAAGGTGTCTAGTAATTTCCAAATTTTTACTCTTTCTTTCTCTTTACCTTTATATTGTTAAGCAGTTTAGGGTGGAAACAAAGGATATTGACATGAGCCTGTGTATTTCCATCTATTATAAAACAAGATTCCTACACCATTTCCCAGGTATAATTTGTATTTAAATAAATGTATAATGTTAGAAAGCCTTGGTGGCCGGTCTAGGTACAGAAGGATTCTTCAAAAGAGGCGCAGGGATGCATGCTTTATTACCTGGAGATGCCAGAATGATTGATTTCAACTTGACCCCATAAAACAATCTGTTTGTAGAAAGAAAAATATTCTGCAAGCCCAAAGAGATTTGCAAAGTTATTTTTATTGTTAAAGTCAAAAAAAACTTGAAAGAGAGTTTTCCATGTCAAAGTAATTAATTAGAAGTTATTAGTATTAGGAGTTCTCATTGTGGCTTGGTGGGGTAAGGACCTGACGGCTCTGTGAGGACGTGGGTTCAATCCCTGGCCTCACTCAGTGAGTTAAGGATCCTGCGTTGCTACAGCCTTCGGCATTGTTTGCAGATGTGGTTCGGATCCGGTGTTGCAGTGGCCTGGGCATAGGCCTCAGCGGCAGCTCCACTTCTACCCCTTAGCCTGGGAATGTCCATATGCCACAGACGGGCTGTAAAAAGAGGAGGAAAAAAGTTATCAGGGTTAAAAAATAGAAGAAATATCAAAGGAAATGTGTGTAGGAACATTCCAGAATTTCGCTGCTTTTAGTCAAATATTTTTATTCTGGCAAATTATATCCCATTCCTTTTCTACAAGCATATGTATTTTTAGAGTGGTAACTGTAGTGCACAGATTATTCAAGAGTCTGCCTTTTTCGATATTTTGAAATCACTTTTTCGTCACAGAATGATATAGCATGGTGTGGAGTTACCATAGTTTTTCCAAATAGACTGGTCATTTATTGTTAGACTTTTAATTAATTCCATAATTTTGTTTTTAATGGATAAATAAATCTGTCATAACAACTTTGAGCATATGGTTTTTTGCTCTGTTAAGTAATTTATTTGAGATAAATTCTCAGACTTGGAATTATTTGGGCAGTGAGTGGGTTTGAATGTTCTTATGTCTCTGTCTATGTCTTTCCATCATTCTTTTCAAAATGATTATACCAGTTGATGATGCCAACATAATATTATTAATATGCTAATTTTGTCATAAGACATCCCATGTTAGGTGTTAATAATTGCCTTAAAATATAGATAATTACCCAGCATCACTTTAATTTCTGTTTAGTAGATTATTCTACTGAAATTTATCTGAAATTTGTATATTCTTTGTAACGCTATAAATTATTTTATTAGATTTCCTGTGTTTAGATTCCAGCATTAATTTTATTTATTAGGTGATCAAAGTACCTCTTTAGAGAATAAACTATTAGTTTTCCCCTACTCAGTCTCACCTATCAAAATATTTCCTTTCAGAGTTCCCGTTGTGGCTCGGAAGGTTAAGAACCCAACACAGTGTCCATGACAATGCTGGTTTGATCCCTGGCCTCACTCAGTGGGTTAAGCATCTGGTGTGAGCTATGATGCATTTCAGATTTGGCGTTGCCATGGCTGTGGCATAGGTCACAGTGGCATTTCAGATTTGGCGTTGCCATGGCTGTGGCATAGGTCACAGTGGCAGCTCCATTTCGGCCCCTAGCCTTCCATATACCTCAGGTGCAGCCCTAAAAAGAATTAAAAAAAAAAAAAAAAAATCAGAGCTGTCACAGCTCTAAAGGGACCCAGCACCTCATAGCATAGCTTCCTATGTGACTCTCCCTTCCAGTGGGCATTTAGGGCCTGTCTCTCCATCTCCCCTAGGATAGGAGAACTGGAATTTTCCATTCTTTTTCTCGATAAAAGATCTGCCATCATGTCGACCATAATATAATGGGATATCCTTCTTTAAATCCTGATCCAGTTGTATAGCAGTTTTCTTACCTATTCATGGCATTTTAGGCAAGAGGAAAGGAAGAAATCTGGCTTCTGCAATCACATCTAAGATCCTTCTCCTGCAAGCAGCATGTAAAATAGATCTGCCACAGGAGCTCCCACTGTGGTGCAAGGGGATCACGGCATCTTGGGAGCCCCAGGATGGTTTGATCCCTAGCCCGGCACAGTGGGCTAAGGAGCTGGCGTTGCTGCATCTGTGGCTTAGGTTAGGACTGGGGCTCGGATCTGATTCCTGGCCCGGGAGCTCCATATGTTGCGGGGTAGCTTAAAAAAAAGGGGGGGGGGAGAAAAAAAATAGATCTGCCACAGTCCTCACCCTCTGATGCCAGTGTCCCCTCCCCTCAAAGTGGATTCTCTTCCACCCTGGCAGCCTAATCCTCTTAGTTATCACACAGAGAGAATGGCTTTGATTTGAGAATAGGAGGGGCAGAGCTCACTGCTCCGGAAGGAGAACAAGATTTTATTCCTGATTGTAGCTCTGGTTTCTTTGTTTGGGAGCAGTTGATTAACATCTCTCAGCTTGCTTGATCACCTGTAAAATGAAAGCAATCATTCTTATCTCTCTCTTGCTCTATATGGAAGCCTCTTAAGGCCCTCAGGGGTGATGCAAAATTCTTAAAGCATCTCAGAACAGCTGGTGCTGGTCTTGTCTTTCGTTTGAAGCCCGAGCAGTTGCTTGAAGAATGTACTTTCAGTATCACTAGGCATTCAGTCAAGTCTTTTAACATCGGGTCTTTCTTTTCTGGGGCTTTACATTTTTCTTTTCCTTTTTGAAAATTGTTTATTGAAGGATGCTTGATTTACAGCGTTGTGACAATTTCTGCTGTACATTCTGTCGTTTTTTTCTTTTCGGGCCTCGCCTGTCTTGGCACCAGCATAGGTGTTTCTGCAGCATGAAACCCGATCCTTCCTGCTGGATCCAGGCTCATGTCCATTTTCTTGACTTAGCCGAATAAACTTTAATGTTCACTGAAAACATGTACCTTCCTGGAACCTTTCAAGGCCAAGTTCTACATATGCATGTTCTCTCCTTCCGTCACAGCTCTGCTACCAAGTTGTGAGAATGCACTTTCATGGTGGGCTGTGAAAAATGAATGCTAACCTGGAGTTCCTATCCTGGCCCAGTGGTTAACGAATCTGACTAGGAACCATGAGGTTGCGGGTTCGATCCCTGGCCTTGCTCAGTGGGTTAATGGTCCAGCGTTGCTGTGAGCTGTGGTGTAGGTCCCAGACACGGCTCAGATCCCACGTTGCTGTGGCTGTGGTGTAGGCTGGTGGCTACAGCTCCGATTCGACCCCTAGCCTGGGAACCTCCATAGGCTGAGGGAGCAGCCCAAGAAATGGCAAAAAGTCAAAAAGTCAAAAAAAAAAAAAAAGAATGCTTACTTGAGGTTTGGGCGTTTTTAATTTTTCTATTTTTCATTTGTGGCTGCCAAGCATTGAACCTGAGCCATGGCAGTAACAATGCCAAGTCCTTTACGCTAGGCCACCAGGGAACTCCTGGGTAATTTTTAAAAGACTCGATTATAAGAAGTGGCCTCATAAAACTGAGCAAAGTATTAATAACCTGCATGTGATATGTATTGGGCATACCCAGGTGAAATTAAATGCAGTCTCTATTTTAGGGAAATTATTTATTCGGATAATATAACAAGATAGCATATATATATATATATATATACCACTGTGCAAAAATTGAACAATAAACATGACTTTCTAGATTATGGGCAGCACAAATGTTTAGAGAATTCTCAGGGTAAAGGATTGGTTGAAAATGCAGAAGTTATGGAATTCAGTTCATCTTGATAACAAAGAATAGATTGGTCAACCATCTCTTTAATAAGATTTAGTTGAATTATGTAGGTTTTTCAATGTAGCTAGAATGTGGAGGTGATTATGTGGCTGAATTTGAGCTCAGTAAAAGTTTGTATTTTATTTTATTTTATTTTATTTTTTGTCTTTTGTCTTTTTAGAGTCGCACCCATGGCATATGGACGTTCCCAGGCTAGTAGTCGAATCTGAGCCAGCCTCCGCCACAGCCATAGCAACACAGGATCCGAGCTGCATCTGCATCCTGCACCACAGCTCACAGCAACACCGGATCCTTAACCCACTGCGCAAGGAGTCAGGTTCGTTCTCCACTGAGCCACAACGGGAACTCCTGAAAGTCTGAATTTCAAAGAGATCTCCAGGAGTTCCCTAGTGGCACAGTGGCTTAAGGACTCAGTATTGTCCCTGCTGAAGCTCGGGACAGGTTCAATCCCTGGCCTGGGAACTTCCATATGCTGGAGACAAGGCCAAAAAAAAAGTAAATAAAGAGATCTCCAAACTATTCCCTCTGCTTTGTATTTCATATGAAGGGTGGGAATTCACAGGCCATTGTAGAATGTGTGATAGGGGAGTTCCTATCATGGCTCAGCGGTAACGAGCCTGACTAGTATCCATGAGGACACAGGTTCGATCCCTGGTCTCACTCAGGTTAAGAATCCAGTGTTGCTGTGAGCTATGGTGTAGCCGGCAGGTGTAGCTCCGATTTGACCCCTGGTGTGGGAACTTCCACACCCTAAAAAAAAGAAAGAAAGAAAGTGTGATAGGATTCAGAATTCCCATAAGAGCCATCACTTTGCTTCTGCATAACTTTTGAGAGAGGTGATACCATAGCTGGAACAACTCACGGTAGGGACGTTGAAAGGTATTTGTTTAAAGAGACCCAAAAAGACCCGTTGTTATGGAGCTCCGTGTTAATCAGAGATCCTAAGAGGCAGTTTGTGTGGATCACAAAGGTTCTTCAATTCTAAGGCAGTATCTGCTTTGGGGATGGGAAAACATATATTTGTTTAATTTCTACAGCTGAGGGACAGGACCTGCCTTCTCTGGGACTGTTTTTCATTCTGGCAGCCTAAATCGAGCACTCATAATGCTGGCAAAGTTGAAGACATTATGCTGGGGCACATCCACCAGTCCCCAAAGGGCAAATACATACGATCTCCTTTCTGTGAGGTACCTGGCATCATCGACCTCGCAGAGAGAAAAAGTGTAACAGTGGTTGCCAGGGAAATGGGGGCGGGGGTGAGCGTGTAAGGGGGACGGAGTTTCCGTTTGGGGTGATGAAAAAGTTCCAGAGATGGGTGGTGGTGACAGTTGCCTAACAGTATGAAGGTCCTTAATGCCACTGAACCACGCACTTTAAACTGGCTAAAATGGGTTCCCGCTGTGGTGCAATGGGTTAAGAATCCGGCTACAGCAGCTCAGGTCACTGCTGAGGTGCAGGTTCAATCCCCGGCCCAGCAGAGTGGGTTAAAGGATCCGGCGTTGCTGAAGCTGTGGTTCGGATTCAATCCCTGGCCCAGGGAACTCGCATATGCCACGGGTGAGGCCATTAAAAAAAAAAAAAAAAAAGAGCTAAAATGGGAACTTTCATGTTGTGTCTCTTTTCCTACAATTTAAAAATGCAATTGGGGGTGTTCCCATTGTGGCTCAGCAGTAAGGAACCTGACTAGTATCCATGAAGATACAGGTTTGATCCTTGGCCTCCCTCAGTGGGTTAAGTGAGGTATGGTGTAGGTCACAGACGCGGTGTGGATCTGGCGTTGCTGTGGCTGTGGTGTAGGTCGGCAGCTGCAGCTCCAGTTCCACCCCTAGCCTGGGAACTTCCATATGCCGTGGGTGCGGGCCTTAAAAAAAAAGTTTTAAAAAAAAATGCAATTTTGAGAAGTTCTTTAATCTGCATGTAGGTTGCATGAGGCCAAATGCTTTTTATGTATTATTTAATCCTCACAGCAGCAGCCCAGTGAAATAGACACATTGTCATCTCTGTTTTAAGGATGAAGAATCTGATCCTCTGACCTGAGCACAGCTAGGGACGTCACAAGTCTAGGTCCACTCAGGGTACAGTGGCATCACTGGGGATTGTAGCCCAGCAGTCAGCCTGTCTGACTCAAGATAGTGCAGTGATAAAATTAATTTTATAAAACAAAGAAAACGGTCCTTGGGGGACTTGATCTCACTCCTGTCTGTGCAAGGCTTCCTCCCCAACCCCTCTGACAATTGTGTTCTTACTGCTCAGGCTGACTGCACCTTTGCTGCCTTCCTTTAGGAATAAGGACTGGAGTTTAGGGGGCTCCTGCTTGATATTTGAGCCCTGAGTGTCCTATAGCAGGTCAGGCCCCCACACCCAACCTCTCGGTAGTGAACCAGGCCGTATAGGCCTTCCCAGCAACAAACCCCAAGGCCAGCTGCGTCCTCATGAAAATCACCCAACAGGCTCACTACCAAGATAGTCTCAAAAAAAAAATTTTTTTTTTTTTTTTGCTTTTTAGGGCCACACCTGAGGCATATGGAGGTTCCCAGGCTAGGAGTCCAATCGGAGCTATAGCTGCTGGCCTCCGCCACAGCCACAGCAACACAAGATCCAAGCTGAGTCTATGATCTACACCACAGCACATGGCAATGCTGGATCCTTAACCCACTGAGCAAGGCCAGGGATCAAACCGGAAACCTCATGGTTCCTAGTTGGATTCATTTTCACTGCGCCACGATGGGAACTCCTAGTCTCAAAATTAACTTGAGCTTGGTTGTTTGCACTGTGGCACAGAGGGTTAAGGTGTTGTCTCTGTAGCAGCTCAGGTTGCTGCTGAGGCTCAAGTTCAATCCCCAGCCCTGTGCAGTGGGTTAAGTATACAGCATTGCTGCAGCTGTGGTGTAGGTCACAGCTGCGGCTGGGATTTGATCCCTGGCCCCAGAACTTTCATATACTGTGAGTGAGCCCCCCACCCCAAAAGAAGACATTTTAAAAATTATTTAACCTTCTCTAAACAAGCCACTTTTAATAAAACTTTTTTTTTCATCTTCTAGCTTGATCCATTAGAATTTTTTTTTGTCTTTTTACTATTTCTTTGGGCCGCTCCCCCGGCACGTGGAGGTTCCCAGGCTAGGGGTCAAATCGGAGCTGTAGCCACTGTCCTACCCCAGAGCCACAGCAACACGGGATCCGAGCCGCGTCTGCAACCTACACCACAGCTCACAGCAACGCCGGATCGTTAACCCGCTGAGCAAGGGCAGGGACCGAACCCGCAACCTCATGGTTCCTAGTCGGATTCGTTAACCACTGCGCCGCGACGGGAACTCCCCCATTAGAAATTTTTAACAAGGAGCTGCTTTTTTCCTTATAATTATGTCCCAGCTACTTTTCAGAGGGAAAAAAAAAGAGAGAGAGAGAGAGAAAAAAACCAGAGCACAGAATCATTCCCCTAAGGGAATGTACGGAAAAGCCAAGGATATTTTCCTAGAGAATGCATATATACCATTTCTCTCCCCCCCCCCTTTTTTTTTTCTTTGCTAAAATCTGTGTTTCTAATTAGATTTCACCTAAGAGGTTTGGGGGTTCATTTTTGTGTTGATTTTGTTTTATATGTTTTGCAGTTAGTGGCTTTCAACCACTAACTATCTATCTATCTCATCTATCCCCTCATCCTTGTTGGATTACAGATAAGAAGACAATTCAGTGATAAAATTAATTTTGTAAAGCAAAGAAGAACGTCGTTGGGGGACTTGGACAGAGTCACAGATCTTTGCTGATTCTGCTACCTTCTGATTGTTGCCTCTTGGGGGGCGGCATGCCCATAGCATGTGCTAGTTCCCGGGCCAGGGGTCGAACCCACACCATGGCAGTGACAATGCCAGATCTTGAAACTGCTGAGCCACCAGGGAGCTCCTGATTGTTGCTTCTTGATGTTTCTTTACCTGTATTTTTTCATTGTGTAAGATGATGAACTTGAAGGCCATGTCAGAAAATCCCAGTGTCTTTCAAAACCTTGCTGGGAACACGTGCCACATCATTCTCCCTGTTTCTACCTTTTACATTCTACCACGGAAAAGCAGATGGTCTGTACCAGCTGAGCGAAATCACTTCCAACCCAGCTTTTTTGCATAATTTTCCCCCTGCCCTTAATCCAGAACAAAGGAAACACCGTAATAAGCCAAGATAATGAATTAAATCAAGTTCTTAATTATAGAATCAGGAAACTGCTTCACATCCTTTGAGGTTCCACACTCACGTAACTTGCAGAGTCGTCTCGAGCCTCCTGTAAGATGTGATCTCTTCCAAGCATTTGCCTGATCAGTTCAGCAAGAGAAAATGCTGACAGTTTTTACAAACCTTAGAAAAGTAATTACGACATTTAAAATACAAAAATAGATGTACAGCACTTCAGATCCTCTCTCCTCCTGATGCTCTCTCAAGGCCAGTTCAGTTTCTCCTAATAAGGCATTTGCCCTGCTTGCCAGGCTCTGACAGATGATATTTTTACAGGTCTGTTCTTTTGGTGTGTTCAGTGCAATGCCTGAGCCGAACAGGCTCGACTGGCCTTATTCACCGAAGGGGAATTCAGCCTAAGAGGGCATTTTAGCATCCAGGTCAGACCCACTACCCTTCAGTCTTACCCTTAGGAAAGATAATGCCTCTTTATTTGGTATTCATGTTTTCTTTCCAGTGGCATCCGTCCGATTCCAGGGCTCCTCTACGAAGCAGGGAAAAACATGGCATCTGGTGCTGTGAGTTCTGACAACACCGGGAGGACATAATTGCTTTATCACAAGGGACTGTGCAGATAGCACCTGTCACCACTGTATGAAGGCTCTTAGGTTATGGAATTTGGTCAGTGACTAACATTATCATGGAAGTGTCCTGAAACAGAGAACAGTCGGATTGATAAATTGTGAAGGAGAGGAGAAGCCAGTAGCAGTCAACAGATGATAAGCCAGTACATGGCTTAAAAGCATTCCTGGGGTTTCATTTAAAAGAAACTTACTTTGCTCTGCTCCCTGTTCATTGCTTTGGAAGTTACTCTTCACTATACTTGTCATTTTTTTTAAAGTAGGTATTTAATTGTTATATGAATGATAAGGGGATACGTGGGTTTAGTTGCAGACCTGTGTGTGTGTTTCAAGTCTTGCTGAAAGGAACTGTTTTTTCATAGCATTTCATAGCTGCTCTCAAGGGGGAGTCTTTTACATGTAAGATTTAACACACCTCAAAACGATCAGTTAGGATATTGGATTTTCTTTTGAGCAAATGGAGGAACATATACATCTGTATCAATAAAATCTGTGAATGGAATATGAGGGCCTATATGTTATCTCTAGTAAAGTTATGAATTATAACAATATTTTAGGAGTTTCCGTCGTGGTGAAGCAGAAATGAATCTGAGTAGGAACCATGAGGTTTTGAGTTCGGTCTCTGGCCTCGCTCAGTGGGTTAAGGATCCAGCATTGCCATGGGCTGTGGTGTATGTAGGTCACAGATGCGGCTCGGATCTGGCATTGCTGTGGCCCTGGCGTAGGCTGGCAGCTATAGATCTGATTGGACCCCTAGCCTGGAAACGTCCATGTGCCACAGGTGCAGCCCTAAAAAGACAAAAGGCAAAAATAATAATAATACTATTTTAACAAGGTTATCTTCTTAAAAATGTTTTAAGACATTCAGTAGCAGGAAACATGATCTGTTCAATAAAAAAATAATAATGAAAGAAAAATCTTGTGTTTTTTTAGAAAAATATGATCTCTGAACAATAATATGATGTAAATTTTTTTAATTGATGAAAGTTTAGTCGATTTAAGATGTTATGCTGATTTCTGCTATACAGCAAAGTGACTTGGTTGTGTGTGTGTGTGTGTGTGTATACACACACATTCTTTATTATTTTCCATCATGGTCTATCCCAAGAAACTGAATAGAGTTCCCTGTGCTACATAGGAGGACCTCATTGCTTATCCGTTGTAAATGGCATAGTTTGCATCTACTAACCCCACACTCCCAGCCCAACCCACTCCTTCCACCCACCCCCTTGGCAACCACAAGTCTGTTCACCATGTCTGTGAGTCTGTTTCTGTTTTGTAGATAGGTTCATTTGTGCCTTTTTTTTTTTTTTTGGTCTTTTTTGGGCCGCACCCACAGCATATGGAGGTTCCCGGGCTAGGGGTCGAATTGGAGCTATAACCACTGGTCTATGCCACAGCCACAACAATGTGAGATCCAATCTGTGTCTGCAGCCTACACGACAGTTATCATGGCAACACCGGATCCTTAACCCACTGAGTGAGGCCAGGGATTGAACCTGCATCCTCATGGATGCTAATCAGATTCGTTTCCACGAACGGGAAACTCCCTGTGTCATACTGTAGATTCCACATATAAGTGATATCATATGGTATTTGTCTTTCTCTTTCTGACAGTTAGTATGATAATCTCTTGTTGCATCCATGTTGCTGCAAATGGCCTTATTTCATTTTTTATGGCCAAGTAGTATTCCAGTGTGTATAGGTACCACATCTTCTTAATCCACTCCTCTGTCGATGAACACCTAGGCGGTTTCCACGTCTTGGCTGTTATAAACAGTGCTGCAGTGAATATAGGGTTGTGTGTATCTCTTTGAACTTCCGTTTTGTACAGATATATTCCCAGGAGTGGGTTTAATATGGCTTAAATTTTAATTCCAGATGATCTCATGTTTTAAACTTAGAATTGGACTTATAAAATTCTTTGATGCTGTAGAAAAAAAATCGCTATTTTTAGGTCCTTAGAAAAATTTTAGCTAAGGACCTGACTTTTCTCAGCAGTTTCTCACTCAATAATTTTATGATAGGAAGTATATAGGCATTTCTCTTCGTTACCATTGACTGATCTATGTTGATTCGGTATAAGGTACATATCAAAGTGAAATGCCCCTCAAAGACATCTACAACTAATTGAAGGGGAAGAGAAAGCAAATGCTTGGTGAGAGAGAAGCTACCACTCCAGGGATTATGAACTATGGACATGTCTGATTCACTGGAATCTAGATTGAGAGTATGAATTTAGATTTCCAGCCTTGTTCGTGAAAATAAATAAATAAAGAATTAATTAATTTAATTAAATTCCCTTGTCCTGCTCTGTGGGAGTTGAGGGCTTTGCATTAATCATATTTATCCCAGAATGTCTGTTTAGTCTATTAACTCTGACAACAGCCATCATCTATTCCTTTGCCCAAAGGCATTAAGATGAAATATTACAAGCAATGTTTTATTTCAAGGATAAACAATAAATCTTGCTAGGCGTTGGTCAAACGCTAAGTATCCTGGTTAATATTCTGAAAGCGCTTGGTATTTGTTCATACCAGTAAGTGGCTGGTAGTTTGACCGAGTACTTGATTAGGATTGTAATGGAATTTATGTTTAAAAAAAAAAAAAAAACCGGAATAGGCCTGAATTAGAGTAACGTTTGGACGCATTATCCAGTATCTCTGAGAGTCAGTTGGCTTCCATTTGCAATTGAAGGAATAATGATGTGAGCCCTCTTGACCTAAAGAATCAAATATAATAGCTATGAAAATCTTGAACATAGTACAGCACAGACGTCCTGCCTGGAGATTTGACCTCTCTTGGGAACAGTTCCCTCCGTGAGGCCCCGTGAGAATTTCCCCCATGCCTGGTGCCAAGCCCCAGTTCACCGTCCTTCCCTTGTCTCCTTCCACCACTTTGCTCTGCCCTTGAAAAGACCCAAAGGCCATAAAAGAATCCTACGGAGAGAAGAATGGTGGCCACATTAAGACAGTTGTAACGGGACCTGAAGGGGAGCTGAATGCTAGACAGAGCTGTCAGTTGTGTTGGGTGCACCTGAGGCCACCGAGGGACAAGGCTGAAGAGAAAGCCAGGGTCCTTGGGTTGATTTGCATTTTGTCAACGCTGTGAACGTGGATTCGTTTGTTTTGTGATTCGGGCCGTGAGAAGGATGGTTTCATCTTTAGAACTGTCTCAAGACAAAATGAGACCAAAGCCTGTGAGCAGAGGAGTGGGTTACTTGCAAGAACTAAGACAGAGCAAACGGGAGGAGATGGCTTCTGTGAATCTGAAAATAGGGAGTTCCCTGATAGTGCCGTGGGTTGAGGATCCAGCTGTGGCTCAGGTCACTGCTGTGGCGCAGGTGCCGTCCCTGGCCTGGGAACTTCTGCTTGCTGTGGGTATGGCCAAAAACACCAAACAAGGAATCTGAAAATAGATTGATTATCTACATAGTCTACACATGGGTTGGCAGGGTTCTGAGAATTAAAAATATAACACAACTGTTAGAGCCACACATGGTTTCTTTCTTCAGAAGTAGTCACCTCTGGGGAGTTCCCGTTGTGGCTCAGCAAGTTAAGAACCCAACTAGTATCCATGAGGATGCAGGTTCAATCCCCGGCCTCACTCAGGGGGTTAAGGATGTGGCATTGCCCTGAGCTGTAGTGTAGGTCACAGACACTGCTCGGATCCCATGTTTCTGTGGCTTGTGGTGGGCTGCAGCTCCTATTCGAGCCCTTGCCTGGGAACTTCCACATGCCGCAGGTTCAGCCCTAAGAAAGAAAAGAAAAGAAAAAAAAAAAGTCACTTGTGAAGGGAAGATAGGACAAGTGTTTCACAGTCTTTAACGTACTACTTCTAACACTTGCTGTTATTGGAGCTACCTTGGTTTTTGGATTCTGGCTAAAGAGCTGACCTTTTGTAAATCTTATTTGTAGCTGTCCATGTCTAGGTCTGAATCTACTTAGAAGAGTCATTATATTACAAAAAGAAAGAAAAGTTTCTAAAAAGTGGGGTTTCATAGAGTTCTCCTGTGATGCAGCAGGTTGAGGATCCCTTGTTGTCACTATAGCAGCTTCAGTTGCTACTGGGCCTCGGATTCAATCCCTGGAGCTTCCACATGTTGGGAGTGCAGCCAAAACACACAAACCAACCAGGGGTTGGATACATAACTCACCACTGGGTATTAATTTTACGTGTGGTTTGTTCTCAGGATAAGTGATACCCCACAAATAATGAGTAGAATACTTGCATAATTGTAGCCTTTCTTTTCTTTTTGGGGCAGAGCCTCTGCTCAAGCCAACAGCTGTCCGTTCTAACCAATGAAGTATCTGCCGTGAGCCCCGCTGATGAGGCTCCCGTAGTCTGTTCTGATTTTCTCTTTCTCCTCTGTGGTGTCTGAAATAACTAACTCCCCAGTGAAATCATGAAAAACCAAAAACCGAACAACCACCTGTCTAGAAGGTTTTCACAAGGATGCTTCTGGTGCGCCAGCCCCCCCACCAGATCCCAGAAGACCAGATTCTCGGCAGGTGGTTCACGCGTCTAGCATTGCTTACACATCTCCCTGAATTTATGGGGTCCAGCTTGTTCCTGCCACACTGCTGCCCGATTCATCCAAAATGGCTTAGCACAGTCCTGTGTGTCCTGCTCTTTGTGGGGACTACCAGGAAGCCCGTCACCTGCAGCACTGCAGCCCCTCCGACTGGCTGTACTTTATCATCATTGATTTTTTTTTTCAGTTCCTCTAACAAGCTAATTGCTAACCAGCCTCCAGGCCTTTGCACGTGCTATTCTTTTTCCTGGAGTGTTATTTCTGTCCCTTCCCCTTGTCTTTAGGGTCTTGGTTAAACTAGCATTCTCAGAAAGGTTTTCCCCACCTACCCTCTATAAAGTAGATCCTTGGAGTTTCCACTCTGGTACAGCAGGTTAAGGACCCAGCATCGTCTCTGCAGTGGCGTGCGTTCAATCCCCAGCCTGGCTCAGTGGGTTAAGGGTCTGGCATTGTTGCAACTGTGGCTCAGATTTGATCCCTGGTCTAGGAACTTCTGTGGGCCATGCGTGCAGCCAAAAAAAAAATTTTTTTTTTCCTTGCATAAATAGAGTGAGTCCTAGTGGTGTCTGAAATAACTAACTCCCCAGTGAAATCATGAAAAACCAAAAACCGAACAACCACCTGTCTAGAAGGTTTTCACAAGGATGCTTCTGGTGCGCCAGCACCCCCACCAGATCCCAGAAGACCAGATTCTCGGCAGGTGGTTCACGAGTCTAGCATTGCTTACACATCTCCCTGAATTTATGGGGTCCAGCTTGTTCCTGCCACACTGCTGCCCGATTCATCCAAAATGGCTTAGCACAGTCCTGTGTGTCCTGCTCTTTGTGGGGACTACCAGGAAGTCCCCAGTTTATTTGCTTCTAGCCGATGTAACTACTTGGCTTCTGAGTGGTCTAGATTAGTGTTTCCCACTTCTGGCAGACTCCGTTTTCTTTACAAGTACGTCAGGAGGCCTCCTTTTCTGATTCTCACATGAAATTCCTAGTTAATGCAAACCGACACAAAATTTGTGAGAGCTCAAAAGGTCATTTTTTTTTTTTTTTATTGGCTTGTTTTTAGGGCTGCACCCATGGCATATGGAGGTTCCCAGGCTAGGGGTCAAATGGGAACTATAGTTGCCAGCCTATGCCACAGCCACACAGGATCCAAGCCGCCTCTGTGACCTACACCACAGCTCACGGCAACGCCAGATCCTTAACCCACTGAGCGAGGCCAGAGATCGAACCTGCAACCTCATGGCTCCTAGTCGGGTTCGTTTCTGCTGCACCAAGACAAGAACCCTCCAAAACATCATTATTGTTTTATCCTGGAGTAGGATCTTTTCACTTAGTGCATGTGCAGACAGGACCTCTCTGTAAGACGTGATATGGTTGTCACACGCTTACCCCTGCAGGGCACACTTCTGCCCCTATAGCATAGATAGAGCAGCTAAAAGTGCACGTTAACTGTGTTGTGTGACACAGGTATGTGACAATGGGAGACCACGGTTAACAATTCGTGGTAAAGTTCCAAGCAGAAGCCGATCTTCCATTGATTTACGCAGTACTTTAATTTGTTAAAAAAAAAAAATCAGTATATTTGGCAACTACCATTTATTTTCTCGTGCTGAGCACCTTTAAGATCTACTCTCTCAGTACATGGGTGAAGACATGGGAGAAGATGGTCAAAAGATCCATACTTCCAGTTAAAAAATACCTAAGTTCTGGGGATGTAAGGTACCCCCTGGTGACTCTAGTCAATAATACTTTATTATATATTTGAAAATTCCTAAATTTAATTCTTCAATTAAAAAAGACAGCAACAATAATAACCTGTGAAGTAATAGATTTTTCCAATAAATTTTTAAAAATTATAGTTGATTTACAATGTTGTGCCAATTTCCGCTGTAC
Organism: Sus scrofa; assembly: GCF_054392235.1. NCBI lineage: Eukaryota > Metazoa > Chordata > Mammalia > Artiodactyla > Suidae > Sus > Sus scrofa. The sequence goes on from NC_139392.1 coordinate 71,366,675, forward strand.
AGCAAAGTGACCCAGTCCTACCTATATATACACTCCCTTTCTTATTTTATCTTCCATCATGTTTTATCCCAAGAGACTGGACACAGTTACCTGCGCTGTACATCAGGACCTCATTGCCCATCTATTCTAAATGTAATAGTTCGCAGAGTTCCCATTGTGGCTCAACAGGTTAAGAACCGGACATAGTCTTCATGAGGATGTAGGTTCGATCCCTGGCCTCGCTCAGCGGGTTAAGAATCTGGCATTGCCACAAAGTGTGATATAGGTCACGGATGCGGCTCAGATCTGGTGTTGCCATAGCTATGGTGTAGGCCCTGAGCTGCAGCTCCTAGCCTGGGAACTTCCTTAAGCTGCAGGTGCAGCAGTAAAAAGAAAAAAAAAGTAAATGTAGTAGTTTGCATCTACCAACCCCAGACTTCCCCTCCCTCCATCCCACTCCCTCCCGCTCCCTGAAGTAGTAGATCTTAAAGTCCATGAAAAACAAAGTCCTAAAAAATATTGCCGTAGAGTATTTGCGTCTTACTCTATAGCAAATGTCAATATGGCTGTAGAGTAGCACTGCTAAATGTTGCTAAAATATGACAAATGAGAACTGAATCTTCCGCAAACTCTTCATTAAATAAGCTCCTAAACCAGGTACTAATTGGTTTTGCCGGTGACCTGCTGGTCTGAGTTGATGACCTTCAATACAGCTTCCCCTTTCTTTTTTTTTTTTGTCTTTTTTTGCTATTTCTTGGGCCGCTCCCGCGGCATATGGAGGTTCCCAGGCTAGGGGTCCAATCGGAGCTGTAGCCACCGGCCTACACCAGAGCCACAGCAATGCAGGATCTGAGCCACATCTGCAACCTACACCACAGCTCACGGCAACGCCGGATCGTTAACCCACTGAGCAAGGGCAGGGACCGAACCCACAACCTCATGGTTCCTAGTCGGATTCGTTAACCACTGCGCCACGACGGGAACTCCCCCCTTTCTTACTCACATTCACACACTGCCTTCTCTCCCAGGTCTGGTTTCTCACACTTCTCAGAGTCTCTTCCTTGGCCTTTTGCTTCCCAGGCCATTCTTCCTAGAAAAAGGAGAATAGATTTCCTAAGTAAAGTTTTGTTTGTTTGTTTGTTTGTTTTTAAGGGCTACACCCGAGGCATATGGAAATTCCCAGGATAGGAGTCCAATCAGAGCTGCAACTGCCAGGCTACACCACGGCCACAGCAATGAGAGATCAGAGATGCATCTGTGACCTACACCACAGCTCTTTTTTTCTGTTTTTCATCCTTAACCCATTGAGCGAGGCCAGGGATCAAACCCGCATCCTCGTGGATACTGTACTGGTCGGGTTTATAACCCTCTGAGCCACAACAGGAACCCCCTAAATAAAGATTTTACCTCCTGTTTTAAAATCGAGGGTGACTCATTATCTATAGGATACATTCCAAGCTTAGCCTGGCACATAGGACTGTCACCAGGATGGGTGCTTCAGGCTTTTCAGGTGTAATACCTGTGGTTCCCATACAAATGTTGATCCATCGATTGATGGAATGAATGAATGATTGGCTACTACCCGATAAGTCTAACTCACTTAAGACCATCTTGTCCTGATGACCCCAGCTTCTTCCTAGGCAGGGCTCAAATCCTGTTCCTTCTTGGGATCGTCTCTGTTCCCTGTAGAAGAATCTGCTCTGGTGCTGAGTTCTTTTGACTGTCTTGCTGGTCGTTTGCTCATGTTTCCATATCAGGTTGTCAAAGAATATATATTCTCTGAAGTCTACTTATGAGTCCATGAGTGCTACTAGTACTAGTTATATAGTATGTATGTATGTATATATTTAGTTATTTTGACTTTTTTAGGGCCGCACCTGCGGCATATGGCAGTTCCCAGGTTAGGGGTTGAATCGGAGCTGCAGCTACCAGCCTTCACCACAGCAATGCCAGATCCCAGCCACATCTGCAACCTGTACCACAGCTCACAACAATGCCAGACCCTCAACCCACTGAGCACGGCCAGGGATGGAACCTGAGTCCTTGTGGATGCTAGTCAGATGAGTTTCCGCTGAGTCACGACAGGAACTCCAAGTTATGTAGTATTTAATAGCATCCTTTAAAAAAAAAAAAAAGATTCAACTAGATAAGCAGTATGATACGGTTGCAAAAAGCAAGTATTTGAGCCTAAGTCTGAATTCACATCCTTGCTTTGTATACCGCTAGTGCCAGTGTGACTTTGGCTCTGGTACCTAAAATCTTTAAATGTCAATTCCTTTTTTTTCTCTTTTGTCCTTTTTTTTTGCGGCGGGGGGTGGCACCCTGAGGCATGTGTAGTTCCGGGCCCGGGGATCAGATCTAAGCCACAGTTGGACACTGGATCCTTTAAACCACTGTGCTAGGCCAGGGATTGAGCCTGCATCCTGGTGTTGCAGCCACACCACTCCTGTTGCATCACAGTAGAAATTGCAATGTCAATTCCTTTTTTTTTTTAAAATAATAATATTTTTATAAAATATATTTGGTTTAAGAACAAGTATATGATCTGGGGGAAGTACATGGGACACCATAAACTGCTATAAACTGTGAATGCTGGCAGTATTTTTCTTAAGGCTATTTTAAATAAAGTGGCCTTCCATGCAATTTATTTTTCTGGTCTCTCTTTTCTTTCTTTCAGCACCCTCCGCCTAATCTTGCCTCTTCTGTTCTACAGCCTACTGCCTTCAAACTGCATCTCTCTCCTTTGGGTGTCTACCTCCTTTCCTCGCCTTGCTTTAGCTCTTTCTTCTTTCCTACTTTTCCTCTTTTCTGTCAGATCCCATTGTCCACGAGCTCTTGCTTTCTGCTCTCCCTCCCCCTCCATTCCCTGTCCTCCTTCTCTTCCTCCCCCTTCTCCCTCCCCTTCCCCCTCTGCCCTTTCCCCTCCCCACCCCTCTTCCTCTTTCTCCTTCTTCTCCTCCTCCTCTTCTTCTTCCTCTTCTTCTCTTTCTCTTTCTCCTTCTTCTTCGTCTTCTTCTTCGGCTTTCATTCTTGTAGGGCTTAGAACTCACAGGAGATGAAAGAACTCCCATAAAGTCTAAAACCCTCTACTATGTGTATTGGTTTTTATGGTAGCGTTGTAGGCAAGTGCTCTTTTATTAGTATGCATGGAATTTGGGGGAGTTAGGAGTTCCCGTCGTGGCTCAGCGGTGAGGAACCCGACGAGGATCCATGAGGACGCAGGTTCCGTCCCTGGCGTCAATCTGTGGGTTAAGGACCTGGCATTGCCGTGAGCTGTGGTGTAGGTCACAGACACAGCTCGGATCCCACGTTGCCATGGCTGTGGCACAGGCTGGCATCTGCAGCTCTGATTCAACCTCTAGCCTGGGAACTCCCACATGCCATGAGTGCAGCCCTAAAAAGCACCAAAAAACAGACAAACAAACAAACAAAATAATGTCTGGAGAGTTAAGTGACATGCCCTGGATCTCAGTTGTATTTGTGTTGTGTTGATAGTTAAGACTTTCTGGAATTCAGCGCACTCTGGTTCTTTTCACTTTTGCTAGCCCCTGTATTGTGTTTCTTGTCCTTGAGTTTAGTTAAGGACCTTATCAAGGAGTTGGTTTGTTCCCAGCAGGAAATCTAGCTGATTGGTTTTCAGTAAGTTATTTAACCTTTCTGGCCTTGAGGTTCTCATCAAAAAATGAGAGGACCAGCTCTTCAGGCATCTTTGTAATGCTCACACTTCCTCCATCGTATTTAATTGACAGCCAGTTATTGGCAAGGACAAGGTGAGATGAATTCTTACACGTGGCTTGCCTTTGTCTTTCTTTCCAGACGCCCAAGGATGAACTTCTTTTGCAACGTTACCGTATTTCCCTCTGTACAACCAACTAAGCTTGTCCAGGGTCTGGTGAAATTATTTCTAGTTAAAACCTGACAACTTCCTTGGTGGAAATCCTGACGTTGTCCTATAAGGGTGATAGGCAAGGTTTTATCATTTTTAAAAGGCTGTTGCAAAATGAAATATTTTGTTGGAATATTTTCTTTGGATCAGAATGTTGAACAACGTGATACTCGCATTAAACCTAAAAGTTGACAAAGGGGCCACATTATTCTTCATTCAAGGGCCAGTGTAGTATTAATCATCCGTGGATTTTTTTGGTGTACCTTCCTGCACAAATTTTTCATAATTTGAAACAAATGCAGATGAAGAAAGAAAAGAAAGGTATGGAAGTATCTTTGTTGAGATAAAAATAATAAAAACAGGAGTTCCCTTCGTGGCTCAGTGGTTAACGAATCTGACTAGGAACCATGAGGTTGCAGGTTCGGTCCCTGCCCTTGCTCAGTGGGTTAACGATCCGGCGTTGCCCTGAGCTGTGGTGTAGGTTTCAGACGCCGCTCGGATCCCGCCTTGCTGTGGCTCTGGTGTAGGCCGGCGGCTACATCTCCGATTCAACCCCTAGCCTGGGAGCCTCCATATGCCGCAGGAGCGGCCCAAGAAATGGCAAAAAGACAAAAAAATAATAATAATAATAATAAAAACATGTTAGATCATTTGGCTTGTGTGTGGGATCCAAAATTCACTAAGTTAGGAGTTTCCCATTGTGGCTCACCCTCAGCAGGTCAAGGACCCAGCATTGTCTCTGTGAGGATGCAGGTTTGATCCCTGGCCTGGCTCAGTGGGGTAAGGATCCGGCCTTGCCATAATCGGTGTGTAAGGAGCTGATGAAGTCACTAAGTCTTTTAATTTTATACACACTAACACTCACATTTCCTTTCAATTCCTAGAAAATCTTTCTGCTTCTTTAAATAAATGGGAAATGAATCTTGCTCAGTCCATTCTTACTCCATTGAATGCCGAGAGCCCTTCAGTGTCATGTGATCCTACCACTTCATACAACAATGAATGAGTGTCTCCTGGTCCAGCATTTGTTTTGGTCTATTTGCTTTGGGGAAATCAATGGATATATTACATCAAAAACTGATTCTGTTTGGTTGTGGAATTTTCAGTCAATTTTCCAGATCATCGCTTCCGCAAGTGCTTGCAGATGGTCATTTTATCTTTTGGTGTCTGAGAGCCTATTTTAAGAGCATAGGCGAGCATGGGAAAGGAATAGCCCTGGGTTCCAGCTGTGGAAACAGCATCACTGTCGTACTCCACTGTAGCTTCCTAGAAAAGGGCTTCTTGGTGGCCACGCCGAGAATCTAGTCGGAGGTGTGTGTGAAACATGTACCATGACGGCAGAGAACATTCGGAAGCGGTAAGAAACGCTCTTTTGGCTCATTGACCTCCAGCGTTTTTTCAGCAGTTTTTTTAATCGTTGCAAAATTTGTTTTTAAACTTGCTTCCCAAGTGCTTGGCGTCACCAACGGTAATATAAAACAAATAGCCTATTTCTGGGGGACTGGCCCAAATGTTGAAATACTTCAGGACAGAGTTTGAAATGATCGGCTCTGCTTTATAAGTTTTTATTATTGGTTATATTTGAGAGTATTTTCGAACTTGAACTTGGATTTGAAATACGTATCAGTGTCTCACATCTTTTGAAAAGGTTTTTTTTTTTTTTTTTTTTAACTCTTTGTAAGGTAATGTAGGTTTGAAAAAAAGAAATCTTGATTCCTGGTTAAATTGTATCTGTTAAACATAATTGAAAGTATGGGAGTTCCCGTCGTGGCGCAGTGGTTAACGAATCCGACTAGGAACCATGAGGTTGCGGGTTCGGTCCCTGCCCTTGCTCAGTGGGTTAACGATCCGGCGTTGCCGTGAGCTGTGGTGTAGGTTGCAGACGTGGCTCGGATCCCGCGTTGCTGTGGCTCTGGCGTAGGCCGGTGGCTACAGCTCTGATTCAACCCCTAGCCTGGGAACCTCCATATGCCGCAGGAGCGGCCCAAGAAATAGCTAAAAAGACAAAAAAAAAAAAGAAAGTATGAATTGAGAATACTCATATGATAAAATTTGGGATCATCTAGAAAGAGTAAACTGTTAGTAAAATCTCACTCTAAAACATTCTTTTCTTAAACATTAAATAGATACATTTAATGTAAAAATACGTGCACACATACACACACACACATATAAATTAGGATAGCATGTCGTTCTCAATCTATAAAATATGTAAAAGCTCACATTAATCACATACATAGTGAATAGAAGGAACAGTACATGTTTCTTGTATGCAAATAAAATGTGAAGCTAAACTTGAGTTATAGACACATTTTTTGAGATTGTAAAATATTATTTTAAACTATGTATTTCTTTGAACTATTTCACCATGTGATTCAAATTCAGTCATTACATTTCTGATTCCTTAATATCTTGATGAATTAAAATGGTAATTTGATCTAATTGTAGAAAGACGTTGTAAGCTCAAATTTAATAATACCGCAACCTAGCTGTTATGAAATAACCCTGTATGAAAGAAGGAATTTTGGCTTTCTGGTTCTATTGCACTAAAAACCAAATTCCCTCTTGACTGTGTATGGGGCACAATAAAGGAACATGATTTCACTTCTTGTCATATAGCAAAGGAGGAAAGAAATTTCCCGAAAAGCAGCTGAACTCTAAACATAGCCATTTGAAATCACACACTTTCCTATTGAAGGTGGTTTCCTCATTCCATCCATCAGCATAAGATTCTTATGATAGATACAGTTGCAGAATGAGAGTTGAAGATTTTTGTTATACATTTCAAAATGGGAGTTCCCGTCATGGCTCAGGGGAAACGAGTCTGACTAGCATCCCTGGGGATATGGGTTCAATCCTTGGCCTCGGCTCAGTGGGTTAAGGATCTGGCGTTGCCTTGAGCTGTGCTGTAGGTCATATATGTATCTGTTGTTCAGATCCTGCCTTGTGGTGGTTGTGTCTTAGGCCAGTAGCTACAGCTTTGATTCAATCCCTAGCCTGGGAAGCTCCATATGCCTTGGGTGCAGCCCCCAAAAAAGACAAAAAAATAAATAAATAAATTTGAAAATGGTCTTCTCTGATATGGCCTTTTTTCTTCTTTTTAAGGGCCACATCTGCAGCATATAGAAGTTCCCAGGCTAGGGGTCCAACAGAGATGTAGGTGCTGGCCACAGCCACAACCACAGCAACAGAGGATTTGAGCCACATCTTCGACCTACACCATAGCTCATGGCAACGCCAGATCCTTAACTCACTGAGCAAGACCAGGAATTGAACCCACATCCTCATGGATATTAGTAGGGTTTATTACTGCTGAGCCATGATGGGAACTCCTGATATGGCCAATTATTTTTAATAATAAAAGCATTTACTATAAGTTATAAATTATAATAGATGATGAGTTATAGGGAATTCCCATTGTGGCTCGGTGGGTTAAGAACCCAACTAGTATCCGTGAGGATGCAGGTTTGATCTTTTGCCTCTCTCAGTGGGTTAAGATCCAGCATTGCTGTGAGCTGTGGTGTAGGTTGCAGATGCAGCTCAAATTCAGTGTTGCTATGGTTGTTGGATAGGCCTCAGCTGCAGCTCTGATTTGACCCCTAGCCTGGGAACTTCCATATGCCATGCATGCAGCCCTAAAAAGGGGGGGGAAAAAAAGAGTTATAACAACTCAAAAAAAAAAAAAAAATACTTTTGTCTCTTGTTATTTGCTCTCAGGTCACATATGCAAAAAAATTTTAAACACTAGGCTATGACTCCATTTGAATATTTCCAGGAATTTAAAGTGGTTGCCAGATTAGGAGTTCCCATTGTGGCTCAGAAGTAACAAACCCAACTAGTGTCCATGAGGACACAGGTTCGATCCCTGGCCTCGCTCAGTGGGTTAATGATCCAGCATTGCTGTGGCTGTGGTGTAGGCCAGCAGCTGCAGCTCTGATTCGACCCCTAGTCTGGGACTTCCATATGCCTCAAGTATGGCCCTAAAAAGACAAAAAAATAAATAAATAAAATGGGTGCAAGATTAAAAGTTTTCAGAATGACACACAGAAAACTCTGACTAAATAAATAATGCAAAACTGCATCCACTGTAGAAGTCTTACTTTCTGTTATTATTGTCTCCATTGCATGTAGCTCAGGAAGAATTTTCAAACTATCTAAGAGCTGCCAAAAAAAAAAGTTGTGCTCAAGCATAATGCTGTCAAACAGGAAAAAGTATCCTGAGGAATGATGTTAACATTTTAAAGAAAACATTCCTGAAAAATGAGTTCCTAGGTTTTCATTATTTTTTAAATAAATTTTTATAAATGAATGCAGAAACTATTTCCTAGAATACATCCCAAAGAGTATTTTAGGAATACAAATATTCATGCATTTAAATACCCCCCATGCATTTAAAATACACACCTGTTGTATGTGATTATGCACAGAAGCCATTTTCATGAATAATTTGCATCATTTTTACATAATTTAAGAAACCATATGCTCTATAAGGAAGAAAAATATTTAAAGTATGCAGTTATGTTAAAGAGCTATAGCATGAGTCACTATATATATATATATTTTTTAAATTGCTGTACTGAGTCTGACAACAGGATCTTAAAATATGTGATGCTCATTTAAAGTATGTTATTAATTTAAAGGCACTGTAAATTCATTAATTTAGGCCAGTTGGGTTATTGAAACCAAAGTTGGAACATTTCTCGTGTTAAATATTGAAATGTTTTTAAAACCTGAATGCTCAATCAGTATATTCATTGACTACTTAGATCTGAGTGTGTTGTTCTAACTTGTTTTAAAAATTGACTTTGGTAATTTTTTTAGGTTTTATGATTTGCCAGAACTGGTTAATATTACTGAAGTCGTAAAGAATAGTTATAAGCAATTTTTAAAAATTATTTTCCATTTCTTTTAATTCCAAAGTCCTTCTGTTTTTCTCCCTGAGAGTCGAATATTGTTTGTGCCACTGATTTTTTTTGAAGATGCATCCTTTTTATTGAAATGTCCCGAACTTTGCTATTGTAAAGGTAGCAGTAGTCCAAACTGTGCTATTTTTTAATGCATCCATATCAGAAATGTTATTTCTGTGAGAAGGTGAAATCACCATTTTCCCTTAAGATCCTTGATGTGGTTTTCTTTTGAAAAAGAACCATACGTTAATAAAATATATATAAAAACATATTACATTTAGAAAGACTACCTTACTTAAGAAGGTATATTTCCTTGTCATGTCTTATTAGAGGTTGGATCTGGAGCTAGTAGTGAAGTTATAGGAAGGGAGAAGAGATGTTGCTTTTCTGGTTAGACAGTGATAAGTGAGCCCACTAAGAAATGAGCCGCCAAGTTCCCATTTCTAGAAGTATTCTATCCTGCTTTTGTCATGCTTTAGCCAGTAGTGTCATTAGAACTTCTTCTGACGATGGAAATTTTCTGTATTCATGCTGTCTGGTATGGTAGCCTCTAGCCATGCATAGCTGTTGAGCCCATGAAATGTAGCAACTGAAGAATTGAATTTGTAATGGAATCTAAATGGCTTCTACTAGGCTCCTTTCTACTCAGTGTGTGCTCTGTGAACCAGCAGTCCCAGCATCATCTCAGAGCTTGTTAGAAATGCAGAATCTCAGGTCCCACCCTGGACTCGCTGAAACAGAATGCACAGGTGACTCATAAGCTCACTTGCATATAGCAGAATTGTTCTTACAAAAACTAGAGGTGTTCAGTGAGATGATCATTCCAGCTCGTTCGAGTGCATAATTCTTTCATTCAAGAGAAGTTAATTGTTGAGATTCCAAGCGAGATGAAGAGCATAGATTTTGAAGTTAGACTTGGAGTCGAAACCCAGCTATGCCACCTGATGGCTTCAAGTGACTTTGTATATGTAAATCAACCTATTGAAGGGTCAGCTCTCCTTCTGTAAGATGTGGTTGCTAATCCACATAGCAGCACTCTACAATAGCCAAAACATGGAAGCAACCTAAATGCCCATTGTCAGATGAATGACTAAAGAAGGTGTGTGGGGTGTGTGTGTGTGTGTGTGTGTGTGTGTGTGTGTGCGCGCGCGTGTGTGCATGTGCACAATGGAATGCTACTCAGCCATGAAAAAGAATGAAATCGTGCCATTTGCAGCAACATAGATGGACCTAGAGATTATAGTACTAAGTGAAATTAAACAGAAATAGACAAATACCATATGATAAACACCTATATATGGAATCTTAAAAAAAAATGATACAAACGAACTAATTTACAGAACAGAAACAGACTCACAGACTTTAAAAACAAATTTATGGTTACCAAAGAGGAAAGGGAGGGAGAGGGATAAATTAGGAGTTTCACATATACACACTGCTATATAAAAGAGATAAGCAGCAAGGACCTCTATTCAATATTCTGTAACAACCTATAGGGGAAAAGCATCTGAAAAAGAATGGATATATGTGTATGTATAACTGAGTCATTTCACTGTATACCTGAAACTAACACAACATTATAAATCAACTATACTCCAATGTAAAATAAAAATTAAATTAAAAAAAATGATGCACATGCTAATGAAACTGTATCTGTATTGCTGTCATGAATGTGAACTGATATAATGTTGGTAACGTGTTTACATGCAGAGTAAACCCTCAATAGGGCTTGGGTTCCATCTGTGGGATGGGCATGGCCAAAAAAAAGAGAACGGTTTTAACTCATATTCTTGTTAACTCTTTATTACATAACATTGTGCCTTTCAAAGTAAGACAGGCAGACTAAACTTGGCCAGCTGAGGTTCCAAAGCTAAGTTGGCTTTGCAAAGTCTTGCATGGTGGTCGCCTGTCTTCGAGAAAAGAAGGTCTGAGATCCTCTGCGGTGATCACTATCGCACGTTATATATTTAGGATTAAAGTGAGCAATAATAGCCCAGCCTCTTTGAAGCATCCCCTTAAACTGCAGAGCTGAGAGCAGAGCGGCAGCTTCTTGGCTCTTTTAAAACACCTCTTTGCATGCCTCGCCTAGAGTTTCTGAGTCTCCCAGACAGCTGTAAAATGTCGTAAAACTTCTGGCCCCCTCTGCAGTTCAAGGTTGGGACCACAGCACAGACAACTTTTGCTTCCTGGTTGCAAAATATGGAGGAATGGGTTTGGCAGGCCTTCCCTGGAGTGCCGCCAGCACTTCCTTTTAAGCGAATTCTCTGCTTTAAAAAGAATGAACCCAGGGTGAACACAAGCTATTAGTCACAAGTTTTCATCTTTATTAAATGGTGCTTCATCAGGGAGCTCATCCGGGTGGGGGTAGGAGCAGTCTGCTAGTTAAAAATAAAAGCTCATGCTTATTTAAAATTCCCATCATTCTTTTGGCACAGAAAAAGGAATCTATGCTTACAGAACATAATTTTCAAAGTGCTTTCTCTAATTTAACCATTCTTTCATTGTTGGACGTTTAGATTATTTTGCACACCCATGTACAGATAATTATCTATACACATACATGTGTGTATAAAACCCTATGGGGGACATTCTCGGGTGTAAATATTTTTCTGAAAAGCAGAATTACTGAATATGTGTTTTTAGAAAAGGAATATGTCTTTCCAAATTGCTTTTTAGAAACATTGCACTAATTTAGATATCCACCAGCAGTGTTTGAGTTCATTTCACTGTAATATTGACTGTGGTTTTTTTTTTTTTTTTTTTTGAATATTGATTTGATGCAATGGAATACTATTCATAGATTCAGAAAGTAGGAAATCCTGTCACTTGGAGCAACAGGATGGACTGGGAGGGCATTGTGCTGGGTGAAATAAGTCAGATAGAAAAAGACAAATATTGCATGATCTCATATGTGGAGTCTAAAAAAAAAATTTAACTCACAGATTCAGAGAACAGATTGGTAGTTGCTGGTGGTGAGGGGTGGGGTGTGAAATGGGGGAAGGTGTTCCAAAGGTACAAACTTGCGGTTATAAAATAGGGAGTTCGCTGGTGGTCTAGTGGTTAAAGGATCTGGCATTGTCACTGCTGTGGCTCAGGTCACTGCTATGGCATCAGTTCGATCCCTGACCCAGAAACTTCTGTATGCCACAGGCACAGCCAAAAAAAAAATAAAATAACAATCCTGGAGGTGTCATACACAGCATGGAGACGATAGTTAACCATACTCTACTATATATTTGACATTTGCCAAGTAGATCTTAAAAGTTTTCATCACAGGAAAAACATTATAACCATGTGAGGTGAAAGACATTAATTTAACTTATTGTGGGGATCATTTCACAATATATACATACATTGAATCATTATGTCATACATTTGCAATGAATACAATGTTATATATCAATTATATATTAATTTTTTTAAAAAGATGAATGTGGAGTTCTCTTGTGGCGCAGCAGGTTAGGAATCTGGTGTTGTCACTGCAGCGACTTGGTTCACGGCTGTGGCACGGGCTCAGTTCCTGGCCCAGGAAGTTCCACCCATCATCAGGGCCCTGTATGGCCAAGAGGCCCACCTGACATTTTAGAAGTGTTGCTTGTTTTTTGGGTTTTTTTTTTTTTTTTTTTTTTTTTTTGGTTTTTGGTTTTTGTCATGCCTGTGGCATGCAGAAGTTCCCCGGGCCTGGGATCAAACCCACGTCACGGACGGCAGTGACCCAGTCCACAGCTGAGTGACAATGCTGGATCCTTAACCACCTGCACCCAGGAGTGTTGCCTTTTTGATAACTGCACACTCCAAGCCAGGGGGTGTCTCTTAAGGGACCGAGAACTTCGCTTTTGCTCATTGGATGCCACAGGAACAACAGAATTCATAAAATGAAAATCAGATCAATGCTGATTTGCTTTTGTGCAGCTCACCTCAGAAATTCAGAGGTCCTCAGCGAACCCCAAAGACCATACCTGGTGGTTATAATTCCTGAGTGAAGGAACTCATCAGTGAGGCCACCATCCTCCTTGGCCGCAGGCACCTCTTTACTGAAGGCCGCTGGGTGCCCTCCCAGCAGGGCCATAGCAGCTGGATGGGAGCTGGGGAGCCCGGCTCCTGTTCAAAATGTGTGCATCTCTCCTTGGAGATTTTCACTGTTAATGGTGCAGGAAGCCCCCAAGATCCGCGGGGTTGGGGGCAAAAGCAAAAAAAAACAAAAACAAAATTTGCCAAGGAAATGCAACATCATTGGCAAAAGGTAGATCGTGTTTTCCCGCAGAACAGGTGGCTTCAGCTCAGCCTGTCCTGTGCGGAGATCACAAAGGACCTTGGTGGCCAAGTTTCTCCCCATCTGTGATGAGGCAGAGGCGAGTGCTCTCCTTTCATTCCTTTGCTCATTCAGCATTTATTGACCCTGTGTTATGAGCAGGCTCTTGGCTTCCTCCTGCCCTGATCTCAAGCTGATTTGCATCTGGTTTTACTTTTATTGATTGATTGATTGATTTTTATGGCCACACTTGCAGCATATGGAAGTTCCTGGGCTAGAGGTCGAATCAGAGCTACAGCTGCAGGCTTGCACCGCAGCCACGGCTACACTGGATCCAAGCCATATCTATGACTTAGGTCGTGGCAGCACCAGATTCTTAACCCACTGAGTCAGGCCAGGGATCGAACTTGCGTCTTCACAATGTCTGGTTCTTAACCTGCTGAGCCACAATGGGGCTCCTGATTCTACTTTTATATTTTGATTCCTATTTCTGTTTCTCCCAAACCATGCTGGCCAATCTTCCTTAAGAGTCCACAACCTGCTGTGCAAAACTGAGGAGGAGAAGGAAGAAGAGTAGGATGAAGAAAACAGCTATTATTGATGGAGTATTTATGTGTTAGGCACTAATTTAAGTGACTGACATATAGTTATGCCAAATAATTTTTTTTTTTTTACTATTCACACCTGACAAATGAGGAAACCGAGTTTGAAGAGTGTTTAAAAGTAGCCCAACAACACACAACAAGAAATTACTTTGGGGAGTTCCCTGGTGGTCTAGCAGCTCAGGGTCTCAGTGTTGTCACTGCTATGGCACAGGTTCATTCCACGGCATGGGAACTTCCACATGTTGTATGTGTGGCCAAAATAAAATAAAATAAATAAAAGTTGCCCAAGATGACATAGTTAATGAGAAGTAGAACCAGAATTCAAGCTTGAGCCAACCCAGTGGCAAAATCCAAGCCCTCCATTGTTTTTTGCAGCGCCTTTCATCACATCTTCACTTGCTTTTTTAAGCGTTTGAGGTTAGCCTCTGTGTTCCTTCAGATTCTTCACGTGAGTGTTGTGTCTTGTTTTTAGTTGGTGGCTAAGGTGGTAGAATTGTTAACCCGATTGGTCTCGAGGCTCCTTTAGGGGAATTATTTATCCAGTGGGTCTGTATCCAAGTGCACCTGTCACTGGTACACACTTGTATTGGTTCTCTCTCCAAGACGATGCTGATGTTCCCCTTGAGAGAATGTACATTTCCAACGCAAAGTTCAAATGTAGGGACTAAGAACAAAGGGTGAGAGGAAATCTTCAAGACTTGGGTAGAGGAATAGAAGTGACTGTCAAAAAAATAAATAGCCTCCCTCCTTCTCCACCGTGACTTGCATCTTTTTATAAAAATTGTTATTAAGGGGTAAGAACCCGACATAGTGCCCATGAGGATGTGGGTTCCATCCCTGGCCTTGCTCAGTGGGTTCAGGATCTGGCACTGCCTCAAGCTGTGGCATGGGTTGCAGATGTGGCTCAGATCTGGTGCAGGCTGGCAGCTGTGGCTCCAGTTCAACCCCTAGCCTGGGAATTCCCATATGCCATAGGTGCAGCCCTAAAAAGACAAAAAAAAGTTATTGAAATATAGTTGATTTACTCTTTTGTGTTAGTTTCAGATATACAGCAAAGTGATTCAGTTGCTCACATGTATATAAACATATATATTCTTTTTTTTACATTCTCTTCTATTATAGGTTATTACAAGGTATTGAGTAGAGTTCCCTGTGCTATGCAGCAGATCTTTGTTGTTTATCTTTTTTATATACAGTCGTGTATATATGTTAATCCCAAACTCCTAATTTCTACCCCACTCCTTCCCCACCCCCCTTTGCATCTTAATGCCTGTATTGATTTAGAGAAAAAAAGAAATAATTACAGGAATATCAGAGTGAGATACTGACTCAGGGTAGACAGAATGACAGAGGAAAAGGAAGCTATGGAGATTACAAAACAGGCAAGAATGTTTCGATGGACAAGGAAGGGGCTGCAGAGATCACCCAGCGAGCCATCCTAAGCAGGACTGTCAATGAATGAGAAAAACTGGAACATGAAATATTATCTTGGGTTTCCAGAAGGTAGAGAGGGCTTAGGGGAAGGACAGCGGATGAGAAGTAGAACAGGGGGGAAGGGAAGCAGATAGAATCACAAGATCACCTTGAGGGGTTAATCGTGAGTTAATAAGCAAGGGAAGTGTCTCCTTGGTTTGGAGGAAAGAAGAATAGGGTGGCTTGAGCGATGAAGCCAAGGCCGTATAAAATTGGTCAAAGCTCATGAGCAGCTGAGTCATCTTCAAAGACCATCCTTCATCATCAGGTAGGTTTTGTGTATTCTATAAAGTACTTAGTGCTGGAGAATAACTGACTTAGCCTCTCATGTCCTGTACAACGGAAGCGCACAGCAACCCTACATGGCACTAGGACACCCAGCACCCCCGCCTCCACACCAGCCCTGACCTTTTCCAGTATTAGTTAGCATCATAGCCACTCTGTGCACGGGTGAGAAAAAGAAGCTCACCCTTAAAGATGTTCTGTAACTTGTTTAACACCACCCAACAGGAGATTCTTTGTTGCTCACTGTGTTAAGAATCCGGCCTTGTCGTTGCTGTGGCACACAGGTTCAATTCCCAGCCCAGGAACGTGGCAAAAAAAAAAAAAAAATTACCCAACAAAGAAATGTCAGATTTAATATTTGTTACTCTACCTACCCCCTAAATAAAAAGTCCTTTAGTGAAAACAGAAAGACTTGTGTCTTTGGAGGAGCAGTTACTCTCTCAGATGGTTGAGATGGAAAGTGATGGGAGGTGAGTGTTTTGTGGCGTCCTATCCTCTCTTATTTTGTCCTTTGAGTTCACCTTGCCCTATCGTGTATCAGTAACAGAAGGAGAAAGGTTTGTGTATCTTTGTTAAGGTAAAGATAATCTCAGAGTTCCCTTTGTGGCCTCAACAGGTTAAGAACCCGACATTGTGTCCATGAGGATGCAGTTTCAGTCCCTGGCCTCACTCAGTGGGTTAAGGATCCAGCATTGCTGCAGGCTGTGGGATAGTTTGCAGATACAGCTCAGATCTGGTGTTGCTGTGGCTGTGGTGTAGGCTGGCAGGTGCAGCTCTGACTCAACCCCTAGTCTAGACACTTCCATATGCCACGGGTGCGGCCTTAAATAAAAAAAATAAAAAAGATAATCTCTGTGCACCAATGGGGATGAAGTCCATTTAATCATTTCTCAAATCCTCTAAGAGTTTTATTTACTCTTTGGATTGAGGTTTCAGAGCTGTGCACTGGGAAAATGTCAGGCAATTGAAATCAGAAAAAGCAGCCTTTGACTGATGAAGACCTCAAACAAAAAACTTTTTCCTGAGTAATCTAGTTCCTTGAATCTGGTACATGGAAGGCAATAGCTGTCACAAACTACTTGCTAGTGAGCAAGTGAAAATTCGGTTCTCCTTGATTCTCATTGGGGGTGTACAGGGGCCCATGTTCTGAACAATCGCCTTGATATTCATAGGCCTGAACGTGCTTATCAATAAATGCGAAGGCTGGACAGTAAGTGCCTGAATGAACGGTGTTGCCTGTGTCTCTATTTGAAAGATGATTTCATTTTCCTGGGTTGTTGCTGTGCTGAAAACTACCAGGAAGCTGCCTCCAAATGCCTTGGGCATGGATTTGGAGAAGAAAACTTTTCTCATCCATTGAAGTAGTCCCTGGATTGAAAACCAAGTGTACTAAGATACCAGTTGAAGTACGAATGATTTCAATTAGGGAATATATGTAAAAAGAGGAAATTTCTTGTGTCACAGAGATGACTTCCAAAAATAAACCTTTCAAGTAATTGCTCTTGTTAAAAAAAAAAAAAAAAGAATTGGAATATGGAAAAAATTTGAATTAGGTATCAATATAAGAAAGCTATATACTTTTTTTCTTTTTAGGGCCACATCTGTAGCATATGCAAGTTCCCAGGCTAAGGGTCAGATCAGAGCTACAGCTGAGGCCTGTAGTACAGCCACAGCGACACCAGATCCAAGCTTGATCTACAAACTGCACCACAGCTTGTGGCAATGCTGGATCCTTAACTCATGGAACAAGGCCAGGCATTGAACCTGCATTGTTGTGGACACTGTATCTGGTTCTTAACCTGCTGGGCCACAATGGGAACTCCCACGAGTTATATACTTTGAAGCCTCCTGGTATATCACATAATACAGAAGCTGACAGGCTTTTTCTGTAAAGGCCAGCTAGAAAATATTTTTGGCTTTCAGCCCTTACATGCTCTGTCTTAACCACTCAGTCCTGCTCTCTTGTAGCACAAACGTGGTGACAGGACATTGACTGTGTGTGACTGGGTGCTAGTAAATTTTTACTGATGGACAGGGAAATTTGAATTTCATATTATTTTCATATGTCATGGGATATTATTGTTCTTTTGATTGTGTTTAACTACTTAAAAACGTGAACACTACTCTTAGCTCAGGAGGCGTACAAAAAGAGGCAGTGGCCTGGCAGGTCCCTGATAGAATTTGTATTTTTCTTTTTCTTTTTACAGCTGTCCCTGGGGCATATGGACGTTGGGCTGAGGGTTGAATCAGAGCCTCATCTGAGACCTACACCACAGCTTGAAGCAACGCCAGATCCTTAACCCACTGAGCAAGGCCAGGGATCAAACCCTCATCCTCACAAACACTACCCCGGGTTCTTAACCTGCTGAGCCTCATTGGGAACCCCTAGAATCTGTATTAGAAACATGCACTGCTTTCTCTCAGAGCCTGGTATAAAATTTGGGGTGTCTCTCTATAGAAAGCTGTCTTACTTGAGGTTTCTGAAAATCCCTTTGCCAATTCAAACCTTTGCGTCTGATTCAAATGTTAGGTTTCCATTTCTACTCAGATACAAAAGGGAATGAAAAGGAGGGTTAGGAACCACGGGAGGTCCTTGACGTCTTTCTTTGGGCTGTTTGGGTGGGTCATTGTCCTTATCTCAATTGGGATCCAGGGGCATCTTGCTTCCACTGCTGGTGGAGGGTGTTCTCATTAGAGAAATGGACTAGTCCAGAGCTTGTGGGGGAGGGAGCGAGGCTGGACCAGAAACCTGGGAGGCTAACATGACAGCGCCCAGCAGCACAGCAAACCCTGCCAACATTTAGAGTAAACTTCTTTCTAGGCCTGAAATGCAAATCCTGGAACGTGTCAGTTTTTCCATGTGAATTTTTCTCCCCTCAGGACCGCATGCTTGGTGATATGTCAACACGCTAATTCTGAATGAGTGTTAATTGGGTATTTTAGTGCTGAAATTATTTGTTACCTACAACACTGACACAACCTGAAGGTCTCTGATTTTTATAATTATAGAGCACACGCAGAATTTCCTTCTCTCCATGTGATTGCTTTATACCGAATGTAGTCAAAGGCCCACGCTTTAGATCAGTTCATAATTCAGAACTGTAATTATTTGACTCCACGGTGACTGGGTAACAAGACTTGCTGCATCCGCCTGGGAACAGTGTGGGGCTGGTTGGAATTTCGAACATCAACTTAAAAAAAACAACAGAAAAGATCTCCCCTTCTTCCCTTCCCCTCCGAACCCCCTAGAACAAAATGTGTTGAATGCCAGCCTGTGTTGGCACAGAAGAGCTGGGACCCAGTGGAAAACAGCAAAGAGCAGTCCTTGCTTTCTTGGAGCTGACTTTGGTTTGTTAGATTAATAGAATTCCTTACTGGCATTCCCGTCGTGGCGCAGGGGAAATGAATCCAACTAGGAACCATGAGGTTGCGGGTTCGATCCCTGGGCATGCTCAGTGGGTTAAGGATCCTGCGTTGCTGTGAGCTGTGGTGTAGGTCTGAGACGCTGCTTGGATATGATGTGGCTGTGGCTGTGATGTAGGCCAGCAGCTGTGACTCCCATTGGGCCCCTAGCCAGGGAACCTCCATATGCCGCGAGTGTGGCCCCAAAAAGCAAAAAAATAAAAATAAAATAGAATTCCTTGCTCTCTTTTTTTAAGTTAAAAGCATCTGCTGGGAGTTCCCATTGTGCCTCAGCAGGTTAAGAGCCCAGTGTAGTGTCTGTGAGTGAAACTGACAGCCCTTATGGCTTGAACCTAGCCAGGACTCAGATTGGGACTTAAACCCTCGTGCCAAGACTCAAACCCAGCCTAAACCCAGATTGGGACTTGAACCTACGGTTTCTAAATTAGAATCACTCACTGGGTGTCTGGATTTAGGGAGGTTCAGGTTCTTTATGCCTCCTCGCGAAAGGAATTCAGCGAGAGAGACAAAGGGATCAGCAAGAAATAGATTTACTAAGAAAGGATGCTTGTGAGAGATGCAAGCGGGCAAGGAAGGAGGCTCTGCCCTGAGGATTAGGTGGGCTACAGTTTTATCCTCCAAGGGTAAAAAAGGGTGGGAAAAGACCGCCTCTTCCTCTTTCTTTGAATAGTAGCTCCTCCTTGGTATCCAGGAAGAGCGATTAACCCTATAAGGTCAAACTAGGACTTTTGGTGCTTATTCAAGTCTGCAGTACGGTGGTCCTTAAACTCTTGCCTTTAGTCGGAACGGAACCTGAATGCGGGCCTCACTCCATCGCCCACACCCTAACCTGGGGCATATCTCATGCCTCCACTAGTCAGGCAAGCCTGCCTCATTCTGATGGCTCTCTTGAGAAGTTATTAACTTACGGGGATCTCCCAAAGTTCCCTAGGTTTCCCCCTCTAGCTTATGGTCCCATATGGGGACTTCCACAACTACGTGTGTTAACTCTCCTAGTCCATCCCTGTCATGAGGCCGCAGGTTCAATCCCTGGCCCCCACTCAGTGGGTTAAGGATCCAGTGCTGCCATACACTGGGTGTCGATTGCAGACGCAGCTCAGATCTGGCGTTGCTGTGACTGTGGGGTAGGCTGGCAGCTGTAGCTCTGATTCAGCCGCTAGCCTGGCAACTTCCACATGCCACAGGTGCATATATTGAAAAAAAAAAAAAAAAGAAAGAAGAAAAGCATATGCTGATTTTTCTGTCAGACACCTTGTTGTTGGGAATTTTTGAATTTTTTTTATATTGTGGTAAAATACACATAACAAAATTCACCATTTTAACTATGTTTAAGTGTACAGTTCTGGGCATCAGGGACATCGATTACACACTAATTCTCCATCCCCTCTTGCCCCCAGCCCTTGGCAACCACCCCTCTGCTTTCTGACCCTGCAGCTGTGACTACTGTAGGTCCTTTGTCTAAGGTGAACCATACAGTATTTGTCCTTTGGTGACAGGCTTATTTCACTCAGTGTCATACCCGTGTCACAGAGCCCTGTGGGGCTCCTGGGAGCAAAAGCTTTTCTGTCCCCCATTTCTTGTTTTGAGAAAATGGGCCCCATTCAGCCTCTATGACCTTCCCTGAGTTCTGAGAGGCAGGTTCAGACAGTTGCTGACCAGGGAAGGGAGGGGATGCGGAGACCAGGGAGGAAGAGTCAAGAAACCATAGTGCGGGGAGTTCCTGTCGTGGTGCAGTGGTTAACGAATCCGACCAGGAATCATGAGGTTGCGGGCTCGATCCCTGGCCTTGCTCAGTGGGTTAACGATCTGGCGTTGCCGTGAGCTGTGGTGTAGGTTGCAGACGCGGCTCGGATCCCGCGTTGCTGTGGCCCTGGCATAGGCCGGTGGCTACAGCTCCGATTGGACCCCTAGCCTGGGAACCTCCATATGCCACAGCAGTGGCCCAAGAAATAGCAAAAAAAAAAAAAAAAAAGAAACCATAGTGCAGCCTTGGGGCAGGGTCCTGGTCCCCCCTCAAAGGAGGCACATAATGACATAAGCATCTTATGCACCTAAGAGACAAGTTACATCCCTTATGCTTCTTGGAGAAATGAATACTTCAAAACTGAACAGCTTGGAGCCCTTCCTGTCCTTCTCCCTGGCAGCTTAGTTGCACCCTAAACCAAATCACCCATAAACTAAAGATTAGGCACCCTGAGCACAATTGCCTGTGGGTTAGAGATTATGAGCACATGATGTTTTTCAGGAACTATCCTTGTTTGTTCTAATCTCCGATCACTACGCCCTTTTTGCAAGTAGGTTATTCTAGGCAATAACCCAGAACCACCCTCGTGATCTGGCCAAGATCTCTTGACTCCACCTTTGATGACTAAGATTCCCCCAAAGAAGAATACATGTCTGTCCCAGTCCAGTTCCTATCGGAAAACCTGTTTTTCTCCTTTTTACTATAAAACTCCCCTCAGCTCTTCCCAATGGAGGGCACAATCTTTAAAGCATTAGCCAGCGGTGGCCTCCTTTGCCTGGCAAAGTGCTAAAAACTCTTTTTCTCCTCCATCCCAAACGCTGTCTCCAAATTTCCATTCAGTACCGGTGCACAGAGGCTGAGGTTCAGCAACAGCTTTAAGATTTAGAAGAAACGGTGTTATTTATTTATTTATTTATTTACTTTAGGGCCCCACCCACAGATGGAAGTTTCCAAGCTAGGGGTCAAATCAGAGATACAGCTGCCAGCCTACACCACAGCTCAGATCCCCAACCCACTAAGCAAGGCCAGGAATCCAACCCACATCTTCATGGATTCTGGTTGGATTTGTTTCTGCTGAGCCACAATGGGAATGCCCAGAAACTGTGTTTTTTAAAAAAAAATTTTAGGAGTTCCCTGGTGGCTCAGTGGGTTAGGGATCCAGTGTCATCACGGTTATGGCTCAGGTCACTTCTGTGGCTCAGGTTTGTACCTTGGCCCAAGAACTTCCACATGCTGCAGGCACAGCCAAAAAAAAAAAAAAAAAAGAAAATAATTTAGTTATTAAATTTAAAATTTTTTTTAAATTCAAATGCTTAGATTTAATTCAGTCAGGTTAAAGCTTTGATCTCAAGAACAGCAGTGTCCCTAATTCCTTGAAAAACATATATATTTTAAGACTAAGTCACCCAATGGCATTTTCATTTTGGCTTCGCTTTAGCCAAAAAAAAATGAAAAGTTGTATTGGTGGGAAACCCTTGAGTATTAATGTCTCGCTCTGAAGGTCAAAGCGTACTCTCTGCATGAGGGGAAAGAACTGGTTGCAAGATGGTCCTGCTTTGTTTTTCAAAGGAAGTGAGACATTATGAATTAGAAAACACTAATTTGGGCAAGTTATTTTTAGAGAAAGACGCATCAGGCTAGCCTGAATTTTTTAGATGCCTAAAGAACATACGAACAGGAAAGCAAATAAATAAGATCCCAACTGGAGGGAATCCTGCTTTTAGAAAACGGGTAGACTTCTCTGCACGCCATCGCCATGCAGTTCAAACTGTATATTAATGGGCACATTTCCGCCCATGGGAGGGAAACCCCGTCACCCTCCCCGCTTTCCCAGGGTGGGCGGCCTGGCTTGGAAGCACCCCCAGGAGCCAGTCTCAGGAATGAGAGCAGTGGGTTCTCTGAAATAGCATGAAGTGAGGTCTGCAGAGTTGTTCATCCTCACTGCTGAGACCTGCTGGGAAATGACTCTGCTGGCTGCTGTCCTTTGGTGGTGGTGTCAGGAATAAGAGGTAAGACACCCCACCTCTCCTGCCTAATAGGAGGTGTGTTTTACTTACAGTGATTTCATTGCCTACATAGGTTGGAGCAGGCAAAGCTAAAATTGCACTGGTTTTTTAAATATGTGGTTTTCATGGTTTACAGGGACGGAATAAATATCATAATGTCATTCCCTAATGATGTGTATTCATGATGTGACCCGCCCAGCGCCCCGAAGTCCTGCTGGCCACAGGCACATAGGACCTGCCCATTCCAGGCCTCTCTCAGGACACTATGTAGAAACATTCTTAGTTCTTCGTCACGTCACAAAAGGATAACTTGAAAAGGACTGAACTTCCATGATGCAGTGAGACTTCCATGCATTTCTAGCATATCGTCCTCAAAAAGTTATGTACAATTATAAATGATATACAGTGAGGCTCTGAAAGGAATATGTTTTCATCTTATTAAAGAAGGCAGAGGAGTTCCTGCTGCGGCATAGCAGGTTAAGAATCTGACTGCAGCGGCGCAGGTCATGTAGAGGCATAGGTTCGATCCCTGGCCTGGCGCAGTGGGTTAAAAGATCCGGCATTGCTGTGGCTTGGACCCGACCTGGGAACGTCCATACACCTCAGGTGTGGCTGTAAATAGAAGGGGGAAAAAAAGAAGGCTAAAACTCTTAGGGAAAGAGGAAGGAAAGGAGGGAGGGAGGGACAATGGAAGGAGATGGAAGAAGAAAGGGAGGAGGAGAGAGAAGAGAAGAAAGGAGAAGAGAAAAGAAAAAAAGAAAGGACAAGAGAAAGGGAAAAATAGAGGCGAGGAAAGGAAAGGAAAAAGGAAGAGAAAGGGAAGAAAGGAGACGAGGAAAGACCATCTTAGAGCATCATCCAGAGTGTGCTGGGTTTTTCAGGAGGACTGTCTCCTCTGAGGGGCTGTACAAATGCTCAGCACCCCAGAAACCCCTTTGCTCTCTGCTTCCTGCATGATTCTCTTCCTTTGTACTGAAGATCCCCTGTTGAATTGGCTTAGTGTCTTTCGTCTGTATTTTCTCGGACCACGAGATGGCGCAGGCGCTGTTTTTACCCATGATTCAGTGCCCCCTTGGCAGGAAACAAAGCTGCTCTCTTTTGTGCTAAACAATCCGCAGCACACTCCCTGAAGCCACAGAAGTCATCTTTGTCCTTGTCTGATACTCAGTATCACTCCAAGTTTGATATGATAGACATATTCATGTACCTCAGAGTACTTAATGAACATGGGCGCTGCACCAGGGTGGGTGCCCGGTCATTGGCTGGCAGCAGAAGATGCAGATACTGGAGTTCCCGTTGTGGTGCAGTGGAAATGAATCCGACTAGGAACCATGAGGTTGCGAGTTTGATCCCTGGCCTTGCTCAGTGGGTTAAGGATCTGGCGTTGCCCTGAGCTGTGGTGTAGGTTGCAGACACGGCTCCGATCCTACATTGCTATGGCTGTGGTATAGGCCGGAGGCTGTAGCTCTGATTCAGCCCCTAGCCTGGGAACCTCCATATGCCATGGGTGCGACCCTAAAAAGACAAAAGATGAAAAAAAAAAAAAAAAAAAAGATGCAGATATTAACCCAGCGAAGTCCCTGCCCTTGTGGTAGACCTGCCTCTGCCAGGTCTGAGGCTAAGAGGACCAGTGGAGACCCCCGCGTGGTGGATACCTTCATAATGAGACCATTCTGAATTTAGAGTTATCCTTGAAATTCTACAGGGAGATGAGAAAGTGGGGGGAAAGCCGACCCACTGCCCCCATGTCCCGTTAGGCTCTGTCAAGGTCAGGATGTGAGTGGACAGCCAAGCCTCTCCATTCGAATTCATGTTCATCACCGCCCCCCAGCCCCCCCCCCCGCATCAGCACTAGGGGTGCACACAGGAAAAGTCTATCTTGAGGAGGATGAATGTGAAAGGAGACCCACTTAGTCCGAAGAAACGGGCTCATAGCTAGGGAATTCCAGGGGCTCTGCAACCCAGAGTTCCTTTGTAGAACATGGCAGTCATGAAATAATTTTTGTGTTATTTTACCTCTATAATGTGTGTCTCCCTCACTGAAATGTGAAGCCCCCAATCATACCCTCTTCTCAGATATATACACTGGCAGTCGGGATACAGAGGGGAAAAAAATTCCCTCCACTCACCATGGACATTATTCTAGGGCTATGTATGCTGGGAGGGGGGAGTTGAAAATATTTAGTTGTCCGCAGTGAATGAAGTGATTGTCCTTTAAACCAAGCAGAAGACAGAGTCAGTGTGTCTTGGGTCTGGAGTTCCCGAGCTTGCTGTCTGTTTCTGGCGTATGGCAGAAAGGTGCTGTAGCAGGCTGTGGAACAGTGTCACCAAGGCCATCGGGCAAGGGACAGCAGGCAGGGCCAGTGGTCAGCAGCTCTTTCCTAATCTTTCCCAAACTGTCTTCTTACCATACTGTCAAGCCATTGTCTGGCCGTGCTTGATGGACGTTTTATCATGGTTGAAGTTCATCATACCATGTGTCTGAGTTCATTCAGGCTGCTGTTACAAACGAGTGCAGACTGGAATTCCTGTAATGAACCCAGCTAGTATCCATGAGGACGCAGGTTCCATCTCTGGCCTTGCTCAGTGGGTTAAGGATCTGGCGTTGCCGTGAGCTATAGTGTAGGTCACAGATGCGGCTCAGATCCTGCATTGCTGTGGCTGTGGTATAGGCAGGAGCTGCAGCCCTGATTCAACCCCTAACCTGGGAACCTCCATATGCAGCTTGTGCAGCCCTATAAAGATTATATATATATATATAATATAGCACAGACTGAGGGGCTTATAAACCGAAATGTCTCATAGTTGTGGAGGCTGGAAGTTGAGATCAAGGCACCAGCAGAGAGTCTAGTTCCTGGTTCATAGGCAACCATCCTTTCACTGTGTCCTTACTTGGTAGAAGGGACAAGGGAGTTCTCTCAAGTCTCCTTTTTAAGGGCACTAATCCTACTCATGCCCCCACGCCCCCATGATCTAGTTATCTCCCCAAAACCCTGCCTCCCAGTACCAGCACCTTGGGGATCCAGTTTCAACATGTGAATTTGGTGGCAGGGGCGGGGTGGGTGGGACAGAAGCATTCTGACTGTGACACCATGTATTGAATATATGCAATTAAAAAATGTTTTCTTGGAAGTTCCCATTGTGGCTCAGTGGGTTAAGAACCTGACATAGTCTCCCTGAGGATGCGGGTTCAATCCCTGGCCTCACTCAGTGGGTTAAGGACCCATCATTGCCACAATCTGCGTAGTACGGATGTGGCTCAGATCCCATGTTGCTGTGGCTGTGGTGTAGGCCGGCAGCTGCAGCTCTGATTTGACCCCTAGTCTGGGAATTTCCATATGCTACAGGTGCAGCTCTAAAAAGAAAAAAAAAAAATGATTTCTTATTTGTAAGAGAAGAAATATTATATGAATTGCTTTTCCCAACTATTTATGTCCAGCATTTGGTTAAATGTTTTTAATATAATCTGGATTTCTAACATTAATAATGTCTGAATATAACCAACAGCCCAAATCCAGCTAATCAGTCTGAAATTTGTAGCATCCATCTTTCTTTCTTTCTCTTTCTTTCTTTCCTTCTTTCCTTCCCTTTTTTGTCTTTTTAGGTCCACACCCATAGCATATGGAAGTTGCCAGGTTAGGGGTCAGATCTGAGCTGCAGCTGATGGCCTACGCCACAACCACAGCAGTGCCAGATCCAAGCCTCTTCTGCAACCTACACTACAGCTCACAGCAATGCCAGATCCTTAACCCACTGAGCGGGGCCAGTGATCAAACCTGTGTCCTCATGGATCCTGGTTGGGTTCCTTACGGCTGAGCCACGATGGAAACTTCCTGCAGCACCTTTCTAAACACAGATTTGTAGGTACCAAATTGTCTCTAGTTCTTAAATCACCTCCCGAAGGTAGGTTAGCTGCTCGAAGGAGGCATTAACTATTTTAGGTCAGTAGGGTACTTTGTGATGCTGTATCGCTAAGCGCTGCCCGCCGCTGGCCCTTTTCCAGCCAACTCCCTGATCGCCTAGCCTATTTTTAATATTCAGTCTCTCTGAACCAAAGTCATATCTTTCTGGAAGGTTAGACTTTTAGAGCAGTATATTAATAATTTATTACCAAATTACTGAGTCATTTGGCCTGCTTAAGTATCTAACCTAGTACCCAAAAATTATTTAAGCAGTCATATGAGAAAAGCCCAATGTTTCAGTGGAAACTTAGTAATCGTTTTAATACAGTGTCTACAGAGAAATGTAATACTTTAAAATGTAACATTTCATGCCAAAGTACTTTTCCTTTTCATTCTTGTGTCTTACCTGATATAATTCGTGCATCAGCATTTACTCTATTTTTGGAATTCCTCTTGTGGCTGAGCAGGTTAAGAACCCAATAGTATCCAAAAGGACGCAGGTTTGGGAGTTCCCATCGTGGTGTAGCAGAAACGAATCTGACTAGGAACCATGAGGTTGCAGGTTCAATCCCTGGCCTCGCTCAGTGGATTAAGGATCCGGAGTTGCTGTGAGCTGTGGTGTAGGTCCAGGACACGGCTTGGATCTGGTGTTGCTGTGGCTCTGCCGTAGGCCAGCGGCAACAGCTCCAATTAGACCCCTAGCCTGGGGACCTACATATGCCTTGGGTGAGGCCCTCAAAAGACAAAAGGCAAAAACAAAACAAAACAAAAAAAAAGGATGCAGGTTTGATCCCCGGCCTCACTCAGTGGGTTTCGGATCTGGCGTTGCTGTGAGCTGTGGTGTAGGTTGCAGATGAGGCTCAGATCTGGCATCGCTGTGGCTATGGCATAGGCCCATAGCTGCAGCTCCGATTCCACCTCTGGCCCAGAAATTTCTACATGCTGCAAGCGTGGCCCTAAAAAGAAAAAAAACAAAAATTATTCTATTTCTTTTTTTTTTTTTTTTTAATGTGCATCAAGAGTTTTTCAGAAGATCCAGAATTTGCTTCCCTTTCCCACATGCAAAAATCTGTCAAGGTTAAATCAACAAATTAGGCGAAATAGATATCTGCAGACCAGCTTTTTGCAACACCAGAAATATTTTCAGAATGTTTTGTTAGACATTTCAGTTGCAACAAGAATGAACTTTTTACTTCTGTTCACAAAAGTGGTAACATTACAGAAAAAGAATTGTAATTAGTACCCCCAAATTACAAAACAAAGTGAATCCAGTCCTGTCTTCTGTCATTTTTGTACTCCTAGTATTTTGCATACTTGAATGTATGTATTTATAGAAACAACTCAGTTTTTTATTTTTTTAACCAATTATATTCAACATAAATATTTGCCTGTAATGCCCCTTAATTCTTTGTTAATGATTATTAAGGTTGTATAACAATCTAAGCGTATGAACTTAATTTAAGGGTGTTTTGTTTGTTTTTTTGCTTTTTAGGGCCCCACCTGCAGCATATGGAAGTTCCCAGCCTAGGGGTCGAATTGGAAGGTGCAGCTGCTGGCAAACGCCACAGCCATAGCAACATGGGATCTGAGCCAGGTCTGTGACCTACACCACAGCTCTTGGCAACACCGGATCCCAACCCACTGAACGAGGCCAGGGATCGAGCCCACATCCTCATGGATACTAGTCGGGTTCGTTTCCACTGCACCACAGTGGGAACTTCTAATTTAAGAAATTTTTAAACTTTAGGTCCCAGAAGTGAAATCATTAGTCTAGATACTTATTAGTCTAGCCACATATTTAGATAGAGAGAAAAAGAACTTTGTTTTCCCAAAGGGTTGTACTGAAGTAAAACAAACTATCAATAAGATGTAAAAGAGTTGATTTGAATTGTGTCCTCATTACATTGTGAATCGGTCCTTTGCAAAAAGTATTAATTTAACAAAGAAATGGTATTGTGTTTACTCTAGGAGGCCAAACCTTTTTCCAGATGTTCTTGAGTAGCTGGTATTTTGGTTAATCTCATACCCCTAACCTTTGGATATAAATGTCTATTCTCTTGCTGTGTTTGGTCTCAATTAATATAGCTTCTGTAAATGCAAAGAAAATTAAAGGGCAAAGTCTTTCAGGAATGAAGCCATGTCCTTTTTCAGAGCTCTGGGCTGCCTTGAAGGGTCCATACAATGACTGTCCTTTTTTTTTTTTTTTTTTTTTCTTTTTAGGCGCAGCACATGGAAGTTCCAAGGCTAGGGGTCTAAATCAGAGCTATAGCTACCAGCCTACACCACAGCTACAGCAATGCCAGATCCAAGCCGCATCTGTGACCTACACCACAGCTCATGGCAATGCCACATCCTTAACCCACTGAAAGAGGCCAGGGATTGAACCTGCAACCTCATGGTTCGTAGTCAGATTTGTTTCCGCTGCAGCATGACAGGAACTCCAATGACTGTCCTTCAATGTCTGTGGATTGCTTATCCATTGCCACCTGGCACAATTCTCCCTGGAAGTCAGGGGCCAAGATCCATTGTTTGATGGCTCTGCCACTCAAGAAAAGGCCTGCAGGAGGACCTGTCATCATGTGATGTGACCTTTAGTTAGTCATAGAGAGCCCATTAAGATGTCCCTTTGAGTGAATAAGCATTGAGGTTCTGCTGTACAGCACAGGGAACCATATCTAATCACTTATGATAGAACATAATGGAAGATAATAGAAGAAAAAGAATGTGTATATATATATATATATATATATATATGTTATGACTAGATCACCTTGCTGTACAGCAGAAATGGATAGAACATTGTAAATCAGCTATACTTTTTTTTTTTTTTTTTTTTGTCTTTTTGTTGTTGTTGTTGCTATTTCTTGGGCCGCTCCCGCGGCATATGGAGATGCCCAGGCTAGGGGTTGAATCGGAGCTGTAGCCACCGGCCTACGCCAGAGCCACAGCAACTCGGGATCCGAGCCGCGTCTGCAACCTACACCACAGCTCACAACAACGCCAGATCGTTAACCCACTGAGCCAGGGCAGGGACCGAACCCGCAACCTCATGGTTCTTAGTCGGATTCATTAACCACTGCGCCACGATGGGAACTCCTAAATCAGCTATACTTTAATAAAAAATTATTAAAGAAAGGTGTCCCAGAGTTATATCTATATCAAGTTATCAGTTGCATTCCTTTTAAATATATTTTCCAAAATGGCTTGACCAAATAGCTTCCTCCTGTGCTGGCTTGATTTTTTTTTACACATTCTTTCTTTCTGGAAATTATATGGCTAGTCTTTTTTTTTCTGCTGTGAATTTAAACTATCCTCCTCGACCTGGCAGGGGTAGTGTAAAGTAGCAGTCTGTATGCAGTCATAGACAATGTCGTATTTACAATTTATTCTCAACCATCCGTAAGAAACTCTTCAAGACCGTTCTTTCTAGTGGCTTTGATCTAGTGCACTCCTTGTGCAGAGGGGGAATTAGCCTGGGGAATATTTGCATGACTTGCCTGTGGCTACACAGTGAGTCATTAGTTTTTAAGACTGGAAATTTACATCCCTGGAATGAAGAAGTGAAGTTAATGGGGAAAGACGCTTCCTAGAAAATAAGCTTTAGTCACAATTTCAAAGTACAGTCTTACATTTCTTGGAAGAAGAGTCCTATATCAATCTTAAGGATAATGACTTTTCTTTTTAGTAGTTTGCTTATTATGGACCATGTTTATTTAATCAACTGACTGATAGTTGACATTTCTACTATGTTAAATGAACTTGGCATGTATTGAAGTTTATGATAAAAGACCACTTGTATCTTCAGACTGAAGGTTTTGTTTTATTCTTTTACCCATGATAGCAAATATTTGTTGCCATTAACTATGAGTCAGTCAGATTGCTCTTGGTGTTTCTGTGGATGGTTTTTTTCTTTGTTTTTTGTTGTTGTTTTTTTTTTTTTTTCACTAAAGGAGAGACATGCTAATATTTAGAAATAGTTAAGAATGTTTAGGAATGTTCAGGAATGCTAAGGACAACCCCATACCTTGGAAGAGTTTCAAGTTATAGCAAATGAGGAAGAATAGGCTCTCGTTCAAATCATATTTTTAGAGCATGTTTTCTGTGCTAGGCACTATTCTAGGCACTTGGGAAAAATGAGTGGACAAAACAGAAAAAAAAAAAATCTCTGCTCTCACGGG
Organism: Sus scrofa; assembly: GCF_054392235.1. Taxonomy (NCBI): domain Eukaryota; kingdom Metazoa; phylum Chordata; class Mammalia; order Artiodactyla; family Suidae; genus Sus; species Sus scrofa. Next base: position 71,397,315 of record NC_139392.1, read on the forward strand.
TGTCATATTCTAGTGGAAGGAGAGAGACACTAAACAGTAAACATAGTAAGTAAATTATGTTGATGTTTGAAGGTAAAAGCACTATTTTTGTTTTTTTTTCCTTTTTTAGGGCCGCTCCTGTGGCACATGAAAGTTGGAAGTTCCCAGGCTAGGGGTCAAATCAGCATGCACAGCCACAGCAACGTGGGATCCAAGCCATGTCGGGAACCTACACCATAGCTCATGGCAATGCCAGATCTTTAACCCACTGAGCAAGGCCGGGGATCGAACCTACGTCCTCATGGATTCTAGTCAGGTTCGTTACTGCTGAGCCACAACAGAAACTCCACTGTTTTTAAAAAGTAGGAATTCCCTGGTGGCCTAATGGTTAGGGATTTGGTGTCGTCACTGCTGTGACTCAGGTTTGATTCCTGGCCCCAGAACTTCCTCATGCTGAGGGCATGGCCCCCAAATAAATAAAGAATAGGAAATAAAAAAATTAAAAAGTGGAACAGGGTAAGTGAAATTAGAGATGCTGGAGGGCAGTGGGGATTGCGATTTTAAACAGGATGGTTGAGGAGTTCCCGTCGTGGCGCAGTGGTTAACGAATCCGACTAGGAATCATGAGGTTGCAGGTTTGATCCCTGGCCTTGCTCAGTGGGTTAAGGATCCGGCACTGCTGTGAGCTGTGGTGTAGGTTGCAGACGTGGCTCAGATCCCATGTGTGGCTGTGGTATAGGCCAGTGGCTACAGCTCTGATTTAGACCCCTAGCCTGGGAACCTCCATATGCTGCGGGAGTGGCCCTAGAAAAGGCAAAAAGACAAAAAAAAATAAATAAATAAAATAAAATAAAATAAATAAACAGGATGGTTGAGGAAGGCCTCACTGACAAGGCGACAACTGAGCCAAGAGTGAAGGAAGTGATTTTAGCGTGGAAATCTAGGGAGGGAGCCTTCCTGCTGGCTTTGAGAAGCATCAGTGAGCTTGGAGAGGAAGAAGGAGGCTGTGTGTGAGGGGAGGTGTGGGAAACGAGTGAAAAGGCGCTCGGGCCAGTGGGAAGCAGCCAGTGGGAGCAGCCAGTGGGAAGGAGAAAGAGAGTGGTTTCTTAGAAGCCCCTTTGAGAAAGTGTATAAGAGAACGGGGAGTGATATTATTAATTTTTTTATTAAAGTGTAGTTGATTTACACTTTAATTCGCACTTGCGCCAGTTTCTGCTGTACAGCAATGTGACCCAGTCGTCCATAGATATACATTCCCTTTCTTATATTAGCTTCCATCATGGTCTGTCCCAAGAGATTAGATATAGCTCCCTGTGTCACACAGTGGAACCCCAGGGCTTATCCACTCCAAATGTAATACTTTGCATCTCCTAACCCCAAACTCCCAGTCTACCCTATTTGCGCCCCCTCCCCCTTGGCAATCACAAGTCTGTCCTCTCTGTCTGTGAGTCTGTTTCTGTTTTGTAGATAGGTTCTTTTGCATCAGAGCTTAGATTCCAAATGTAAGTGATATTATATGGTATTTGTCTCTCTTTTTCTGACTTGCTTGACTTAGTATGATAATCTCTAGTTGCATTGATGCTGCAGCAAATGACATTATTTCCTTCTTTTTGTGGCTGAATAGTATTCCTTTGTCTAATCTACATATACCACATCTTCTTAATCCATTCCTCTGTCGATGCACATTTAGGTTGCTTTCACATCTTGGCTATTGTAAATAGTACTGCTGTGAACATAGCGGTGCATGTATCTTTTTGAATTATGGTTTTGTCCGGATATATGCCCAGGAGCGGGATTGCTGGGTCATGCGGCACTTCTCTGTTTAGTTTTCTGAGGAACTTCTATACTGTTTTCCATAGTGGTTTTACCAGTTTACATTCCCACCAACAGTGCAGGAGGACTGCCGTTTCTAGGACGGGGAGTGATGGTAAATAACCAGGTTAAATGCCACCAGTAAGTAAGATGGGCACCGAGAATTGACCATTGATTTAACCATTTATCCTGATGACCTTGAGCAGGATGGAGAGAGTGGTGGGAGAGAGTAGGCTTAAGAGAGACCCAGAGAGAATTGAAGTGAGTATGGACAACTTCTTTTAGGAATTTTTTTTCCTGCAATGGAGAGCAGAGAAATGGGATAGAAGTTGGCAGAGAAAATGGAGTCCAGGGCAGAATTTCTTAGGCAGATGGAAATAATAGTAGCCTGTCATCTGCATATAATGACATTTTTACCTCTTCCATTCCAATTTGGATACCTTTTATTTCTTTTTCGTATGTGACTGCTGCGGCTAGGACTTTCAGTACTGTGTTGAATAGAGGTGATGAGAGTAGGCATCCTTGTCTTGTTCTAAAATTTGGTGAGGGAGTTGCCTTCATGGCTCAGCCATTAATGAACCCAACTAGATCTATGAGGACGTGGGTTCGATCCCTGGCCTCGCTCAGTGGGTTAAGGATCTGGCGTTGCCGTGAGCTCTGGTGTAGGTCACAGATGCAGCTCACATCTAGCGTGGCTGTGGCTGTGGCATAGACCGGCAACTGCAGCTTGGATTTGACCCCTAGCCTGGGAACTTCCATATGCCACAGGCATGACCCTAAAAAGCAAAAAAAAAAAAAAAAAAAAAAAAAAAAGTGGGAAGGTTTCAGCTTTTCTCCATTGCGTGTTGTATTGGCTTATGGATTTGTCCTAAATGGCTTGTATTATGTTGATATATGTTCCCTCTGTGGGGGAGATGGCTCGGATTGTCAGTGTCAGAAAATGAGACACATGAACGCGGAAGATCTCGACAAGGCTCTTTCCTTCTGCAGAAGGGCGCAGGTGCTCAAAAAGCCGCGCAAAGAAGAAAAGACCCTCCCTATTTATCCCTAATGCAGGTGGTGTAGCCGTCCCCTTCCCAATGGTCACATTCTTCTCCGTTGGCTAATTTGAAACAAATTGTTACTGGGAGAAGAGGGAGAGAGGAGGGGGGTTGCAGGAGGATGGTTCAGCCAAAACCTGAGCAAAACGGAGTAACCAAGATTTCCTTTGATAGAAAAGACATTATGTTACTTTCCACCATTCTCTACCCGCATTGGGAAGAATGTTTATCATGAATGGATGTTGAATTTTATCAAATGCTTTTTCTGCCTCTTTTGAGAGGATAATGTGGTTTGTGTCTTTTCTTCTGTGGATGTGGTGTATCACACTGATCTATTAGAGGGAAATAATAGCACATGTGTATGCCGAGTGGAATAATTCAGTAGGAAGACTAAAGGCAGTGATGTCCACTCAGAGTTTCTGGCAGTATCCAAACCCATAATGAATTTCTATACCCCAAATTTCCTACATGTGATGCATTCACTCCTTTTCCCTCACTTAATTGAACTGTTTTCAGCAATATTTTGAGCAAACCAATGCTCCCAGGCCACAATTTTTCTGCTTCTTGCCCATTCATTTCCATCCTCATGAATGATAAATAATTTTTTAAGAAATTGTGTTAGCGTGAAAAATATTTGTCATCTATCACCGTTAGTAAATATATATTAGAAGCCTAAAAAACCTCCCTAAATACACACACAAAGAGTTGTAATTAGAAAGGGATCATTTATCCTATCCCCAAAATCCAAAACTCAAAATTCCCAAAAACTATTTAATTCCAAAACTATTAAATTTCCCATATTTTCTTTCTTTCTTTCTTTCTTTCTTTCTTTCTTTCTTTCTTTCTTTCTTTCTTTCTTTCTTTCTTTCTTTCTTTCTTTCTCTCTTCTTTTTCTTTTTGGCCACTCTGAGGTATATGGCCAGGAAGTGGCTAGGGATCAGATCCAAGCTGAAGTTGTAACCTACATACACCACAGCTGGGGTAACACTAGATCCTTAACTCACTGTGCAGGGCCGGGGATTGAACCTGCATCCCAGCAGCACTCCAGAGATACCACCCAACCTGTTGTGCCACAGCAGGAGCTCCTCCCATCTGATTTTAACTTTTTCAAAATGCTTCCTTTTTTCTTTCTTTCTTTTTTTTTTTCCACTTTTTAAGGCCGCATTTGCAGCATATGAAGTTCCCAGGCCAGGGGTGGAATCGGAGCTGCAGGTGCCAGCCACAGTCACAGCCCCAGCCACAGCCATAGACACAGCCCCAGCCACAGCAACTTGGGATCTGAGCCACATCTGTGACCTACACGGCAACTCGAGGCAACACTGGATCCTTAACCCACTGAGCGAGGCCAGGGATCGAGCACACCTGCTCCTGGATGCTGGTCAGATTTTTTACCTTTGAGCCACAGCAGGAACTCCTCGTTACTACTTTTTAATAACTTTGGTTTGGGTACTGAAAATTAGCAACCATTCTTACAAGCAGAAAGATTACTCAGAAGACGCTCAAATTCCAGCCAGTTTCAGGCAAGATGAGCCACCCAAGAGGCTACTGAGGGCCGCCTTGCCAAAGTTCTGTTCATTTTCAGAGAAGAAAGGAAAGCTTAAATAGCTAGTTTCTTGATTTCCACTGTTTTCCCATTGGTCTTATCTACTTTGCACCGTGGATGAGTCATGAGAAGGTGTTACAATTTTGAGATACCCTGAGGCGAGGAAAATTTCACCATAGCAAGCCACTCTCCAAGTCCTTTGCACAAAACTGCCTTACACTGATGAATGAGAAACTCTCTGTTTCCTTGCACCTTCCTTGTGCCTTTGAGGAAGATCAAATCTGAGAATCTGTGAAGATGTATATGTGGGGGGGGAGGGAGGGGGAGAGAGCAGGAAGGGGGAGGGTACCAAGTTCCGCACAGATGGAGCTAAGAACTTGGACATCATCCTGACACATTGTGACCTTTAGAAATGGAGGGAGTTCCCTGGTGGCCTAGTGGTTAAGGATCCAGCGTTTTCACAGCTGTGGCTCCAGCCAGTGCTGTGGCTCGGGTTCAGTCCCTGCCCTGGGAACTTCTGCATGCTGAAGGCTTGAGAAGAAAAGAAAGAATTTAATTGTATATGTATAGACAGAAAAAGATCCTTCCTCTAGCACAGGGAACTATATTCAGTATCTTATAAGCTATAATGGAAAAGAATCTAAAAAAGAATATATATATGTGTATATATTTATACATATATGTGTAACTATGTACATACATACACATATGTATGTATGTATGTAGATATGTAACTGAATCACTTTGCTGTAACCTGAAACTAACACAACATTGTAATCAACTATACTTCAATTTTAAAATTTTTTTTAAAGAGAAAAAATATGTTTTCAATGACTAGAAACATCAGTTGCATGTAGGGATGCTTTCTGGTTTTTATTTTTATGGATTGATGCATGCATGGAACTTAATTTCAGAATGCTAAAGGTTGATTCCTACGGATTTTTAGCTTTGCAACCTCGCTCGCTCAGGGAACTTAACCTCCAGGCCTCGGTTTTTTCATTAGTGAACATGGAGAAAATTAATGATTAAATTATACAACACTGGTGGATCAGCACAGTGCCTAACACAGTATAAGCATTCATTAAAAACTAGCAATTATTATTATCACTCATTTACATAGTCTAACCTTAATTAATTGAATCCTCGAACTAGTAACATAATACAGAACAGTCTCAAAAATATACTGACTTTTGGAGTTCCCATCATGGCATAGCAGAAACGAATCCGACTAGGAACCATGAGGTTGCAGGTTTGATCCCTTGCTCAGTGGGTTAAGGATCTGGCGTTGCCGTGAGCTGTGGTGTAGGTTGCAGATGTGGCTCAGATCCGGTGTTGCTGTGGCTTTGGCGTAGGCAGGCAGCAACAGCTCTGATTAGACCCCTAGCCTGGGAATCTCCATATGCCACAGGTGTGGCCCTAAAAAGGACAAAAGAAAAAAAAAAAATATATATATATATATACACACACACACACACACACTGACTTTAGCCTTTAGGAGTTAGTCCTGGATTCAGAAGGAAGAAAATTAGAGAACTCTGTTTAAACCTCAGAAGACACAATTTTCCCAATAACGTGGAATTAACTGACAACTTAAATGCCACTTCTAATTAAGAAAATTGAATATGTGTAAGGAGTTTTTCTGTAAGGTTGTGAATTTTAAAATGTTGCCTTGCCATATTTCTAAACAAAGGATGCTGCAGCCCTTAAGCCATCCAATTACAGCCCCAGACAGAGTTCCCTGAGGGAACCAGGACAGAAACAGGATGCCCGCTATCTAGCAGTCTCCTGCAATGGTGCACCCTGAGAAGACACAAGACAAGCAAGCACAGGTTACTGTCCCCAGACAGCTGAGGTGCACATCATAGAAGTGATTTCAGTGCACCCAGACTCTTGCATCTTCCTGTACATAGAAAAGCGCTAAATTGCTTAACTTGAGATAGCTGGTTTTCTTTAAATAAGGGTAATCTGTTGATGTTCTAACTACCTCATCTTTCTTGCAAAAACTCCTATATATCCTGGCTCCCCACCTTGCCTCTCTGGAGCCGTCTCTGAGAGTTACCTGAGATGCTGGGTCCAAGGCTTAAGTCCTCAGTTTTGTCCGTCTAAGAAAACATAATTCAAATTTTAGGTTGTGCTTTTTTTTTTTTTTTCAGTTGACGGGGTGATGCTCCATAAGTGAAAAGGACCCCCAGCATACATCTTGCAGGTGTGCTTGAGTGTGTATTTGCCTGGAGAGTGAAAAAGAGGAGAAAGGAGAGAAGGCTTAAATAAATTACCCTTGCAAAAGTAGCACCTTAGCCTCACTGATCTCTGTCCCCTTCTTCAAACTGCTGAACATCCCTTGTCCTCAGGGCCTTAGCATATGCTGTTCCTTCTTCCATCATCTCTTTCCTCAGAGTATCCCGAGGATCACTTGTTGTTTCTTTATCTGTTGGGATATTTCAGCTTAAATATCATCTCAGGGAGTTCCTGTCATGACTCATTAGTTAATCTGCCCGAGTAGCATCCATGAGGATGCGGGTTTGATCCTTGGCCTCACTCAGTGGGTTAAGGATTTGGCGTTGCCATGAGCTGTGGTGTAGGTTGCAGACGCGGCTCAGATCCTGTGTTGCTGTGGCTCTGGTGTGGGCCAGTGGCTACAGCTACATTTTGACCCCTAGCCTGGGAACCTCCATATGCCACTGATGTGGCTCAAAAAGACATAAATAAATAAATAAAAGTTTAAAAAATAAATCATCTCAGTTTGTCATTTTACTTCCCCATTAAAGTAGCATTTTCCCATCATCCCACATCTCAGCCTGTTCACTGCTTTCTCACTTATTTTTCTGATAGCTTTTCTTTTTTATGGCCACACCTGTAATATGTGGAAGATCCTAGCCTACGGTTCAAATCGGAGCTGTCGCTGTGACCTACACCACAGCCACAGCCACACCGGATCTGAGCCACATCTGCAACCTATGCTGCAGCGCTTGTAGCCATGCCGAATCCTTAACCCACTGAGTGAGGCCGGGGATTGAACCTGCATCCTCACAGACACTGTGTCGGGTCCCTGACCCACTGAGCCACAACGGGAAGTCCTCTGATAATTATTTTAATTGGTCTTCTTCACTAGACTATTAAGCTCCATGATAGAAACAATGCCATATTCCCCATATTTAACTTACAGCGTTAGCACTTAAGGTTCTAAAGTCATCAGTTCTCAGTAAATGCACATGGTGTTTGGATTTGCTTTGGGATTTTTTTCCTGCCAAAATTTAATCTCTTTATCAGTATTTCTGTTAGTTACACAAAGTTTATCAGTTTTCCTCTACCTTTGAGAAAAGTGAAGCTAATGTTATTGCTTTTATTTTATCAGACCAGGGATGAACTTGAGTAGATTTCTTACCATCACCGCAGGTAAATTTTCCAGCTTAGCCAAGTTGTGGTCACGGTCACCTGTGAGATTTTCCTGATTACACGGGTTTGAATAGTAACGCAGTGACATTTGCAAACCAAAATAGACAGTATTAGTGAAAGTGGGAGTCCCACTCTGGCACAATGGGATCAGTGGCAGCTTGGGAACCCTGGAATGTAGTTTCCATCCCTGACCCCGACACAATGGGTTAAGGATCTGGTGTGGCCGCATCTGAGGCTCGGATCTGACCCCTGGCCCAGGAACTCCATAGGCCAAAGGGCAGTCAAAAAAGAGAGAGAATGAAAGAAAGAAAGAGAAAGGAAAGAAGGGAGGGAGGGGAGCAGAGGGAAGGGAAGGGGAAAGAAAGAAAAAGAGGCAAAGAGAGAAAGAAAGGAAGGAAGAGAATAGGCTTCATCTCAGTAACCTCTCTCATTTTTGAACTTTGTGAGTCAGGAATTCTCGTTATCAGTAGACAGTTTATGGTTCTGTGTCTAAAGAAACCAACAAAGCAGAGGTCAGCAATTCATTTTCTTTCCTTTTTTTTTTTTGTTTTTTCAGGGCTGCACCCACGGCATATGGAGGTATCCAGGCTAGGGGTCTAATCAGAGCCATAGCCACCGGCCCACGCCAGAGCTATAGCAACTCGGGATCCAAGCCGCATCTGCAACCTACACCACAGCTGACGGCAATGCTAGATCCTTAACCCACTGAGGGAGGCCAGGTATCGAACCCAAAACCTCATGGTTCCCAGTCGGATTTGTTAACCACTGAGCCACGATGGGAACTCCAGGCAATTCGTTTTCTTAGACAAATCCAGATGTCTTCACAGGAACAAAGTTAATTTTGCTAAACTGTGGAAAGAGATAACAGCATGAGAAAAAGAAGAATCATCTCCCCCAGCCAAAACTAGCAGATGACCCAAGACAGAACTCTTTCCTCCCAGTTCTTGGCCTCAGAAGTCTATCCTGTTTTCTTTTTTTCCCAAAAGTATGGGCCTCACCATTTTGGCAGGGGAGTGCCTGTCTATCCCATGGAAGGTCATTAGGAAACAACTGAAGTCCGGCGTGCCCTTGACTTAGCATAGTCTTATATATATATGAGGAGTCCTAGGCATGAATCCTAGACATTTGAAGTCTTGAGTGTTTTGGATGGGATACAGCTTTGTCTCGAATCAGGATAACCTTGGGTACTATGAGAAATTGATCTGGCCCAAGAGCGTTGCTTTGGGCTTCGTGTAGTTTTCCTACAGAAAGAGATGACTCATTTGGGATCCAAGATGCTAGGCCTCAATAGGCTTATGACTCTTACCTCTTTGCCTTTAAAAGAACAAGTACAAGGAGTTCCCCTTCGTGGCTAAGTGGTTAACGAATCTGACTAGCAACCGTGAGGTTGCAGGTTCAATCCCTGGCCTTGCTCAGTGGGTTGAGGATCTGGCGTTGCTGTGAGCTGTGGGGGGGGGGGAGTTCCCTTGTGGCTCAGCGTGTTAAGGATCCAGTGTTGTTGCACCTGCGGTGTAGGTCACCACGGCAGTGCAGATTTGATCCTTGGCCCAGGAACTTCCTCATGCGCAGGTGTGGGGGAACAAAAAAGATCCTGGAAACAGACGTGATTGAAACAGTACAGTGCAGCATGAAAAAAGAGAACTTTTTAAATGCAAAAAAAAAAAAAAGTTAAAGGGAGAGGGCGATGTTTTGTGTGTAAATAATCAACATCAATTGGAAAACACCAGAAACTGAAGAACAGAAGCATAGATTAATTCAGTGAACTAAAGTTTCCTATAAGCAAAGAATACACATTTGAAGTGAGAGTTCTGAGGATAGAGGAACATGATCCCACCTGAGCTAGACATCAGGTGCAATTTGCATTTTGGAGCTAAATGATGGGGAATAAGCATATTAAGAGGGAGACAAGGAATGTACCTGCCAGGACAAATGTTATAGAAGTTCAGCTAATCGTATTGAAGGAACCCGAGAGATCAAGGGTAGGTTTCTGGACTCATGAAAATGACTGCCAGCCCTTCCTGGCTGAAGACTGCTTGAGGCAGAATGACCCAGAAAGTCCATATGGTACCAAAGGCAAACAGTGAATTAGATATGTCATTTTCTAACCGCATAAATTCACACTCCTGGAAGGAAGGAGTTGAATTGCAAGGTGCTTGGTGGAAGGTGACTTTGAAAAATGCGAGAACTCTGGAGGCTAAACCATGCTACTATTTAATAGTAACCATCTTCCGGTGGGAGAATTGAAGGTGAAGGTTATTTGTGTTTCTCTGTCTACAATGGATGTATCTTCTATAATGAAATTTACTTTGAGAGTGTGTATTTCACAGATTCCCCAGAATGAAAGTCCTGTGGCTCCTGTAAGCTCCACAGTTCATAGTCACAGCTCAGACTGTAAAATAGTCAAAGGTTAACTTATTGTTGCAAATATTCAAGACCATTGCCCAAACTCAAGGTGGCGGGTTTTTTTTTTTTTAAACTGCTTAATTATTTAAACCTGGAAACGGGTCTCAAAATTTCTGTGTAATTAAAAGCTACATCTAATTCTTAGCAAAGGACATTTCCAATCTTAGTTCATTCAGAAGGCAACAAGATTGCACACAATTGTGTGCCTGTGTTACGCTCTTCTCATTCCAGCTTTTTAAGAACAGAAACTCGGTGTCTTCCCTGAGGCTTGACTTGACCCTGTGGCAGCGTGATTGAGTTTAAAATACCAACACTTGTGACAATCAGGGACCTGACGTTCTTTTCGGGATACAGTTGTGCTTTCTGGTAAATTTTCTACAGTGCTGTTCCTGCTATAGGAAAGCCTCTAGGAAGATTAGGAATTCCCTAGCATATGTATTGGTGTAGAAAAACTCTTCTTTCCTTTGTGAATTTTGCTGGATCAACAACAACAAAATCAAAATGCATTTTTTATGCCCCATGCATTTTCCATTCAGTTCATAACAATGCAAGTCATCTATGTATTAATTTATGTTATGATACCCCAGTTAGGGTACATGTGCTCTATTCTCCCGTATTTCCTAGCCTTTATGTCATGAAGATTTCTTAGCCCAGAAATGAAAGGCACGAGGAAGAGGAGAGGAAAAGAGGAAGGGAGGGGAGGGGAGGAAGAGCAGGGCAGAAAAGTAAGGAAGATTTTCTTAAGAATGCCTTTCATTTGCATGAGATTTCACACAATAACCCCTCCCTCCACACACACACTCAAAGATGTAGCTTGGAATGCAGTGATAGAATTTAATGTTTAAGAAACCTGGAAGGGTGTATTTCTTCATGAACTTATTAAAAACCTAATTCTCTTAGTATAGGAAATTAAAAAGTATCTTTTCTTCCCAAGCTTCCATCACTTTATTTATAAAAAGAGTTTGGACTAAATTGTGCTGTCAGTCAACCAAGCTTTGCCATGTCTCTATAATTACAACGATAACAATTCACATTGTTACTTATTTTTGTGACTTTATTTGGAAGAGTAGTTTCTCAGTTGGAGAAGCAGTTCAGAGTCATTTTTGAGCTCCGTTAAACTCACTGCTTAGGGCTGTGATTACTTTCACGTCCCAATTAAATGGGCCAGTCTCTCCTGCGTTTAGTTTAGGAAGTCTCAAGCCCTTAAGAGCACTTTGGTGTTAGGGTTGATGAGCCTGATTTGATTTTGGGTGGCCAACAATATTTATTATCTATGAATCTCCCTGTGGTATGGGATGTACCTTCTGCAGCAGGGTAAGGAAAAGATTTGTGAAATGAAAAAGAGAGAGGGAGATAGGCGTTTCATCTTTGAGAGAATGTTTCATCTGAAACAGAAGCACACGAAACATCTCATGTGCCTGTTACTATAGAACCCAAAAGCCCTCTCCAGCTGTTTACACTTCGGATGCAAAATGGCAATTTGACATAGACTCACAGTGTGATGTGAGCATCTGCGTAAAAAGGCTACATGTGGAGCATGCCCAGTGCGGTGCGCGCGTCCTCCGCCCTCCCCCTCCAGATCTCTGAAGATAAGGCTTGAACTTTGCACTTGCAAATGTCACTGCATACGTTTTGCACTAGGTGGTTTTGTTTTTTTTTTTTCCAAAGGTTCTCTGACAGCTGATTTCTTTTAACTATCCAAGAGCAGGGATGCGAATCGGGTAATAATAAGATGCATTAAGTTTAGGACGAGTTGATGCCGGTCTTTCAATGCACTTGAAGTGTTCCTTCTTTTGAAAGCAATCGAGTGTGTGTTTCCCCTCCCCACTGGCATGAGAAAATCAGCATCTCCTTGGATCGGAGTCCTCCGGGGTAGGAAGTGAAAGCCCCGGAGGCAGAAAGGGCCGGAGAAGAGGGGGGTTTTGCCCAGAGCATGGATGGGAACCGAGAAGGGGTTCCGCAGGGCTCAGCGCGCACTGAGGATCGGTGCCCGGGGCTGCAGCTGCGGACGAGAAAGGCGCTGTCTGGCTAATGAAGGCCACCTGGATCAGGCTTCTGAAACGCGCCAAGGGAGGAAGGCTGAAGAATTCGGATATCTGTGTAAGCTCCCGGGCTTTGGTGGAGGGGAGACGGTATTTGGTCGCCGTCCCTGCCGCTGGTGCAGTCAGGGCTGTCTGGGGCTCGTGTGATTAGTAATAGGATCCTGATGGCTGGAGAGGGCGCGGGGGAGCATCCTCTAACCTGAGCTCCTTTTCCTCCACTGTGATTTATGGCCATGGGCACCCTCCCGGGCAGGTGTTGGCAGGAGACAGCGTTAAGGAGGTATCTATTTAAAGGAATGGAATGCGGTTGCTTACAGGTTGAGGGAAGCTCCCTGCTTCTTATAGCTTCTTACAGTTTTGTCAGAGAAGGTATCAGGTGAATACCCAGGTGCGACAAGGATGCTTCGGAGGAAAGTGGGAGTCATCTGTGACAGTGACATTCAAAGAGTTCAAGTTTATAAGTCGTTCCACTCGCCCTTACCGTGTATGATGAGCCTGGCTTCTTTCTAATTGTAAATTCTCACTGTATGGTGTAGCCTGATCTTGAAGCTATCCTTGAAACCCGTCTCTGCCCTGCACTGCACTGCACCACGGAGCTGGTTGAATGATTAAAAAAAAAAAAAAAGAAGAAGAAGAAGAACTTGTTCTGGCTTCTAGAAAGGCTCCTAACTAGAACCTAAGATTTGGGAAGGAATGGCCCTCCCGAAGGCACAGCTCTCCTGGTGAGTGGGCGCAAAAGCAGAGCTCGGTTTGGGCAGCTGGTCAGCCTCGCACTGGATTATTTTCTCCTTCTTTTCAGGAATGGAGAGCCCAACCCAGGAAGCTAAGGCTCCCCCCACCTCACCACCCCCCTGTTGGTGAGACTTTGCCAGGGCAAACATCAGAAATGGAATCGCTTTTAAAATGTCCATTCTTCCTCTGCAGGGTTCGGCAGACTCCTACACCAGCCGTCCATCTGATTCAGATGTTTCTTTGGAAGAAGATCGGGAGGCAGTGCGTAGAGAAGCAGAGCGACAGGCCCAGGCCCAGTTGGAAAAAGCAAAGGTAAAACCCTGCCTTCTGCCACACCGGGCTCTTTGCCAGGTGTGCTGGGTCCGTGATGGACCACCTGCGGAAGTCCCTCCTGAAGTCTACCTTGGGTCTCTTCCCGTAGTTGATTGTCTGGCTGTAAAGAGATACCAACAATGGAGTGGATTTTCTTCCCCCGGTAGAAAAAGGCAGTGTGATGTATAAGAGTGATCTTGCCTTTTACGTTGTTTCATAATCCAAGAAACTTGTGTCCCTGGGTGGATGGTTTATTTAGACACATGCAAAGGATCCCTGGGTGTCCAAAGAGGAGAATGCTGCTTCTACTACCAAAATGATTTTACTTCCTTTTTTTGAAGGAAACCATTTCTCTGTTTAGAAGAACAAACTTTCTTTGAGCTCCTGTTTATTTTCGTAGGCTTGTTGAACAATCTTTCCCCCCAGTTTTACTCTGTAGGTGTTTTATAATGATATTTCTCTTCTATTTAAAAAAAAATGGGTTGTGTTATGCTTTTGAAAAATAAAAGAAGAAAGGATTTTCTTAGTGAAAAATCGTCCTCTCCTAGGAGGACTTTCTTCTCGGTCTCGTAATATAAGATGCACGTATGTGGAAGGAAGGCTGGAAATCAGATAGAAAACATACAAATACAGAATTTAGCTGTACTGATTGTAAGGATCTGCATTCTTTCTTCCACGAAGTCATTCACATAGCAGCTGTTTCTAAAGCGTTGTTCATGTTCACAGTGCCTTGGTTTGTGTGCAACTCGGTGACTTTTAAATGAACATACTTTAACATGGCCATGGGTTTTCTTTTGAAAAAAAAAAAATGACTGCTTTGAAAAAAGGAGTAAGCGCTGTGTTGATCTTGCTAAAAAATAAAATCAAGGGTAACTAGAATACTTCTGCTGGCTGCTTCATCTCTGAGATGAGTAAAATCCCTGTGTGTTGCTATGGGAATCGTGGCTTGGAGATTGTGGTTTGAATGCATGGACAGCCCTTATGTAATATTCATGACCTCTAGCCCAGCTGCCATCGTGGTTTGCAGAGGAGCTGCCAGGAGACCTTGACTTTAAAAAAAAGGCATTGAAACAATGTTCTCCCCTCAGTGGGCAGGGAGGTCGTCTCCAGGTGTGACCCAGTCTTGACTGCAAGACAGCTTATCAAGGGCGGGAGCAGGGAACTGATAGAGCAAGGTGTGGTCCAGTTGCCGTCAACAAACCTGCTCTACCCATAGGAACCATTTAAAACATTAGGATGCGACAAATGGAGACGTGAACAGACGCTAAGTGAGATAAGGACAGACACTTTATGATTCCACTGATACAGGTATCTAAAGTAGTCAAACTCACCGAAGCGGAGAGTAGGATGGTGGTTGCCAAGGACTGGATGAGAAGGAAGAGAGAAGCTGCTGTTCCACAGATAGAAAGTTGCAGTTATCAGGTGAACACATTCTAGAGAGCTTTTGTACAGTGCTGTACCTGTAGTTAACCATCCTGTCCTGTGAGCTTAAAAATTGTGAAAAGGGTAACTTCCTTATTACATGTTCTTACTACCAAAAAAAAAAAAAAAATCAAGAAGTTGAAATTAAAGAACGAAAATAGGACTAGTGAAGTTAATTGCCCCAACTCTGCAGTGTAACTAACTCATCCATGTTGCAATTTAGAGCCTGGATTCCACATTCTGTATTTTGCACCAGGGTGCAGAGAAAAGTCAAGAAAAAAACAATAACAGTTTGTACTCCAGAAATAAGAGGGTTTTGTTTGCACTACATTATTCATGTGATTTTTCACATACCAAAATTAAAAGAGTTTTCTCAGGTTCACGCGTGTCTTGTAGGTTTGCTTCTCATAAACCCCAAAGCCTTTAGTTATCTGAGTGGTGCATTTTTGTCGATCACAGCTGAAAGTCCTGGGTTCAGTGCCACAGCTGCATAGAACTTTTAAATATCCTTCAACTTAGCATGGATCATAATATTGCTTCTAAATCAAACCATAATTCTTGTTACTTGTCATACAGACTAAAAAGGTGAGAGTTACAGGTAAAGTAGGAGATGAAAAAAAAGGAAGAGGATTTAAAACAAAGACCAAATCATTGAAGAGCTATATCCTGTGTTGAATGAAAATAGCTTTGCATCCCTTTTTCTTCTTTCAAATTAGATCAATCGCTTACATCTTTGATGTATTCAAATGAGTTACACTAGGGTGAGTGAGAATCGGAGTAAGTGCTGAAAGAAGATACAAACCAGTGGGATTGGAGCTTACTTTTTGTTAAAATCAGGATTTGGTAGGTCTGATTTCTTCATTCTGCTATCTTTGAAAAAGGAATACCAAAAGAGGGACTGTAGATGGGTCATTCCAATGGGTCATTCTTTAGGCTACTGTAGTCTGTTTTCCTCTGCCAGTATATCATCATGCCTTTGTGGGACCTATTTCAGAAAGAAAGCTTGAAAGATTCAAAAATATAGGAAATCATTGTTTTTAAGATAGTTCAAAACACTTTGCCCATCCATTCTGAAAGACTCAAACATCTCCTACATTTCTTCTGTAACCATTACCGCAGCCCTCAAACAGATAGCCTTTGTCAGTAGATGTTTAATTCGCCACCGCTACAGATCATGTGCCCTGAGTGTGTGCAAATGCCTGGAATAAACCTCAGCAGTGCTCTCAGATCCTGGCACTGTGTAAATATGAAATATATTCTCCATTAACTGCCTTAAGAATACGCCTGTGAAATAAGGTGATTGGCAAGTAGGGAAACGAGAGAAAATATCTTTGGAAATTCAGTGACCTACAAAAGGTTATATAAGCAGCACACTGTGCTTGCCATAAAACCCAGCACTTGTCACTTAGCACTTTATTATGGCTTCTCTTAAACGAGTAAACTCTACAGCGAAGAGATGATAGATTTATTCTGAGGCAAATAACTGACATGACCTTGTTTTTTAACCTGATGTTTTCTGAATCTGGATGCACAATTTGCTCTTGTTCAGTTTGACTGTGCTTTGCAAAGCCTGCCCTGTTTAAGCTAGTGCTCTTTGATGCTGCCCTTAAAGACAGATAATAGAGGAATTTAATGTGTTCACACGTTGACCTTTTTTAATAGAATGGCTTTGTTGAGATACCATTCACTTATTTGAAGTGTACAGTTCAGTGGTTTTTAGAATATTTAGGTGTTCCCATCATGGCTCAGTGAGTTAAGAAACTGATGTTGTCTCTTTGAGGATCCCAGAGGATTTTTTGATCCCTCGCCTCACTCAGTGGGTTAAGGATCCGGCATTGCCACAAGCTGTGGCATGGGTTATAGATGCAGCGTGGATCTGGCATTGCTATTGCTATGGCTGTGGCATAGGCCTGCAGCTGCAGCTCCAACTCAACCCCTAGCCTGAAAACTTCCATATACCAGAGATGCAGGCATAAAAAAGAAAAAATATATATTTAGAGTAGTGCATCTATCATTACAATCAACTTTAGAACATTTTCATTGTCCCCCAAGGAAATCCCATGTTTTGAATTAGCAGTCATGTCCCATTCTACCCAGCCCCCTCAGCCCTAGGCAACCACTATTCAACTTTCTGTCTGTATGGATTTGTCTCTTCTGGTCCCTGCATATAAATGATACCATGCAATAGGAGGTCTGCTGTGATTGGCTACTTCCACTTATGTAATATTTTCAGTGTTCATCCATGTTATAGCCTGTATCCATACATTCATTCCTTTTCCTTGTTGAGTAATATTCCATTATATGTATATATCACGTTTTATTTTTCTTTTGTCTCTTGGTGGACCTTTGGGTTGTTTCCATCTTTTAGCTGTTGTGAATAATGTTGTTAGGCCCATTCATGTATAGATTTTTGCCTGGACATTGCTGGGTCATAAGGTCATCTTTTTTTCAATTGAAAGCATTTTCTTTTCCCTTTTACTCCCCCCAAATAATCCTTCCTGCTCTACATGCAGAGACTCTTTGAGTTGGGAAATGTGGAGGTGAAAGGCTTTGGAGCAGAGATGAAACAGGCTCAGTGAGGTATTCTTAGTAGAATGGATTAACATCACATTTTAAGGTGATTGTTCTCTTATCAGTAAAGATCTCCTATATTAAAGGAAGTGTGTTAGTCACCGTTGGTGAGTAGGGGAGGCACTGCAAGGCCAGAGCCACAAGAAACAGGCAGATCTTTTGCTGCAGAAACTTCTATTATTTAGAGGGGAAAGTTGTGGCCTTCAATCATGCTCATCAGAGGTAGAGAAGTATTTTAGGGAAGCAGAGAGGTCTCCAGAGAAACAGACTGCCCCCTGCTGGTAGAACAGAAAATCTTTCTTGGAGGTGGTGATGGCTTAAAACTCTGCCTTCCAGGATGGACAGATGCAGTTTTGCTTGTAAAGTAGAAGGTTTGGAGTGGAGAGGGAAGGCTTGATGAGGAATATGAGCAATGGCCTGGCAGCCAGAAAACATGGAAGCTTCCAGAGGAAGGTTCCTTATTTGATTTTGCCAACTTGAAGATTCCTTTATTCTAGCTTCATGTTTAATTAATAGTTTGGCTGGGTATAGTAATCATGTATGAAAAGCATTTTCTTGCAGAGTTTTAAACATTTTTTTTTTTTTTGTATTCTTCAAGCATCCAGAACTGCTGTTAGGATTGCCAGTGTCATTCTGTCTTTGTGATTTCTGTATAATATTCTCTAATATTTTGAGAACTGTTCTTCCTTTGGTAAATTTTTGCCTTAGTGTGAGTCTTCTTATTTATTACGCACAGCTTTCCATATGAACATTCATTGTGAAGGACCAGTCACTTCAATTTTGGAAAATATGTTATTTGTCTAGTTATCTGTTTAATTTTTTTTTTTTTATCATACCTTTGTCTTTCCTTTTCCTGGTTCTCGAGTTTGTCCGATGTCTCATTAGAGTTTTCTTCTCTACTCATTTTTTTCCTCAGTGTTCTCTCTTCTTGTCCTACTAGCTGAGTTTTCCCCACTTTTCTCTTAATCTACATATTGAAATTTTTATTTTTGAAAATTTTAATTCCCAAGAGCTTTCCTCTCCTTTCCCTTCTTATAGCTTCTTATTCTTACTCCACAGCTATAATATTTTCTCTTAAATATCTTACGATGTTATTGTTTTAAGTTTTCTCTTCTGTCACTGTTTTTGAAACATTTTAATTTGGATTTATTTTTATATCTGGAGATTTTCTTCGGAGGCTTGATGTTGGGTTCGTAATTAAGAGCAACACATTGTAAAGCTAACTGGAAGCTTTAACTATGACAGTAAAGCTTTTTTTTTTTTTTTTTTTTTTTGTCTTTTTGCCATTTCTAGAGCCGCTCCCGCGGCATATGGAGGTTCCCAGGCTAGGGGTCGAATCGGAGCTGTAGCCTCTGGCCTACGCCAGAGCCACAGCAACGAGGGATCCGAGCCGCGGCTGCAACCTACACCACAGCTCACGGCAACGCCGGATCGTTAACCCACTGAGCAAGGGCAGGGACCGAACCCGCAACCTCATGGTTCCTAGTCGGATTCGTTAACCACTGCGCCACGACGGGAACTCCCAGTAAAGCTTTTTTAAATTTTGTTGGAGTTAGTTGATTTACAAAGTTGTATTAATTTCAGGTGTACAGAAAAGTAAATCAGTTACACATATTCATATGTCTGTTCTTTTCCCATATAGGTTATTACAGGGTATTGAGTAGAGTTCCCTGTGCCATACAGCAGGTTCTTGTTACTTATCTATTTTATATATCATAGTGTGTATATGAAAATCCCAACCCCCTAATTTATCCCTCCCCCAGGGTTGCCCCTTTGGTAATCAAAAGTTTGGTTTCAAAATCTTTGTGTCTGTTTCTGTTTTGCGAATAAGTTCTTTGTATTGTTTTTATTAAATTCTACATATAAGTGATCTCATATGATAGTTGTCTTTCTCTCTCTGACCGACTTCACTTAGTACGATCATCTTGAGGTCTATCTATGCTGCTGAAAATGGCATTTCTTCATTCATTCTATGGCTGAGAAATATTCCATTCCATCCACATCTTCTGTATCCATTCCTCTGTTGGTGGACATTTAGGTTGTCTCCATGTCTTGGCTATTGTGAATAGTGCTGTGATGAACATAAGGGTACATGAATCTTTTGAAATTATGGTTTTCTCTGGATCCATTTCTCTGGATGTTTATTGATTTTGCAATAACTTTTTTTCTTTTTTTTGTTTTTTTGCTATGCACATGGCATGCGGGAGTTCCTAGGCCAGGGATCGAACCCATGTTACAGCAGTGACAACACTGGATCCTTAACCACTAGGCCACCACGGAACTTCCAACAATTCTTTTTTAGCTGCACACATAGCATGCAGAGATAATGTGGTCCAAGGAGCAAATCCATGTCACAGCAGTAACCAGAGCCACAGCAGTGACAATGCCAGATGCTTAACATGCTGTGCCACCAGGGAACTCCACCATGTGGTCGTGCTACATTTAGTTTCTTTTTTTTTTTTTTTTTTTTTTGTCTTTTTTAGGGCCGCCCCGCGGCATATGGAGGTTCCCAGGCTAGGGGTCGAATCGGAGCTGTAGCCACTGGCCTATGCCAGAACCACAACAACTTGGGATCCAAGCCACGTCTTCAACCTACACCACAGCCCACGGCAATGCCATCCCCAACCCACTGAGCAAGGCCAGGGATTGAACCTGCAACCTCATGGTTCCCAGTCAGATTCGTTAACCACTGTGCCACGACAGGAACTCCTACATTTAGTTTCTTAAGGAACCTCCATACTGTTCTCCATGATAGTAAAGCTTCTTAATCACTGGTCTTTGACCAGGTACTGGGTGGTGGCTTTTCTTTTAGTCTGATCAGTTTCCCCAAAGGAGTCCCCAGTCTCTGGATACTTGAGTTCTCACTATTCTTTCTACTCTGTTAATTGCCACTGTCTATTTGCTGTACTCTAGATTTTTGTCTACACCCATCTCATTTTTTTGTTATTTATATCTATGGGTTTATACTTTAAAAAAAAATACTTGCAGGAAGAAACATTTATTCAATTGACCATGTTTGACTCCCCATACTTATGAATAAACATACTATAAAAAAAAAAAGAAAAAATGTTTCTCCTCTTGCCTTAATCCGTAAATGTCTTCAACAGTGGGAGAATCCTATTCCTGTTGGAAATATTCCCCTATCTGGACTGGTCAGAAGCAAAAAGAAACAGGAATGTGTTTATTCACCTTCAACCTGAAGATAATTTTCTATTTTAAAAAATGTTAAACATTTTTTCTTAATTTTTTTTAGGAGAATTGCGTGGCAGGTAGGAGAGAAGTAGGGTATATGCCTATGTCACATCCTTTTTTTTTTTTGTACAAGGTAAAGTCCAAAGAGCATGTGGCAGGTATTAAACTAGATGGCTATGCATAGGGAAAAAAAACCCATTTAATTGGTAGAAAAGAAAGTTCACAAGAGAGGTCTCAACAGCAAAAACATTAAGTATGGGAGACATTCTTCAGAAAATATTTTAGGTCAAAATTACTTTGCCCTTGTTGATTTTAATGCTGTCCTTTAATTTTTGCTTTGAAAAACTGTCAGTTCACTTTGCTCCTAGCCCTGATCTTCCCAATAGAGCTTTCTAGAAAAGGGGCAAAATATGTCCAACTTCTGACATCCTGAGTTAGTTTATTGTTCAAATACTTATGAGCTTAGGTTGCATTTTTTTTCTACCTGTAAGAAATAAAAAGTGCATGAAAGACCCATGGACCTGTTAGGCTTCTGCATAACTAAATACGACAGGATAGTACAGTCTCATACACTGGTTATTCATTCCACTCATCTCAAATGTTAGTTGACAATAATAGCAATCACACAATAATGACAACACTTACTGCGTGATTACTGTTCATCATAGACCATTTGAAAGGGGAGTTTCCGTGGTGGCTCAGTGGGTTATAAACCCAACTAGTATTCAAGAGAATGTAGATTTGATTACCGGCCTTGATTAGTGGGTTAGGGATCTGGTGTTGCCATGGGCTGTGGTGTAGATTGCAGATGTGACTTGGATCCTGCGTTGCTGTGGCTGTGGTGTAGGCCTGCAGCTGTAGCTCTGATTGAACCCCTGGCTTGGGAACTTCTATATGGTGCAGGTATTCCCATAAAGGAAAAAAAAAAAAAAAATGACAGAAAAGGAAGCGAGGGCTAAGGTTGGTGTATTTAAGGCTAGCACCAGCAGGAATGGAGAATTGGGATGGGAGGAAGACGGGATGTTCTGAGTTGATTGGCCTCTTATTAAGTGTGCCCTAGACTTCTCTCTCTGAGCCTCACCTTGTTTTTCTTCTCTACTAAGTCAACTTTGTCTGGCAGGTCCTGGCTATAACACAAGCCTGTTTTTACTATTTCTTGGGTTGTTTCTTTTCAATCTCTTCCACTGCTTCCCTCCACCAAAGTGTGGAAGTTCATTCAACCCAATGCACTGACCTTGACCCTCTGGCTTCTATCACTGGAGATGTACCTTTGGTTTTCAAACAGGTCGATACCTCAGGAGCTGCTGCAGAGGCAGAGGGCTTCCCAGCAGATTGTGCTCTGGTGCATTCTTCCTGGAGTCAGCCAAAGCAACTCTCTCCATTTTTTTTTTAAACCTACTGAGACTTCTGTGGAAGTTTAACTTTGAATATAGAGATTTGCCTCTGTAATGAGTTTTAAACCACTGCCATCTTTCCTTTTACCCTCTCATCCCTCTCACAGCTTCCTCCATCACTTTTAAGTCTCCGCCTCTGCCCCTGACCTCTCCCCTGGTGGTATCGCACATCTGTCCTTTTTGGCCTCTGTCAGTTCTGCCATTTAAAATGGAGCTCCCCTGAGATCCTGCTGTAGAGCACAGGGAACTCTTTCTAATCACTTGTGATGGAACATGATGGAGGATGATGTGAGAAAGAAGAATTTATATATAGGTATGACTGGGTCACTTTACAGCAGAAATTGACAGAAGATTGTAAATCAACTGTAATAAAAATGAAATGGAGCTCCCCGTTTTTCGCTTCAAACTCTTCTCTGCATTTTCTTATTTCTGTCAGTGTTATTTTCATCCTCCCAAGCTCAAAGCCTGATTAGTCAATGGGTCAGCAGGTTTTTTTCTGTAAAGGGTCAGAGAGGAGATATCTTAGGTACTGTGGGTCATGTGGTCTCTGTCACAACTACTCAACTCAGGGAAGCCTCGATTTGGATTCTATCTCTGCTGTAGACTGGCTGCTTGACCTTTTGATAAGTTATACGTCACACTCTTGGTTCCAGTGATAACTGCATGAGCTGGGACATGTCAAGTCCAGGGTTCCCAGTCAGGGGATTGGGATGGGCACAGGCAGCTGGAACACACTGCTCCTGCCTTCTAGTTCGGAGTCCAATGGGAAACGTGTATTAGAAGGGATGAAACTCCTGTTTTCATTTCCACTTTAGTTGTGCAAGGTCACCATACATCATTATATATGATTGTCACCAAACTTAGGTTCAGCTGCTTGTTGCTAAAGAATCCAATACTGAGAGACAAGTGTTAGGTAAAAGTAAAGACAGCTTTGAAGTTCTTGCTGTGGTGCAGTGGGTTAATCATCTGGCTTATCTCTTTGGTGATGTCAGTTCAATCCCCAGCCCCGCATAGTAGGTTAAGGATCCTGCACTGCCACTGCTGTGGCAGAGGTCATAGCTGTGGCTCGCTCGGATTCAATCTCTGGCCCAGGAATTTCCATATGCCATGGGTGCTGCTAAAAAAGAGAAAAATAAAAATAAAAATAAATCCAGCTTAATTGAGGAAGCCGACACTCCTGGAGAGAAGGTGGACTCATGTTCCAAAGAACCAACTCCCCACTGCCAGTTGGGGGCAAGAGTTTTCAAAGGGGAGTTTCAGGGGTGCCGAGGTATAAGGAGGGGCCTGCATGCAAAGCAGAACAGTTAGCTCCAGCAGTCATCTTGAAAATTGTTATGCAGTGGTCTTATCAGCATCCCGTTGATTATTTTAAGTGCAGTTAAACTTAAATTCTAGAGTCAGTTTGTTCCCATTTCCCTGAGGCCAGTTCTTGGAACTGTGCAAAATGGAGCAGCTTATGTCCTGGCTACAGTCTGCTCATCATGGAGTTAACTTCTTCTCTCTGGTGTGGGTTTCAGTATGTGCAAAACAGCTCAAACACTATGGCTCAGAATATTATCTATACCCCTTGAGGAGAAACTCAAGATCCTTGACTTTAATAACGAAACTGTTATTATTTTGTCATTTGCCTCTTTTCCTTTGCTTCTGCATTTTCTCTAACTTACTCTCTGGCTAAAGTTTTTCTCCAGACAAGAGGCAAGCAGAGAACAGGACATGGGGTTATGGGGGGAGGGGAGTTCTGTCCTGAGACACCCCATAGCACCCAGCTCCATTACGTGGTCACTACCATATTTGAGTTGTTTCTAACTGGGTGGTGAGTGCTGGGTGGCAGATCTGTACTGTCAGGTCAGTCCAGTGGCTGCTGACCCGAGTGGCATTTGCACTATCACGTGATCTTCACGGTGGCTCACCAGCTGAGTCTGATCGCATCCCCATCCACCCCTGGGACTAAGGCCAGTGTCTTGTCCCCTGCACTTGACTTGGAGCCCCTTGAGAGTAAAGGCAGCCTCTGTGCTTCTTAATCTCACTGTAGCAGATTTCTGCCTCCGTTATCAGGAGTGAGTTAACACAACACTCCCTTGCTCTTCTCACAGGCTCTTTTCTGAGTAACACCTGAGTATTTTAGGAATAAAATTACATATCGTTCCCTGTTTCGTTATGGTTATATTTATCTTGGCAGTCTACCCAGGAGTGAGTTTCAAGTTTCTTATGGGTAAGAGTTACATGTTTGAAAGAGAACTCAATACTCTTTCTAACTCTCTCTTACAGTAGATTTATGGGTTTTATTAATGGAAGTTCTAGGGGGCTGAGATTTGCCCACATTAAAATTGCCCTCTTGTGTAAGAACCCTTATAAGGACTGTTAACAGAATACAGATTTCTGACTGTCTCGAAGCCATAAATGGATTGGGAAAGGATTATTATAAACTTTGCCGCTCAAGCCTTCTTTTTCATAGAGAGCTGTAACTGAACATCTTTGTGGTTATCTTTATAAACACAGCTATAAATACATGATTCTCCGCTTCTTTTTCCCTCTACCAGATATGAACAGGGAACAACACAAAAACCTTTAAGCCCATACAACAGTCAACTTTTGGGAGTTCCTGTTGTGGCTCAGCAGGTTACGCACCCAACTAGCATCCATGAGGACGCACGTTCAGTCCCTGGCCTCCCTCAGTGGATAAAGGATCCACCATTGCCTCCAACTGCAGCACAGGTCACAGATGCGGCTTGGATCCAGTGGTGCCCTGCCTGTGGCACCTGCAGCTTCAATTCAACCCCTAGCCCGGGAACTTCCGTATGTTGCAGGTGTGGCCCTAAAAAGAAAAAGAAAGAGTCAACCTCTTTCTGTCTTGAGTTTTTGCCTCACTGACAGCTAAAGGGAAGGATATTGAAACCTGTGAGAGAGTAGAACTTGTTCAATTAGCAGGCATTTGATGGGTGGTATTGTGCTCTTGAGCGAAGAGCCAGAAGAAGGGCTATCAAAGATTTGTTAGTTGTGGTTTCTCCCTCCAGAAGCTCATGTTCTACTTAAGGATGATGTCGGAACATCTGGGTCACTGAGCACACGGTGATAAGTGACAGACTAACAGCGGGGTGAGACAAATGCTGTAGGAATGGTGAGCAGGTGGACTGCCATACTGCTGGGGTAGGGAGGGCCGGAAGACCAGAAGCAGGGCAGTTGGGATTATAGATGCCCCCCCTGTGAAGTGGGTGTCTCTTTGGGGACAGAGGCTTTGCTAACCAGTGATGTGCTGTTTCTAAATTTATCAAGATTGATTGCTAACTGAGGGGCCCAACAAAGGCTGTTATTTTGGTTTAATTTTGTTTAAATCCCATTTACTTCCAATTTACTTTACACGAATCACACCAAAGTGGTCTTATTTTTGTCCTCTTAGCTATTTGTTAAAGTATCGTTGATTTACAATGTTGTGTTAATTTCAGCTGTATGGCGAAGTGGCTCAGTTATACATATTCCTTGTCATATTCTCTCCCGTTATGGTTTATCTCAGGATATTGAATATAGTTCCTTGTACTATACAGTAGGACCTTGTTGTTTATCCATTCTATATATAATAGTTTGCATCTGCTAATCCCAAACTCCCAGCCCTTCCCTCCCCGCCCCCCCCCCCCCCTTGGCAACCACAAGTCTGTTCTCTATGTCTGTGAGTCTGTTTCTGCTTTGTAGATAGGTTTATTTGGGCTGTATTATGGATTCCACATATTAGTGATATCATGTGGTATTTGTCTGTCTCTTTCTGACATACTTTGCTTAATGTGATAATCTCTAGTTGCATCCACTGTTGCTGCAAATGGTATTATTTCTTTTTTATGGCTGAGTAATATTCCATTGTGTGTGTGTGTATACATACCACATCTTCTTTATCCATTCTTCTATCACTGGACATTTAGGTTGTTTCCATGTCTTGGTTATTGTAAACATTGCTGCAGTGAACAGAGGGGTCCATGTATCCTTTCAAATGATAGTTTTGTCTGGATATATGCCCAGGAGTGGGATTGCTAGATCCTGTGGCAACTCTGTTTTTAGTGTTTTGTATCCTTTTAGCTATTTTGAGGTGTAAGGGTCAGTCATGTTTACTGTGTTCAGGTTGTTGTGTAACATCTCTAGAACTTGTCACCTTGCAAAACTAAAACTCTGTACCTGTTGTTCAAAATCTTTTTGTTCCCCCTCCCTCCAGCCCTTGGCAAACACCATTCTAGTTTCTGTTTCTGGAATTCTGACCACTCAAGATACCTCATCTAAATGAAATCATACAGTCTTTGTTCTTTTGTGACTGATTTCTTTTACTCAGCCTAAGGTCCTCAGGGCTCATCCATGTTGTAGCCTGTGGCAGAATTTTTTTCTTCTTCCTTTTTTAAGTTTTATTGAAGTACAGTTAATTTACATGATTGTGATAATTTCCCCTATAGAATAAAGTGACCCAGTCATACATATACACATACCCACTCTCTCTCAGATTGTTTTCCTTCTTCTTAAAGGCCAAATAATATTCCATTATGTAGATTTACCACATTTTCTTTACTCACTTAATTGTTGATTGACACTTGGGCTCTTCCTGCCTCTTGGCTGCTATTAATAATGCTGTAAAGAATTTTTTTATCTTGCATTTTTTTGTGTTGTTGGTTTTTTTCTTTTTTCTTAGGGCCACGTGCACAGTATATGGAGGTTCCCAGGCTAAGGATCTACTCAGAGCGATAGCAATGCAGGATCCAAGCCATGTCTGCAACCTACATCACAGCTCACTGCAACTGAGATCATTAACCCACTGAGCAAGGCCAGGGATCGAACCCACAACTTCACGGTTCCTAGTCGTATTCATTTCCACTGCGCCACAATGGGAACTACTTGGATTTTTTTTTTTTTTTTTTTAATGAACCTATTAAGCTGTGCCATCAGCAGGTGGTAGCTTATGTTTACATAGTGTCTCGGTGTTGAAATCCCTAGTTGCTTTGCTTGGTCCTTGTGACTTGGTGGAGAAAGGAGGGCAGATATAGTTACCCTAGTCTGTGAATAAGGAAATTGATGGTGGATACTGAAGAGTCTTGCCCAAGCTCATTGAGCTCTTAAGTGGCAGAATTGGGACAAGGCCCCCGGCTTCTCTTTGGTAGCATTCTGTTCTAATGTCCTTTCACCTAATCAGTGAGTCCCTTATAGAAAGATATAAACTAGCAATGCACTAATGCTTGCCTCTTTGTTTCATGCTCTGGAGGGATTAAAGGAATAAAACATTTTTTTCTCCTTAAATAACAAAAGTAAAAAAAAAAAAAAGCATGGCAACTATTAAAACAATTATGAAAAGTAAACACACCATTCTAGCTGTTTTGCTTCCTTTTTTTTTTTGCTGTTGAGTCTTGATACTACAATTAGAGTTTGCAACCAAAAGAGTCACCTTCCCCCCCACATTTTAAGTTAAGTTTATGCTACTTAAAACCCTGATTTGGGTTGAGCACTTTTTTACATTTTAATACCATTTAAACAAACATTTTGAGTGAAAATTTCTTGAATGTAATGAATTATTACAGAAGGAGCTTTCAGGACTTAGTGTGTCCTGTGTTCTTGCTTAAACAGAGATACCAATGGAATGTGCCTAAAAATATTTGACTAGGATCTTCCTATAGAGAAATGGAAAAAGAATCACCCATCTAGGAAATAGGTTGAAGAATGCTGAAGAAATAGAGTTGAGTTCCTGTCGTGGCTCAGCAGTAATAAACCCCACTACTATCCATGACGGTGTAGAGATTTGATCCCCAGCCTCACTCAGTGGGTTAAGGATCCGGTGTTGCCGTGAGGTGTGGTATAGGTCACAGGCGTGGCTCAGATCCCATGTGGCTGTGGCTGTGGCGTAGGCTGGCAGCTCTAGCTCTGATTCAGCTCCTCGCCTGGGAACTTCCATAGACCGAAGGTTCAGTCCTATAAAGACAAAAAAAAAAAAGAGAGATTTTAAGTAGGGCAGGGGAGAGGAGATTGAAATTACAATGAAACTATCCGAAAAGAGATTTCATAAATGTCTCTTCCTAAGGCAAAAAGAAAGATGAAAGGAGCAGCCGAAAAATTTAAGGCAGCCGAAAATGGAAAGTTAGATGTTATAATTGACTGGCGAGAGATGAGAACAGGAAGGCATTGTAAAGAAAAACTAGGAAACTGCCATAGTGATGATTTGAAAGAAACTTTTAGGGCTTAACGT
Source organism: Sus scrofa (assembly GCF_054392235.1). Taxonomy (NCBI): domain Eukaryota; kingdom Metazoa; phylum Chordata; class Mammalia; order Artiodactyla; family Suidae; genus Sus; species Sus scrofa. The sequence continues at coordinate 71,425,358 of NC_139392.1, forward strand.
GTTGGTTTATTTTAACTAACTCCTGTCCTGAGGCAGGAAGGTGGATGATATGATTAGCTGTGAAAGCTATTTTTGGTCTGGTGATGCTCTACCAATTGTTCTTTCTACTGATAATTGCAGGATTAACACCCATTGCTTTAAAAAAAAAAAAAAAAAAAAGTCAGTCCTTGAAGATTAAGGCTAATACTGTGGGCCAGGAAGTGTGTTTGGCAGGAGGCAACCAGAAATGTAGGCAGTCACTCATCAATCAAGTTGTCCCTTCTTTCTGCTTTCTAGATGCATTCTCTGGATTTTAAGCAACTTAACTCTTCCTTTTGTCTTCGTAGAGGAACTATGGTCCTCCTTGAATGGTGTGTTTATTGGACCAATCATAACCTCACTTTTGCATCAACCTGCATTCCTTGCAGTCAACGGACAGGGAGTTCCTGTTGTGGTTCAGCAGGTTAAGAACCTGACATAGTGTCCTTGAGGATATAGGTTTTATCCCTGGCCTTGTTCAGTGGGTTAAGGATCTGGCATTGCCCCAAGCTCTGACATTGTTTGCAGATGTGGCTTGGATCTGGCATTGCTGTGGCTGTGGTGTAGGCCAGCAGCTGCAGCTCTGATTTGAATCCTATCCTGGGAACTTCTATATGCTACAGGAGTAGCCCTTAAAAAAGAGTCAAGGGACAAGTTTGTTTACAAGGCAACCCAGTGTCAAACACAATCACACAGATTGAAAGCAGATCTTTGGCATATGCCAAAGTTTTAGTAGTCCGAAGCCTAAAAAAATCGTATAATGGATAGACACAATGACATATAAAAACACTTTGAATAAACAAAAATCTCTGCGTGCTAAATGAATGCATTATTCATTCAACACGCTTGTATTTAGTCACCTTCTTTGTTGTGTGGGTGATGCTAGGGGATATAAAATGATTAAGCCTTGGTCTCTAATTATCAGGAGTTGCATCTAACCACGTGGTAATGTACAATATTGGCTTATTCACCTCCTCACTCTAAAAGAAAAGAGAGAAGTTGTTTGCCCTGAAGCCCAGTTCTCCCAGCTGCAGTGGGCTCTGCACTAAGATTTGTAAACTGCCTTATGATTTGTGTCCATTTGACCACGTGTCTTGCCTCTGAGTTGGCATTTCAGAGCTGGCATTGAGTCAGCCTCTTCTTATCTAGGTGATCAAAACTCAGTTAAAGGGATATTGAAGGTTGGGATCAACCTTAAATATTTCACTTAAGCGTAATACATTAAGAAATGTATAATTCAGCACTAATCTTTTGCTACAAAACCAAGGCCTGTTTGGAGTTCCCTGGTGGCTCAATGGGTTAAGGGTCGGGCATTGTCAATACAGCATCTCAGGTTGCTGCTGTGGCACAGGTTCAATCCCCGGCCCGGGAACGTCCGCTAAAAACAGGAAAAAAAATTTAAGTTAAAAAAAAAAAAAAAAGACGTGTTCTTTGAGCATGAGTTGGCTAATTGAAGTTTCACCTAGACCCAGACATCCCACCTTCAGTAAAGAATTTAGTTTGACATTGCACTTTGACCCTATCTAAAGAGATTTGGGACTGAAAAGAATTTTTAATTTTGAAACACAGTCATGTTTGTACCTCAAAATGATTTGTTCAGTTTCTCCTGAATATCTTTTTACAAAACATGAACCATTTGGTCCCATTATACTTTTGCTAAATGTCTTGCTAAAATGACAAAGCAGGCATTTGGTAAAATGTAATATCTTTATAAAAAACAAGTTTGATTTTTTTTTTCTAAAAATTCATGTGTATGTACAATGTTTTGAAATTAATAAAAGTCACTCTTGCTAACTCTGGTCCAAGAAAAAGTATCCATTTGAGTTAGGGGACCTTATCATCTTAGCTCCTAATGTACTTTTTTCATGTTTCCCTGAAATAGATGCAGTAGTTCTTTGGCTGAAAAAAAAAAAATAATGTTCATTGTAACATCAGTAGGAACCTTTTTTAAAAGGAATTTTTTTTTTTTTTTTTTTTTTTTTTTTTTTTGCTTTTTACAGCCATACCCTCAGCATATGAAAATTCTCAGGCCAGAGGTCCAATTAGAGCTGTAGCTGCCACTCTACACCACAGCCACAGCAACTCTGGATCCAAGCTGCTTCTGCAGCCTACACCACAGCTCACGGCAACACCGCATCCTTGACTCACTCAGTGAGGCCAGGGATGGAACCCTCATCCTCATGGATAGTAGTAGGGTTCATTTCCACTGCACCACAGTGGGAACTCACTAAAGGATTTTTAAAAACTGATTCTCTGTCTTCTCTGGGTCATGAATGCTTTGAATAGATGGTGAAATCGTTGAGCCTTCTCCAGAGAAATAATCGGCTTATATCCACACAGCTTGGCTTATATTTCTGAGGTCTTCACAGACCCCTGAATAAAATCCATGTAACCTAAGGGTTTACAAAGTACAAGAACCCTTATTAAGAATCCCAGTCTCGATAGCCAAGCATGGAAACAACCTAAATGTCCATCAACAGAGGAGTGGATCAAGAAGATATGGTACATATACACAATGGAATATTACTCAGCCATTAAAATGAACGAAATACCAGCATTTTTTGCAACATGGATGCACCTAGAAACTATCACGCTAAGTGAAGTCAGCCATACAATGAGACACCAACATCCAGTGCTTTCACTGACATGTGGAATCTGAAAAAAGGACAGACGGAACTTCTTTGCAGAACAGATGCTGACTCACAGACATTGAAAAACTTATGGTCTCCGGAGGAGACAGTTTGGGGGGTGTGGGGATGTGCTTGGGCTGTGGGATGGAAATCCTGTGAAATCAGATTGTTATGATCATTATACAACTACAGATGTGATGAATTCATTTGAGTAATTAAAAAAAAAAAAAAGAATCTCAGTCTCGGAGTTCCCATCATGGCTTAGCAGTAACGAACCCGACTAGTATCCCTGAGGATGTGGGTTCAATCTCTGGCCTCACTCAGCGGGTTAAGGATCCAGCCTTGCCATGAGCTGTGGTGTGGGTTGCAGGCGCAGCTCGGATCCCATGTTGCTGTGGCTGTGGTGCAGACCGGCAGCTACAGCTCCAGTTTGACCCCTAGCCTGAGACCTTGCATATGCCATGGGTGCAGCCCTAAAAAGACATTTAAAAAAAAAAAAAAGGAATCCCAGTCTCTCTCCAAGTAGAATGACTGATGCCTTAAATACAGTGGGACATTGCCCCACGACTGTGAAGTGTTTTCCTTTCTTCTCAGATACTTGAGATGACCGCATACATTCTTCTTGGAATTCTCTTTCAGCTATAGTGTTTAGTCTAGTGTAGAGGGGGGTTGGGCAGATGTACCCTACTCTAAATACTCTCATGTGCTCTCTAGCCGTAAAGGATGTTCTGGTTTAAACAGTTGTCAATGATGGGCGACTTCAAGGTTGCATTTTGTTTTCAGATGTTCCAATGGCCAGTATGAAGGGGCACAAGACAGAAAGATCCCTTTAAGTTGAGCATATCGTGGGAGCAAATCCTTCTGTGGTAGGGCCCGGGGCGGGGGCGGGTAGTTTGCTGGTCTCTGAATTTCTGACTTGCTTTACTGTTAATGCCTATAAAATATAATGCCTATTCACTCCTCTTTCTTTTTTTTTATTTTTTTTTATTCAAGTATAGTTGATAGGCAGTGTTTTGCGGGTTTCTTGGGTTTTTTTTTTTTTTTTTTTTTGCTTTTCAGGGCTGCACCCGAGGCGTATGGAGGTTCCCAGGCTAGGGCTTGAGCCAGAGCTGTAGCTGCTGGCCTACACCATAGCAATGCCAGATCCAAGCCACCTCTGCAACCTGCACCACAACTCACAGCAACTCCAGATCCTTAACCCACTGAGCAAGGCCAGGGATCAGACTCATGACCTCATGATCACTAGTCAGGTTCATTACTGCTGAGCCACACTGGGAACTCCTGTCTGTAGGATTTAGATAACCAGGAGGCTGATTAGCTGGGTAGAGGGCACCCTACCTCCAGGTTACTGAACGGTAAGGCTCTGATTGTTCCTTTTCCCTTGAGTTTGACAGAAATCTCCATCTCACAGTCTTCTTGGAAAAATAAATAAAAGAGTAAGTGCTCAGAACTTTTTCCTGCCCAAAGACTTAGGATTCATTGAGAGGTTCCCTTTCATTTGGTAGCCATGCATTTTAGTCTGGCTTGCTCTCTCCCACCAACAACCTCCCCCGCCCTGCAACCACCCGTGTCCTCACTTGTCACCTCCCGCCCCCAAACAACCTGTCCTTGCTTCTTGCAGCCCTTATCACACCATATTGGGTTCTGCGTTTCTCTTCATTAACGTGGAAACTGGGAGCAGCTTGGACTGATACCTCCCCTGTTGACATTTTGCCATTTGACGAAATGCGAAGTGTTAACAGAGTAGGGGTGGAATAAATATTTTTGGACCAAATGAATCACATGATCTGCTGAATATTAGCACATACGTGAACGGAACCCTGAACCTTTGGATGTAATCACATTTTGCCACCTGTGTCTTGCCACTTAACTCTTTGATGAGGCTGTGACCTCAGAGAGAGGGATCAGGTTCATTTCTGTCTCCTTCCATGTAGTATAAAGGGTGATAGGAATGGAGTTCCCATCGTGGCACAGCGGAAACAAATCTGACTAGGAACCGTGAGGTTGCGGGTTCAATCCCTAGCCTCGCTCAGTGGGTTAAGGATCCAGTGCTACCGTGAGCTGTGGTGCAGGTCAGCAGCTGTAGCTCTGACTGGACCCCTAGCCTGGGAACCTCCATATACCATGGATGTGACCCTAAAAAGAAAAAAGACAAAAAAAAAAGTGATGGGAACAATGTGTTTTGGTTAGTCTAGGGCATTTTTGGGTTTAAAAAAAAAAATTCGTTGAATAGTTTGGGCCATAATATGAAGAAGGCTTTTCAGAAATCTTTTTTAAGTAGAGTGTCCCCCATCTCCAGTGCTGCTACACAAGACATGGGATGAAAGCAGGAACCACATCTGAGCAGAGGTAGTCTTCGCAGGAAAACAGGGTCCCTCTCTGAAGCCAGATTCCCGATAACAGCTGCCCAGGCTTTTTGTTCCCTGTCATGTGCGAGGGTCTATTCTGGCTCAGTTTCTGAGTTGCTGTTCTGTTCTGCAAAGGTGAGGCTGGGAGTTCCTGTCATGGATCAGCAGAAATGGAGTCAACTAGTATCCCTGAGGACACAGGTTCAATCTCTGGCCTCACTCATTGAGTTAAGGATCCGGCATTGCCGTGAGCTGTGGTATAGGTGGCACTCGAGGCTTGGATCTGGCGTGGCTGTGGCTGTGATGTAGGCCAGCAGCTACAGTTCCAATTTGACCACTAGCCTGGGAACCTCCATATGCTGTGGAGGGCGGCCCCCCAAAAAAAAACAAAAAAAGATGAGGCTGTAGGGAGTTTCCATGTGGCTCAGTGGGTTAAGTATTTGGTGTTAACGCTGCAGTGGCTCAGGTTGCTACCATGGCATGGGTTCTGTCCCTGGCCCAGGAACTTCTGGATGCCTCGGGCGCAGTGGGGAAAAAAATGATGAAACTGTAAATTAAGGTATCTTTTCTATTAATTGAGGTCTCTAGGTAAAATCCACTGTGTGTCTTCCACAAACAGATGTCCAAACTTCTTGGTCCCTTTGGAATTTAATGATAATCCTTTTTGGAGTAATGATTGAAGAAGAAAGACTCTTCCATAAAGGACTCAAGCATAAGACTTAAAAATGGCTAAGTACCCCATGCCCAGCCTATCTGATCAATTTCTTTTGTAATGTGGGAATACAGCTGATGAAAAAATTTCAATTACATGACTTCATGGTCAGTGGAAAGAGTTGGTCCGTTATACACCAATGAAAATACTAAAATTGAAGAGTGATATGAAGTAGTGATGTTTTTCTCTAGGAGTTAACTATAAATATATGATCATAAAATGAAAATGTATTAAAAGTAGGATGTCAGCTTCTTAATTATATTTTTCAATAAATTAAAAAGTGGTACAAAGAAAAGGGTATTTATAACAGTGGGAGAAAAACTTACATACCCGAGGTGTTTCTCATGCTCTTTCTTTTCCTTGTATTTTGTCTGGGCATTTATGGTTATATTTCATACAACATATTGCTTCCTTTTTGTGTTTTTAAATTTTTTTTTATTAAAGTATAGGTGATTTACAATGTTGTGCCAGTCTCTGCAGTACAGCAGAGTGACTCTGTTATAGTCGGTGTGTGTGTGTGTGTGTGTGTGTGTGTGTGTGTGTGTGTGTGTGTGCGCGCGCGCGCGCGCGCTCATATATACATACTGTTTTAAGGCCACACCGACAGCATATGGAAGTTCACAGGATAGGGGTCAAATCCAGGCTACAGCCACCGGCCTTTGGTACAGCCATAGCAGCACCAGATCCAAGTCACATCTGTGACCTATGCTGCAGCTTTTGGCAACATTGGTGCCTTAACCCACTAAGCAAGGCCAGAGATCAAACCCACATCCTCACGGACACTTTGTAACCTGCTGAGCCGCAAAGGGAGCTCTTTTTTTTTTAAGTTACTGCTATAGTCCCTTTGCCTCTTTCAAGGTATGGTTTCTGTTTGCTCATGTATAGAAATATAGCTGATTTTGTATGAAAGTTTCTATATTCATCAGTCTTCCTAAGCATTTAGCAAATGCTAATACATTTTCTGTAGATTCTTAGGTTTTCTATCAGACATGGATGGAACATAGATTTATCATATGAGTAATGAAAATTCTGTTTCTTCCCCATAAAGCCTTTTTTTTTTTTTTTTTTTTTTTTTTTTTGGCCTTTAAGGGCTGCACCCGCGGCATATGAAGGTCCCCAGGCTAGGAGTTAAATTGGAGCTACAGCTGCCGGCTTACGCCACAGCCACAGCAAGACAGGATCTGAGCAGCATCTTCGACCTACACCACAGCTCACCACAACTCCAGATCCTTAGCCCACTGAGTGAGGTCAGGGATTGAACCCGCAACCTCAAAGTTCCTAGTCGGATTTGTTTCCGCTGCACCACGTCAGGAACTCCCACAAAGGCTTTTAATTTTGCAATTTGTTCTCATCCTCACTGCACTGACTAGACCCTCCGGGCAGTGCTGGCTGTACGTGGTAACATTAGATGTCCTGGTCTTTGTAAGTTTTTTAAAAAAATGCTTTTATATTTTGCCTTGAGATAAGATATTTGATGTGGATTTTCTATAGATTGACTTTATCATGGTAAGGAAGTTTTCTTCCGGGTCTAGTTTGTTGGGTTAAAAAATATCTGGAGGAGTTCCCGTCATTGCGCAGTGGTTAACGAATCTGACTAGGAACCATGAGGTTGCGGGTTCGATCCCTGCCCTTGCTCAGTGGGTTAAGGATCCGGCATTGCCGTGAGCTGTGGTGTAGGTTGCAGACGCGGCTTGGATACCCGCGTTGTTGTGGCTCTGGCGTAGGCCGGTGGCTACAGCTCCAATTGGACCCCTAGCCTGGGAACCTCCATATGCTGCGGGAGCGGCCCAAGAAATGGCAAAAAGACAAAAAAAAAAAACAAAAAAACAAAAAAACAAAACAAACAAAAAAATATCTTGAATTGGTACTGAATTTAATCAAATGCCCCCTTTGCATCTTTTAAGATGATCATCATGACTTTTTATTTCTCATCACAATTAATTAGATTAATACATTTTCTACATTAAACTAACGTTGCACATTTGGATAAGCATTGTTTTCACAATGTTCTACCTGTTTTAATATTTCACTGTATTTAACTTTCTCAGGTGTGCATGTTATTTGTTGCATGTGTGGTTGTGAGAGAAATGCCCCATTTTCCCTATTTTGTACAGTTATCATGTGGTTTGAGGTTGAAGTTTGTTACTCTTATGAAATTGGTTTGTTTGTTGTGTTTTAATTTCTCTTCCCTGAGAGCATTTATGTTATGTTGTGATTATTTCCTCCATGAAGATTGCCTAGAATTCATTCGGAAAATTCCTATACATGCTGTGGTTTTCATTTTCTGATGAGAAGATTTTTTTTTTTTTTTTTTTTTTTAAAGGCTGCTCCTGGGACACGTATGGAAGTTCCCAGGCTGGGGTGAAATTGGAGCTTCGGCTGTGGCCTGCACCACAGCCACAGCAATGCTGGATCTGAGCCGAGTCTGCAACCTACACCAAGCTCATGGTAATGCTGGATCCTTAACCCACGGAGTGAGGCCAGGGGTGGAACTGAACCCACATCCTCCTAGATACTAGTCAGATTCTCTACTGCTGAGACACAATGGGAATTCCCTGATGGGGTGTTTTTTTAAACTATTGACTCAAATTCTTTATTATAGAGTCTTTCTAGTTAAAATTAATTCTATCTTTTTGAAGAAAAAATAACTTTCTAATTTTTTTCCATCTTATGTGTATTTTCAGATTATTTAGTCATTAGCTTATTCATAATAGTCTCATTTATCTTATTTCATTTCTGTACTATCTGTAGGTACATTTCCTTTTTCCTTTCAGTTTTTTACTTAATGAATTTCACTCATATTTATCTATTTGATTAATATTTTCAAGGAATAAAATTTAGTTTCTCATGCTCTGTTTTCTATTTCATTAATTTCTCCCTTTAAAAATTTCCTTCTAATTTCTTTTTCCTTTTCATTCAAATTAGGCATTTAGTGTAGCATTTTTCATATTCTCCCATTATTCATGTATGTTTTTTATATTTCTATTTAAGAATCATATTTTCTGTATTCCACAAATTCCAATGTGTAAGATTTTGTTATTGTTCCGTTCTAAGTGTTTTCATTTTGATTTCTTTTTGGAGCTGTGAGTTATGCAGAAATGTGTTATTTCCCACATGTAGGCAGGTTGTCTTACTGCTGTTCTTTCTCCGTCCTTTGATTTTCAGTCCATTTCAAGCAGGACGTGGCTCTGTTGTGTTTATTTGGTCCAACATGACCATTTTGGTCTCTTTAAAATGTAGCAATTAAGCTTCTTACTTTGATTGAGATGATACATATTTATACGTATTTCATACCACAATCTTCCTTTGTTAATATTTCCCAGTTTTCTATTAACTTCCTTTCTCAGTATGTTTTCCTCCTTTTGGGATGATTGGATTTCTTTTTAAAAACTGTATTTACTCTTTACAAGTTTGGAAGGTTTACATTGTAATTCTGATTTTTTAGTGACTGCCTAGGAAATTCCAGCATGAATGCTTCAAAATAATCTAAATCTAATCAGTAATTAAACCCTCCTCTTGGACAACATTTGGACTTTAGAACATTTAAGCCTGGTAACTCCTTCCTGAGTTGTGTTTTTGCTAACGATTTCATTTTAGTTGCTTTTTAACCCTGCCAGTAGATATTCTTTTTTTTTTTTTTTTTTTGTCTTTTTTTTTTTAGGGCCACACCCACAGCACATGGAAGTTCCAAGGCCAGGGGTCCAATCGGAGCTGTAGCCACCAGCCTACACCACGCCACAGAAACTCAGGATCCAAGCCGCATCTGCAACCTACACCACAGCTCACGGCAATGCCAGATCCTTAACCCACTGAGCGAGGCCAAGGATCGAATCCACAACCTCATGGTTCCTAGTTGGATTCATTTCTGTTGCGCCATGATGGGAACTTCATAGTAGATAGTCTTACTATTTATCTTTTAAAAACAAATCTGCATTTGTTTTGACTTATCATTTCATTATTCCTGCCTTTGCTCACCATTTCTTTTGAGTATCAAGGTTTGTTTCTGATACCATTGTTTTTTGTTTTTTTATAAGTTATTTATTATTATTATCTTTTTCTTCTTTGGCGGACCACCCCACAGTATATGGAGTTCCCAGGCCAGGGTTCAGATCTGAGCTGCAGGTGTGACCTAAGCCACAGCTGCAGCAACACCAGATCCTTAACCCACTGTGCTGGGCCAGGGATTGAACTTGGATCCCAGTGCTCCCAAGATGCTGCTGATCCTGTTGGGCCACAGCAGGAACTCCACCATTGTTATTCTTGATGTTTGTCATTTACAAATTTCTCTTAAGAGGACTTTCTTGATGGGTGGGTGTCCATTTGTCTGAAAAAGACTCATTTATGAAAGATAGAGTCAGAGTTCCCTGGTGGCCTAGTGCTTAAGGATCCAGCATTGTCACTGCTGTGGCTCAGGTTCAGTCCCTGGTCTGGGAACGTCTGCATGACGCAGGCGTGGATCAAACAAAGAAAACAGAAACCAAAAAAAACTAACAACAACAACAACATAAAATGAAAGATGGGTTTGCTTAAAAACAATTTTTGGTTGATATTTTTTCTTAGTACTTGGACAGTGATAGTTTACGTCTTTTGTCTGTAGAGGAATTAGTTCTTGGTGTGACTGTCAATTCTTTGTATACACGATATTTTACTCCTAGTTGCTCTGAGATCTTGTCTCTGTCTTTGGTGTTCTACGGTTTCACCATGCCCTGTCAAGATGCACATTTTCTTTATTTTTTTGTTTGTTTTTAATTCTGTTTGGGATTCATTGTGCCTCGGAAATCCAAGGATTTGAGTATTTTACCAACCCTGAAAAATTCTCAACCATTATCTCTAAAAAGTTCAAAAAAATAATAATGGGGAGTTCTCATCATGGCTCAGTGGTAACAAACCCGACTAGTATCCATGAGGACATGGGTTCGATCCCTGGCCTCGCTCAGTGGGTTGAGGATCCGACATTGCCAAGAGCTGTTGTGTAAGTTGCAGATGCACCTTGGATCTAGCATTGCTATGTTTGTGGTGTAAGCTCCAATTTGACTCTTAGACTGGGAACTTCCATATGCCACGGGTGTGGCCCTAACAAAAGCAATAATAATAATAATAATAGTAATGAATCCAATATTGTTAGCTCTTCTTTGGTGACATGGTTGTCTAAAATGTCAAGTTTGCCTCATTGCCAGGCTTGGGAGACATAATAGATTATTGCATCTGAATTTTGATAAAATCCTCTCTTTTATCATTATTTTACCTACCTAGTTAAACAGAAAATTGGGACTTCTGACTTCAGTTGTTGAGACATGTTTTTAACAAGAAATGAATGAGAAGAGTAGATGGGATTCTGATTGATAAAAGAGCTGGAGGGAGTTCCACTGTGGTGCAGTAGGTTAAGAATACCATTTCAGTGGCTTGAGTTGCTGTGGAGGTGCAGGTTCGATCCCCAGCCCCAGGACGTTGGGTGAAAGGATCCGGTATTGCCACAGCTGTGGCTCAGATTCAGTCCCTGGCTCAGGATTTTTCATATGCTTTAGGTGTGGCCATAAAATCAAACTAAAAAATAAGTAGAAATAAATAAATAAGATATAAATGAGCTGGAGGATGTGTGCTAACTACATATGTATTTGATTCCTGTTCATCCCCATGAAAGGCACTGATAACTTTGTATTTCAGATGTTAACCAAGTAGAGAAGTAAAGTAGACCATCTAGTCATTTATATTTGAGTTTGGTCAGATGCTTGTTTATTTATTTATTTAGTTTTGCTTTTAAGGGCCCTACCCACAGCATATGGAAGTTCCCGGGCTAGGGATCGAATCAGAGCTGTAGCCTGTCAGCCTACACCACAGCCACGGCAACATAGGATTCCGGACCCACTGAGTGAGGCCAGAGATGGAACCCACATTCTTGTGGATACTCATCAGATTCATTTCTGGAGCTCCCTGTATATATATATTTATATGTAGGTGTGTCCTTTTCTAAGAGTTTGTGTACACCTAACAACTCACAGTAAGTGTCCTGTCAACCTGCCTCATTCCATTGTCTCTGGGAATACAGTGAATCTACCTTTCTCCTGATGCCTACAGTAAGCCCTGAGCTCTTTTTTGTTATAATAGTATCTCTTTTTTTTTTTTTTTGGCCACACCCATGGCATGTGCAAGTTCCTGGGCCAGGGATTGAACATGTGCCATAGGAGCAACCCAAGCCATAGCAATGAAAATGCCAGATCCTTAACCCACCAAGCCACCGGGGAACTCCCATTTGAGCTCTTTTTATCAGTTTCTCAGCATTGCCTAAAAAACTTATTTTGCCTTTTCTTATGTTATTGCTTATAAAAGCAAATATGTTCTATTTAAACCAGGAATGTACTTCAGTGCAGTTAGTGAAAATGTCAACTTAAACATAGACTTTCCTTCTGATCATCCAGGATATGACAAATAAAGAGCCTACCATGGTTTTTTTTCCCTTTGCTAAAAAGCTTTACATATAAATAGCGATATTTCACTCTTTGACAAAGCCCCCAAAATCCAGGAAAGTAACCGTGTTGAAACTACCGTCCACACATCGGATAAAAGTCGAGAAACAACATGAATAAGCCTCAAGGATATTTTTGTTCACCCCGTGGCTTCTCCTTCCTATGGATATGATCTGTCACAAGACCATTATTTGATCTTTTTAAGGAAGACTTGATTCATTTTAGAAATAGTGATATGATTCGAAGCCTCATGAAAAAAAATGAAAACTCTTTTTTTTTTATCTTTTTGCTATTTCTTTGGGCCGCTCCCGCAGCATATGGAGGTTCCCAGGCTAGGGGTCGAATTGGAGCTGTAGCCGCCGGCCTACGCCAGAGCCACAGCAACGCGTGATCCGAGCCGCGTCTGCAACCTACACCACAGCTCACGGCAACGCCGGATCCTTAACCCACTGAGCAAGGGCAGGGACCGAACCCGCAACCTCATGGTTCCTAGTCGGATTCGTTAACCACTGCGCCACGACGGGAACTCCTGAAAACTCTTTTTAATCATCGAGATTGTCAAGCTACTCACTGAGCCTTTGCCTTGACTCTGAACCTAGCCACAGTTTGAACAAAAATAACCACATTTCAAGTAAGATTTACAATTTTAAGATAGTGGCGATGGACATATGTGTCACCCCCAAAAGTTTCTTCTTCCTTCTTCATCATCCTTCTTTCCTGCCCCTCCTGCCGTCCTGATATCTTGATGGTGGTAGTAACATAGATTAGTTACAACCTACCCAGTTATACCCTGTGTGTGTGCGTGTGATTGTATACCACTTATGCTGCAGGCCAACTGTGAAAAGCAAAAAGAGAAAAATAAATGTTCAGGCGTTCGTGTTGCGGCACAGCAGAAATGAATCCGACTAGTATCCATGAGGATGTGGGTTCCATCCCTGGCCTTGCTCAGTGGGTTAAGGACCTGGTGTTGCCGTGAGCGGTGGTGTAGGTCGCAGATGCGGCTGTGGTGTAGACCAGCAGCTGTAGCTCTGATCGGACTCCTAGCCTGGGAACTTCCATATATGCTGCAGGTGCGGGCCTAAAAAGCAAAAAAAAAGAAAAAAGAAAAAAAAGGTTTTCAAAAATGACACTTCAGAAGTCTCTAGGAAGAAGAAATTCATTGGCATTGTATTTCCAAAGCAGTAGGAAACACCACCAAATTAAATACTTTAACACCATTGTGATAAAAGACGAGCTGGGTCAGCCCTTTCTTAATACTGTCCAAGCTTCTCTTCCCTTTGGGGTACGTGGTAGTCTGCTCATTATTTTTTTTCCTCATTAGAATGTAACTGTTTTGCTAATTTAGATTAGATAACTATTAATACATGGCATTCTATGTATTAATAGTGCAAACATACATATATGTGTTTGTGTGTATGTGTGTGTTTATTTATTTCAGTGTCTCTTAGTTCCTAGGCAGTGTGCAGTGTGGCACACAGATGCAAAGATGGTCAGGATAGTATGGTTTGCAGAGTTTCTGTTGTGGCTCAGCAGGTTAAGAACCCAGTGCTGAATCTGTGAGGATGTGGGTTCAATCCCTAGCCTCGCTCAGTGGGTGAAGGACCTGGCATTGCTGCAAGCTGCAGCATAGGTCACAGATACAGCTTAGATCCAGTGTTGCTGTGGCAGAGGTCTCAGCTGCAGCTCCAGTTCAATCCCTAGCCCAGGAACTTCTACATGCTGCAGGGGTGTGGCCATAAAAGCAAACAAACCGAAAGAACGAAAGATATGGAATTGCAACCTAATAATTCTTTGACTGTTTTCTCCAAAGATTTTCAACAGATTCATCCCCCCTGAAATTTTGGTTTTTGGGGTATCCATATATGTGCATGTGCCTTAGGCTTGCACCCAAATCCTTGAGATCTACTTAGAGCCCAGGAAATTTGGGTCCTATTTGGAGAACCCATAACATCCTTGAGCCCAGAACATTAGGCTTTCTCATTTAGATTAGGCCTGGAGTGTCGACAAACTATTTTCTTTTTTTTCTTTTTTGCTGTTTAGGGCCACACTTGCATGTGGAAGTTCCTAGGCTAGGGGTCGAATTGGAGCTACAGCTGCTGGCCTACACCACAGCCACAGCAACTCAGGAACCAAGCCACGTCTGCAATCTACATTTCAGCTCACAGCAACCCTGGATCCCTGACCCACCGAGTGAAGCCAGGGATCAAACCCGCATCCTCATGGATACTAGTCAGATGCGCCACAGTTGGAACTCCCAAGACTAACTCTTTAAGCATTATAAAAGACTACAATCTTCTTAGATAATTTTTAGAGAATGAATAAAGTTAATAAAAAGAACATTCAGAATGAAAAGTAATAATACACCTACCTTATTCCATTGAGGAATGTTTAAAAGGCTAAGAGGTTTACCTTGAAAAGTTGTTTGATTTTTTGATGAGCAAATCTGAAAAATTTTTGTCATTACAAAATCTGTACAGGAGTTCCCTTATGGCTCAGCAGTAACGAACCCAGCTGGTATCCATGAGGATGCCAGTTCAATGCCTGGCTCTGCTTGGTGGGTTAAGGATTTGGCATTGCTATGGGCTGTGGTGTGGGTCACAGACATGGCTCAGATCTCATGTTGTTGTGGCTGTGGCATAGGCCAGCAGCTGCAGCTCTGATGCAAACTGCCTGGAAACTTCCATGTGCTGTGGTGCAGCCATTAAAAAAAAAAAAAAAACTGAATGAAGAACTTCTTTAATTTTCTTTTTTTATTACTCTGTGAATTTTATTACATTTATAGTCATAATGATCATCACAACCAATTTTATAGCATTTCCATCCCGCACCCCCAGTGCATCGCCCAACCCCTAACCTATCTCTTTTGGAAACCATGTGTTTCAAAATCTGTGAGTGAGTATCTGTTCTGCAAAGTAGTTCCTTGTGTCCTTTTTTTAGATTCCACATGTAAGTGGTAGCATATGATGTTGGTGCCTCACCATCTGACTGACTTCACTTAGCATGAGAATTTCTAAGTCCATCCATGTTGCTGCAAATGTCATTATTTCGTTCTTTTTAATGGCTGAGTAATATTCCATTGTGTATATGTACCATATCTTCTTGATCCACTCCTCTGTCAATGGACATTTAGGTTGTTTCCATGTCTTGGTTATTGTATGTAGTGCTGCAGTGAACAATGGGGTACATGTATCTTTTCAAGTCATGGTTTTCTCTGGATAGATGCCCAGAAGTGGGATTGCTGGATCAAATGGTAATTCTCTTTTTAGTTTTTTGAGGAATCTCCATACTGTTTTCCACAATGGTGGCACCAATTTACATTCCCACCAACAATGTAATAGGGTTCCCTCTTCTCCACACCCTCTCCAGCATTGATTGTTTGTAGACTTTTTGATGACGGCCATTCTGGCTGGTGTAAGGTGGTACTTCATAGTGATTATGATTTTCATTTCTCTAATAATTAGTGATGTTGAACATCATTTCATGTGTTTTTTGTTCATCTTTTTTTGTTGTTGTTGGTCTTTGGAGAATTGTCTGTTCAGATCTTCTGCCCATTTGTTGATAGGTTGTTGGGTTTTTTTATATTGAGCTGCAGAAGGTGTTTTAAATTTTGGAGATTAATCCCCTGTCAGTCACTTCTTTTGCAAATATTTTCTCTCATTCTGTGGGTTGTCTTTTCATTTTGTTTAGGGTTTCCTTTGCTATGCAGAAATTTTTAAGTAATTAAGTTCTATTTGTTTATTTTTGTTTTTAACGTCATTACTCTGGGAGGTGGATCTGAGACAATGTTGCTGTTGTTTATGTTGGAGAGTGTTTGGCCTTTGTTTCCTCTAAGAATTTTATAGTATCTGGTCTTATATCTAGTTCTTTAATCCATTTTGAGTTCATTTTTGTGTATGGTGTTAGGGAGTGCTCTAATTTCATTCTTTTACATCTGGCTGTCCACTTTTCCCAGCACCACTTACTGAAGGGGCTGTCTTTTATCCATTGTATATTCTTGCCTCCTTTGTCATAGACTAGTTGATTATAAGTGTGTGGGTCTAATTCTGGGCTTTCTATCCTGTTCCACTGATCTATATTTCTGTCTTTGTGACAGTTCCACACAGTTTCAATGACTGTAGCTTTGTTGTATAGTCTGAAATCAGGGGGCCTGATTCCTCTAGCTCCATTTTTCTTTCTCAGGTCTTTTGTGCTTCCAAACAGACTTTAAAGTACTTTTTTCGAATTCTATGAAAAATGTCCTTGGTAATTGGATAGGGATTGCATTGAATCCGTAGATTGCTTTGGGTAGTGTAGTCATTTTGATAATATTGATTCTTCCAGTTCAAGAACATGGTATGTCTTTCCATCTATTTGTGTCATCTTTGATTTCTTTCATCAGCGTCTTATACTTTTCAGAATACAGGTCTTTTGTCTCTTTAGGTAGGTTTATTCCTAAGTATTTTATTCTTTCTGCTGCCATGGTAAATGGGTCTCTTTCTGACTTTTCATTGTTGGTATTTAGAAATGCAGTCGATTTCTGTATATTAATTTTGTATCCTGTGACTTTGCCAGATTCATTGATGAGCTCTTGTACTTTTCTGGTAGCATCTTTAGAATTTTCTAGGTATAACATCATGTCATCTGCAAATAGTGAGAGTTTTGCTTCTTCCTGTCCAATTTGGATTCCTTTTATTGCTTTAATTCTCTTAATGCCATGGCTAGGACCTCCAAAACTATTTTGAATACTAGTGGCCATAGAAGAAATCCTTGTCTTGTTCCTGATGTCAGCAGGAATTCTTTCAGCTTTTCACCACTGAGAATGGTGTTAGCTCTGGAGTTCTCATATATGGCCTTTATTATGTTGAGGTAGGTTTCCTCTATGCCCACTTTCTGAAGGGTTTTTATCAGAAGTGGGTGTTGGATTTTATCTGCATCTATTGAGAGGATCATATGGTTTTTATTCTTCAGTTTGTTACTGTGTTATATCACACTAATTGATTTGTGGATATTGATGAATCCTTGCATCCCTGGGATAAATCCTACTTGATCATGATGTACAATCCTTTTAATGTATTATTGGATTCAGTTTGCTAGTATTTTGTTGAGGATGTTTGCATCTATGCAAACTATGTTCATCAGTGAAATTGGCCTATAATTTTCTTTTTTTGTGGTATCTTTGGTTTTGGTATGAGGGTGATGGTGGCCTCATAGAATGAGTTTGGGAATATCCCTTCCTCTTCAATTTTTTTGAATAGTTTCAGAAGAAAAAGTGTTAGCTCTTCTCAAAATGTTTGACAGAATTTGCCTGTGAAGCCACCTGGTCCTGGACTTTTGTTTATTGGAAGTTTTTTGTTTGTTTTTTTAACATTTTTTTCCTTCTTTTTGAATTGTTATTTCCCCAATACGATTTTTTTCCTACTGTACAGCATGGTGACCCAGTTACACATACATGTACACATTCTATTTTCCCACATTATCATGCTCTGTCATAAGTGACTAAACAGAGTTCCCAGTGCTACACAGCAGGATCTCATTGCTTATCCATTCCAAAGGCAATAGTTTGCATCTATTAACCCCTAGCTCCCCATCTACCCCACTCCCTCCCCCTCTCCCTTGGCAATCACAAGTCTATTCTCCAAGAGCATTATTTTCTTTTCTGTGGGAAGATTCATTTGTGCCATATATTAGATTCCAGATATAAGTGATATGGAATTTGTCTTTCTCTTTCTGACTTACTTCATTCAGTATGAGAGTCTCTAGTTTGTTGGATGTTTTTTAATCACAGTTTCAATTTCAGCTCTTGTGATTGGTCTGTTCATCTTTTCTGTTTCATCGTGGTTTGGTCTTGGAAGATTGTACTTTTCTAAGAATTTGTACATTTCTTCTAGGTTTTCCATTTTATTGTTATATAGTTGAATGCAGTAGTCTCTTATGATTCTTTGTATTTCTGAGATGTCCATTGTATCTTCTCTTTCATTTCTAATTTTATTGATTTGAGTGTTCTCTCTTTTGTTATTGAAAAGTCTGGGTAAGGGTTTATCAATTTTGTTGATCTTTTGGTTCCATTGATCTTTTCTGTGGTTTTCTTTGTTTCTATTTCATTGATTTCTGCTCTGATCTTTATGATTTCTTTCCTTCTGCTCACTTTAAGTTTTGTCTCTTCTTCTCTCTCTAGCTGCTTTAGATATAAAGTTAGGTTGTTTATTTGAGCTTTTTCTTATTTCCTGAGGTAGGCTTGTATTGCTCTAAACTTCCCTCTTAGAACTGCTTTTGCTGCATCCCATATGTTTTGGAGTCTTCTATCTCTGTTGTCATCTGCTCCTAGGTACTTTTTAAATTTCCTCTTTGATTTCTTCAGTGATTGATTGGTTGTTTAGTAGCACGTTGTTTAGTCTCCACATGTTTGTGTTTTTTGCAGTTTTTTTCTTGTTGTTGATTTCTAGTCATATGGCATTGTGGTTGGAAAAGATGCTTGATATGATTTCAGTTTTCTTAAAGTTACCAAGCCTTGATTTGTGGCACAGAATGTGATCAATCCTAGAGAATGTTCCTTGTGCACTTGAGAAGAATGTATGTTCTGCTGCTTTTGGATGGAGTGTCCTATAAATATCTCTTAAATCCATCTGGTCTAGTGCTTCATTAATATGTGTCTCGGGATGTTTTTCCTTGGGTTTATTTTGTGTGGTACTTGTTATGCTTCCTGGATTTGAGTAAATCGTTCCTTTTCCATATTAGGAAAGTTTTTGGCCATTATCTCTTTGAGTATTTTTTCTGTCCCTTTCTCTCTCTCTTCTCCTTCTGGCACCCCTATAATATGGATCTTGGTGCATTTAATGTTGTCCTAGAGTTCTCTTAGACTGTCTTGATTTCTTTTCAATCTTTTTTTGTCTTTTTTGTTCCACATCAGTGACTGCCACTAGTCCATTTTTCTGCCTCCTGTATTCTGCTGTTGGTTGTTTCCAATGAATTTTTTATTTCAGTTATTGCATTTTGCATCTCTGCTTGCTTAAGTTTTAAATCTTGTATTTCTTTGCTCAGTGTTTGCTGTAAATTATCAATCTTTGCCTCCAGTTTATTTCCAGTGTCTTGCATCATCTTCGGCATCATCAATCTAAAGTCTCTTTCCTGGAGGCTGATAATCTCCAGTTGCTTAGCTGTTTTTCTGGGGTCTTTTCTTGTTCCCTTATCCAAGTTACAGTTCTCTGCCCTTTCATTTTTTATTAGTTTTTTGGTGTGGTCTCCTTTTTGCAGACAGTAGAGTTGTGGCCTCTTACTTCTGGTGTCTGCCCCCTTTTTGGCTGAAGTTGATACAGGGGTTTGCTGTAGGCTTCCTGATGGGAGAGACTGATGCCTGCCCACTTGTAAGTGGGGCTGATTCCTATCCCTCTAGTGGCTAGGGCTTTGTCTCTGGGTGAGTTTAGAGGTGGCTGTGTGGCTGGTGGGTATTTAGGCAGCCTGTTTACTGATAGGTAGGGCTGTGATCCTACCGGGATTATTGTTTGGCCTGGGGCTTCACAAGGCTGATGGCTGGGGCCAGGTTTTTCAAAAATGGCCACCTCTATAGAAACACAAACTGATGAATATTCCTTAGACCTTTGCTTCCAATGTCCTTCCCCCACAGCAAAGCACAGTCACCCCCTGTTTTCCCAGGAGATCCTCCAAGAATTGCAGTCAGGTCTGACCCAGATTCCTGTGGAGCCTCTGCTTTGCCCTAGGACCCAGTGCACATGAAAGCCTGTGTGCTCCCTTCAAGAATGGAATTTCTGTTTCCCACAGTCCCGTGGAGCTCCTGTGCACAGCCCCACTGGCCTTCAGTGGCAGATGCTCCAGGGGCTCTTTCTCCTAATCCCAGATCCCCAGGCCTGGGGACCTGATGTGGGGCTCAGAACTCTCACTCCTGTAGGTGAGTCTCTGTGATACAGTCACTTTCCAGTCTCTGGGCATTCCACCCAGCAGGTGTGGAGTTGCTTATATCGCATAATCGCCCCTCCTCCCATCTTGACCTGGCCTCCTCTTTGTCTTCTGGAGTAGGATATCTTTTTGAAAGTTTCCCGTCCAATTGGTTGGATGTTGTTCAGCCTTTGGTTGTAATTCTGTTGTTTTTAGGAGAGAAGGTGAGCTCTGGTCCTTCTGTTCTGCCATCTTAATTCCATCTTCTGTACAAAGAAACTTCTAAAGGATGATCTTCAGTGAAGAGATGCTAATCATTGTCTGAATAAAATCGCAGTCGTAATCATAATCATCGACATAATTTAAAAAAAAGTATAATATAACCAGTCAGGACTTACTATATAGAACAGGGAACTATACTCAATTTTTTTTTAATTTTTGCTTCCTTTTTTTGTGCCATTTTCTCCTGTACAGCACAGTGACCTAGTCCTACATATATATGCATTCCCTTTCTTATCTTCCATCATGGTCTGTCCCAAGAGATTGGATATCATTCCCTGTGCTCTACAGTGGGACCTCACTGCTTATCCATTCTAAATGTAATACTTTGCATCTGCCAACCCCAAACTCCCAGTCCATCCCACTTCCCCCTCTCCCTTGGCAACTACTACCTTGAAAAGTTTTAAGTCAGTTTGAAAAAAAGAAGAGTAAGACACAAATAGTGAACTAATTTAAATGTTATGTTCATTCATTGTTAGTGTACTAATAGAAAGAGCCCTCCCCTCTTTGGCAGAGAAGTTTAGAAATGTCTGTTTAATTTCAAATATGAACAAAATCTTAGAAACCATTTCAAGCATAGTTTGCTAAACCAGCAGTTTTGGCAGGAAAGTATAAATTGGAACCTTCTGGAATAATTTATCCATGGTGAACAAAGCAGAGACTAATAAATAAATAAAACTCATCACCCAACCAAGGCAGTGCCATTTCCTTTCTGTTAATCATTGCCCCATTCCTCCTCCCCACCCCCTACCAGTTAAAAAAAATATTAGAACAGAATTTGTGGATAACAGTTGGTCCTTGAAAAAGAGCTACTTAGACTATAGACAGGTGTGAATTCATTCTCTGTGCTATATATGGCTTTATAATCTGAAGTTCTGTTGCTTGCAAAGCATATTTGGTATTTTTTAAACACAAAGCACCTGACAAAATAATCAGAGATTCTTATACATACGGAATGTTACTAGGTTCCCACTCCACGGAGATGCCAAAACCAAATGAGCTTATACAACTGAACAAAAATAAATCGTGTTTATTTTTTCCATGTGCACTTAGAGAATTTGCAGAAATGAATGTGAGAAAGAAAAATTTCCCCAAGATTACCCCATATGCCTTGGATATACAATGAAGCTTTTTTACAGACAATTATCGCTCAGAAAAGAGAGCATCACCTTACATTTGAACCCTCGCCATCTCACCTAGTACAGGGAGCACAGTCTCCACTAATTTTGAACAACAGTACATTGTTTGCTGAAGTTCCATTGACCTGGTTTGGGGGCATTTATATAAGACACCGATTTCACTTAAAACTCTAAATAGACACAACATTTATTTCTGAGAACTGACAATGGTAAAGATGGACTCTGATGAATTCAAGGATTCCAAAAAGCATGCAAAGGGGTTAGATGAGTCTGTGTCTCCACTGTTGTCTGTGAGATAGACATAAAGTTTATGGAAGGTTGTTTCATGAAATCTGAAGAAGGATTTGGAGAGAGGCATATATCTGGGTTAGTATATTCAGTAGTGTGTAACTAATTTTTATTTATTTAAATTCCATGGATTTTATTATGTTTATAGTTGTACAGCCATCATCACAGCCTAATTTTGGAACGTAACTAAATTTTAAGTGGGCGTTTCTATTGCGACAAGTAATGCTGTCTGCTATAACTAATGATCCTAGCTATCTCATTGGTCTAATCCAATAAAGATTGATTCCTCGTATATGTCACAATGCAACACCCACCGAGTGGCTTTCATCCAGGCATTGGTGTGAGGTGCAGACTCTATTTTGCAATAGTGACATCTTTAATACTGAGCCTCCAGACCTGCTGTAAATAAAGAGGAATGAATTCATTGGAAGACCCCATGAGTCATTGTATTGCTGGGCTGAAAAATGGCAGGCATCAATTCCACTCCCATTCCACTGGCTACCACTCCATCTCCTGGGCTCAACCTAATTGCACAGAAGGCGAATGGAGCTGTTAGTATTCTGAGCAAGAAAGTGGGGGTTGGGGGAAGACGGGGACGCTTAGGAGGCCTTCTAGAGTCCATGCTATGCATTTGGCTCTTGTCTGATATCTGTCAAAAAGAAGTTTAAATTTGTCCTTTGCAAAATGTGAGAGCACCTTATATCTGGAATCGCATTCCATTGGCCCATTCCAGTACGTGTGAAACTGAAACACCTCTGACTCGAACTCAGCCTCAACCCAAATGGGGACCTGAAGCCACGTGCTGGGTCTTGAACCCAGCCTAAACCCAGATTGAGGCTTGAACCCACGGTATTTTAGTTAGAATCATTCACCTCGTGTCTGGATTTACGAGGCTCAGGTTCTTTGTGTCTCAGGGCAGAAGGAATTCAGCGAGAGACAAAGTGCTAGGCGAGGAATAGATTTATTAAGATGGGACACTTGGGAGGGATGCAAGCTGGCAGGTGAGGAGGCTGCCCCAAGGATGAGCTGGGCTGCATTTTTATAATCCTGGGAAAGTGGGGAGGGAGAAAAGACAGCCTTCTTGCTCATTCTTCAAGCAGACATCAGGCTGACATCACTAGATCCTCCTTTGTATCCAGTAAGAGCATCTTTGACTCTATGAGGCCAAGCTAGGACTGCCATGGCGCTTAATCAAATCAGTAGAAGGCTGGGAACAGACGCTAAGATCTGTTGAATCATCTCAGGTGTCCGTGTAATGAGGGTCTCCTACTTTAGATGTCATCTTGTCCTTAAATCCCTGTCCTTGGTCCTGAGGGCAGGCCTCATTTTATCTTTCATTTAGTGGCCTGAGGCCTACTTCATGCTTTTATACAGGGTTTTATAGTTAAGCAAGGCTGCTTCATTCCACGATGCTCTGGTGGCTTTCTTGAGCGGTTATTAACTTACAGTGGTCACCCAAAGTCCACTAGATTTGCCTCTCTGTCCATGGCCCCCGCTGGGACCTTTCTCTCTGTAGCTTTCCTTCCTTATTCCTATCACCTGTGGGGTGTTTTCAACACCATCAAGCAAAGAGGGTGAATTCTGACACCCTTCGCCTGGAGAGAGCATCAGTTCCCACAGGTTCAGGTCTCCATCCTGCGAGACTGTGCAACCCCGTTCACATCAGACGCTCGTCGAAGGCCAGGTGTGCCTCTGACCAGCAGACTGTAGAGCAGAGGTTCCCACGCTCAGGTTTGATGACTTGGAAATAGTTTACTTACTCGACCACCAGTTTATTGTAAAAGGACATAACTCAGCAACAGCCGGATGGAAGAGAGGCATAGCTGGAACCTGCATGTATTCACCAGCCCTAAAATGCTCCAAACTCCAGTATTTGGGGGGTTTATGGAGGCTGTATTGCAGGGGCATGATCGATTAAATTATTGGCCATTGGTGATTGAATTGGATTTCCAACCCCTCTTCTGTACATGGGGGTCAGGAGAAGAGGTGCAGAAAGTTCAGACCCTCTAATCACTAGGATGGGTTCCCTTGACAACCAGCCTCCTTCCTTACATCACCTCATTAACATAACAACGGCGTAGTTCCTGCTGTTTGCTTAGAAAATTCTAAGGGTTTTAGGAGCTCGGGGCCAGGAACTGGGATGAAGACCAGATAAATCTTTCTTATTATAAATCACAGTATCACAGTTGCCGCAACACTCCCAAATCAGAAAATCATTTATGACTAGATTTTTAAAAGGGTTTGTGTAATCAGGAGAAATTGACATAGAAATAACATGAGCACTGATTAAAACTGACTTTTTAATATGGTTGCATTAACCTGTGATGAGTGAATGTTGAACGATTTTAAACTCTATTTTCAAAATACAATTATTTAAGTTCCGTATTCTTTCTGAACTGTTACTGGGTGAATGACATCAAAGAATAGAATTTCAGGGGGTTCCCATTGTGGCTCGGAGAATTAAGAACCTAACATAGTGTCCGTGAGAACGCTCAGGTTTGATCCCTGGCCTTGCTTAGGGGGTTAAGGATCCGGTGTTGCCGTGAGCTGTGGTGTAGGTCGAGGACACGGCTCAGATCCCACATTGCTGTAACTGTGGTGTAGGCCAGCAGCTGCAGCTCCAATTTGACCCCTGGCCTGGGAAAGTCCATATGTCACAGGAGTGGCCATGAAAAAAAAAAGAGAGAGAGAGAGAAAAGAATAGAATTTCAGAAGTGGGATAGATCAACTCGGGTGGGTTTTTAAACTCTTCTTATTGGTAGAATACTTTTTTTTTTTCCCCTCCCAAATGAAATCTTCTACCCAAACCTCAGATGATGAACCAGGTAGGATTGAGGAAAGGGGACCTGCAGCCTTGTCAAGTTGGGTTCCTCTCTCTATCCACTGCTAAAGCATCCCTGAGCCATTGTCTCTGAACTGTGGGCTCTGAGGAACTGGGTTTGCCAACCCCTGATGAAATCCACCTTGCTTTAGTGAGGAAGGACCTGGTGCCCAGATTTGTGGAGGTGGTGGCGGGTGCTAGCTGAGACCCCACCTTCTCAGACCACCTGTGCACAGCTTGCATTGACCCTGGGTACCTTCAGCAGTGACCCCAGGCCATTTATCCATCCTCTGTCCTGCCCCATATCTTTCCAAAAGGCCTTCTCTTCCTCTCTTGGCCAGGAGCCGGCATCCTCTGCCAACAGCTCTGTTAGAATCCTCTGATTTTTACAGTTTCCTTCGTGGCTCAGTGCTAACACACCTGACTAGTATCCACGAAGATGTGGGTTTGATCGCTGGCCTTACTCAGTGGGCTAAGGAGCTGGCATTGCCGTGAGGTGTGGTGTAGGCCAGCAGCTGCAGTTGCAATTTGACCCCTCGCCTGGGAACCTCCATATGCCACAGATGGGGCGCTAAAAAGAGGGGGAAAAAAATCTTCTGATATAAGTACCCTGAGGTCTGCCCTGCTTTCACATTAGGTCTTTGTTGCCAGTTCTTTCTACCTCTCCATCCCCTGGAGAGTCTGTGCTCACCTCCTTCTTTCAATCTTTTCTTTTCCAGGCTGAAAATCCCTAAGTCCTCATATGACATGTCTTTTTGTGCCCTTAGGCTGATTCCTCCTATCTGAGTGAGCTATAAATATAGCTCTTAAAAAGTAGAGCACGCATTGAATTAAATATGTTCCTGGTGATCTGGCCAAGCACTAAATAAAGTGGACTCGAAAGGCACGTGGATTGACGGTGACGTGAAGGTTGTTGGGGAGGAGAAACTTTTCCTCTACCCTCCTAGGATTAGTCTCAGGGGACCTGCAAATTAAACTAGCCAAAGAAAGGTGGAACAGAAGACAAGACATCCAGTTTTTTTGTTTGTTTGTTTGTTTTTATAGGGCCACACCCGCAGCATATGGAGGTTCCCAGGCTAGGGGTCTAATCAGAGCTGTAGTCGCTGCCTCTGCCAAAGCCACAGCAACACGGGATCTGAGCTGAGTCTGTGACCTACACCACGGCTCATGGCAACGCCGGATCCTTAACCCACTGAACCAGGCCAGGGATCAAACCCGCAACCTCATGGTTCCACTGAGCCACGACGGGAACTCCAAGGCATCCAGTTTTATTAATTTCACATGCACAAGAGTTGACAGAAAAGACGTGAAGCTCAAAGAAGTGGTTCGACACAAGGGCTTATTTTTTTTCAACAAAGGAAAGGGAGTTTGGGCTCTAAATAAGGGGAGTGACAAGAAAATATATCGTGAACACTAATGGAAGGTAAGGGCTGGTTTAGTGAGGTATGTTTTTATAGACTTATTTTGGTGTTGAATGTCCACTTCTGGGGATGAGTTTCTCTCCTGTTCCTGATTTGGGAGACAGAGACACTTTCACGAGGAAATATATGCCCTGGTTTGGGCAGGTAAGGGGAGAGCAGAAAACACTTCGTGCATCTGTTGATGCTGAATTGCCTTCATCTCAAAATAATCCTTGAGCCAAAGTGGTGCATTTTGAAGGAGCGTATTCTGATCCCCCTCAAGGTCTAACTTTTTATTTAATTTTTATTTTATATTGGAGTCTAGTTGATTTCCAACGTTGTGTTATTTTCAGGTGTACAACATAATGGTTCAGTTACACATATACATATATCCATTCTTTTTAAGATTCTTTCCCCGTATAGGTTATTACAGAATATTTATTAGAGTTCTCTGTGCTATTCAGTAGGTGCCTGTTGATTAACTATTTTATATATAATAGTGTGTATATGTTAAACCCAAACTACTAATTTTTCCTCCCCCCCCCTTCCTTTCCCTTTGGTAACCATAAGTTTGTTTTCAAAACCTGTGAGTCTGTTTCTGTTTTGTAAATTAGTTCATTTGTATCCATTTTTAAGATTCCACATATAACTGATATCATATGATTGCCTTTATCTGATTTGCTTCACTTATGATCATCTCTAGGTATGATCATCTGTAGGTCCACCCATGTTGCTGCAAATGGCATGATTCCATTCTTTTTTATGACTGAGTAATATTCCATTGTGTATATGTACTACATCTTCTTTAGCCATTCCTCTGTTGATGGACATTCAGGTTGCTTCCACATCTTGACTATTGTAAATAGTGCTGCTGTGAACATTGGGGTGCATGTATCTTTTCACATTATGGTTTTCTCTGGATATATGCCCAGGAGTGGGATTGCTGGATCTATGTTTTGGGGGTTTTTTGGTTTGTTTTTTGTTTTGTTTTGTTTTTTGCTTTTTTAGGGCTGCACCCACAGCATATGGAAGTTCCCTGGCTAGGGGTCCAGTCAGAGCTTCAGCTGCTGGCATGCACCATAGCCACAGCAACGCCAGGTCCTTAACCCACTGCAGGAGGCCAGGGACCAAACCCACATCCTCATGGATAATTGTTGGGTTCATTTCCACTGACCCACAAAAGGAACTCCTCATTTGTTTGTTTGTTTATGACCACACCTGTGACATTGGAGAGTTCTCTGCCCAGAAATTTAAGCCGAGCCACAGCTATGACCTATGCCGCAGCTGTGGCAACATTGGCTCCTTTAACCCACTGCACTAGACCAGGAATCAAATCCATGCCTCTGCAGCAACATTAGCTGCTGCAGTTGAATTCTTAACGCACTGTGCCACAGCGGGAACTCCTATGTCTAGTTTTTCAAGGAACCTCCATACTGTTCTTCATAACGGTTGTGCCAATTTACACGCTCACTAGCAGTGTGGGAGGGGTCCCTCAAGGTAAAATTTGATACCCGCTTCCCCCACCCATCATTGCAGCTATTGTGTATTGCTTTCCTCTGGGTGGCCTCAGTCCTCACCTCTTACAGCCACCTTCAAAATCATGCTCTAAATATCTCTCCAGGTTATCACATCATGGATTAGGATCCTTGAGGTTCTGTTGTTTATACTGTTATAAATCGACTTATTCAGTCCTTCAACTTCTATCAATCAGCTCCTCCACAAGGGTGAGAGGTCTCCTCTGAGACTTGACTGAAATCCAGACTCATTCATTCTTCATTCAGCTTGGTGTGTGCTGAGCCCTGTCCCCCTCCCGTCCCCAGAAATAGGAAACAGAGCCCCCGCCCTCAGGGGGGATTCTGGCGTAGTTGGGGCAAGCAGACCACGTACACACATAGATGTATGTAATGAGGTGTGGCAGGAAATGCTAAAATCTTAAGTAAGAAAAGCAGGAGGGTGAGAGGTTGGAGGGATGATCTGAAACAGCTTCTCTGAGGAGGTGGCATTTGAGCAGAAACCCGGATGGGGTGAAGGTGTGCGCGTGGGGGTGTCGGAGGGTGGTGTTCCGGGCGGAGGGAACGACGGAGGCAGAGGTTCCAAAGCGCCTCCTGGGATCCGCTGGAGACTGTGCACCTGAGCTCGGGGCAAGGCAGGCGCTCACGGGTCACGCGGGGACGCACGTACTACGGGGAAGGCGTCACGCTTTCCCACTTGCCCGTGAGAGTTGGGGGCGTCCAGTGGCAGGTGTTGAGCACGAGGGGGACGTGCTTTGATTGAACTCTTAAATGTTAAGACTGAAAGGAAGGAAGAGGGGGAGGGACGAGTAAAAGAAGGAAAAGCGCTAGCTGTTTTGTGGGAAAAGCTGTGGGATCGGGAGCAAGTATGGAAGCAGGAAACAAGTCAAGCAACCACCTCGTTGTCCCGACAAGTGTGTTTACCTCGTTCCTTGATCTACCAGTGCAGTAACCATTCCCAAAGAGAGTAAGGCTTGCCTAAGGAGGCTTGTTGTTCGTCAACATTTGCCGGCTCCTAGCCGTTGTGATTTTTGTTTTCTAAGTACGCGGAAGCTAGTCACCCATTCCTTCTAGAACATTCTGTGGTTGGAAACTCTGAATGAGGTGGGCAGACAAAGCCAATTGAGGTAGCAGAAAGGGGCTGCCCTTGGTGGTGTGGTGGGCACTCCTCATTTGCCGGTGGCTCTTTTTTTCCGCTCAAGGTAGGTGAATTTGAGACCCAGTTTTCTTGTGCATAAAATAAAGGGGATAATAGTTCTCTGAGAAATAAATGCAATTAAGAAGATTAAACAGCTGAAATAGGGAGTTCCGCCTGTGGCACAGCGGGTCAAGGATCTGGCATAGCCTCAGCTGTGGCAAAGGTCGTAGCAGCAGCTCAGATTCGATCCCTGGCCTGGGAACGTCCATATGCTGCAGGTGTGGCTAGAAACAAACAAATAAATAAGGCTATAAATAAATAAATATGCCTAGAAATAAACAAACAAATAAAAAGCTGAAACATACTCAGTTCCTGTAACTTCAGGGCTCAACAAATCTTAATTCCTTTTCTGCCTGCTTTTATTTTACTTGAGCCTACATTTAATTTGATGGTGAAGCTCTAGAGGGGTATAAAGTAGGTTTTGTTGATGTTTGTGTCCCCACTGGAGTGGCTGAGTCATAACAGGTGCCAAATTCAGGGTGAATCAGTGAGTCTGTGCAGTCAGCGCTTAGTTAGCCAGCATCCCAGTGGAAGCGAAGAAGGCATTTCCAGGTGAGAGGCACAGTGACGATGGCCATCAGAGTTGATCCAGAATCCCCCAGGCTCATTGGCAGGTTGATTAGGTGACCCCCAGGCCTCTTAGAAGCGAGGGTGTCACGTGTGGGGCCAGCAGAAGCACCAAGGCCCCTTGTTAGCACATTGTGCGTTTCTTTTTTCTTTCTCTTTTTTTTTTTTTTTTTTTTTTTTGTCTTTTTTAGGGCCTTTCCCACAGCATATGGAGGTTCTCAGGCTAGGGGTCGAATCGGAGCTGTAGCCGCCGGCCTACACCACAGTCATAGCAACTCGGGATCTGAGCCACATCTGCAACCTACACCACAGCTCATGGCAACGCCGGATCCGTAGCCCACTGAGCAAGGCCAGGGATCGAACCCACAACCTCACGGTTCCTAGTTGGATTCATTTCTGCTGCGCCACGACGGGAACTCCACATTGTGCATTTCTTCTGGGCTTCAACTGTTGGCTCGCCGTTGCTTTGTTGTGTTTCCTGAATGGAAACAGTCGGGGAAGCAGTAGACCCAGTTCTGCAGGCGGCCTTGAAGGACACCAACTAATATGAGTCAAAACTGTGCTGGCGAGAATGAACACGTGCTTCGTCCTTCCAAGACAATGCAGTGGACTCTCCGAAGAGAGACTTCCATTCCCCATCCAGGTTCAGAGAACTAATAAGATGACTCCAGGAGTTCCCGTCGTGGCGCAGTGGTTAATGAATCCGACTAGGAACCATGAGGTTGCGGGTTCGGTCCCTGCCCTTGCTCAGTGGGTTAACGATCCTGCGTTGCCGTGAGCTGTGGTGTAGGTTGCAGATGTGGCTCAGATCCCGAGTTGCTATGACTGTGGTGTAGGCCGGCGGCTACAGCTCCGATTCGACCCCTAGCCTGAGAACCTCCATATGCCGCGGAAGCGGCCCAAAGAAATAGCAAAAAGACAAAAAAAAAAAAAAAAAGACTCCTCTCTTGTGTGCACCTCGTTAGCCCAGGCCCCGGAAAAGCGTCCCTCTTTGTTACTCTGAGGGCCTTTGATCCCAGCTCCTTACTCTGTGGCTCCTCAGACCCGTGTGTCTGATGTGTGGACACAAGCAGAAGAACAGCAGGAACTGGACACAGAGAGAGAGCGGGCCCACGCAGAGTTCATTTCTTGTGAAATGTTTTATTTTACAACTTCCTGTAAGAATGATACAAATGAACTTATTCACAAAAACAGAAGCAGACTCAGACAGAGAAGATAAGCTTATGATTATCAAAGGGGAAAGGGGAAGGGATACATGAGGAGTCTGGGGTTAATAGATACATGTTATTGTATATAAAATAGATAAACACCAAGGACCTACTGGGTAGCACCGGGAACTCTACGCTGTATTTTATTATAACCTCTATGGGAAGAGAATCTGAAAAAAGAAAAGAAATAGGTATGAGCCATTCTGCTGTACACCTGAAACTAACATGGCATTGTAAATCAACTATATTTTAAGAAAAAATAAATTAAAAAAATAAATAATAAATAAAACCCCACGTGGGATTTATCTTTCCTCCAAAATAGGATTTCAGTGAAACGTATTTCAGCTACTTCGCAGTTAAAGTATGCAGCATTTTGCTCACAAATTCCCTCAGTACAATGAACAAAGACGGGGAACGACTCAAATGATCTCTTAGCATCTTCATATCCCCACAGCCTGTATTAGGCCCTGAGTAGTGTGTTCCCCCCATCCTTCACCCCAACATGCATCTATAGAAGCCCAAACCTCAAAACGTATCTCCACATGTGACTGTATTTAGAGATGGGACCTTTAAAGATATAATGAAGTTATTCGGTCCTGTGGGTGGTCCTAAGCCCATCTGACTGGTGTCCTTTTAAGAAAAGGAGATGAGGATGCAGACGCTCATGGACTGAGGGCGACCTTGCGGGGTGAGGATGCAGGGAGATGGTGGCCAGGCGGGAGCCTTCGACGAAAGCCAGCTCCTGGTCTTGGACGTCCAGCCTCCAGGACCACGGGACAGTGCCTTACTGTTGTTTCAGCGCTTGGAATTGTGGTAGTTTGTGACAGCAGCCTCGGCAAATGCATACAGGCTGCAGCCACACACTGTTGAGAAGCTCAGGCGAACACGTCACCTCTGAGACCCGGCTCAGAGGTTCTCTCGAGGGGCACATATTCCTTTGCTTGGGCTGCCCGTCCAAGTGCAGAAACGGGGGGGCCTCTGAGGGCTGTGAGGGAAGGGTCTGGTCCCGGCCTCTGTCTTTGGCATGTAGATGGCTGTCTTCTTTCTGCTTCTCTCCACATCATCGTCTTTCTCTGTGTCTCTGTGTGTGTTTGAATTTCCCCCTTTGTAGACGGACACCAGTCATTTTGGATCAGGGCCCACGCTCGTGACCTCATTGCAGCTCAGTTCCTCCTGTAAAGACTCTCTCTCCAGAGGAGGTCGCATGCTGAGATGCTCTGGGTTAGGGCTTCAGCCTGTGAACTTTGAGGAGCACCATTGCACTTGTCACAGGCACCTTCTGAGGATGGGGACTAGGGGCTCGTGGTTTTTCCCTTCATGAATCTGTATACATTGCTCTAAGGACAGTGGAGTGAAAAGAGTCAAAAAGACCTGGAGTAAAAATCCAGACTTTCATTTAGCTGTGTGCTCTCAACCAAGTTCCTGAATCAGTTGTGTTTTCTGTTGAACAAATATTTACATAAAGAACTTACAGATGCGGAGTTCCCATCATGGCTCAGTGGTTTACGAATCTGACCAGGAACCATGAGGTTGCAGGTTCGCTCCCTGGCCTTGCTCAGTGGGTTAAGGATCTGGCGTTGCCACGAGCTCTGGTGTAGGTCGCAGACGCGGCTCGGATCCTGAGTTGCTGTGGCTGTGGTGTAGGCCGGCGGCTACAGCTCCGATTGGACCCCTAGCCTGGGAACCTCCATATGCTGTGGGAGCATCCCAAGAAATGGCAAAAAGACCAAAAAAAAAAAAAAAAAAAAAAAAAAAGAAGAAGAAGCATCATTATAGGTACTTGGAGGTATTACCTCATTTAATACTCATAATAACTCCAAGATACTGGGACTGTTAGCTTTCTGGTGTTGTAGAGTGGAACTGTTACGTGACTTGCTCAAGCTCACACAGCTAGTAACTAAGTAAACAGGATTTGAACCCCTAGGTTTAGCCCCAGAGTTAGTGCAGTTACCCGCTCTGCTCTGCTGGTGTGGGTTTTGAGACTTTGTAAAATAATAGCTCCTTGACAATAGTTGTTATGAGAAGTCAGTAAACATTAGCTTCCTCTTCTTTTATTTTACCAGTTTTTAGACAGATGGGTATACATATATATAGATACATATATATGTAATATTGGGAGTTTCCTGGTGGCCTAGAGGGTTAAGGATCTGGCAATGTCACTGCTGTGGCTTGGGTTTGATCCCTGGCCTAGGAACTCTATGCATGCTGTGGGCACAGCCAAAAAGATAGATAGATAGATAGATAGATAGATAAAATAAATTTCATAGATTTATAGATACATATATATTTAGAGGATTAGGTAATATGTAAATTTATTAGTATATATTTAGAGGATAACATGACAAATATATTAGCCAAAGAACTGATGAAAGATCGAGGCACTTGGAATCATAAATTGAAGGGGCAAAGAGTAAACAATGATATCTTGAGAAACAGACCAAAAAGCAGGGACTTTATTGGACTTTTGTCTGATGGTTTTACTCAGTTTCCCTGGTTTTACCCTTTGGGTTTGAAAAGATTCAAAACTGTTGTTGAACTAGCCACTCCAAGTTTGGAGGTTCCTTTTTCCCTGGTATCGGTGGCTCCCCTGTCATACAGCATTGAATTTGTCCCAGCTCCTCCTTATCCGCAGCGTTTCATGTAATGAGTGTCAATGTCAACATGACTTGTAGGTTCTGCCCGTGGTGGTTTTGTTAATAACGAACACATTACCATTATTCTGTGATTTTTTTTTTCAGTACCATATGAAATTTTATTGGGAAATTGAACCCTTCTCATCTCGCTTAGGGACAGAAGAGGACAGCATCTAGCAGCTGGCACTCCGGGAACACATGCAAATTGCTCTGTCTGATAGTTTATCTTGAACGATGGTGTTTACAGCTATTCACAGAGCCTCAATTTAACAAAATTGCAGCACTTGGTATTTAAAAGAGGCATGAGCTTGAAGGAAGAACGTGGGGGATTTTCTTTTCCATCCCACATGTTCTGGCCACATTTTGGTAACGGAGTTTCCAGTGTCATTAGTTCTGAATTTTAGAACATTCCTTTCCCTTTTCTCCATGGAATCACTGTCACTGGGTCCTTACTTATTATCCAGGTTATTTCTCGAGCTCTTTGAGCGAGGCACTACGTTAGGTACCACTGGAGAGAAAAAAATGTTTGAGAGAGAGTTAACGTCCTCACGATGCCTTGTTCTGAAGACAGAGGACTAGATAGAGCCAAGTGCAATGAACACAGCGCTATGAGATTTCAAAAGAGCACTGACAATGTATGACTAGGGTGTCAGGAAGCTTCCTAGAGATGGTGGTATTGTAGCTGAGCTGTGGAGGAGAGGGCTTATCTGAGAAGCCATGATGTTCTTGGAGAGCTTCTCATAACACAGCAGGAGAATAGTTTGATCCAGAGCATGGATGTGAGGAAAGGTGAAAGTCAAGGTCTTTTTTATTTTTTTTTGGCTGCATCTGTGACATGTGGAAGTTCCCAGGCCAGGGATCAAACCTGTGCCACAGCAGTGATGATGCCAGATCTTTAACCAGCCGAGCCACCAGGGAACTCCCCAAGGCCCATTTTAAATGAAACACAGGGATGGCGGGATGAAGGATGGAGGGAGGGAAAAGGGTGGCAAACAGAGATTACCTTCCGTTAGAAAGAACCTTGAACGTTGTTGTCTGCATGATGACATTTCTTCTTGTGTCTTCAGGAGATATTGAACCAGGGAGGTGATTTAAGCTGTACTTCAAGAAAAGCAAAAAATTAAGCTGCATTAAAAGTTTAGGAGTTCTTGTTGTGGCTAAGGACCTAATGATGTCTCCATGAGGGTGTGGGTTCGATCTCTAGCCTTGTTCAGTGGGTTAAGGATCTGGTGGTGTTGTGGCACAGGCCGGCACCTGCATGTCCAGTTCAACCCCCGGACTGGGAACTTGCATGTGCTGCAGGCGCAGCCCTGAAAAGAAAAAGTTCAGAAGGGTGAAAGTGAGATGATGAATTGCAATGTTTGGGCAAGAAGTGGTGGACACCTGATGTGGGGAGGTGACCACAGGACTGAGAATAAGATCTCTGCAAGGAAAAGTCAAGCAGCCTGGGCAGATAATTGGATATAAAAAGCAGAGATGGGTAATGAAAGTAGCACTCTTGAATGTGTACTGGTAGATGTTCTCAATAGCATTACTTTAGCATCACCAAAGAAATTAAGACCTTACCTGAATCCATTTGCAATTGCCTGTGTTGTTTTCTTCTGTTCAGGATTTCTCAGAGCCTCTAATATACTAATATATACTGTGAATCTCCCAGAAGATGGTCTTGTCCCATTTTCTAAATTTATTTGTCCATAGACACATATTTTTCTAAGAAAAAAAAAAAAAAGGAAGAAGAATTTCTAAAAAATCTTGCATTTTCTGAAACATTATTTTGGGACATGCTCTACCACATTTGGAGAATGATAATATAATTGATACAAACTGAGAAATAGAGCTTAGAAATTGGTTGCACTAAAATGATATTGTTGACATTGGGAGGTGTTAAATTTGGGATGCCAGAGACCATGCAAGTTGGAAGCATCTGGAAACTTGCATGTTTCCTGGAACTTCAGCTAAAATGAGAGGTTTGACTAGAAAGTTCTATTTTGGAGGTATCATCTCAAGATGATAATTGAATCCACAAAGGTGAGATCAGTAGGGAAGAGAGAAGTTTTGGGAAATAATCTGGTGTCCAATATTGCAGAGAGACTGAGAAAGAAAGACAGCTTTAAGGTTCAGAAAATAAGTTACCAGCCTTGGAAAGAACAGTTTTAATAGGATGTGATCAAGATGGGAGCCCTGTTTAAGACGTCTTGGGGTGACTTAAATCAAAAGCATGGATATGAAGGATTGAACATGACTAAGTACAAGAAAAGAAACTGTGGGGGATGGGTAAATACTTGTTTTACCACTAAATTTCTGGCATCAGTAGTTCTTAAAAACTGCCCTGCCTCAGAATCCCTAGAAATCTTGGTTAAAAAAAAAAAAAAAAAAAAAAAAAAAAAAAAAAAAAAAAAGACAGCCCTCCTCCCAGAGTGTTTGGTTCAGTAGATCTGGGAGCCCAAAAATTGGCATATCTACCAAGTTCCCATGAGCCATTGATGCTATTGATCTGGGTACCACAAGCTGAGAACCTCTGCTCTAGAGAAGGGAGAATGTAGTATCCAACTTGCAGGTGGGAGGCGAGCTTTGGGAGAGAGAAAAGCCACATCTTTATCAGAAAATGACCAGAAATAAAAGAAGAAACAGTGGACAAAGACACTTAAAAATTTGGAGTAGGGTTAGGATGGTGTTGGCAGCTTCCGGAACAGAAGAAGATGTGCCAGAATCCAGGAAGTTGTCCCTGTGGATATTGAAGTTACGACAGTGAAGATGGATAGGATAGAAGGAAGCACTCGAAGCCTGGTGCAGAAACCGTCCAGAAAAGTGGTGAAGGGAAGGGAAAATTCTTTTTCCCGCTATCGTCCTAGGTTCTGCAACTGGGGCCCCTGTAAAGTTAGATGGACAAGGGACAGATTCACAAGAGAAACACACCTTATTAACATGAGCCGTGCACATCCCACGGGAGAAATCTCAGTGGAAGCGAACTCCAAGGGGTGGATAGAACTCAGGCTTAAATAGCATCTTAACCAAAGAACAGTCCGTTTTCAGAGAAATGATGAGGCAGAGGAAAAGGAGTTTGAGTTTCTAGGACAAATTGTGGGAAGGTAAATGTATGGAGGAAACTAATGGAGTAAGATTTGTTTGCGCAGGTCCATTTGGCACGTGCCAACTTTTTGTCATCTTCTTGGCCATAAATCTTCCCTGGAAGAGGAGATTTTTGGCAGGCCCTATTTTTCCAAAGTTTCTGCCTTTAGTCACTTCAGGAAGCTCCAAGAGGATGCCCTTCTGCATCCATGGATTCTCATTTGCCTACAGCTCTAAAGCTGGCATATTTGGGGCGGGGTATTTTCATCTCCTACTGTGGATATGAGTGGAAGGAATCAGTCTCGTTTGACATAGACCTTGAGTGTGGGTTCCTATGGTCTAGGAATGGCATCAGGGGCAGCAAAGACCATCTAAACTCCTTTAGTTAAAAAGAGTAAGAGGGAGTTCCCATCATGGCGCAGCAGAAGTGAACACGACTAGTAACCATGAGGTTGTAGGTTCGATCCCTGGCCTCGCTCAGTGGGTTAAGGATTCGGTGTTGCTGTGAGCTGTGGTGCAGATCACAGAAGCAGCTCGGATGCAGCATGGCTGTGTCTGTGGCATAGGCTGGTGGCCGTAGCTCCAGTTTGACCCCTAGCCTGGGAACCTCCATATGCTGCCAGTGACACTCTAAAAAGAAAAAAGAAAATAAGAGAAAGAGTTCCCTGGTGGCCTAGTGGCTAAGGATTGGCACAGTCACTGCAGTGGCACAGGTTTGATCCGTGGTCACATGCACAGGTGCAGCCAAAAATCAAAACCAAAAAGAGTCAGAGAACACACAACCTTCCTTGCAAAAAGTTGTGAGGAAATTGATGTGATCAGGCTAAGTTACCCTATCAGCTGAGGCACAGTCCTTAGTGGGGTGCGAAGAGAACATCAGGCTCTTCCTTGGCACTTTGCATGGACTGACTCCTTTCATGCTCATGGGTACCCTGTGAGGTTGGTACTATTATCCCCATCTTACAGTTAAAGATATGAAGTCATGAGAAATTAAGTAGTTGGCCAAGTTCACACAATGAGTTAGTGATGACACCAGGAATGGAAGCCAAGTGCAGTCTCTGGGGAGCTTGATAGCATAAGCTGATTTGGCATCTTGACTTTGCATCATTCATTGGCCACATCCCTTCCCAGGAGCCACCACCTGACTAGGAGACTGCTGGCCCCCTAAGGCTTGATTTGGGGTGCACCCCAGGGGCTGCCTTCCATCTTACCAGAATGTCCCATGCTGTTATCTGGGCATGATTGGAGGACGTGGGCCAGAGTAAAGGGGGGACCCTCAGCAGTGTTCCAGGGTTTGGAACCTGAAGCAGCATGGGACACAGTGACTCATGGTGCAGACCCAGAGCCCTCAAAAGGGCTCATTGTCACCAGAATGGAAGGGCAGGGCAGGTGGCATTGGGCAATAGAGCATTTCAACGACACCGTTTCTCTTCAGGGTGAAAACTTTTGTTGTCTTCTCTGCTCCTTGGGTCTACATATTTCTCAAAATTAAGAAGTCTGCTAACTTCAGGAGTTCCTGTTGTGGCAGAGTGGGTTAAGAACACGACCAGCATCCATGCGGATGCAGGTTCAATCCCTGGCTTTGCTCAGTGGGTTAAGGATCTGGCCTTGCCACAAGCTGCAGTGTAGCTCACAGACACGGCTCAGATCCCAAGTTGCTGTGGCTGTGGCATAGGCCAGCAGCTGCAGCTCTTATTCAGCCCGTAGCCCAGGAACTTCTATATGCCGCAGGTGCAGCCCTAAAAAAAAAAAAAGAAAAAGAAAAGAAAAGTGCAGCAGTACTGAATTACGAAGTGTGAGTGGAAGAGACCCTTGCTGCTGCCCCTTGCCTACCAACCATTCACACGGCTAAAGAGCATCCTTTCACCAAAACAGTTCTTTTTTTTTTTTTTCCTGCCAGATATTTGGATGCATTTTTCCTCATCGCCTAAACGCCAGCACGTTTCAGACTTATTGAGAATGAACGTGTAAAGAATGTGGCCCTGGGATGAGGTGGCTCGCCCAGGGCTGCAGCTGAAGGCAGACTGTGGGTGGCCAGGGAACCCCAGGGTTTGGGTTCTCCTCTTTCCTAACTGTTACAGAAGCATTTCAACATGAGCAGGAGGGAGCAAAATGGTGCAAAAATGACCCAGCTGTGCTCCCCTTTTCTTTTTCCTGAAGGGACAAAGAATCATCCCTTCTGAGACCTCAACATAAAACTGGGATATATTTCAGCAGCTCTTGTAGCGCAGAATTGGGGAATTGGTGGCAAACTTTGTCATCTCAATCATAAATGTGACAGAGATCTACTCAATCTAGGGATCATTCGTGTCCTGGGTTAGATTTGGGGGCGGGTAGAGGATTCATGTAGGATGAGGACCTGAGGGATGAGTAGGACTTGGGAACATTTGAGCATTTGCTTCCTTTTCTTGAAATTCTCCTTGCCTCTCAATGTGAGAAAAGCCATAAAGAAATGGCCGCTTGGATAGTATCATCTGAGAAATTTCCAGATGCCATTCTAAGAAAAGGTCTACTGTCATTCTAACAGAGCTAGCATTACTGAACCAATTAAACCCCACAAGTTCCCACTTGACCCCCACTTTGATTTAAATTTTGTTCCCAGGCAGTGCCGTTATGGGTAGAGAGTTTCTGTCATCAAGATGTGTCCAATCCGTCATGTCGATTTAGCTCTGTTTGCAGCTGGATTGAGCCGCATTTGTTCCAGGTGACGTTTCCTTGATGTGGTATTTATTAAAAACCCAATGGCTCTTGACCTGTGCTCGTCCGTCAAAACACCTTTTCCTCCTGCAGAAAATGTTTGACTGTTTTCTTCATTACTTTTTGCCCATAAATGAGGGGGGCTTGTCCCACTTGAGAGCTCTTCAGACACCCCCCCACACACAGTCCCCTCAACCCCTTAGTCTCTGTCACAGCTCTGTCTGCTATGGAAACTTGTAGACTCCTCACAACCATGGGCAGCCACCTGATCCGTTACTGGCACCGACACCCTTGTGAAAGCGATATTTTCCTTGCCTTTCACCTTGAAGGTGTCTGTATGTCAAATAGAATGCCAGGTCATAATGTCACAGTCAGCATCTCGATTGGGCTCAATTTGCTAAACATTCTGCCTTCTCGTTATCTGTGGTTTTTTGTTTTTGTTTTAGGGCCACACTTGCAGCATATGGAGGTGCCCAGGCTAGGGGTCCAGTTGGAGCTACATACAGCTGCCAGTCTACCCCCCAGCCACGGCAATACCAGATCCGAGCCGCGTCTGCAACCCACACCACAGCTCACAGCAACACGGGATCCTTCATCCACTGAGCGAGGCCAGGGATAGAACCCGCATCCTCATGGATCCTAGACGGGTTCATTGATTCATGAAGGGAACTCCTGTGGTGGTTTTTATTCCACCTTTTTAACCAAAATATAAATGCAGGTCGCCATGGGTAAAAGAGGTAGTCCAGCCGCACATCTGAATTTATCACCCCTACACACACACACACACACCTTTCTTTCCTTGATTTCTCCAATTCCAACCCCTGTGTCTTAGGCTGTTTGGGCTCCTATAACAGAATACCAGTGAATAAAAATTGTCTCTCTTCTCTTGAGGGTAAACAGGGCAGCGAGGGGACAAAGTCCGCTGGGCGACTGTAATATAGTGTGAGAGGTGCCACAATGGGAGAAGGATTCAATGTCCTAGGAGTAGCCTGGAGAAGTGTTACCAAATACTTAGGACTAAGCGAAAGCTTCTAAGAGCTTGTCATCTAGCAATTTCAAGAACCCTTAATCAATAACTATATTGAAGGTTATAGTATTACTATTTCTCATCCTATTTACCTCAAAGCTATGGTTTTCAACCTTTTTTCATCATTACCCCCTTAAGGAGGAACCTTTTCTGGACAGTGTTTCTTAATCATCATCCCCTCTTCCCAATAAAATTTTATACCACGAGCCTACTGTGCAGCTATGCTTTCTATGTGAAAAGAGGAATTTTTTTGTCCTCTAAGAACAAATTTTTGCCCCATTGGGAGTGAAATGGCCCCCACTGAAAATGCATGGGTTAAGCTATTTAAGATAGATCACAGGACCAAGTTTTGCAGAAAATGCAGTTGCTACATCTTTGTAGTACTTGCTCTTTAAATGTCAAATGGACTAGGTACTATTTTTAAAAAAAAAAATTGGGGGAGTTCCCTGGTGGCCTAGGCCAGTAAGGACTCAGCGTTGTCATGGCTGTGGCTTGCGTGCCTACTGTGGCATGGATTTGATGCCTGGCGCAGGAACTTTTGCATGCTGCAGGCATAACCAAAAAGAAAAAAAAAAAAATTGTGATCTGGGTGCTCCCATTGTAGCACAATGGTATTGGCGGTGTCTTGGGAGCTGCTTGGACACGGGTTCAATCCCCAGCCCAGCCAGCACAGTAGATTAAGGATCCTATATTGCCACAGCTGTGGTTTATGTCACAGTTGTGAGTCCCATCTGATCCCTGGCCAGGAGCTCCATATGCCTCAGGGTGGCCAAAAATGGGGGAAAAAAAAAGATCTGGAGTTCTCATTGTGGCTCAGCAGGTTACAAACCCAACTAGTGTCCATGAGGATGCGGATTCAATCCCTGGCCTCAATCAATGGGTTAAGAATCTGGCAGTGCCGCGAGCTGTGGCATAGGTCACCGATGAAGCTCGGATCTGGCATTGCTGTGGCATAGGCCAGCAGCTGCAGCTCTGATTCAACCCCTGGCCTGGGAGCTTCCGTATGCCTCAGGGGCAGCCCTAGAAAGAAGAAAGACAACAACGTGGTCCGTGTGTCCAGTGAAGTGAAAAGTCATCGTTTGCATCATCACCAGAGTTCACACAGTCATATTCACCAGTGAATGATGGGGCACCAGTCTTCATCAAGAGCATTAAAGGATGCATCAGAGGAACTTGTACTTTAAGGAAAAATAAGTAACAGACAAGTGCACAGTAATCACTGCACAGTTTGGAAGGGAACACGTGGGAGCTGGTGGCTTCTGAGCGTACTCGGGGGTATATTGGGAAGGTGACAGTGAGCTGCTGCCTAAGAGATGATTTAGGAATGGTAATTAAATGATTAGGTAAATGAGGGCTGCTCAAGTTACCTGGAGGAATGGGGGTGGGTAGGAGAGCTTGGAGCCAAAGGTGCACAGAGACAAGAAAACATTTTCAGAGGAAGAGTGAGTAATTGGCCTTACCTCCTAAGGTCACAGGAGGTGAATTCTGTTCAGGACAATTCTGTTCATTAAAACCGGTCAGTACCAAGCAGCTGTTCCTGGAAGGGTAAAGAGTGTATAGAATGGGAATAGAGACTGCTGGGGAAGGAGTTTTTAATGCTGGAAGTTAGCCCAAGGGCAAATTACATCATGTTCAATGCTTTCTGCCAGCTTATCTTTCAGGAATTTTAAGAAGGTAAAACGTGAAGTTTGGTTAAATGGTTTAAAACTCTGCAGGCTCCATTTCTGTTGTGGTTGTTATTTTGCAAACTGCCAGTGGATTCTGGTTCAGTATTATCCTAAGGGCATGACCACTCCCCCGCCCGCCCGCCTGCCCCAAAGTGGTGGGCTTCTAATTCTGTTCCCTAAGCAGAATTTCTTTCCATTAGCCAAGTGGAATTGAGCTTGACTGATGTGCGGTGAAATGAGGCATGACTTTGCTTGATGGTCCATGAAGGATGCTCAGCAAGGGTGACATTTAGTTCCTTTAAAGCTGATGTTCCCATTTATACCAAAGAGAGTTTTTGGAGTCATGCAAGAAACAGGCTCTTTCCTGGTTTTCCAGACATAAGCCTCCTCTACCTGTATTCCATTTCCTACTCAGTCAGCTTCCTTCTGGCCAGTTGTTCTTTCTCCTCTGTTTAGTGTCGTCTTCACTTTCTTGACAGATTCATGTAAATCGTCACTTTGCATCTCCCTTAAACGTCCGGCCCGTCCGTATCGCCTGCTGACTGCTAAACTCTTCTGTTGAGTGGCTGCACTGAATAAATGGATGTTACAAGAATTTCATTTGCTATTTGAGCACTAGCAATTGAGAATCAGTATTGGGTGACAATTGTTTTCATGCACAATAGACACAGTTTGTCCCTTAGGAAAAATGTCCCCTTGCTTACAGGTTCACAGATTATTCCCAGGATGATCTGCCTTGATACATTTTTTTTTCACTTTTTTATACTGTTGGGGGGATGGGGTTGAAATTGTTTTATTGTTGCAAAAATATAACGTAAAATGGATGTGTTTAACCATTTGTCAGTATACTCTTCAAAGCCCCTAAGTATATTCACATTGTGGTGCAACCATCACCAGCATCTATCCGTAGGACTTTTTCATGGTCTCCAACTGAAGCTCTGTCCCTATAAAACACTAACTCCATTCCCCTGTCCCCCGGCAGCCACCATTCTCTTTTCTGTTTCTCTAAACTTGACTATTCTAGATCCCTCACATGTGGGGGGAATCATACTGCATTTCTTCTTTTGTGTCTGGCTCGTTTTCACTCAGCAGCATGTCTTCCAGGTTCATCCGTGTTGTAACATGGGTCAGAGTTTCCTTCCTTTTCACAGCTGAATAATACTCCCTTGTATGTCCATACCATGTTTTGTTCATCCATTCATCTGTCAACGGACACAGGTTCTTGCTACTTTTTGGAGATTGTAAATAATGCTGCCAGGAACAGAAGTGTACAAATACACCTCCAAGAACTTTTCAAGGAAACTCTCTTAATTATATTCAGAAAACTTAGGCTGTTACCTTAGGCTGTATGGCCTAAATTGAGTTCCACCTACACCGTGTAATGCCTCATTTCAAAAGGCTGCTAGGTAATCGTACTTTTCAGTTGAAATTTGTCCCAGCTTCTGTTGGCAGACTACTGATCTTTTTCAGCAACTTCTGAAAAAGAAAGAAAAAGTGTGGAAGAAAATCAGAGGAAAATGTTTGGCAAACTAAATGGAAAAATCAGTTTATTTGTAGTTGAC
The DNA here is from genome assembly GCF_054392235.1 of Sus scrofa. Lineage (NCBI taxonomy): Eukaryota > Metazoa > Chordata > Mammalia > Artiodactyla > Suidae > Sus > Sus scrofa. Next base: position 71,468,465 of record NC_139392.1, read on the forward strand.
TGCCTGGTTCTCAATGCGGCTAATTGTTGTAGATACTCACCAATCTTGGGCTACACATACATTTCACCAAATCAACAAACCATTTCTGAAATAGTTTAATGATGCCAAGGGGAAGCATTTTACCGGTTCTGTAACTTTATTGGCTTTTACAAAACACTCCCTTTAAACGTACGCAAGCATTTTAAGCTCTGCAGACATTCAAGTTTAAAAAGAAAAGTGTTTAGCTGCCGATAAATCCATATCCTCCTAGGCAGTAGCAATTCAAGATAAAAATATGGAGCTCTTTTTGGAAAACGTATTTGGCAGAGCAAATATGGTGTAATTCTAGAAATCACGTGAAAACTCTCCTAATTCCCTTTCAGGTTCTACTCTTGATTTGCACGTAGTGAGTTTCGGCTTGTATTGCTTCTCACAAAGATGGGGATTTTTGTCTGTTCTGTTCATTGCACATAGTAGGTATGCATTAGATTTTGGACACAAAACAAATGAATTATAACAATGTCATTTGGAAACTTTTCTGTAGACTTCCTGTATGTCTTAAAAAGTGAAATTAATAAGCTGAATTTTGAGAAATGTCCTATATCTAGACCAAAAAATTACAAAAGACATAAGTAATAATACTAATAAAATTGAGATTTTTTTCTACTTTTTATTATCATCCTAACTTTATTTTTTTCATTATTTTATTTTTTAAATTATGGTTGATTGACAGTGTTGTAACTTAACTTTAATCACCAACTAATTCAAGGCCTACTCATGCTAGTATGAAAGAAGTCAAGGAGGTTCCCTCATGGCTTACCAGGTTAAGGATCTGGATCTGACATTGTCACTGCTGTGGCGCTGGTTACTGCTATGGCACACGTTCGATCCCTGGCCTGGTTGAATATTGATTCTCCTTTTTTTTTTTTTTTTCTTTTTTCTTTTTACAGCCACACTTGTAGCATGTGGAAGTTCTTGGGCTAGGTGTCGAATCGGAGCTACAGCAGCCAGCCTACACCACAGTCACAGCAGCACCAGATCTTTATACCCACTGAGTGAGGCCAGGAATCGAACCCGCATCCTCAGGTTCATTACCGTTGATCCTCAACAGGAACTCCCATCAATTTATTCCTAATTTAAAATACCCATAATGGAGTTCCCGTCGTGGCGCAGTGGTTAACGAATCCGACTAGGAACCATGAGGTTGCGGGTTCGGTCCCTGCCCTTGCTCAGTGGGTTAACGATCCGGCGTTGCCGTGAGCTGTGGTGTAGGTTGCAGACGCGGCTCGGATCCCGTGTTGCTGTGGCTCTGGCATAGGCTGGTGGCTACAGCTCCGATTCGACCCCTAGCCTGGGAAACTCCATATGCCGCGGGAGCGGCCCAAGAAATAGCAACAACAACAACAACAACAAAAAAAAAGACAAAAAATAAATAAATAAAATATCCATAATATTCCAGATACTGTGTGTAATAAATTGGGCATTTCTTATTTCCCAGCATTTTGTAAAAGTAGAATTCTAACATATGCGGTGCTTTTAAGAAAAATCATGTTTTATTGTGTGTGTGTAACCTTTATTGTGTGTGTATGTATATATATACACTTTATCATATACAATTATATGTATACAATGTGTATATTGTGTACAATAAAGTGTATGTATACACACATATACATTCAAATATTCATATACACTTGTAAGCATACATGTACACACTCACATACATGCGTATATACATATATATCTTCTCTAATAAATGAAGTCATCAAAATCTATAATAAGGCATAAAAGAAGGGTGGAGAGATATAAGGAGAGTTAATTCATATTTTACCTCCTTTCTTGTAGCTCTCAAAGTATTAACATTAAGCAGTTTGGGAAGAACTGGAAACAGTCTTCCAGCCTGATGTGCTGAATTTACGTTTAGAGTTTTCATCTCAATGATGAGTTCTCAGAGGTTAGGTCAAGGTTAGTTCCGAGGGAAGGCTTGCCCAACTTCATTGCTTAACAGGATCTGTGCAGTCACAACTCTTATGTTTAAGGAGGACTGTTTTTGGTTGGTTGGTTGGTTGGTTGGGTTTTGGGTTTTTTTTTTTTTTTTTTTTTTTTTTGTCTTTTTAGGGCCTCACCCTTGGCATATAATCGGAGCTACAGATGCCAGCCTACACCACAGCCACAGCAACACCAGATCTGAGCCTTGTCTGTGACCTGCACCACAGCTCATGGCAACGCCAGGTCCTTAACCCACTGAGTGAGGCCAGGGATCGAACCTGCGTCCTCATGGATACTAGTCAGATTTGTTTCCACTGAGCCACAATGGGAACTCCTGGTTTTTTTGTTGCTGTTGTTGTTTTTCAATATCTGTAGGAATATTTCAGATTCTGCATGTCTTTCTCCTACGGGAGTTTCTGATGTACACAAGTGTGGGGGTTGCATTCAGGCACTATTCCAGGTAGAATTCGCCTCTAGCCAGAAGCCCTCTCCTGAGAACAGATCCCAGGGGTTGTTTTATTTCTCAAGCCCAGTGTTTCCTCTCTAATTACCCTCATTTCTGTGGACTGCCATTGTCAGGATGCTGGGCATTGTCTAGCCGTATCTTCTGACCTTAATCTAGAATGATTTCGTTGCTCTGGATATAACACTCTATGGATTGACCTGTTTTTGTTATTTGTTTTCTTTTACAGCCACCCCCACAGCACATGGTAGCTCCTGGGCCAGGGCTCGAATTTGAACCGAAGCTGTGACTTATGCCACAGCTTCAGCAGCCCCAGATCCTTAACCCACTCTGCCGGGCCAGGTTCTGAACCGGTGCTTCCAGAGAGACAAGCTGGATCATTAACCTACTGCGCCACAGCAGGAACTCCCCTGGATTTGACCCAGTTTAAAATTTAACTTGCATGTTTGATAGCATTCCCCCTTTCAAGTTCCCTTTGAATCCAGCATCCATGTTTTTCCCCTGGATTCTATTAGGAAAACTGTATATTTTTCAGACTGTATGTTCTTTGTTTTAAGCATATGATCAAAATCTCTATTTTGGGAGTTCCCATTGTGGCTCAGTGGGTTAAGAACACGACGAATACCCATGAGGTGGCAGGCCCTGGTCAGTGGGTTAAGGATCCTGCATTTCTGTGAGCTGTGGTATGGGTCACAGATTTGCAGCTCAGATCTAGCATTGCCATGGCTGTGGCATCGGCCTGCAGCTGTACATCCGATCTGACCCAGGGCCTGGGAACTTCCGTATGCCTCAGGTGCGGCCGTAAAAAGAAAAAAACCTCTTGTCTTGGGAGGCCATTATGCTTCACCACGTCTGCCTCAAATTCACACCTGCAGCTGTGGATACTAAAATGTCATACTGATGCTATCAAGTAGATCTATGGCCATTTGCGCCCCCCCCCCCCAACTTGGCTCTGTTTTTTTACCTCGGAAATGTCGCTGTCTTCCAGAATAGTTCTGGAGAAAAGAAGCAGCCAGGATCATCCAGCTGGACATGTACTCCTCACACAGTATGGTTGGGAAATGCCAATGGCACTAGTCTAGCCCAGGCCATCCCAGGAAGGAGCTCAGGCATAGCTGTCTCAGGCAGCTGAACTCTCCCTGGAGTGCTAGAGAGAGGGCTGGAGTTTCTTTTCTTTTTTATTTCCATCTGAGACAGTCATTTATTCGAGAAAGAGATATCTCTTCGCCCTCCCCACTCAAAAACTCAACCAGCAGTTGCTTTGTGGCTCAGTGGGCTAAGAACCCAACATAGTGTCCTAGAGGATGCGGGTTCAATCCCTGGCCTCGATCAGTGGATTAAGGACCCAGTGTTCCCGTAAGCTGACGTGTAGGTTGCAGTCACGGCTCGGATCGGGTGGTGCCGTGGCTGTGGTGTAGGTCACGGCTGCAGCTCTAATTCGACCCCCAGCCCAGGAACTTCCATATGCCTCAGGCAGGTGTTAAAAAAAAAAAAAAAAAGTATAATGAGAGAAAATTGGCAGCCTCTGTGTTTAAACAGGGGCAGTAGGAATGAGAGAGGAGGGGATACATTAAAAAAGAGAGATGTATTTAGCAAGTAGGGCAGACAGTAAAGCCAGTGGGTGGTGGGAAAGAACTAAGCTAAGTAGTCCAGGTTCGGGTGCTGTCCAAGAAAATGGGGAAGGGCCTTGACTAGGTGACTTGATCCTTGGACATGCTGAGCTGTGGATAAGCAGATGGACATCCTTGCAGGCACTTGGATACAAGACAACCAGAACCAAGCTTTCAGGGTTAAATGAATGGATGTAGGAGTCATCCATTGTAGCTTGAACCTGAAGCCCTGGAAGTGGATGAACCCACAGGGGGTGGGGGTGGGGTGTATAGATGAGAAAATAACAGTGTCACTCTCGCTTCTGAGCCTCTGGTTGACTCTTCCTGTCTCGCTGCTGTTTCTTCTTTCAAACTCAAGTCCTTCTGTCTCCAGGAGAACTTACTGAAGTCGTACTGATTGTACAATGTTGTGTTAATTTCTGCTGCACAGCAAAGTGACTCAGTAATACATACATATTCGTTTTCTTTTCTTCTGTCTCCTCTCTTCCCCGCCGCCCATCCCTTCCATTTCCCCCTGGCTGCCCCCTCCATGAAACACAGTGTCCCCAGGGGGAGGGGGATGGATTGGAGGTTTGGGATTGGCATATGCACACTCTTGTCTATGGGATGGATGGTCCACAGGGACCTGTATAGCACAGGGAACTCGACTCAGTATCCTCTGATAACCTATTTGGGAATGGACCTGTGTGTATGTGCGACAGAATCACTTTGCCGTACAGCAGAAATTAACATGACATTGTAAACCAACTCTGCTTCAATTAAAAAAAAAATGTTTGATAGGTGAATTTTTTAAAAAAAGGAAAAAGAAACAGTGTCCATGTACCTTTGCAGGCCTGCCAGTCGCAAAGATGAACACGTGTGTCCCCTTTCTTTGCGAGGGTTTTGTGGCTGAGCTTTGTGGCATGTAGCAATCTTCAGTTATCTAGACCTAGCACGAGAGTGACAGCACTTGACCAACAAATACAGCTGCACCTCCTTACCCTGGGGGTGACTTATCTGACATTCTGGTTATGGTGCACAGAGCCAAGACTCTCGAAGCAGCAAACAAAACCTTTCAGCCATCAAAGTCACTGTAACATCTAGGCACTAACGCTGGGGTCTGTTTTCTCCTCTCTGATCTATGCTCTGATGTGCGTGGTTTTCTGAGTATAGCTGCTAATTTTTGAATTGTATGCAAGTGCCCACATAGAAGGTTCTATCCTGGAGTTTTGGCAGAAGGAAGACTATCAGATTCCTTTGTAGCCCCAGAATTGGATCCTCCGTCATGGCTCTTAGCAGTTGCTGAAGGAAGAAGCGACTCTTTTCCTGCACGGGACGTCACCGTCTTGATCTACAAAGTCTGATTTGCTGGTGGTGGGACAAATTCTAGAGCAATAACTTTTTTATTGAAATATGGTTGATGTACAGTGTTGCGTCAGTTTCTGCTGCACAGCACAGTGACTCAGTTATGTATTCTTTTTTTCATATTCTTTTCCATGATGATTTTTCATTGGATTTTTTTTATTGTTATTTCCCCAATACGATTTTTTTTTCTACTCTACAGCCTGGTGACCCAATTACACATACATGTACACATTCTTTTTTCTCACATGATCATGCTCCATCATAAGTGACTAGACATCGTTCTCAGCGCTACACAGCAGGATCTCATTGCTAATCCATTCCCAAAGCTAGAGTCTGCATGCATTAACCCCAAGCTCCCAATCCATCTCACTCCCTCCCCCTCCCCCCTGGCGACCACAAGTCTATTTTCCAAGTCCATAATATTCTTTTCTGTGGAAAGGTTCCTTTGTGCTATATATTAGATACCAGATATAAGTGATATCATATGGTATTTGTCTTTCTCTTTCTGACTTACTTCACTCAGTATGGGAGTCTCTAGTTCCATCCATGTTGCTGCAGATGGCATTATTTTATTCTTTTTTATGGCCGAGTAGTATTACATTGTGTGTTTGTGTGTGTGTGTGTGTGTGTGTGTGTGTGTGTGTGTGTCACATCTTCCTGATCCATTTGTCTGTCGATGGACATTTGGGTTGTTTCCATGTCTTGGCTGTTGTGAATAGAGCTGCAGTGAGCACGTGGGTGCATGTGTCTTTCTTAAGGAATGTTTTGTCCGGATATATGCCCAAGAGTGGGGTTGCTGGGTCATATGGTAGTTCTATATTTAATTTTCTGAAGTACCTCCATACTGTTCTCCACAGTGGTTGTACCAGCTCACATTCCCACCAACAGTGCAGGAGGGTTCCCTTTTCTCCACACCCCCTCCAACTATTGTTATTTGTGGACTTATTAATGATGGCCATTCTGACTGGTGTGAGGTGCTATCTCATGGTGGTTTTGATTTGTATTTTTCTAATAATCAGGGATGTTGAGCATTTTTTCATGTGCTTGTTGGCCATCTGTATATCTTCCTTGGAGAAATGTCTATTCAGGTCTTTTGCCCATTTTTCCATTGGGTTGTTGGGTTTTTTTGCTGTTGAGTTGTATAAATTGTTTGTATATTTTAGAGATTAAGTCCTTGTCAGTTGCATCATTTGTAACTATCTTCTCCCATTCTGTAAATTGCCTTTTTGTTTTCTTTCGGGTTTCCTTTGCTGTGCAAAAGCTTGTCAGTTTGATTAGGTCCCATGGGTTTATTTTTGCTCTAATTTCTATTGCTTTGGGAGACTGACCTGAGAAAACATTTGTAAGGTTGATGTCAGAGAATGTTTTGCCTATGTTCTCTTCCAGGAATTTGATGGTGTCTTGTCTTATATTTAGGTCTTTCAGCCATTTTGAGCTTATTTTTGTGCATGCTTTGAGGGTATGTTCTAGTTTCATTGATTTGCATGTAGCTATCCAGGTTTCCCAATGATTCTTGCTAAATAGACTGTCTTTTTCCCATTTTAGGTTCTTGCCTCCTTTGTCAAAGATTAATTGACCATAGGTATCTGTGTTTATTTCTGGGTTCTCTATTCTGTTCCATTGGTCTGTCTGTCTGTTTTGGTACCAGTACCACACTGTCTTGATGACTGTGGCTTTGTAATATTGCTTGAAATCTGGGAGATTTATACCTCCTGCTTGGTTTTTTGTGATTCCGTGTAAATTTTTGGATAGTTTGTTCCAGTTCTGTGAAAAATGTCATGGGTAATTTGATAGGGATTTTGAAATAGAGTCCCCTGTGCTGGACAGTGGGACCTGTTGTTTGTCCCTTCTGTATATAATAGCTCACATCTGCTAACCCCAGCCTTCGGTCCTTCTCTCCCTCCACCCTCTCCCCCTTGACAGCCACCAGTCTGTTCTCTGTGTCTTTGAGTTCATTTGTTTTGTAGATAGGTTCATTTCTGTCTTATTTTATTTTATTTTATTTTATTGGTTTTTAGGACCACACCTGCAGCATATGGAGGTTCCTAGGCTAAGGGTCTAATCTGAGCTACAGCTGCCGGCGTATACCACAGCTCAGGGCAACGCTGGGTCCTTAACCAACTGAGCAAGGCCAGGGATCAAATCCGCAACTTCATGATTCCTAGTCGGATTTGCTTCCACTGCGCCATGACGGGAACTCCCATTTCTGCCATATTTTAGATTCACATGTAAGTGATGTCATAAGTATTTGTCTTTTTCTTTCTGACTTCACTTAGTATGAGAATCTCTAGTTCCATTCATATTGCTGCAAGTTTTATTATTTCTTCTTTTTATGGCTTAGTAATACTCCTGTGTGTGTGTGTGTGTGTGTGTGTGTACCACATCTTTTTCATCCATTCATCTGTCAATGGACATTTAGTAGACCAACAACCATTAGAAACGTGTGTTCATAAAGTGGACCCCAAGTTTGAATAAGTCTAAACAAAATGGGAAATTTAACTAATGTCCAGATAATGCTGGTATCATATTTTAAGTGGAGTAAGATGAAATAGAAAGGCATTCTAATTTCTCAAGAGCCAAAATTATCCATTTGAAAGTCATTCCATTGAAATGATAAATACACATTGCAGTCGCTTTTTGTCACACACATCAAGTCTTCTTTTTTCTTTTGTGCTTGCACCTGCAACATATGGAAGTTCCCAGGCCAGGGACTGAGTCTGAGCCGCAACTGTGGCAACACTGGATCCTTTAACCCATGTGGGCTGAGGATTGAACCCACATCTCTGCAGTAACCCAAGCCACTACAGTTGGATTCTTAACCCACTGCGCCACAGCAGGAATGCTATAAACATCAGATCTTTACTGATGGTGGTCAGCACCAGTATGTAAACTTCATTGGTGGATGCTTCCCACTTAAAGACTCTCCGTATTCTCAGGGAGCATTACGTCTAACTTTGAGGTCAAAAAATGTTTGCCGAGTGCCCAGCCGGTCCCCGGCACGGGGAACACAGTGAGGAAGATCCAGTAGTTCCTAACTCTACACGCTTACAGTTTGGTGCATTTACAGTTTAGTAAGACAAGACCTGCTTAGAAGATACAGAGCAGTGCAGAAAGGCAGTGTCAGATGCCAGTGGAGTAGCATACACATTAAATGCTACAGAATCTCACAGCAGGGAGAATCTGGTGGGTTACAGTAAGAGTGCCTGGGGAGTCATTGATTCCATCCAGTGGCAGCAGCCAGGAACCTGGGCACCCTATTTATTGGACTTCTCACCCCACCCAGTGGCTTTTACCTGGTGGATCTTCTCTTTGAACCTGCCCTTCTCCTAAAGCCCTCGCCAGGCAGCGTTGGTCTGTGCCTCTGCAACATGGACACGTCCCCCTCTCTCTTTCATTTTTGGCCACCCCACGACGTATGGAGTTCCCAGGCCAGGGATCAGATCTGAGCCACAGTCGCAACCTAAGCCACAGCTGGCATTATAGGATCCTTAACCCACTGTGCTGGCTGGGGATCAAACCTGCGTCCCAGCGCTCCTGAGATGCCCCGATCCCATTGCGCCTCAGCAGGAACTCCACTTCTCTCTTCTTCACTCTCCTGAAGTACCAGGATGCCTTGCATGTGTTCGAGATTCTGATCTCGTTGAGGCTGTAGGTTTTGTCTTGTTCGTCTTCGAGTCCCTTCTGCCAGAATGGTCCCTAGAATGTTGTTAGTGTCGCCCCCTAAGTGTGTTTCTGGCATCACTGAAGAGAGAAAGGAATGAATTCACAAGGCACAAGTTGAGCCTTGAAGAAAGGTGACATACAACCTTGCCTTTTTTTTTTTGGCCATGCCCACAGCATGTGGAGATTCCTGGGCCAGGGATCAAACCCCAAAACACAGCAGTGACAACACTGGATTCTTAACCAGGAGGCCACCAGAGAACTTCATCCTTACATTTTTTAAAAAAAATTTTTTAGGGCCACACCCATGGCATATGGAAGTTCCCAGGCTAGGGTTGGAATTGGAGCTGCATCTGCTGGCCTACACCACAGCCACAGCAACGTGAGATTTGAGCCGCGTGTGCAACCTGCACCACAGCTCACAGCAGTGTGGGATCCCCGACCCCCTAAGCAAGGCCAGAGATCAAACCTGCATCCTCATGGATACTAGTCAGATTCATTTCCCCTGTGCCACAATGGGAACTCCCCATCCTTGCATTTTAAAATCAGTTAAACAAGACCTTTATTGGTCACGTGGTAATGAAAAAGAAAGAAACTTAAGTAGCCCATAGAGCAGGAGTTCTGACACCTCAATGTGCCTCAGAGTTACTTAAAACTTTTAAATATATAGGAAATATAGACTCACTCCAAACTTATTAAGTCCAAATCACAAAACATGAGACCCAGGCATCCAATTTTTTTTAAGTTTTATCGAAGTATAGTTAATTGACAAGGCTGAATAGTTTCTGCTGACCACAAAGTGATTCAGTCATACAAATACGCATAGCCATTCTCTCTCAGGTTCCCCCCACCCCGCGTAGAACATCACAGAATACTGGGCAGAGTTCTCTGTGTGCTATTTCGCAGGTCCCCATTGGCCAATGGTTGCCTAGAGCTCAGTGTGCATATGTCAATCCCAAACCCCCAGTCCATGCCTTGCCTCCCCCACTACGCCGGCGTCTGATTTTTTTTTAAAGCTCCTTATATTTGGTAATGCACTGCCAAGGTTGAGAATCACTGATGGACAAGAATATATTTTTTTTTTTTTTTTTTTTTTTTTGTCTTTTTGCCTTTCCTAGAGCCGCTCCCTTGGCATATGGAGATTCCCAGGCTAGGGGTCTAATTGGAGCCGTAGCCACCAGCCTACGCCAGAGCCAAAGCAACACAGGAACCAAGCCTCGTCTGCGACCTACACCACAGCTCACAGCAACACCGGATCCTTAACCCACTGAGCAAGGCCAGGGACCGAACCTGCAACCTCATGGTTCCTAGTCGGATTTGTTAACCACTGCACCATGACGGGAACTCCAAGAATACCTTATTTAGTTGCGGTCTTTGAGAATGAAGTATTCCATATTGGCCTGATCAATCCTGGCTGCTGTGAACAAGCATATACTTTAAATCTTGATGGAAGTGTCTGTAAAATGCCCTCCCGACTTCCTAACAAAACGTGCTGTGCATGGTCGGATATTGCCCTTGAGAGTTCAGGGTCAACACCTTAGACATCGCCACTGATGTCTTGGTTTTTCTCTTTCTTTCCTTCTCATCAGTGTATCAGTTAACCCATCTCAACATCATTGTTACGTCACAAAGATTTCTGCCTCTCTTGTGCCCTCTTCCTTGTTGCTCTTTTTTTTTTTTTTTAATTGAGGTGTAATTACTATTAGTTTCAGGTGTACAACATTGTGGTTCACTATTTGTGTATATTGCAAAGTGATCAATCTAAGTAACCTCCGGCAACCATGCATCACATTGCTTTTAATATTCTAGTAGCTAGGGCAACAGATAACTCTATTTGTTAGCCACTCTATTTTGAATGAAAATCAATGTCATGGCTTTGAGAGTCTTTATGAAAAGCTATTTCAGGTGCCCTAAGGCTTTTGGGCTTATTTTTGGCCAATTTTCAAAATACACCTGAACCTAGAAGTCTGACCTTAAGTTGGGGGTTCATAGAATTACCTTAGAAGAGCTTACAAGTAGATGACTTGTAGTGACCCCTTTAGTTGACAAATTGAAGCAAACCGAGGCTTAGAGAGATCTAGTGACCCTTCCTAAGCTGGAACATTAGGGTTAATAAACCAAGTTCAGTAGAATTCTTATGGGTTGAGCCAGCAATCACTCTAAAATCTTCACTGCATCCCTGGAAGGATTATCTGGTTACTAGTAGGTGTCTGTTGAATGGTTGGTGCAGTTTCTCTATATTCCCCATGAGCTTTATTAAAACCTATTTCATCACACCTATGCTTACTGATGAACGTTTTTTTCCACACTCATGAGTCACAGGTATTTTGAGACTGAGAAGCCTGGTTCAGTTGATTTTTGTATGTAGCCCAGCAACCTCAACATAGAATGTGCTTAATGTTTTTTGCTTTGTCGTCCTACAAATTCCATTTTGCAATCAAGAATGTATGTAATGGGGGAAAAATGTAATTGTAATGTATACATATAAGGATAACCTGACCCCCTTGCTGTACAGTGGGAAAATTAAAAAAAAATGACAAGTAAAAAAAAAAAAAGAATATATGTAAATTAATAGATGCACACTTGAAGTGATCAGCTTACGGAGTTCCTTGGTGGCTCACTAGGTTAAGGATCTGGCATTGTCACTGCTGTGGCTCGGGTTGCTGCTGTGGCATGGGTTTGATCCCTGGTCCCAGAACTTCCTCATGCAGGGCCAAAAAGAAAACAAAAAACATGAAGTGTTCAGCTTAGAAGTTGCCACTGGGGAGTTCCCGTCATGGCTCAGTGGTTAACGAATCCGACTAGGAACCATGGCACGAGGTTGTGGGTTCGATTCCTGGCCTTGCTCAGTGGATTAAGGATCTGGTGTTGCCAGGAGCTGTGGTGTAGGTTGCAGACTCGGCTAAGATCCCCACGTTGCTGTGGCTGTGGCGTAGGGCAGCAGCTACAGCTCTGATTCGACCCCTAGCCTGGGAACCTCCATATGCCGCAAGAGCAGCCCTAGAAAAGGCAAAAAGACACACAAAAAGAAAAAAGAAAAAAAGAAATTGCCACCTGGATATATATTTATGGAATGCATTTTCTTGAGGCAGCCAGATGCATACACTAGACAAAAGAACCCAGGTTTTTTTTTTACGTATAGACAGGAGAAAAACTTCTGCTTAATTGTATATGAATATATGAATGGACTTAATATAAACATGAAGTATGAAGTAGCTTAAGAATTTCAGTGATACAATCACTATGGAAAACAGTATGGCGGTACCTCAGAAAACTAAATATAGAACTACCATATGATCCAGCAATCCCACTCCTGGGCATCTATCCAGACAAAACTTTCATTGAAAAAGATACGTGCACCCCGATGTTCATTATAGCACTATTTACAATAGCCAAGACATGGAAACACCCTAAGTGTCTGTCGACACATGAATGGTTTAAGAAGATGTGGCACATGTGCACAATGGAATACTACTCAGTAGCCATTAAAAAATAATAATAATAATGCCCTTTGCAGCAACATGGATGCAACTAGCGATTCTCATACTAAGTGAAGTAAGTCAGAAAGAGAAAGGCAGATACCATATGATATCACTTATATGTGGAATCTAAAACATGGCACAAATGAAGCTATCTACAGAACAGAAACAGACTCATGGACATAGAGAACAGACTTGTGGTTGCCGGGGGAAGAGGGATGGACTGGGAGTCTGGGGTTAGTAGATGCACATTATTGCTTTTAGAATGGATAAGCAATGGAGCCTTGCTGTGCAGCACAGAGAATTTTATGCAGTCACTTTTGATACAACATGGTAGAAGACAGTATGAGAAAAAGAATGTAATGTATGATTGGGTCCCTTTTCTATATAGCAGAAATGGACAGAACATTATAAATCAACTATAATAAAAAAATTTTGTTGAAGACTTTCAGCAAAAGATAGCATCTTTGGGGGCTAAAATGTCCATGATATATCTGGAAAGCTAAGTAATGATGTGCAATATTCCTCTTATGACTTGTTGGGTTTTTGTTTTTGTTTTTTTTTTGTTTTTTTTTTGTCTTTTTGCCATTTCTTGGGCCGCTCCTGCGGCATATGGGAGGTTCCCAGGCTAGGGGTCTAATCGGAGCTGTAGCCACCAGCCTACGCCAGAGCCACAGCAACGCAGGATCCAAGCCGCGTCTGCAACCTACACCACAGCTCACGGCAACGCCGGATCGTTAACCCACGGAGCAAGGGCAGGGACCGAACCCGCAACCTCATGGTTCCTAGTCGGATTCGTTAACCACTGCGCCACGACGGGAACTCCCTGTTGGGTTTTTTAAAACAAGGGTTCGGGACTTGGTTTCCTATGTTTAAAATGGCATCTCTCTCCCTGCACATCTGTGTCTGTTATTCATGTATGTTTGTGCAACCACATATAGATTTTCATCCATTAAATATAGACGTCTCCTATATGGAAAAGGCTGGATACAGTCATAGGGTTCGGAGTTTTTTCCTCAAGCCTTCCTTCTCGGAGCCTCCTTTAGTTTGTTCACACCCGAATCATATTGTTCAGCAGATTCTATGACACTGTGGCTGTTCCCTTCTTTAAACCGACATTCACAAACAAGCACTACTTAGCTTGTCTTCAGGATCTGGTTCACAGCAGTCATTCCAGTGTTTATTGAAATCTTGGCTGAATGCTGGGTGTGGAGGTGGGTAAGGGTGGAGGCAGAAGGAAACATAAAGGAAACACCATCTTACCCTCAAAGGCACTCAGTCTGCTCAAGCAGACAGACATGCCAGTGTCCATTCTCCTGGTTCCAACCAGGAACTTAGGTCTCGCCCTTGTCACACGGTCAACAGGAAAGTGTTAGATGTGAGGATGGGAAAGTTTGTCAAGTGAGTATTTCTAGAAAACTTTAATATTAAGGAATTATGTGCACATGATTAAAAAAAGAAAGAGCTACCTTTTTTTTCTCACACAATATTATTAAAATATTTGGACCTAGACAATATCGTACCAAGTGAAGTTAGTCGGACAGTGAAAGACAAGCATCGTATGATAGTACTGATACGTGGAATCTAAAAGAAGGATACAGGAGTTCCTGTCATGGCTCAGCAGAAATGAATCTGACTAGGATCCATGTGGACGCAGGTTCAATCCCTGGCCTCACTTAGTAGGTTAAGGATCCAGCGTTGCTGTGATCTGTGGTGGAGGTCGCAGACGTGGCTGTGGTGTAGGCTGGCAGCGACAGCTCCGGTTGGACCCCTAGCCTGGGAATCTCCATATGCCACGGGAGAGGCCGTAAAAAGACAAAAAATGAAAAATAAATAAATTAAAAAAAAAAAAAACAGAAGAAGAATACAAATGAACTTATTTGCAGAACAGAAACAGACTTACAGACTTCAAAAAACTTATGGTTACCACAGATTGTGGCAACGCTCGGGGGAGAGATGGACTGGGGATTTGGGATTGGCATATATACACTGAAGTCTGGAATAATTGGCCAGTGGGAACCTGCAGTAGAGCACAGAGACTCTACCCAGGATTCTGTGATCATTTATGTGGGAAAAGCATCTGAAAGAGAATGGATGTGTGTCCATGCAGAACTGAATCACGTTGTCGTACAGCCGAAATTGTCACAACCTTGTACACATCAACGCTAGTTCAATGCAACTTCAAAAAATGAAAAAAAATTATCGTCAGATCTTTATATATTTTAATTTTTAATTTTGTTATTATTATTTTGCTTTTTAGGGCCTTGTTGTAACATCTTAACCATTTGTTCTTGTTAGTGTTATTTTCTCCAGAATAGGAACCCATTATCTCATTGCCTCTGATCTTGATTAAATGCCGCATTGTGTTTGCGTGGGGATTTTCCACTTCCTCTGGAGCTCTAGTTAACAGAAATGATGGTGCAGGGGAGTTGGAATGATGGGTTAGAGTCTGATCTCTTCTAGTTTGAGCCATGTGATTGAGGCCTGCCCTCTGGTTTTCTCCATCTGTCGAGTGGAAGTAGCCATGCTTCCTTTACCCACCGAAAAGCATTTGACATTCTGATTCAGAAGGGACCTTGAAATGAGCACGTCACAGTCAAGGCACAGAAGCAACGGCCCGGTAGAGACATGTTGGGTAAGAAAGGATGACGTATCTGTGATGATGTCTCATGAACGGCAGTTGCTCTGCGGACTTCATGCCCCACTATCTGACATCATAATATGACCACACGTTTGTGTCTTGCTTAACAGTCTTTAAAGTACTTAGACTAGTTCTTTCCCTAAAGTAGAAATGTCCCAGCCCAGAAATGTTCAAACTCTAGCACCTCCCTGTTGAGCTAGTCTTGTCTCTGTATGCGGCTCCTTCACACCCTTTGGCTACGACAGCACTCCTTGATCTCAGAGGCACTCTTTTTTTTTTTTTTTTTTAAGAAAACAATAGACCAGTATCATTTATGAATGTAGATGAAAAACCATCAATAAAATATTACCAAATCAAATTCAAAATTGTTTTGCAATAATTATACACCATAACAAACTGGTATTTATTTCCAGGTATACAAGGCTTTTGCAACATTTGAAAATCAGTTCATGTAATCCATCACATCAACAAGCAAAGAAGAAAAGTCATACGATCATGTCAATAGATGTAAATAGAGCATTTGACAAAATCAAAACCTATTCATGATTAAAAGGCTTATAAAGCTAGGAAAAGAGGGGCTCTTCCTCAACTTGATAAAAGAACATCTACCAAAAAAAAACTCCAGCTAACATCATACTTAGCGGTGAAAGACTGGGTACTTTCCTCTGAAGATCAGGAACAAAACAAAGATATCTGCTAGAGATGCGCTCTATTTTTTAAAAAAATTTGTTGGCACATAGTTGATTTACAATGTTGAGTTAGTTTCCGCAATGTAGCAAAGTGACTTGGTTATATTTCTTTCATATTCTTTTCCAATATGTTTGTTACAGAATATTGAATATTCCCTGTGCTATAAAGTGGGTCCTTGTTGTTTACCCATCTTATATATACCAGTTTGCCTCTGCTAATCCCAAACTCCCAATCCTTCCCTCCCGTCCCCTCCCCCTTGACAACCACAAGTCTGTTCTGTCTGTGAGTAGATAAGTTCATCTGTGTCATATTTTAGATTCCACCTATAAGTGATTATCATATGGTATTTGTCTGATTTATTTCACTTAGTGTGGTAATTTCTAGTTGCATCCATGTGGCTGCAGATGGCATTATTTCATTCTTCTTTGTGCCCAGGTAATACTCCATGGAATATATGTACCACATTGTCTTGATCCATTCCTCTGTCAACGGACATTTAGGCTGTTTCCATGTCTTGGGTCCTGAAAATAGTGCTGCAGTGAACACTGGAGTGCATGTATCTTTTTGAATTAAGGTTTTCTCCAGATAGATGCCCAGGAGTAGGATTGCTGGATCATAGGGTAGTTTTATTTTTCATTTTTTGAGGAACCTCCGTACTATTCTCCATAGTGGCTGCACCAATTTACATTCCCACTGACCGTGTAGGAGGGTTCCCTTTTTTCCACACCTTCTCTAGCATTTGTTGTTTGTTGACTTTTTGGTGATGGCTGCTGTGACCAGTGTGAGGTGGTACCTCATGGTAGTTTTGACTTGCATTTCTCTAATCATGAGTGATGTGGATCTTCAGATGCCCGTTAGAAATGATAGGTTCCTCCTTTTTCTTTTGTGGAACATACCTTCCTGGCTTTACTTTTCTGCCTTCTTAAACCCCATGATTGACCAGCTGAAACATTTTTGAGTGAGGAATCTCAGTTTCTCTGACACCCCATCCTTCCTCTCAACCTGCCACCCTCAGTTCTATGATGTAAGCCATCTCCTTAACCTCATGTTTACGCAAAGAGCGAAGGTGTGGGGAATTGACAGAAAAGCATTAGTGACTTTGGTTTCAATTAGGTCTGGTTTAAAAATTGTGTCTGACAGTTACATCTCCCTAGTAACCTTCTGGGTTTATTATTTTTCAGTTCAATTTCAGAAACCAGGTGGCCTTTTAGGAAATCTTCCAGAAAGTTTTAGTCTCTCAAGTCTGTGTGCTTCTGAGTATGGTGGATAGCTTGGTTAAAAATGCAGTTTTTTTAGATTTGGGTCAGACTTGCTACTCATATTTTTAACCAAGCCCCACCCCATGTACCTGAATCTGATGCAAAACCAAGTTTGAGCCTCACTGCCATAGAAAACATTGTCTCTTTGAATGGAGATGCATATTCCTGAGCATGGGGAGATGTTAAGGACATAAGGCAAAATTTGCGTGGTCATCAGTGTTTCCTCTTGGAAGACGGGCAAGCATCAACCACGGTGCTTTTAAAGGTCCTGGATGCAAAATGCCCATGGTTTGGCTCCACCTGCTGGCAATTCAGTGCAATACTTTTCAGGTGGGGTTCAGCACCTTTCGTTTTTCAAAAGCAGCTCAGGTAATTCTATTTGCTGTATTATGGCACGAGGCATCTGTAGTGGAAAGAAATGTAGGCTTTGGATAGCAGTATTCCAGTTAGATGTAAGTTAATATGTTCATCAATATACGGGCAGTATTGGAGTTGTTATTCAAAGAACTTAGAGATGTAATATCTTATAAAAGTCTATAGATTTACTACCAGTTCTTTTTTTTTTTTTTTTTTAAATATTGCTACCACCAAGCCTTGAAAATCATATTAGGCTTGCTTCTTCCCTCAGTGAAATCACATTTAAATTCAGAATCACCAGTGCTAGTTTACATTAGGTTCAAGACAGCCAGTCCTAAAATAGCCTTAATGATGCATGCAAAGCATTTTCCTAGGAACAGACTCTGGACTCATTAGTGTCTGAAGCCATCAGTCATTACTCATCAGGTATGCTGGCGATCACTGGGAAACGATGCCAGAAATGTGCGCCTTCTCCTACCAGCTACACAGCCATGGGGAATTCACGCAACTTTAAATTAGCCAAGTGGGAAAGGATTGACTTTGCACTTGTTCTTGTTTCTTCAGAATACCTTTTTCTGGCTGTAAGATAGCAATGGAAAACTACCATGTAAAGTTCGAAATGATCTCCTGAAGTTTCTAGGGTGTTTTTCCCTGTGTCCTTACCAGAGTCGGGGTGTAATTGGCCCAGGAGCTCGGGGCCCCCCAGATGCAGTTGGCTCACAGCCAACTGTGAGCTTGAGCCAGATGGCTATGTTTCATCTTTTCTTTTTGAAAACGAGAGGCTCAGGTCTGCTTGCTAAAGGCTCTTTTAACTGCAAATATCAAGATGATGAGACGTGGTGTTTCAAGATATTTCATGGAAATTTCTCACGTAGAAAAAGCGCCTTCACATAGACATAGAGAACAGACTTGTAGTTGCTGGGGTGGTAGGGGGAGGATTGGGAGTCTGGGATTAGCAGATGCAAACTAGAATATATAGAATGGATAAACAACAAAGGGCCCTACTGGGTAGCACAGGGTACTATGCTTGATATCCTGTAATAAAGCGGAATGGAAAAGAATATATATGATGGAAGATAGTATGAGACAAAGAATGTGTGTGTGTGTGTGTGTGTGTGTGTGTGTGTGTGTGTGTGTGTGTGAATGACGGGGTCAGTATGCTGTAAGCAGAAATCAATGATAATTTAAAAAATATATGAAAAAATATATATGTGTGACTGCGTTGCTTGGCTGTACAGCAGAAATTAACACACCATTGTCAGTCAAATCTACTTCAATAAAATTTAAAAAAAAGAAAAAGGACCTTTAAAAATCAAAAGAATGTATAGACATGTATAACTGGGTTACTTTGCAGTATAGCAGAAACTGACAGAACATTGTAAATCAACTATAATAAAAAAATAAAATAAAAATCACACTGAGATAGTTTGGTAGGGGTAGGGGAACATTGCAAATCTGGACCTTGCCACAGCTCACAGGATCATCTCATGTTAAAACGGAAGGGGACCTGCAGACCTGTTACCTCACATACAAGGACGCAAGAGACAGAGGGGCAGGGTGACTTCCAGGGACTGTGGGCTCTCTTTTGAAGTTTTATTGAGGTCAGAGTTGATGTACAAGGTTGCAGTCATTTCTGCTGCCCAGCAGAGTGATTCAGTTATACATGGATACATATCCATTCTCAGATCCTTTTCCCACATAGATGATCACAGAGTATTGGGTAGAGTTCCCTGTGCTCTACAGCAGGTCCCCGTTGGCCAATCATTCCATAGACCACAGTGTGCAAATGCCAATCCCACACCCCCAGTCCATCCCCCCACTCCACCTGCATGGACTCTGTTCTGCCTGCATGTCCTGGCAGCAGGCCAGGGGCTTAGGCTCCTGAACTAAGGCACCTTGAGTTACTCAGTGTGAACCGTCAGGCTGTGCAAAGATGAAAATGCCAGCTCACCCCAGGTTTCCTTATTCGTGCCCTCTTCCTCGGCGACATCTCACTGTCCCAGGATAGAAGGCCTGGGTAGATGAGCTGGTAGCTGGAAGCACAGGAAAACACCTAGCCTGCCTTTGAAAGATTGAACGCCTTGTGGGCTTTGGTAGCCCAGTGGTGCCTACTAAATGTTGGGGTGCCTTCTCAGCCATGAACCCATTCTGTAATTTTTTGCAATTTTATACAACTCTAGTTAATTTACAATGTTGTGTTCATTTCTGCCATGCAGCAAATATACATATATACATTGTTTTTCAGATGCTTTTCCATTCTGGTTTATCACAGGACATTGAATAGAGTTTCCTGTGTTAGACAGTGGGGCCTTGTGGTTTATCCATCCTATATGTACTAGTTTGCATCTGCTAATCCCAAACTCCTAATCGTTCCCTCCTCCCTAGCAACCACAGTTCTGTTCTCTGTCTGTGAGTCTGTTTCTGTTTCATAAATAAGTTCATTTGTGTCCTGTTTTAGATTCTGCACATAAGTGTTATCAGAGGATATTGTCTTTCTCTGTCTGACTTCACTTCATATGATCATCTCTAGGTCCATCCAAGTTGCTGTAAATGGTTTTTTTTCATTCCCTTTTTTTGGCTGAGTAATATTCCATGGTATGTATTGTATATATGTACACGTCCTCTGTATCCATTCATCTGTCAATGGACATTTAAGTTGCTTCCAGGGCAGTAGTTACTGATCTTTGGATGCAGAAGCCTTTGACTGACAGTTCCCTGAACCCCGCCCCCCAGCTCCCAAATAAGCAAATCTTACTATGTAGCTGCTAGTACCAGACTGGCAGAACTCAGCCGTGATGAGAAAGGGTCCTTTGCCACTTCATATTTTGATGGTCTCCATTGTTTTGAGTCTGTCCCTGTGCCAGGCCCTGTGCCAAGAGCTCTATGTGGTCCGGATTGCCTCAGATTCACAAAACACTCTTTGAGACACATGAACAGGGATTTCAACAAGTTGACATGCACTGGGTCACATAGCCTGTTCATGGCCAGGGTCAGTCTGCCCAGGCCTTCCCTGTCATATAGTGACTCCTGTTTCCCACAGAACCACTGGGCAGAGCCCTGGCCTCTGTTGAACCGCAGTTTAAAATTCTTTAGAATTTCGCAATTTAAATGTTCCTTTTTGGGGTGGTTTCTCATAGTTATGTTCCCGAGAACTTGTTAAAGATACTGAAAATGGATACAGTGAAAACTAGCTGGCAGGAGTACCCGTTGCGGCTTGGCGGATTAAGAACTTGACTAGTATCCATGAGGAAATGGGTTCGATCCCCGGCCTCACTCAGTGGGTTAAGGATCCAGTGTTGCCATGGCTGTGGCATAGGTCGCAGCTGTAGCTCCAATTGGATCTATAACCCAGGGAACTTTGATATGCTGTAGACGTGGCCCTAAAAAGAAACAACAATAAAACTAGGTTCCTTGTGGCACAGTCAAGCTTGATTTCAAGCATGAAATGCATGAGGAGTAAACATTCCTTATGCTCTTATAAGGGGGGCTGGTAGTTGGGAGCCCAGCGATGGTGGCCTCCCCATGTTTGAATCCTCTCCCCTCAGGAGGAGCAGATATAGATACAAATCTGGCTGTTTTTCAACTTGATGAAGACCAGGGAATATGGGGAGAACACAGATCAGGGGCGAGATAAGGACCACAGGGTAGCAAGGAAAGACAGTCTCTGGTTTCTCAGTAATTGGCATCAGGTTTTGCTTTTGTTTTAGAAGAGAGAACCCTGGAAGGAAAAGCCTTTTTTTGTACATTTGCTAACGTGTATATGCATAGTGAATTTCAGGCAATTGCAAACAGGCTGCTATTGTATTAAGGGGCCTGTCTAAGGCAAAAGCTGTCATCCTGGGCAGAGGTGTGTCTGCTGAGCTTAGACTTGTGAGAAAAGGAAGTGTTGTATTAGATCAGGTGAGGAGATTTCTGAACCACCAAACCGTAGAAGGAATAGGTGGCAATCCGTATAAAACCCTGCAAGGTACCATTTGTAACTCACCTACATATAATCATGCTTATGTTGCGACCAGTTATGTTGGACCTATTTTTTATTCTCCAATGGGGGTTTCATTTTTCTTATTTCGTCCGTTGTCTATTAGAAAGATCCAGAGGAAGAATTGCCTCCAAGACTCTTCGTAGCTATTCCGGAGTTCACAGTGGGCCCACCCATTAGGAAAAGCCATTGGGGGGTGGGAGCAGTGGGGGAAAGCGGGAGATGTTGGTAAAACAGCACAAACCTTCAGACAAATAAGGTTTGAGGGTCTATTGTATACAACGTGGTGACTCTAGTTGATACCATTGTGTTGGAGGCTTGAAATTTGTCAAGAGAGTAGAATTTAAATGTTCTCCAGGAGTTCCCATCTTGGATCAGTGGAAAAGAATCTGGCTAGCATCCCTGAGGACACAGGTTTGTTCCCTGGCCTTGCTCAGTGGGTTGAGGATCCGGCGTTGCCCTGAGTTGTGTGTAGGTCACAGACATGGCTTGGATCCCGCGTTGCCATGGCTGTGGTATAGACCAGCAGCTGTAGCTCTGATTTGACCCCTAGCCTGGAAACTTCCATATGCCATAGGTGCCGACCTAAAAAGACAAAAAAAAAATTGTTCTCCAAAAAAAGAAGTAAATATGAGAGGTGATATAGATGCATTGATTCACTCAGTGGGGGGAATCTTTTCACAATATATATATGTCTATCAAATCATCATGTTGTACACTTTCAATATCCTAGAATCTTATTTGTCAATTATATCTCAATAAAGATGGAAATTTTTTCAAAAAGAGGTACTTAGGAAAAAAAACTCTCCGCAAGGCCGTTCCCTCCATGGGTGCACTACTGATTCCTTATCAGCTTAAATAGTTACGGGAGACCTGGCACAGCTGAATTTAAACAAAATGAGCAGGATACACAAAAGGAAAGATGTAAATTGTAATTCATTTCTTCATTACAACTTCTCCCAAATTCTTCTGTTACACATGAAGGGGCAAGAATCCTCTAAATCTATGACTACTTGGATGATTAAAATTGTAGTTAATATTTGGCATTTCTTGGAGTTCCCATCATCTATTTGATTTCACTATTTGGGAGACAAAAATCACATTTTTGTTTTGTTTGGTTTTGCAACTGCTAATAGTAGTTCAAAAATAGGAGTTCCTGTCGTGGCTCAGTGGTTAACAAATCCGACTAAGAACCATGAGGTTGCGGGTTTGATCCCTGGCCTTGCTCAGTGGGTTAAGGGTGAGTTAAGGGTCCAGTGTTGCTGTCAGCTGTGGTGTAGGTTGCAGACGAGGCTCGGATCCCTCATTGCTGTGGCTCTGGCGTAGGCCGGCAGCTATAGCTCTAATTAGACCCCTAGCCTGGGAACCTCCATATGCTGAGAGAGCGGCCCTAGCAAAGGCAAAAAGACAAAAAAAAAAAAGGCATTTCTTTTGTTCGTTTTTTTTTTTTTTTGTTTGTTTGTTTTTTTGCTGCACCTGCAGCCTGTAGAAGTTCCCAGGTGGGGGATTGAACTTGCGCCGTAGCAGCAGCCTGAGCTGCTACAGCAACAATGCCGGTTCCTTAACCCACTGCACCAAAAGGAAACTCCAGTTTTTAGCATTTCTTTTTATTATTATTATTTTTTCTTTTTCCAGCTGCACTTGCAGTGTATGTAAGTTCCCTGGCTAGGAGTTAAAGCAGAGGGGCAGACGCTGGCCTACACCACAGTCACAGCAATGTCAGACCCGAGCCGCATCTGCAGCCTATGCTGCAGCTTGTGGCAGTGCCGGATCCTTATCCCACTGAGCAGCCCAGCGATCAAACCTGCACCCTCACAGCCACTATGTTTGGTTCTTAACTCTCTGAGCCACAATGGGAATTGCACATTTCTTTTTAAAAATAGAAAGCTGGAATTCCTGTCATGGCGCAAACAGCAAATCTGGCTAGAAACCATGAGGTTGTGGGTTCAATCCCTGGCCTCGCTCAGTGGTTTGAGGATCCAGTGTTGCTGTGAGCTGTGGTATAGATCGCAGACACAGCTCAGATCTGGCATTTCTGTGGCTGTGGCTGTGGCCAGCAGCAACAGCTCCAGTTAGACCCCTAACCTGGGAACTTCTGTGTGCCCCAGGTGCGGCCCTAAAGAGATGAAAAGACCAAAAAAAAAAGAAAAGAAAAGAAAAGAAAAAAAGAAAGAAAGCTTTAATTTTGTTGGATATACACACAGACATAGATTTCCCTCTATAGTATTCCTGAAACCCTTTCCCTTAATTTTTTTCTTAAAGCAATAAATACAAATAACCACAGAGTCTATGATCCCCTGTGCTGAGAAATTTCTGCTGGTATACCTGGAGTTCTTAATAAAAATTCCAGGAAGACAGCTAATGAGAACCATAAAAAATTTTTGAAACCTTCAGGGACCCATCATCGACTGATGTTTTCTCAAAAGGTCTTGACAGATTGTTAGAACTGTCCTCTGAGGCAATGCTTGACATGCACAAGGAAGACAGCTTGTTACTTTAAGAGTCAGGCAATGTTTTGTTTGGTTGGTTGGCTGATTGGTTGGTTTTGGGTTTTGGTTTTTGTTTTAGGGTTTTGTTTGTTTGTTTTGTTTTGCTTTTTAGGGCTGCACCTGCAGCATATGGAAGACAGCTTGTTACTTTAAGAGTCAGGCAATGTTTTGTTTGGTTGGTTGGCTGATTGGTTGGTTTTGGGTTTTGATTTTTGTTTTAGGGTTTTGTTTGTTTGTTTTGTTTTGCTTTTTAGGGCTGCACCTGCAGCATATGGAGGTTTCCAGGTTAGGTGTTGAATCGGAGCTGCAGCTGCCGGCCTACACCACAGCCGCAGCAACTTGGAATCTAAGCTGTGTCTGCGACCTACACCCCACCTCACGGCAACGCTGGATCCTTAACCCGCTGGGCAAGGCCAGGGATGGACCCTGCATCCTCATGGATCCTAGTCAAGTTCCTTAACCACTGAGCCATGAAGACAATGCCCAGCTGATGGACATTTGAAATGTTTTACTTTTTGGCTACTGTGAATAATGCTGGCATGAACCTTGGCATGAATGTGTTTATCATGAAAGGGTATTGAATTTTGTCAAATACTTCTGTTGAGAAGATCGTGCAGTTTTTGTCCTTGATTCTTCTAGTGTAGTGTTTTACATGTATTGATTTTTATATGTTAGGTCAACTTGTACATTCCTGGAATAAATCCCACATGGTCGTGGTGTACAATCCTTTTTACCTGTTACTGAGCTTGGTTTGCTAGTCGTCGGTTAAGGACACTTGTGTCAATGTAAGAGATTTGGGGCTATAGTTTTATTGCAACGTATTGATCTGGTTTTTGTTATCAGGTTCATACTGGCCTCATAGAGTGAGTTGGGAAATGGTCCCTCCTGTTTGATTTTTTGGAAGAGTTTGTGAAGCACTGGTGTCTTCTTTACCTGTTTGGGGAATATTCATCTGTGAAGACATCTACTCCCAGGCTTTTCTTCCTGGGAACTTTGAAAATTCACTACTTCCATCTCTTTACTTTGTTATAGGTCTGTTTAGGTTTCTATTTCTACTTGAGTCAGTTCTGATAGTTTGCATCTTTCTAGAAAGGTCTCCATTTTGTCTAGGCATCTAATTTTTTGGTGTGCAATTATTCACAGTATTCATTCACAAATCTTTTTATTTCTGTCTGGTAAGTAATGATGCCCTCTCTTTTAGTCTCGCTCTCTTTTTTAAAAGATCTTTTTAAGTTGAGAGTTAAGTTTTATTTGGGGTGAAATTAGGACTTAACCCCGGGAGATGGCATCTCGGGTAGCCCTGAGAAACTGCTCCAAGGAGGCGAGGGGGGAAGCTAGGATATTTGAGTTTTTGCAACAAAGAGAAGGTAGTAGGAACAAAAGACTGACAGAGAACCAGATTTAAGGAAGATTTACAGAAAACCATTTTCTCTGGGAAGCTGTAAAGACCTGGGCTTACAGGAATCACTCCTTTGATATGCTTTCCTGAGTGCCCTCAGGGCTCAGTGGCCCCCCCTTGAGAGCGGCTGTTCTCACAGGTGACCGGGGCATCTTTTGTTTTGCCCACTAACTACAGCCCAGAAGGTCATCAGCTGAAATACTGCCCCAAAGAGGAAAGGGGGGGACTATCAAGACATAAGTCACAAAGGCGAAGGAGGAGGTGCCTGCAACCATGCACACATTTCTCTCTTTTATTCACATTATTTTATTATTTTATTCATATTATTATATTATTTTATTTTACTTATATTAAATAATAATATATTTATATTATTCATATTATATTATATTATATTATTTATATTTATATTATATGATATATTATAATATATATTTATATTATATTATTTTATTCATATTATTATGACATATTCTAAGAATCAAGTTTTGGTTACTTCAGTTTTCCGTAATGCTTTTTTATTCTCTGTCAAGTCATTGTCATACCAATCTTTCTTATTTTCTCCTTTGTAAATATACTGTTAAATGTTTGCATACTATTCCTTCGTGTGGATGTGTTATAAATTATTTTCCAATTTTGCTATCTCTGAGGTTTACATTTTCCCTTCTTCCATTTTTTTCTCCATCATAAATGATATCTGAGTGGCCGTCTCTTTTGAAGCATTTTCTGTATTTCAGATTCTTCTATAGGGTAATAGTTAGGGGAGAAGTGGCTTTGGGAGGGACATGCTGGTCCTTCAGTTTACCCAGCTGTTTGATTCGTGTATGGGTTTCCTCATTCGTAATGTAGGGATGTTAATCTATTTTGCATACCTAGGGTGTGTTGTTTAGGTTTCCATAGTTAAAATATCTACCAGAAGTGGAATTTGAAATAATTTCAGACAGTGGAAGCAACTCTAGAGTATACATACATCTTTTTTCTAAGAATACCTTCTTAAAGGTGTCCCAACTAACTTGGATAAATTTATGATTATGAGAAAAAAAATTATTCAAATTATTTGAGGATCGCAGTTCATTTTTTTAATTTGGATTTTAAATGTTGGAGGTGTGGGATTTTTTTTTTTTCTCTTGTGGTTGCTTACCAATGTGGTTACTAAAGGCTGATTGTCCTTAACCCTCTAGGATAAGGCAAGTGCTTCTGTTTAAGCGCTAAGTATGGTACACACCATCACGTAAAATGCATCTCCTTCCTCTAACTTCTTAGAAATACCCCGGATAATATTGTTATTACTTTATTGTTTCTCTTCTACTATATCAGCCTTCCAGAGCAAAAACTTTTCTCTTCTTGAGTTCCCATTACTGCGCATTGGAAAACTCAATAAATAACTTGATAAATTAAAGAGGAAATTATTTGATTACTGAGTTAATTTTACCCATTGTAAGCAGTTGAGCTGCAGATAACAGAATTCAGAATTTTTATGTCTCTAGCCTATCATCTTGATTCTTAGCGCTTAGGATCGCTAGTCAAGGCTAAGAGGGAATAGATAATTTTACGCTGTGTTTGTGGGCAATAGAATTAGCACATCTTCCTGGAGGAAAATTTAGTAATAGATGTCAAATATATAAATACCCTTTAATCTAAAAATTAATGTAAGGAAATAATTAAGGAAAGAATGTTTTAGATGTGTGCAATGGGAGTTCCCATTGTGGCTCAGCAGGTGAAGGACCTGAAGTAGTCTCCATGAGGATGTGGGTTCAATCCCTGGCCTTGGTCAGTGGGTTAAAGATCCAGTATTGCCACAAACTGCAACATAGGTCACAGATGCCACTCACATCCCACATTGCTGTGGCTGTGGCGTAGGCCTGCAGTTGCAGCTCTGATTTGACCCCTAACCTGGGAACCTCCATTTGCAGCAGGTGCAGCCATAAAAAGAAAAAATAATAATAGGTGTGTGCCATGGACTGAATGTTTTCGTCTCCCCCCACACATTTACATGTTGAAATCCTAGCCCCACAGTGTGAAGTTATTAAGAGTTGGGACATTTGGGAGGTAATGAAGCCATGCGGGTGGAGCCCTCGTGAACGGGATTAGTGCCCTTCCAAAGGGAACCGCAGAGAACCCTCTCACCGTCTTTGCTGCCTCTGAGGAAACGGGATGGTGGTCTGCCACTAGAAAGAGGTTGCCACCAGAAGCCATCCATGCTGGCACCCTGGCTTCAGATGCCCAGCTTCCATTCATGTGAGAAATAAATTTCTTTTGCTTATAAGCTACTCAGTTTAATGGTACTTCATTATAGCAGCATGAACTAAGATATGTTTTTAAATACAAAAAACATATATCATAATACTGTAAGTGCCTCTTCTCCTTTTTCATTTCTTATTTTGTTTACTTAGGTTCTCTCTCTTTCTCATCTTGGTGAGTCTGGCCAGAGGGCTGTCAATTTGGTGGACCCTTTCAAAGAACCAGCTCCTGGTTTTATTGATTTTTTTTTTCTATTGTTTTTTTAAATCTCCATTTTATTGATTTCCTCTCTGATCTTTATGATTGCTTCCTTCTGTTGACCTTAGATTTTGTTTGTTCTTTTTCTATCTTTTAGGTGGTAGGTTAGGTTATTGATTTGAGATTTTTCTTTTTTTGCAGGGAGGGGGAGCAAGGAAGGCCTGTATTGCTATGAACTTCCCTCTAAGAACTGCTTTTGTGGCATCCCATAGATTTTGAATGGATGTGTTTTCATTGTTGTTTGTCTCAGGCTATTTTGTAATTTCTAGGGCCACCACCTGTGGCATATGAAAGTTTCCAGGCTAGGGGTCAAACTGAAGCTGCAACTGCTGCCCTACACCACAGCCACAGCAAAGCAGGATCTGAGCTGTGCCTGCAACCTATACCACAGCTCACAGCAGCGCTGGATCCCCAATCCATTAAGCGGAGCCAGGGTTTAAACCCACATCCTCATGGATACCAGTCAGAAGCATTACCACTGAGCCACGACAAACACTCCTTTAATTTCCTTTTTGATTTCCTCATTGACCCATTGGGTTTTTTAGTAACATATTGTTTAGTCTCCACATAGTCTGTTTTTTCACTTCCTCCCCCACCCCCCACTGCCCCCTTGGTTGATGTCTAGTTTCATGCCACTGTAGTCACAGAAGATGCTTGAAGTAACTTCTGTACTCTTAGATTTGTGGAGATGTAGGTACCTCTTTAGCACCCAGCAAATGCTCCTCACCTACTCTGCCTCTTGTCCCATCCATCTTTGTGGCAGTCCCTCTGTACAGGATCCTCCTGCATCTTGCCTCCTGTTCATCTTTAGAAGACAGCAAGGTGTCCTAGTGTCAGACAATGGTGCTTATCATGTTTGATCCATGGGAGCATTGGGGGGGGGTTACCTGCAAGGGGGCACACTTTTGACCGGCAGGTGATTAAAACAGTGAAATAATGCCCTCCTGCTGACAGGCTGTCCCCAGATATGGAAGAAGCAGCTTTTCAGAGGATGGTCCAGAAAGAGTAAGTGATCCATCATACCTAGTGGCGGCCAAGTCAGTAATGGATCCCCTTACTCTTTTATTCTCTCCTTCTCTGTTTCATTCTTGTCCTTCACTTCTGTTCCCTGAATTGCATCCTGCCAGAACATTGGGTTTTGGTCCTCTGCTGTGACTTTTTTTTTTTTTTTTCTTCTGAAGAGAAATAAAACACTCAGTGCAAAATAAACAATAACCAAATCAACACAGACAGGCATAACTTTTGATCCCTAGAACTACATGGACCTCCCTAAAGTCACAGCTGCAGGAGTGAAGAGGAAAGTGAAGATTACAGAATTAAAACACTGTACAGCGTTTCTCCCCGTGTTTGTCAGCCTGTGCTTTTTAAAGGCTTTCCTTGCATTTGTTTAGAATGCCTCTTTGGAAATTCTTTGTAGTGTGCAGTTTTCTAAATGACTACAGAATAGACCTTTTTATGACAGTGTAAATGCAAGGAATAGTTTGGAAGGGATACCACTCTGGGTTCCTCTTGATTCTTTCATTCCCAGCCTTATTGTGAAATACAGGTTCTGAGCAGAGGCGTGATGGTGGCACGCAAAACCACTTGGCATTAGAGATTCCGGATGTTTCTGATCTGTCCGTTGTGGACTAAGATACTTCGTAGGATGGTGTGCCTGGTCCCTGTTCAAGATGGTTCTATATCACTGCACTTTTTATATTTTGTTTTTAAAATTTTTGCAGCTTCAAGAAAATAGAACTGGTATAAATTAGGGAAAACCAGGTAAGAAGTACAATAGCTTCCTGGGTGAAGTCTAACAGATAAGCAAAGAGAAAGAATGGAAACGTGAAGCTGTTATTCGGGACTTGAAAGCCATAGCTCCATAAAAGACGTAGCCACTTAACAGCTAAAGAGAATGAATAGGAATGTTTGAACCTGGCTTAGCTGAGGTGGTTTGGAGTGGTGTAGACACAAGCTCCCTGACTAGCGTCTCGTTGGGCTTAAGAGTGAACACCCTGGGAGTTCCCCGGTGGCTCAGTGGGTTAAGGATATGGCATTGTCACTGCTGTGGCTTGGGCCACTGCTGTGGCTCTGGTTTGATCCCTGGCCTGGAAACTTCTGCATGCCATGGGAGTGTCCAAAAATTTTTTAAAAATAAAGAAGAAAAAATAAAAGCAATTGGACAGAGCAACTTTATAAAAAAAAAAATTTTTTTTTAATTAGGCTAACCTGTATCCTGCAGCATCCTGTCTGTTGAAGGGTACAGTGCTGGATTTCAAACAAAATAGATGCCAAGAAACCATGCGTTGGAAAAAACAGAGTGGGTTTTAAAGGCTTGACATTTTTCTACTTTTCTCTGAAGTGTATGTGGCAATGTTGGATAAAGAAATAACTGATGGAGTTCCCATCATGGCACGGCGGAATCGAATCCAACTAGAAACCATGAGGTTTGCGGGTTCGATCCTGGGCCTCGTTCAGTGGGTTAAGGATCTGGCATTGCAGTGAGCTGTGGTGTAGGTTGCAGACATGGCTCAGATCCTGCGTGGCTGTGGCTGTGGGGTAGGCCAGCAGCTGTCGCTCTGATTCAGCCCCTGGCCTGGGAACCTCCAGATGCCGTGGTTGCAGCCCTAAAAAGACCAAAAAAAAGACCAAAAAAAAAAAAGAGAGAGAGAGAGAAATAATCTGTGATTTTGAATCACTCTGATATCAAAACAATAGCGATTAAATTTGTGTTTGTCGTTAGAAGTCTAGATCCACCTGTTGGTCTGGTAAGGCAGCTATTTGAGTCTACTTGGGCGGCCATCACAGAATGCCAGCGCCTGCGTGGTGTCAGCAGCAGAAGTTGATATTCTCGTAGCTCTGATCACAGTCTGCTTCTGGCGAGGGTCTATTTCTGTGAGGCTTCTCTCCTTGGCCTCCAGGTGGCCGCCTTCTCCCTGGCCCTTGATGTTTCTCTGTGCGCCCAGGGAGAGAGGTCTCTGGTGTCTCCTCTTCCTTGTCCAAGGATACTGATTCCATTGGATTAGGGCCACATCCCTCTGACCGTATTTGATGAAATACTGAATCCTTAACAAAACTACAACTGAAAAAAAAAAAAAAAAAAACTGAATTGGACTTTCAGGGTTTTTTTGGTTTTTGTTTTTGTTTTTTTTTTTTTTTGCTATTTCTTGGGCCGCTCCCGCGGCATATGGAGGTTCCCAGGCTAGGGGTTGAATCGGAGCTGTAGCCACCGGCCTACGCCAGGGCCACAGCAACGCGGGATCCGAGCCGCGTCTGCAACCTACACCACAGCTCACGGCAACGCCGGATCGTTAACCCACTGAGCAAGGGCAGGGACCGAACCTGCAACTTCATGGTTCCTAGTCGGATTCGTTAACCACTGCGCCACGACGGGAACTCCGGACTTTCAGGTTTTGTTTGGTTTTGGTTTTTCTTTTTTTGGGCCGCACCCTCGGCACATGGGAATTCCCAGGCTAGGGATCAAAGTGAAGCTGCAGCTGCTGGCCTACACCAATGCAGGATTTCAGCCTCATCTGTGACCTTCACCACAGCTCACAGCAGCACTGGATCCTTAACCCACTGAGAAAGACCAAGGATTGAACCCGCTTCCTCATGGACACTAGTCGGGTTTGTTACCGCTGAGCCATGATGGGAACTCCCTGGTTTGTTTTTGTTTTTACGACAGTCCCAAAGTAAAAATTGTGCTTGCTCCTGAATTATTCCATTAGCTTCTAAAATAACTTGTTTCTTCTTTTTTTTCATTTTTTGCTTTTTATGGCATATGGTGGTTCCCAGTCTAGGGGTCTAATGAGAGCTACAGCTGCCAGCCTTCGCCACAGCCACAGCAACGCAGGATCTGAGCCGTGTCTGCAACCTACACCACAGAGCATGGCAGCCCCGGATCCTTAACCCACTGAGCGAGGCCAGGGATCGAACCTGCAACGTCAAGGTTCCTAGTCAGATTTGTTTCCGCTGTACCACGATGGGAATTCCATGCTCCAAAATAACTTGACTGCTGTTAGACTGCTTGGTGAGACTAATCAGTGGTAAAATCAAGTATTAACAGTTCTTTTCTTAAGAGGCTGACTTAATTGAAAGTCACTTCACCTTTCCTCTAAGGCAGGGAGATAGACATTTCACAACCCAGAAGAAATAAGATCGAGCACTTTCCTGTCATATTGGTTTCTTCCCCAGTGGCCTAGAGGGGGTCACACTGCCTATTGAAGACATTGCTCCACTGGGGCAATGAAGCCCTTACACTTTTATTGAAAGCGACTGAAGAGAACGAACAATAAATGCCAGGGTCCTGCACCAAAACTACAGATAATCGTTGCTCTTCTTTGTATAGGATTTCTCATTGGGTAAGTTTCTCCATGGATGTTTGCTTTTCTTGGCAACTGGAATTCGTCCTCTGTATATCTTAGTCGAAGACCCTGGGTCCAAAGTGATCAATTCTCTGACAAGCAAATTGAAAGGGTGCCATGTTTTCGCTATATAGGTAGATAGATGTATTTGTCAAGATTACTGTTACTGTGCATGTTGATTCTACCACTTTGAGGACTGCCTTGATTTCAGCATTTATAAATGTTGCCTTTATTTTTGTACTTCAGTTCAGCTTTTTAAGGTGAATATAATATTTTAAGGATTACTATGATCACTCCCCAAAACATTTTTGCAAGAGCTTTTTGGGTTTTTTTTTTTGTTGTTGTTGTTGTTGTTTTTGCTTTTTAGGGCTGCACCTACTGCGTATGGAGGTTCCGAGGCTAGGGGTCAAATTGGAGCCACAGCCACAGCAACATGGGATCCAAGCCACTTTGGCAACCTACAGCACAGCTCACAGCAGTGCTGGATCCTCAACCTACTGAGAGAGGCCGGGGATCAAACCCGCATCCTCATGGATACCAGTCGGATTTGTTTCCACTGAGCCATGACAGGAACTCTGAGCTTATCTACTTTTTAATCATCTATTGAAAAGGGAACAAAAAGTAGATATTCCGTATCTTTTTTACTCCATACAGAAATCTCACTTGTATCAAGATTGTAAAGTCATTTCAGTGGCTTTTAAGGTGCTCACATTTCAAATTTGGTTTTAAATATTTGCTCCTTTGCTTAATTCTTAATAGAGCCATTTTCAATTCAATAATTATGTAGGTACATTTGCACTTACATGTATGCACACTAACTATATAAAGCAAAATCCTGATGATACCAGCCTTACTTCCAGAATGATTCATTCGGCCATTCGATTTTTGTGGACTCTGGAGTCACGGTATTAGAACTTTGCCTAGTGTAGGTTCTCGATAAGCACCTGATAATCGATGCCTGTAGCGAAAAGGAATCAATGCCCTAATTGAGTCCTTTAGCAGTTATTAATGTATACCTAGCTTGGAGGCTGGCATAAAAAAGAAATAGAAATAGAAATCATTTACCTGAACAGGGTTCTAACCTGGTTGAGTGATCAGTCCAGGAAAGGAGGTTAAACTGTTCCCAAATATATAGATGATACATACTGTAAAATACACCTCTTTGAAATTGCTGTAGAAAATTCAAAGCAAGATGGGAAAAGGTCATTTTAAGGCCATGATATTTTCAAGGTTTCTTGTTGTTGTTGTTGTGTTGTCTTTTTGCCTTTTCTAGGGCCGCTCCCACGGCACATGGAGGTTCCAAGGCTAGGGGTCTAATCAGAGCTGTAGCCACCAGCCTACGCCAGGGTCGCAGCAACTCGGGATCCGAGCCGCGTCTGGCGTCTGCGACCTACACCACAGCTCACGGCAATGCCGGATCCTTAACCCACTGAGCAAGGCCAGGGACCGAACCCGCAACCTCATGGTTCCTAGTCGGATTCGTTAACCACTGCGCCACGACGGGAATTCCTTTTCAAGGTTTTTAACTCTGTTACCCTCTGTGATGATGCTCATGACCTTCCAGCATGGCAAGGCTAGTTTGCTAAATACATGACCTTGACTCGCATGTGGGCCTGTGAGACAGCCGGACAAGCCCACCTTACCGCCCTCGTCCATTGGATCTTCCTCGCTCGTGGAGGATGCTCTTGCATTCTTTCCTCCTTTCTCAAACCTCTCATACTTTCCTCTCTGTCTCTACTCCCACTTTCCTATCCCACTGGGAAAGTGAAATCATTAGAGGATGGCATTCCATCACCTCCATAGCCAGGGTCTGCCCTTGCACAAGCTGCCTCCTTGCTGGTCTCGGGAGATGACCCCCCCTGCCGGTGTCAGAGGCCACGCCGGCCACTTCAACACTGGATCCCACTGCCTCCTCTGCCAAAGCAGAAACAGTGCCCCAGCAGTGCTGTCCTCTGATTCATGGATCATCACGTTTTTTTACTCTCTACTGACTCATTCCCATCAACATCAATTTTTGTTATTTTTGGTGTTCTGTTTTTGTTTTTGCTTTGCTTTTTAGGGCATATGGAAGTTCCCAGGCTAGGAGTCCAATCAGAGCTGCTGCTGCCGGCCTACACCACAGCCATAGCAACGTGGGATCCAAACCACATCCGCAGCCGACACCACAACTCATAGCAATGCTGCTGAGCATGCCAGGGATCAAACCCCCGTCCTCATGGATACTAGTCAGGTCCGTTACTGCTGAGCCACAATGGGAACTCTGATTTTTGTTATTTGTTACTTTGAATGAAAAAAATCTTAACCCACTTCTCCCACCAGTCACCTCATTTCTTTCTTCCCTAGTGAGATTCTTTAACAGAATTGTCAATACTTACTATGTCCAGTTGCTCTCATTTTTTAATTGAAATATGGTTGATTTACAGTGTGGTGCTAATTTCTGCTACACAGCAAAGTGACTTAGTTATACACATATGTACATTCTTTTTGTATTCTTTCCCATTATGGTTTATCCCAGGAGATTGTATATAGTTGCCTGTGCTGTACAGTAGGACCGCATTGCTTATCCATTATAATTGTAATAGTTTGCATCTACTAAGCCCAAACTCCCGGTCCATCCCACTTCCTCCTCCCACCCCCTTGGCAACCACAAGTCTGTTCTCTGTGTCTATGAGACTGGTTCTGTTTTGTAGGTATGTTCACTTGTGCCCTGTTTTAGATTCCACATGTAAGTGGTATCATATGGTGTTGGTCTTTCTCTTTCTGAATTACTTCACTTAGTATGAGAATCTCTACGTCTATCCATCTGCAAACAGCATTATTTCAGTCTTGTTTATGGTATAGTCGTATTCCATTGTATATAGGTACCACATCTTCATAATCCATTCATCTGTTGATGGACATTCAGGTTGTTTCCATGTCTTGGCTATTGTGACTAGTGCTGCTGTGAAGATAGGGGTGCATCTATCCCTTGGTTCTTTGTTTTGTCTGGGTATATGCCCAGGAGTGGAACTGCTGGATCATATGTTAGCTCTATGTTTAGTTTGCTGAGGAACCTCCATTCTGTTTTTCCTTAATGGGTGCACTAACTTACATTCCCACCAACAGTGTAGGAGGGTTCCCTTTTCTCCAGACCCTCTCCAGTATTTGTTATTTGTAAACTTGTTCTTGGCTTAATGGCTGCACTCTCAGCATATGGAGTTTTCCAGGCCAGGGATTAAATCTGAGCTGCAGCTGCAACCCAAGCTAATTTCTTCTGTACAGCAAAGTGACTTAGTTATACACATATACACACCACACCAGGCCAGGGATGGAACCAGATCTCAGCAACTCAAGTCACTGAAATTGGAATCTTTCCCCGCTGTGACACAGCAGGCACTCCTATTATTTGTAAACTTTTTAATGATGGCCATTCTGAACAGTGAGGTGGTACCTCATTGTAGTTTTGATTTGCATTTCCCTAAGAGTTAGGGATGCTGAGCATCTTTTCATGTGCCTACTAGCCATCTGTATGTCTTCTTTGCAGAAATGTCTATTTGGGTTTTCTGCCCATTTTTCAATTGGGTTGTTTGTGTTTTTGTTGCTTAGTTGTATGAGCTGTTTGTATATTTTGGAGACAGAGCCCTTGTCGGTTGCACTGTCTGCAAATACATTCCCCCCTTCCGCAGGTTGTCTTTTTTTTTCCCTCGTCTTTTCTTTTTATGGTTTCTTTTGCTGGGCAACAGCTTGTAAGTTTGATTAGGTCCTACGTGTTTATTTTTGCTTTTGTTTCTATTGCCTTGAGAAACGGACTTAAGAAAACATGGGTACCGTTGAGGTCAGAGAGTGTTTTGCCTCTGCTGTCTTGTAGTTTGATGGTGTCATGTCTTATGTTTAAGTCTTTAAGCCGTTTTGTAATTCCCCTCCTTTTAATCTTATTTAACTCTAATATGACTTCCATCCCCAGTAAGCCGCTAAGTGGGATCTTGTCAACAGCAGCCTCTAGGTTGTGAAATCCACATGGCAGTTGTCAGCCCTCATCTTCCTTGACTGATTAGCAGCATCTGGCACAGTTGATCACTTCCGGCTCTTTGAGATGCTTGCTTCCTAGAAACCACAGTCTTAGCTGTCCTTCTCCACGGTGGCTTATTCTGAGGCTCTTTTGCAGCTGAAGGGCTCCCGCATGTATTAATGTCCTTGGCAATGTGATCCAGACTCATGCCTTTAAATGTCATCAGCATGCCTAGGACTTACCACCTCATATCTTTAGCCTCCATCTTTCTGTCAAACTTTCAGACCTTGAGCACTCTTCCAAATTCGACTTGGGGGAGTTCCCTTTGTGGCTCAGTGGTTAATGATCCCGACTAGGATCCATGAGGTTGCAGGTTCGATCCCTGGCCTCGCTCAGTGGGTTAAGGATCCTGCATTGCCGTGAGCTATGGTGTAGGTCGGCAGCTGTAGCTCCAGTTGGACCCCTAGCCTGCTTATTGGCCCTAAAAAAACACACACACACACACAAAAAAAACTTACTTGGGTGTTGCCTACAATCTCAAATTTTACGTGTTCAAAATGTAACATTTTTGTGTAATCTATAAAAATATTGAATCATTAGGTTGTGTGATTGAAACAAATGTATTGTTAGTCAACTATACCTCATTTTTTTAAAATGTAGGGAATTCTTTTGTAGTGCAGTTAAGGATCAGGTGTTGTCACTGCAGCGACTGGGGTCACTGCTGTGGCACAGGTTTGAACTTGGCCTAGGAACTTCTGTATGTAGCAGATACAACAAAAAATTAAAATAAATATAAAAAAAAATTTTTTTGCCTCCTAACCACTGTAGCCTTTCTGTATCACCTCATCCTTCTCATCATTGGGACCCAAAACCTTTGGACTCATCATTCACTCTCTTTCATTCACACCCTTATCAAATCTATCAGCAAGTTCGGTTGACTCTACTGTGAAAATGTATCCAAACATGGGGCGTTTTTTTTTTTTACCACCTCCACTGCTGCCACCCTCATTTAACCACTGTCGTCTCTCCATGTGGGTTGCTGTGAGCATCTCCACCTGGTTTCCCTGTTTCCAGTTCAAAGTCCCCAAAGCCCCTTCTCAGTTCAACAACCCTCATAGCCCTTTTCAAGACGTCAGACCACATCATTCCTCTGCTGAAAAGCCTCCAGCGATGTCTCATCTCACTTAGAATAAAAGCTACAAGTCTGGACTCTGAACTACAAAGCCAAGTGTCACCTGAATGCTCTGAGGTCATCTTTTCTTTTTTCTTTTCTTTTTTTTTTTTTTTTTTTTTTTTTTTTCTGGCCATCCCAAGGCATATGGAGCTCCTGGGCCAGTGATCAGATCTGAGCCTAAGCTGTGAATGAAGCCTCAGCAAAGCTGGATCCACTGTGCCCATCCAGGGATCGAACCCGAGTCCCACCTACTGCCAAGCCTCTGCTGATCTTGTTGCGCCACAGTGGGAACTCCTCTGACCTCATCTTTTGTTCTTTTCTGGGTTCACTCCGCTCAGCCATTCTTTTTTTTGGCCACACCCACAGCACATGGAAGTTTCCAGGCAAGGGCTAGAATCCACGCCGCAGCTGCCACATACATCCAGCTTCTGGCAAGAGCAGATCCTCAACCCACTTGGCCACAGCAAAACTCCCAGCCAGCCATTCGGATGTCCTTGTCTTCTCCCAGCATGTCTGGCCTGCTCCCACTGCCAGCCTCTGCTCTGGCTCTTCCCTCTGCCTAGAGTTCAGGTACCCGAATTCCCTTGCCTCCTCTGTAACATCTGTCCGCATGGTACCTCCTTGGTGCAGGCTACCTACACTCCCATTTAAAACTGTCCCTGCCATGGAGTTCCCGTCGTGGTGCAGTGGTTAACAAATCCGACTAGGAACCATGAGGTTGAGGGTTCGATCCCTAGACTTGCTCAGTGGGTTGAGGATCCGGCGTTGCCGTGAGCTGTGATGCGGGTCACATACGTGGCTCGGATCCCTAGTTGCTGTGGCTCTGGTGTAGGCCGGCAGCTACAGCTCCGATTCGACCCCTAGCCTGGGAACCTCCATATGCTGTGGGAGCAGCCCAAGAAAAGGCAAAAAGACAAAAAAAAAAAAAACCTGTCCCTGCCTGTCACCTGGCCCTGGCTTTCCTTACCTTGTTTCTATTTTTCTCTCTCCATAGAACTTATCACCTTCTAACATGTTATATACCATTTTATTTATTATGTCTATTCATTATGATCTGTGTCTCCCCTCTAGGATGTAAGCCCTTAGAGGTCAGGGAATCTTAGTTTCTGTTGGTTACTGATATAGCCCAACTGTCCAAAACAGGGCCTGATGCATAAATAATAGAAGGATGGATGGATGAATAGATGGATGGATGGATGGATGGATGAGAGACAGACCATGGAGAACTCAAAGGATGCTTTTCCTAAACACCCCTTTTCAGATGGCCTGTCCACCCTCCCCCCATCCTTACCCTCTACTCACATATCTTTGTTTTACTTTATTCACTCTTTGAAATGATGGATTATCTTACTTAGGATATCTGCTCTACTAGAATATAAGTTAAGCTAGTAGGCACATACTTAATCAATATTCCTTAAGTGAATCCATTCTAGACAGGAAATTTGAACTTCTCTATTCGCTTAACTACATAGTAAATTTTATCTTATGACACATCTGTGATTATTCACTTATTTGGTCTGTTTCTGTGTTCAGTTATCAGGATCCATGATTTGCAGTTATGTTCTTTTTATCACTCTGGGTTGCTTTGGTTTGCTCTTAGAGAATTCTCACGCTGGGGTTCCCATTGTGGCTCAGCAGGTTAAGAATCCAACATAGTGTCTGTGAGGATGCAGGTTCAATCCCTGGCCTTGCTCTGTGGGTTAAGGATCTGGCATTGCCATGGTTGTGTTATAGGCCTGCAGCTGCAGCTCCAGTTTGACCCTAAGCCTGGGAACTTCTATATGCCATAGGTGTGGGCAATAAAAAGCAAAACAAACAAAAAAAACAAAAAAAAAAGAAATGGAGATACTGATGCATGAAAATTCTAGTAGCTGTTAATCATGATCAGAATCTTATTTTTATTCTGGAAGTTCCTGAGTGGCACAGCAGGTTAAGGATCCAGCATTGCTACAGCTGTGGCACAGGTCACAACTGCAGCACAGGTTCTATTCCTGGCCTAGGAACTTCCACATGCTGCTGGTGCAGAGGGGAAAAAAAAAATCTAGTTTTATT
Source organism: Sus scrofa (assembly GCF_054392235.1). Classification (NCBI taxonomy): domain Eukaryota; kingdom Metazoa; phylum Chordata; class Mammalia; order Artiodactyla; family Suidae; genus Sus; species Sus scrofa. Next base: position 71,507,859 of record NC_139392.1, read on the forward strand.
CTCATTTGAGTGAATTGCATTTGGCTTTTTAACCGTAGGTATTCTATCATTGGCACATTCTGAATATACCAAAGGTAAACATTTAACTCATTAAGTCATTGTTTAGGGAGAAAAGTAGAAGGAGTGCCATGAATTTGCAGTAATTTGTTTCATCCCACTTCATGACCAGAGTTTTCTGGGGGTTTTTTGGTTTCAGAGACTCCACATGTGATATCCTACAGTGTTTGTCTTTCTTATTTCACTTAGCATTATACTTTCAAAGTCCATCTATGTTGTTGCAAATGACAGGATTTCCTTCCTTCTTGTGGCTGAATAATATTCCTTTGTGGGTGTATGTGTGTGTATTTCATGGTGTCTTTATCCATTCATCTGTTGGTGGACACTTGGGGTCTCTCCATGTCTTAACTATTGTAAATGATGCTGCTATAAACATAGGGATCTAGATACGTCCTTTTTTTTTTTTTTTTTTTTTTTTTTTTTAAGTGCTGCACCTGTGGCATATGGAAGTTCCCAGACTAGGAGTCGAATTACAGCTGCAGCTGCCAGCCTTCACCACAGCCATGGCAATGAGGAACCTTAACCCACTGAGGAGGCCAGGGATTGAATCCAAATCCTCATGAATACTGGTTGGGTTCATTACCGCTGAGCCACAAGGGGAACTCCTAGATATCTCTTTGGCATAGTGTTTCTATTTCCTTTGGATATATGCCCAGAAGTGTAATTGCTGGATCCAAAGAGATTTTTTTTAAGTTAATTATCTCCTATTTACAGTCATTATTTTCTGACAGCCTTAGATCCAGTGATTCTAGAAGGTCGTGTGAAAGCAAAAACTGCTCCTGCTGTAAACTTCAAACATATCTTTGACAGCAGCCTATGCTCTTCCGCAGGCCTGGCCTTCGTGGTGCTAACAGAGCTTCTTATAGGTGCAAGAAAAAGCAAGTCACGTGGCCCCAGAACCATCCACAGGCATCCCCCTGAACTTTTCAGAGGGGTTCCATGCATTTTTTAATTTAGTTTTTTAAAAGTACAGTTGATTTACAATGTTGTGTCATTTCTACTGTACAGCAAAGCGACCCAGTCATACCTATATATGAATTCTTTTTCTCATACTATCTTCCATCATGTTCTGTACCAAGAGACTGGATCTGGTTCCCTGTACGACCTCATCGCTTATCCATTCTAAATGTAATCATTTGCATCTACTAATTCCAAACTCTGATCCATCCCACTTCCTCCCCCTTTCTTACCTTTATAGAACTGTAGTCACTGGGGGATTTTAGTTCCCCCAGTGCAGCATCCTTGGTGGCACTTTTAGAAACTGTAAAACCACGGGTATTTGAATTATCTCATTCCTCTTGGCATCAAAGAGAGCTTTATATCTGGTGAAAAAGAGATGTGAAGAAAAAAAGTCATATCCACATAAACAAAAATCATGATTGGACATTGTTAATGATTTGTTGGACCTCACATTGGTGTAAGGGCAAAGATGGAGAAACACGTGACCCTGCGTGTTCTCGTGTGGCCCTGTGGGTTAGGGATCCAGCTTTGTCAACTGCTGTCGCTCAGGTTCTATTCCTCGCCTGGGAACTTCCATAGGCCATGGGTGTAGCCAAAAAAAAAAAAAAAAAAAAAACCAGAAACACGAAACCTTTAAAACCTAGTTCTAACTTGTGAAACTGCTCGTTTCAAGTTCTATATTTTTAAAAATGGACTAGGAGTTCCCGTTGTGGCTCAGCAAGGATCCATACCTCATCTGTGACCTACACCACAGCTTGTGGTAAAGCCAGATGCTTGACCCACTGAGTGAGGCCAGAGATGGAACCCACATCCTCACAGATGTCAGGTTCTTAATGCACTGAACCACAGTGGGAACTCCTAAATGGTAGATTTTAAAAAGTGTTTCACATGAAAAACTACTGTTATTTGAAGAACTGGATAAAAATGAAATATATTATGATTAAAGCTATGGGAATCAAGTTTATATATTTTTTAAAGTTTCTGGGGGAAAAGTGGCAATACCATCACGCTATCAAGGATTGTGTTTCCCATCCTGATAGAATTTTTGAATTCCAAGGATAAAGAGTACATTTTTAAAGTTTCCAGAGGAAAAGAAAGAAACACAGCAAATAACTGAGACTCAGACTGGTATGGGATAGTCCAGCCTTCACACTAAATGCTGGAGAAATGCAGCAACATTCTAAAGGAAAATGGGTTTGTAACTGGGACCCCATATCCAGCCAATTTGCAAATATTTGAGATACACAGATTTTTGCTGGGCTTGAAAAGTCACAGTAGCTCATTCAGGAAATGAATCACTCAAGATATATTTCAAGGAAAAAAATTATTCAAGATGTATTTCATTTTATTCAGAATTAATCTGAAAAGAAGCTAGGGTATACATTAACCTACATAAATATACAAATATAAAAAAGGGATTTGGTTTTGGTTCTAGAACTGTAACTATAGGCAACTTTTCTTTCTTCCTTTCTTCCTTCCTTCCTTTCTTTCTTTGGCTATGCCCATGGCATACAAAAATTCCAGGCCAGAGATTGATCCTGCGCAGCAGCAGTGACCCAAACCACAGCAATGACAGCACTGGGTCCACTGAGCCACCAGGGAACTTCTGCTTTTCTTTTCTTCTGTTCATATTTCCATATGAAGAGCAGCCCCTCTTATTATTAAAAATCATAATGGATGCCAAGAATTGGATTTCGTGTATTTATATATTTATTTTCCCTGTTAAAAAAAAAAAAGGTTTATTGCGCTGTTAGAATCATGTCCTAGTTGAACAGGACTGGACATTAAACAACACAGGCTTCAGGGGTGAACTGGTGACCTGCCTCGAGATCCTGCTGGGGATGTCTACATGCTGCCAGGACGCCCAGTTTGCTCGCTGGCCTTTGTGCTTTGAAATGCTTTTCCGAACGAACGCTGTGCCTGCAGTCTTCGCAAGTCACCCTTGGACTTTCCAGGGCCAGGGGCTCTTTTATATAACAAGTCCTGTCCCATGGGGCCCCAACAGAGACCACTGGGGCATTCCAGTGATTCTCAGGGAGGTCCCCCGCTGCCCCCTTCCCCGGTGGGAACTGCAGCCACAACTGGCCATGCCTGCCAGCATCAACCCCAAAGGGCCAGAACCAAGCATTTGCTGATCTAGGACTTGTACGGCAATGATGGAAAAACTGCAGCGAGGAATGCCCTCCTAAATTGAACAACAGAATTTGCCCCAAAATACTTTTTTACAGCACTAAATAATTGGCAAAAAAAGCTGCAAAAGTCATATTTACTGGGACACATCTGTTAAATAAAAACATTGTTTCACGTTCGTGTATAAAGACACAGGCGGTACAGGGGCATCACACACACACACGTGCAGGGACACGCCCACAGGCTGCCCACATGCTGGCCTTGGCCAGAAGGCGTGGTCACAGCTGGAGGACAGGGCCCTTGGCCGCTGGTCATCTCTGTCTTGCCCAGAGATTTCCTAAATTTAAACCCACTTCCTGTCTACCGTGCCCTCATCTAGAACCTGGTCCTTCTTTCGCATCCTAAGTATTGTGAATCGATCTGACTAACTCCATGGCTCTCAGCTGAGTGCTGAACTCAGACGGGAGACAGGTGGAATGGATTCACTCTGGAAAACGTGGATGTGACGATGGGTCCTTTCTATTCCAATTCCCCCTTGTCCTTGATGACCAGTCCCAATGAAGAGCTCTTGGAACGGGGAGAAACTGCTCAGAAGAAACCCACTGGCCCACAAGGTGAAAGAAACACAATGCCAGTTAGAACAATGCTTCTTCTCAGTATTTCTGAATAAATACCTGTGGATAAGCAGGTCTTGCCGAGATAGAGGATAAATGTGTATCTGTGAATTTGCAAAGCATCAAATAATGAAGGATAGCTTAATGTCATCATCTTTAGTAGCTAAGCGAGCTCAAGGAGGAAAAATAATAGAGGAATAATAGCTCATTGCTTTCCTGATGCTGGCTGCCGTGAATACAGTTGCTGTCATCGTAAGACAGATTCCCTGGTACTTCCTTCATCCAAAAATGCTGCGCCTTTTGGAATTGGGTCATTAATTATTAATTAAAGTAGATGTTTGGGGTGGAGATGGCAGTTGCTAGGTCTTTGTCCCTGAAACCCAAGAACTGGGCGTTTTGATCCTATGTATGTTTCCTGATTTCCATTTGCTACAAGCTGTTATGTTGTCAACAGGTATCTTAGTACCTCGCCTTCCTGTTCATTGCTTGTAGTGCTTTCAAAGAGTCTCTGTCTAGTTTGGAAATGGGTGGTATGTAGCTGAGTGCATGAAGGTTTCACATGCTGTAAATAGTAATAAGCTGTCATGTGATAAAGAACAAAGTGGGGGAGTTCCCTAGTGGCTCAGAGGGTTAAGGATCTAGTGTTGTCATTGCTGTGGTACCCATCAAGGCTATGGCTCGAGTTTGACCCCTGGCCCTGGAATTTCTGCATGCCGCAGGCATGGCCCCCCCCCCAAAACAAAAACAAACACAAAAAAAACAAGGTGGGGAAAAACAAGTATAACAGTTATGCTGTGTATGTTTGATTTTTGAGGGGGAAAAAGAGGGAACACTGTTGTTTCTTTTTTTATTTTTTTCTCCCTTCCTTTTCCCACTTTAGACAAAACCTGTTGCATTTGCAGTTCGGACAAACGTCAACTACAGTGCAGCCCACGAAGATGATGTCCCAGTGCCAGGCATGGCCATCTCATTCGAAGCAAAAGATTTTCTGCATGTTAAGGAAGTAAGGACAAGAATTTGAATTTCTCTCCATGTGATTATTTTCTACCTTGAGACATCATTTTTCATTTCTCATTGCTGTGAAGTAGCTTTGCGTGTAGCCACCATTGTGTAACAGACGCATGAAGCAGTGCCTCTCAACCGTTTCTATTAAAAATATAACCCTCTTAAAGAAGAAAAAAGTCACAAGCCTCTTGGAATAACCTCAAGGCTCCCCTGGGCTCTGTGACCCAGAAATTGAGAACCGCTGGAGTCGATGATCCTTTTTTGATGCTTAACCTGTACTTTTTCTTCGCATGTTTCACCTTGACTTTGTGTCTTTTTTTTTTTCCCCTCATGCCCCAAGTTTAAGTGTCTGGGGAGGGTTTAATAATAGTATCTACAATTCATGATCTCTGCTCTCTGCTAATAAGATCTAAACTCAGGCCACTGTAGTTTATCCTTTCTCCTTCTTTGGTGGTAAATTTCTGCATGGGAAGGGAAAATGGATGGAATTAGAGCAAACAAGGCAAGAAACAGCAGGAAAAGCCCTTTTCCACCATCTCCAAAAGCCTCTACCTTTTGTTAACAGTGACTCAATCTGTAAATTGGAAACGTTCACTCTTAATTAAGGGTTTACTTTGAGTCAACATTTGTCAGATGCCTGCTGTGCAGAACATTGTATTAAATGGCCAGAAAATTCCCCCCTACACAGAGTTCTCAGTGTGTGAACATAAGGTCTTCTTGAACCTGCAGGAATTCCCAAGTGGAGTGCTTCCATAGGGGGTGGGGGGCGGAAGGGGGCGGAGCATATGTAAATGTATCTACTCAGGCACTTGAAGGCTCTGAGCCCAGGAGGTGATGACTGCCAATTAAAAGAGCCTAGAGAGAGAGTTTGGGGTTGGTAGATACAAACTATTACTTTTAGAATAGATAAGCACAGGGAACTCTATCCAATCTCTTGGGATAGACCGTGATGGGAGATAGTAATGAGAAAAAGAATGTATATATATATATGTATGACCGGGTCACTTTGCTATACAGCAGAAATTGACACAACACTGTAAACCAACTGTAATTTTTTAAAAATGATTTAAGAGTTCCTGTTGTGGCTCAGCAGACACGAACCTGACTAGTATCCATGAGGACACAGGTTCGATCCCTGGCCCCACTCAGTGGGTCAAGGATCTGGCATTGCCTGAGCTGTAGTGTAGGTCACAGATGTGGCTCAGATCTCACATTGCTGTGAATGTGGTATAGGCCAGCTGCTGCAGCTCCAATTGGACCCCTAGCCTGGGAACCTCCACATGCTGCAAGTGCAGCCCTAAAAAAAAAAATAATAATAATAATAAATAAATTAATTAAAAATTAAAAAATAAATTTTAAAAAATGATTTTAAAAATAATTTAAAAAATAAAAGATCCTAGAGAATTGAGAGCCTCCATATCTTTAACTTATCAAGAGAGATGTTATATCACTTTGGCTCGGAAGTAAAGACAGAAAGTTTTCAGAAGTATGGCATGCCCTAGAATCTCACTTTACAACAGGAATTAAGAGTAATCCAGGGCCTCGTTCCAATGGCTGATATTTACAAAAGAAACAGAAGAAAAATAGAATGACTATTCTTCTTTGAAATGTTCAAGAACAGACTTGAAACACACTCTTCGGTTGAGGGACCTCAAACCAGATCATAAAGGAATTTCCCGGTGGCTCAGCAGGTTAAGGATCCAGTATTTGCATTGCAGCAGCCCTGATTGCTGCTGTGGCACGAGTTCAGGGATTGAACATCCCTGGCCTAGGAATTTTCACAGACTATAGGTGGGTCCAAAAAAGAAAAAAAACAAAAAACAAAAAAAACCCATATCATGAGGATTTAGGATAACGGAGTTCCCCTTGTGGTTCAGTGGTAACGAACCCAACTAGTATCCATGAGGATGCATGTTCGATTCCTGGTCTTGCTCACTGGGTTAAAGATCTGGCGTTGCCGTGAGCTGTGCTGTAAGTCACAGGCGCAGCTCATATCCCACGCTTCTGTGGCTGTGGTGTAGGCTGTCAGCTCTAGCTCCAATTTGACCCCTAGCCTGGGAACTCCATATGCTGAGGTGTGGTCCTAAAAAGACCAAAAAAAAAAAAAAAAAAATTAGAATAAATATCCCAAGGACAAGAAAAAAGTGGTAACATCACTGTAAGGGGAGAAATCATTTATGAACACTGTATCATGGGAATTATAAATCTGTTTGCGCAGAGTAACATTTTGCTCTGACACCAATTTTTCAGGCAGGTTTCAGGATTTATCGCTTACTCTAAATACTTCTAATTAATCTGATTATATAAGAGGAAGCTCTCTGTAGGACGCCCTAGTTCCTCCTGGTCGCTTGTGAGAGAGAGCTCTTCATCTTTGAGCCAGGAGAATTTTTCCTGGATTTAGCTGAATTATTGAGCATCCCGAAAATACTTGGCTCTTCACACACTCCGCACATGAACCTGAGCGTGATGGTTAAGGCAGAGTTCACGGTACTAGCCCTGATAGTTCTCTCCACTGAAAAGAGTGAATGGAGAATAAAAATGATTTGAAGATTTGTTGAACTTCTAGGTACTGATGTGAACATTTCTGGTTTTCTGTTTAGAAATTTAACAATGACTGGTGGATAGGGCGATTGGTTAAAGAAGGCTGTGAAATCGGATTCATTCCAAGCCCAGTCAAGCTAGAAAATATGAGGCTACAGCATGAACAGAGAGCCAAGCAAGGGAAATTCTACTCCAGGTAGGAGAAGAATATCAAGTGTTTATGTCAAAGTTCAGATTATGCTATTATTCATGTACTTTCGGTTGTTGTGGTCTGCAGTCTTTATTATATGTTAAAAAGCACACTGGCAATAGGGTTTAGAAAGCATCACAAATCCTGCTTTTAAAAAACTTCAGGGAGTTCCCTGATGGCTTATTGGGTTAAGGATCTGGCATTGTCACTGCTGTGACTCGGGTCAATGCTATGCCGTGGACTCAGTCCCTGGCCCTCAAACTTCTTTATGCTAAGTGCATGCCCCCCCACCCCCCAAAAAAATAGGTGCAATGTAGGTCAACAAAGCTTGTGCATTTTTCTTATAGGGTGGTGGAAATCTGATACTGTTCATTCAATTTCTGGTGTTGTATTGGCTTTATCATTTATTTTTCTCTTCTCTGTATTGATAATGGCATCTCTCTTTTTTTCTTTTTCTTTTTTTGGTTGCCCTGAGACATGTGGAGCTTCCAGGCCAGGGATCAGATCCAAGCTGAGCTGCGAACTAAGCCACAGTTGTGGCAATGCCAGATTCTTAACCCACTGTGCCCGGCTGGGGATCCAACCCAAGTCCCAGCACTCCCAAGTGGCTCCTGATCCTGTTGCGCCACAGCAGGAGTCCTGATAATGGCATCTACATACTAGTTAATAAAGGCTTTCTCTGCTTCTTCATATACAAACTGAGAAAGGAAAACTACTTCTCATGGGGTAGGAAGGGAGACATTTTTGCCACAGTTGTTAAGAAGGCACAGTTTCCTTTGCCTCCCAACTGGGGGGTCCCTGGTCTAGCGCCTTGTAATCAGCTCAGCTTCATAAGAACCTAAAGGAATGGTAGGTATTTGAGCCTCAACTTCAGAGTTGAAGAAACAGAAGTTAGGGGACCTTACCGACATTTCACAACTGGTGAGGCAGCACCAAGATGAAAACACAATCCATCTGTCAGTAGCTGAACCTCAGATGGAAACAAGCTAAGCTGCAAATTGTGTGGCAAATTATTATTATTACTGCCATCTGTTATTTACTGTTTTTTTTTTCTCTTTTTTTTTTATAAGTATCTCTTTATGTTCATTTGATTTATTTTTCTTCTTCTTTTTTTTCATGGCTGCAGCTGGGCCATATGAAAGTTCCCAAGCTAGGACTGGATCCTTTTTTTTTTTTTTTTTTTTTTTTATTTTCCCACTGTACAGCAAGGGGGTCAGGTTATCCTTAGATGTATACATTGCAGTTACAGTTTTTTCCCCCACCCTTTCTTCTGTTGCGGCATGAGTATCTAGACATAGTTCTTAATGCTATTCAGCAGGATCTCCTTGTAAATCTATTCTATGTTGTGTCTGATAATCTACTGTGGAGGACCAGGGATGGAAGCCACACCTCCACAGTATCTTCAGCTGCTGCAGTTGGATTCTTAACCCACTGCACCACAGCGGAAACTCCCTAATTTTCTTTCGTTTATTTTGTCCTGTCTCTTTCCCTAAGTATTTGCTTAAGTATGCGAACATACTTTGACTTGTTTTCAGAGTTTTTTACGTCTCCTAACATTTGAGATACTCTTCTGTTTTGAGGATTAACTAGAATTCAGCAGTATTTAGAAACTCAGATATGTTAAGTTATAAAAAAAAAATCAGCAGAAATCAAAGGCAGTGAAATTGGAGCACAGCTCAAGAACATGGCATTTTTATAGAATTAAATGTGAAGGGCAAATTTGCATTCTGAACGTTTTGGCTCTTAGCCGTGTTTGTCATAATTTGACACAATTCAAAGAGAACTTTGACTGTTACTAATATTCAAAGAGAATATAAAACAAACCCAAGCTTGAACTGGAATTAAAAAAAAAAAAAAAACTTCTGTAAGAAAATGTTTTGGTCTTGGTAATGGGGATTCTTATATAACTGCCAGAAATTGCTTCTCTAAATAGCACTTTTTATTACTTTTACATATTTTCTGGTATCCTTGTTAAATGTGCCAGAGTATCTTTTAAGAACCTTAAAAAGATAACAGAGAGGAAGTTCCCATTGTGGCTCAGTGGTAACGAGCCCCACCTAGTATCTGTGAGAATTCAGGTTCAATTCCTTGCCTTGCTCTGTGGGTTAAGGATCCAGCGTTGCTGTGAGCTGTGGTGTAGCTCGAAGATGAGGCTCGGATCCTGTGTTGCTGTGTCTGTGGTGTAGGCCAGCATCTGTAGCTCCAATTAGACCCCCAGCCTGGGCACTTCCATATGACACAGGTGCAGCCCTAAAAAGCAAAGAATAATAATAATAATAATAATAATAATAATAATAATAATAATAATAATAGATAATCTAAAAAAAAAAGACATCTCGATAGTTGCTTAAAGGTTTTTGTTTGTTTGTTTGTTTGTTTGTTTTGTCTTTTTGCCGTTTCTTGGGCCACTCCCGTGGCACATGGAGGTTCCCAGGCTAGGGGTCTAATCGAAGCTGAAGCCACCGGCCTACGCCAGAGCCACAGCAACGTGGGATCCGAGCCGCATCTGCAACCTACACCACAGCTCACAGCAACGCCGGATCCCCAACCCACTGAGCAAGGGCAGGGACCGAACCCGCAACCTCATGGTTCCTAGTTGGATTCGTTAACCACTTCACCACGACGGGAACTCCTGCTTAAAGTTTCTAATGTTTGTCTTTTTACACAGTAAAATGCCAGAATGGTAGCAATAAAATTCAGCCTATTACTGGTATTTTAATGCAAGTTATATTTTCTTATTAATATTTATGAAATACTAAATTGTGTAAATATCCAAGGGCAATATGCATAGACACTGTAGCAAGTTTTTGCCACTAGACCCTGGCTTGGCTGTGATAATAAATGTCTGGTCATAAGATTGTCTTGTTGAAATTCCATGTCATTCTTTTTTTCTTTTTTTTTTTTTTTTTGTCTTTTTGCCTTTTTTTAGGGCCGCTCCCACGGCATATGGAGGTTCCCAGGCTAGGGGTCGAATTGGAGCCATAGCCACCAGCCTACGCCAGAGCCACAGCAACGCGGGATCCGAGCCGCATCTGCGACCTACACCACAGCTCACGGCAATGCCAGATCGTTAACCCACTGAGCAAGGCCAGGGATCAAACCCGCAACCTCATGGTTCCTAGTCGGATTCGTTAACCACTACACCACGACAGGAACTCTAAAATTCCATGTCATTCTTTTAAAATGTTCCTTTCCATCCACTTCTGTAAAGAGGCCGTTTAATGTATTATTTATCGAGCTGGTCCACTGGTAAAAACATAAGTACCACTGTTCTAATATCAACTCCAAAGTTTCTAAGACACTGAAACATGTCTTGGATCACACTTTAGAATTTGGTAAAACTGAAGTATTTGTTCTTGAGATCATTCTGAAATTAATCAAGTTTAAATCTCCCTGTTAGCCATGCTTGAGAAATGTTCCAGAGAGTATTTCATGACAGGTTGCTCATGAAAAGTTGCAACAATTCAATCTTAGGACACTACAAAGAATCAAGCTAAGGAGCTCACCTTGTGGCTCAGTGTTGTCTCGGTGAGGATGTGGGTTTGATCCCTGCTTCATTCAGTGGGTTAAGGATCTGGCATTGCCACATCCAGTGTAGGTCGCAGAAGCAGCTCAGATCTTATGTTGCTGTGGCTGTGACATAGACCTGCAGCTGTGGCTCCGATTCAAGCCCTGGCCTGGGACCTTCCACATGCTGTAAAAAAAAAAAAAAAAAAAAAATTCTAAGACAAAGGAACAGGAACCAACCAAGCAGGAAACAGCAAATTTGGGTGTTAGCCTTCAGGTTCTATTCATTGCTTCTGAGAGTCTTAAAAATAAGAAGCAAAGGAAATCTTGGTTTTTATCTCGCTACGATCCTGATGGCTAATTTGAGGGCTGCTGAACGTACCCTAGTTTTCTTCTCTCAGGGCCTCTTAAAAATGTTTGTTTGTTTGTTTTGACCACCCCACGGCATATGGAAACTCCCAGGCAAGGGATCAGGTCTGATCTGCAGTCGCATCCTACGCCACCGCTGCAGCAACCCCCAGGTCCACTGTGCCAGGCTGAGGATTGAACCTGCATCCTGGTGCTGCAGAGATGCTGCCACAGCAGGAACTCCTTGACATCAAATTTGAAACAGAGACGGTGATGTGGCTGTTTCAAGTACTCCACGAATCTCCACTGGGAAATTACTCTTTGCCTCCTTGTCGCCAAGACAGATTTCAAGTTTGATAAAGACGCAATGTGTATGTTGATTGAGCAGTAGAAATGTTTTAATATCTGAAATAAGTGTCAGATGTAATATCAGTTTTTGCTTTACTCTAGTAAATCAGGAGGAAACTCATCATCCAGTTTGGGTGACATAGTACCTAGTTCCAGAAAATCGACACCTCCATCATCTGGTAAGTAGGTACTAAGTGCTGACCAGCACATAACGGTGTTTCATGCTTCCTTCAGTCTTACCTAGTTTACCTAGACCAGATGACTTAGGTTAACCCTAGAGATCAGAGGGTTCAAAGGGATCAGACGTGGGAATGGCTGGTTATTAACGAACCCAACTAGCATCCATGAGGATGCAGGTTTGATCCCTGGCTTCGTTCAGCGGGTTAAGGATCCGGCATTGCCGTGAGCTGTGGTGTAGGTCACAGATGCGGCTCGGATCCCTTGTTGCCGTGGCTGTGGTGTAGGCCAGCGGCTATACCTCCAATTGGACCCCTAGCCTGGGAACCTCCATATGCTGCAGGTGCAGCCTCCCCCCAAGCAAAACAAAAAAATGAAAAAAAGAGAGAGAGAGAGAATGGCCGGATGGCATTAGGAACAATCTGGGGAACATTTTTTTCTGGCTTTGAGAAAAAAAAGAACAGTGTCAGTGTGTTGACTCTGAGTCGCCTAGATGATCTAAGTGATGGACGTATTTAACCTTCTACCCCTACCCCCCACCATGATGCCCAGCACCTGTCACAGACAATAAATGGACAGATGTGTCAGATGTAATATCAGATATCCAGCTTCAACCACAGTGCCATGTGAGGTGTTGCCCTCGACGTTAAAGTAAAAGAGGAGAAAAACTTTAGGAAGGTGAGAAAAGGAGAATGAAGTGATGACGGATGGATGGTTCTCACAGGAGGTCTCCCCAGGAGGCTCTGTGCAACTTGCAGAAGATGAGCGGAAACACCAAGCAAAAGATGGAAACACCTGCAGGAAGAATAACACTGTTTTCTTTCCCAAGCACTGGAGAAGGACACCAACTTACATGACTTGAGATAAACAATGAGACTTTTTTTTTTTTAAGGATAAGTCAATAGTCTGTGAGACACACTTTCAAAACTATTTCTTGGAGTTCCTGTTGTGGCTCAGTAGTAACGAGCCAGATTAGTATCTGTAGGACATGAGTTCGATCCTTGGCCTTGTTCAGTAGGTTAAGGATCTGGCACGGCTGTGGCGTAGGCTGGCAGCTGCAGCTCCAATTCGATCCCAAGCCTGGGAACTTCCATATGCCGTGGGTACAGCTCCAAAAAGCACATACACACACACACCAATCATATATATATAGAATTATTTTTGGTTGCTCTGAAGGTCATTAACCAAATTTGGATGGGCTAAAACTGGTAACTCTACCATTCTGGGAAAAACTTGAAGACAAAAGAGTTGAGTTGGATGAAAAACCATCGTCACAGTCTTGGTTTGCTAAGAGATGCAGATAGGAGTCAGAGTAAGATTATAAAGATGGGCCAGTGGAGGATTTGAGTGAAATGATGCTGTGTGGGAGTTCTAGGAATTTGGAAGTGGGACAAGGTCAGAGACAGAGACGTGTGCATCTATGGAGAAGTGAAGGAACAGCGTTGTTGTGCCATGATCCCTGTGTCTTCAGGCAGGATCCCCCCCTTCCTGACGGTCATGCCTTGTTCCCAGATGTTGGCAGCTCTTAGAGACCAACCATGGGCTTCTTTGTAAGAAACCAAAGGACTTTTTAAGTGAGCAAAATCTGAGCATAATAAAAAATGCATTGCTGTAGAATGCATCTTGATTTCCAAAACCACGAACGTCTAACTCGCAGTAATTCTAAGGGGCCCCAAATTAAGTAACATAGTCTGTTTGAAATGAAAATCAAAGCCTTTTATGTATTGGGTGAGGTTGGTGTCTTCCCTTGAGCAGTGGGGATCTGGGGTCCCTGGAAGCACAGGCAAGAGGAGGCTTATCTCTGCTCCTCCAACACGTGGTGTTAGCCGGGATTATGATAAAAACCGTATACTCTTCCTGTGTGTCTTAAAGACTGTCTTGGAGACTCCCGAGGAGGGTCACTAGGCTCCTGAAATGGGAACAGGCCAGTTCACACTGGGGTAATGCGGAAGCCCCGCCCACAGATGCCAGCCCCACCCCCTTCTATAAACCAGGAAGATTCTTCCATCCCCTTCAACCCAAGGGTAGCCTTTTGCATCATGTAGGCAATATAATGAGGCCTGGCCCATGTATTTTGAAGAGTAAGTTAGTGTGTTTGGGGGAAAAAAAAATTTTCATGTTTGTTGTCAGATGTTAGTCATTACTAAAGAAAGTTCAATGAAGTTCAAGTTCAATGAAGAATTACATGTGATAAAGATGATTTTAAACTTCACTCAAGCTTTATACAGAGAAAGGACTTTGGAATCAGTTGTCTGAACACCAAGGGCAGAAAACACAGACTCGGAGTACCCGTGGTGGATCAGCACGTTCAGAACCCGACGTAGTGTCCGTCAGGATGAGGGTTTGATCCCTGGCTTCACTCAGTGGGTCTAGGACCTGATGTTGCCATGGCTGTGGCGTAGACCTCAGCTGCAGCTCTGATGTGACCCCTAGCCTGGTAACTTCCTTGTGCTGCAGTTGTGGCTGTGAAAAGAAAGAAAGAAAGAGAACATGGACTCTGTGGACTGGAAATATGAACCAACCACAAAATGTATAATAGGCACATCAGGCTCCAGCTAGAGTTTTTCATGCCAACACTACAATGTACCTGACGGAAAACATCAGAAAACACTATAGAGGTCCCTCTGCCCCACCTCCAGGGAAAACTGCTTCATCTATCAGATATGGATTGGACTCCAGTTATAATTGTCATCTTTGTTTCCCGAGGCCCTGACTGCAATTCACCTCACCCATGGCTTGACCAAAGAATGGAAGCGCTTGCCCAAAGTAACTCTAATTGGAGATTCCCCAGGATTTTGAAAAGGAAATATTTCCACCTCACACATGGCTAGTGAGGGAGCAGCTGGTTGCACAAAGCATACCCTGTTCCTACACGTCGGTGTACACACGTGCTCGCCACTCAACTCTGTCCATCTAAGACTAAATTTAGCATTCCAGAAATGTTCCCAAGGCTGTCTATCCATCCTTCTCCAAAAAAAAAAAAAAAAAACCCAGTTTTTAAAAATAAAGTATGCTGGTGAAGAAGAATAAAAAAGCTATTTTGGAAGTCCCATCACGGCTCAGCAGTTAATGAACCCGACTAGAATCCATGAGGATGCGGGTTTGAGCCCTGGCCTGACTCCATGGGTTAAGGACCTGGTGTTGCTGTGAGCTGTGATGTAGGTCGAAGACATGGCTCAGATCCCACGTTGCTATGGCTGTGGTGTAGACTGGCAGCTGCAGCTCCAACTGGACCCCTAGCCTGGGAACTTCCATATGTCATGAGTGCAGCCCTAAAAAGACCAAAAAAAAAAAAAAAAAAACTGTTATTTTTAGGAGTTCCCTGATGGTTTAGTGGGTTAAGGATCTGGCATTGTCACTGCTGTGGCTCAAGTTGCTGCTATGGCTCGGATTCAATCCCTGGCCCAGGAACATCCACATGCTATGGGTGAAGCCAAAAAAAGAAGAAGGAGGAACTATTTTTAAAGAAAGCAGTTTTCCCCAAGTAAATACCAATGTTTGCCAAGATACGCACATCCAAGTATGGAATTCAAAAGGGTCACATCTTTCATCTCTCAGTATAAGGAGAACCAGCTGAGCCTTTATTAGGCTTTATTAGTGTATTAGCCTTTATTATAATAGATTGTTTTATTAGTATATTAGCCTTTATTGGAATAGAGAGTTCTAGATAGAGAGGAACATAATTCTTAATGCTTAGTCAGTTTCTTTAATGTGCTTTGAAAATAGCCAAATGTTTTAGAATTTTGCGTCTTGGGACAAACCCAGATGCTTTTAAATTTGCATTAATCAAAGTCAGGACAGGTAAGTTGGAAAGTCCCTACTGTGGGATGTTGAGCCCATGTGTCCAAATACAGGCAAATTTCAAACCTGACTCAAGCTGGAGGTTGGGGGTGGGGGGATGTGGCCAAACATCTGGGTGTTGGCACAGCTAAGTTTTGTATGTGTTTCCACTCTAAATAAAAAACTCATCTGCTGATCACCATGGACCAGATTCAATGGACACACCATAAAACTCACTTTGTGAACTTCGCCATCCTAGAGTCCTGTCCGCTCTGACAGGCCATGAGGGATCCTCAATTTCAGAGAGGCTCTCAAGGGTATTATCTTTTGAATGTGGCCTTTATAAAGCCCAATAAAAGATTAGAAAGGTATGGAGTTCCTGCTCTGGAGCAATGGAATCGGCAGTGTCTCTGCAGCACCGGGACATAGGTTCAATCCCCAGCCCAGCACGGTGGGCCAAGATCCAGCATTGCCACAGCTCTGGCATAGGTTGCAACTGTGGCTCGGATCTGATCCCTGGCCAGGGACCTCCATATGCCACAGGGAGGCCAAAAAAGGGAAAAGGAAAAAAAAAAAAAAAAAAGATGAGAGAAACTTAATTCGGTTTTGGTTACGATGTGCTATAGGACTGATGAAAAAGTGACCCAGATCCTCCCCACCTTCTCCAGGAAGATACAAATAACACCCTCCCTAAACTGGGATTCAGGGAGAAGCACCACAGGGTGGTGTAAAAGTCAGCATGAATTCAAACCACCAGGCACCTTTTGTTTCCATTGCACAACACACGCTGAACCTTTTAGCTCCTCAAAAGGCATGGATGGGGCAAAGAGAAGAACATACTTACCAGGGACCTCGAACTACCCAGAATGAACTCCACCCGTTGTTACTTTCACTGGAGGAAAGAATCCCACCTCATCTTCACACAAGCAGTAGCTGATATATGCAGTACTGTGCTAGCGGTGTCAGGTATTCATCCATCCCGGCTTTTCGACTTAATCAAACGAAGAGGAACAATTCAACAAGAGAGCCTGGGTTTCACCAGGCCGAGTGATTCATCTTATATCCGTAATAACTTCACGGCTGAAAAATAACCTGATGCCTGGCTGATGATCTCTGGTCCCTCGAAAAGGTTGGCCGCTTATGTGTCACGGAGACGAAAGCCAAGGTTTTGTGACCCCGAGCTGTCTGTCATCTCACAAGAGTCATTGGGTTCTTCAATCCGAATGTCCTGTGGTTTCTGTTAACGGAACCACATGGGTCCTAGGAGGCTTTGCCGGACCTGGGATCTCTTCTATTCCACTTGACCCCATCGAAAGCACAGGATAATTTTCTAGTGAGCTCGGCTCTCTTAAGATCCTCCTGAATCCTGGCTCCGAGGCCCCCAGCCCACTTGAGAAGCTCCGGGAATTGAACAAGAGACCCGGATTGTGGAAGGGCAGCCTGGCGGAAGCGTGGGGATGCACAGCATCACGGAGGCAGAAGAACTCAGAGTTTTGACCCACACAAGCCCCTTCCACTCTGAGTTTATCTTGAAAATCTTTAAAAATAAGAGAGCCGTGCTTGATTTCTAAAATGCTTTCCAGCTCTGAGTCTCCTGTTGGTCACATTTTCTAGGGATTGCGTGTGGATACCTTGAATCAACTTCAAAATCAGATGACAAATCTTTTTTCATTGCAGGATTCATTTTTGTCTTCATTATTTTTCTTCTTTTTTCTTTTTTGGCTGCCCCACAGTCGATGGCATTCCCAGGCCCAGGGATGGGATCTGAGTCACAGCTGTGACCCATGCCACAGCTGCGGCAATGCTGGATCCCTTAACCCCCTGTGCCAGGCTGGGGATGGAACCTGCATCCAGGATGTGCCACAGATGCCACCGATCCCGTTGCACCACATCGGGAATTCAGCAGGCTTCATTTTTAAGTGCCGTGTCTTCAGACAGAAGAGTTTAAAAGTTGAAAGCATGTTGAACCACAAACCTCAGGCCCTTGTTCTCCAGATGAGGCGATGAGTGGCATCTCCTCTTGGGTATTCATGCCCTTCCACGCTGCCTCTCGTGCAAATCCGGTGGCTTTAAATAAAATCATCTGGGAGGCTCCTAACAACGTTGTATAAGACTCATTTCATTTGGAGATCATCAGACCCAGCGTTCCATCTGGAACTAGTCTTCCACCAGGCTTACCTCGGGGGTCCCCCCATCGTGGCGAAATCATGGCAATCCTGGCCTTCTGGACCCTCCCAGAATCCTTTGCACTTCTCTGTGTTGCTGGATTTAGGGTTTTTCTCTTCTCTCTGTCCCTCAAGTGCCTCTTGTAATTTCAGCGAACCTTTTCACGTTGCCCTTATTTGCACACACAACCAAGCACAACACGACACTGGAGGTACCAGGCAGTCAAGTTTTCCAGCGTAGTTGGGGATCATCTGAAAGCTGACTTGAGCTCTGGGAAGAAGTGAAGCCAGGTGTTGATATGGTCGATTTGGGAAATATCAATATTCTATTTGAACCTAAATTGGACATTCAAAAACGTGTTTCTCTGAAAACTCTTATTCAAGAGATTTAGCGTGAAACCGATATAGCCAAGCAAACAGGTATCATGAGCAAATATTTCTGTTGAGTGTGATTTGATTACACTGTATTCTTAACATGCTTTACCTTTAAGTTTTTTACTTTGTTTACTGTGCTAAGCCCTCATGATAGATCTTTTACTGTGGTTAGTTTTTTGTTTGCTTTTCATTTTATTTTTTTTATAACCTATTTTTCCTCTCCTGTCTACCTGATGATTTTTGAATTGTTTGTCTGTATATAGCTATAGACATAGATGCTACTGGCTTAGATGCAGAAGAAAATGATATTCCAGCAAACCACCGCTCCCCTAAGCCCAGTGCAAACAGTGTAACGTCACCCCACTCCAAAGAGAAAAGAATGCCCTTCTTTAAGAAGGTAACATGAACTTCCAAGCTCCCATCTGTCCACGCGCTCAACTGCACTGCGTCACATCTCTGGTCCTGTGGACTGTCTGCGTCTTTGATAAACCCAATAACATGCATGCTTTGTTATTCTTTGTTTCTTTTCCATGCTGCTGTAGCTAAGCAGAAGCAGAAATCGGTAAGTTGACATTGACATAAGCTGTGTTTATCCTGCCACTGGCATCATTAGCATCTGATTCCACAGTTGTTTTCAGTGCAATCATTTCTGTCCTAAGAGAAGAGCCTACAGAGCAGCTAATTGAGCCCATGCCTTTCAAACCGACTAAATTCCGTGAGTGCCCTTGTGAAAGCGCCCTTACAGTACTGAGCCTTTTTGATGGAATAACATCGACCACCCAGGGCAGTCGTTCCAATGTTCCAGGAACGTCTAATGCTGACAGTTCCATATGATGCACCTCTCTTGTGCATGCTTCTCCCGTCTGTCTGTCTCTTTCTTTTTTTTTTTTTTCTTTTTCCGGAAATTTAACTGATAATCAAGCATATGAAAACCCTTATTAGATTCTGATTTATGATATCCAGATACATAGCTTGTGCTAAAAAAAAAAAAAAAAAAAAAAAAAAAACATTTTTTTAAAATCCTTCAATTTTTGATTTAGTCAGTATTTAAACTTCTAATCCACTAGGTGCAAAATCTGCAGATGAGCAAGACCAGTGGAAAACTGCAGGCTTGTTTTGGCGGTTTACTGTGAGTTTTTCCTATTGTCATATATAAATACTCTCCCGATGTTCTTGCCTCCTCCATCACTCAGATGTCAGCATCTCACCTGTTGGACGCTGGCACGGTGGTTCTGTGTAGCGCCTTTGCCACTGGCCAGTCAAGGGGCTACCCAGTGACACTCCTTGTCCCCTGACCGGACACCAGGGTATTCGCTTAACTCCAGAGTCCGTTTCCTCCCAGCACATTTGGTAGCTCCAAAGTATTATTTTTTTTAAGGCTACCTCTCCTCTGATTCCCATTCCTTCCCTTCTTTCACACACCACTTTCCACCGCCTGCCATGCTGTCTTTTAAAGTCCTTGTAATGTCAGCAGCCTATGGCACCACGTAGGTGTGGAATAAACTCTATTCTGTCTCCAGCCCTTCACGCCACGGGCTCTTTTCCCCTGTGCACGAGGATTCTGCCATGTGGAGGAACCCTAAGTCATCACTGAGGTGTCAGATGCTGAATTGTGTTTTGTTTTGGTTTTTTTAATATGTATAAATTATGGTTGCTTTGATCATGGAAGACCCAAACATCCCAGGCAAACATTGGATTTTTGTATCAACAGAGAAAGCCCCAGCTTGCTGTCCATCCGTGGCGATGGGTCCAGTTCTCTGGTCCTATCTTGTCACAGCTCGAACATGCAGCCAAGTGACTAATGGCATTCACAGCCGCAGAAGCCTAGACCTTCAGTGTTGCTCAGCTGCTCTGGGCTTTATAGAACAGTAACATGAACTAAAACCCTATAGGTTTTTTGTTTTTTGAAATAGGCTTACTCTTCAATTCCAATGCTTTAAAAATGTTTATCGTAATTCTTCTACTAAATAATTCGACCAATTTAAACTTAGGAAAGGAGAGAGAAAAATGAAGGTGTTGTGGGAGTTCCCTGGTGGCTCAGTGGGTTAAGGATCTGGCGTTGTCACTGCTGTGGTTTGGGTCACTGCTGTGGCACAGATTCTATCCCTGACCTGGGAACTTTCGAGTGCCATGGGTACAGCCAAAAAAAAAAAAAAAAAAAAATCATGTCATGTCCATAGGGCACAAAGTACCAATATTCCATCAAATAAGGTAATTTCTGTAGCTGCCCTACTGAAGAAGAAGCTGATTGATTATCAGCATGAGTAACTCTTTGCTAGCTGGCAGTCACAAATCAAATGAACCAAAGACCTGTCCATTATGGGGCCACTTAATGTTTAAAGACTTGAAATAAAAATTCTTGGGAGCTGGCATTAAAATGCATGCAAGTTGAATTTGTAATTATAGTGGTGGAAAGGGATTTTTAGACCTCATGGTTATAAGGACTTGGCTTCCAAACACTTTCAACATGATCCCAGGTGGTATAGATGTAATAAGGTAATGAATTAATTTGATGACTTCATTCAGTGAAATCATTTCATGAATATGCTTATGATGCCTTCGGCACTGGTATTCATTCTTCTTATGTTACTGATTATGTGGTCAATTTTAATGTAGAGTTCAAAATTGAAAAAAACAAAACCAACTTGAGATGCAATGATAGATTATTTTCCATGTTTTAGATTGCTTTTAGAGTGGTGCTTTTGTGGCATTTGTGTTGTCACGTATTATGTTTGTCTTGTTTTTTTTTTTTTTTTGTCCGCTTTTAAAATGTATTCTACCTTTATTGTGTCTATTAAAATTCATTTTGAACACAAGATAAAGTTTTAAGCAATAAAAGTTGACAGTGTGGTCACAGTAATATTTTTGCCCCTCCGATTATATTGTCCATGACTATTGGCAAAATCTCAGATGGAAGCTTTTGAACTTGAAATGCGTTTTAATCCCCCCTTCCCCACCTTCAGCAAGTGAAATTCAATATGAGTCAGAAAGTTTGGAAGAGGCCGTGCTTAACAACAATAAAATGTTGAGTGACAGCCTGATGCACAAATTACATTCCCGTTTTCAGTAAGTGTATCAAATTCTTAAAATCATGTAGAGAAGATTTTTCTTTTGGTCTCTGTGATATATATCATAAAATATATATTTTTTCAGACACTCATCAATGCAGGACCATGATTTGTTTATCCCAGTGTCTAAGGCTATATCTCTCTCATCTACATTTAAAAAAAAAGTCTTTTTTGGTCAGTCAGTTTACCATTTTCTGCTCCTAAAAATAGCCAGTTTTAATACAATCAAAGTAGTTATCTAATTTTTTGAAAAATCTTTCATTGTTTTACTTGTTGCAGTAGAGCTGAAAATTTTTGCAAGTTTGAGAAATTGCTACAAAATTAGGTCCTCCTCCTGCTCTTCTAAAAAAGAAATACGCGATGGTGGGAAGGCATGAATTAGTTATGTAACAGAAACACCTCCTAAACAGTTCTTGAGAAGCCTATGAGACATGCAAGGTGATAACGAACCTTTCAAGGCCGCTGAGGCATGAACGACCTTTCCTCTAAGACACGCACACGTTGCATTTTAAGTTTTTAAGGTCCAAGGTATAGAAACCCAAAAATATAAAAATAGGAATCCCTCAGTTGTGAAGAGCGATGGTGACTGCTGTTGACCTGCGCAACAAGCAGGCTCCTTTAGGTCTTTTTAAAGACCTTTATTTTTCCATTAAAGGATAGTTGATTTACAGTGTTGTGCCAGTTTCTGCTGTACAGCAAAGTGACTCAGTCATCCATCGATACACATTCCCTTTCTCATTCTCTTCCATCACGGTCTATCCCAAGAGACTGGATATAGCTCCCTGTGCTGTACAGCAGGACCTCATTGCTTCTCCATTCTAAATGGCATAGTTTCATGCAGGCTAATTTAAACTCAGTCAAATAGAAATTGTCAAGTATGTGGTAATGAATTACCATGTTTTGAAAGTAGACTTTATCCAGGTAAGGCAAACATCTCGGACACCAAGGGAATGAGACCTTTCTTTTCTTTGTTATTAACCGCCTGAGGTCTGATCATCCGACTCTCTGGAGAAAACTCACGTGCATCTGAAAAGCAGTATTAACTTCCCGTCAAGCCTAAAAGCACCGCTTCTGCATGAGGCATGCTTCTGTCTGTTCTCCCAACTAGTTTCTCTTCAAAAGCAGCACCTCCTGCTTCAGGAACTAACAAACACATCAGGAGCATTCCTTGAGGAGAGCAAGAAAACCATAGACCTTGCAGTCACTTCAATACGTGAGGGAAAGAAACCCACCCGTCTTGGACTGGGTTTGTTTAGAAAAAGAGGCAAGGAAAGAAAAAAAAAAAAAAAAAATCTGGCAAGACTCATATGGCAGAGTTGAGAAAGAGCAGTCAGTTTATACTTAAAATGTTGAAGTTCCCTCCACCTTTTAAACATCTGAAGTCCTCTCCTCTCTCTGCAGACGGAGCACACTTCTCCATATGATGTGGTCCCTTCTATGCGGCCAGTGGTCTTGGTGGGCCCTTCTCTGAAGGGGTATGAGGTACGTAGCCCCCTGGAGCACCCTTGACCTTTGCACGCAGAACTGCTTTGTGACTCCACCTCCCTGTCCTGACTTTGTTAATTTGCTTTTTAGGGCCGCACCCGCACATGTGAAAGTTCCCAGGCTAAGGGTCAGATCAGAGTTGTAGCTGCCACCCTACACCACAGCCACAGCAACATGGGATCCGAGCCACATCTGCCACCTACATCGCAGCTCACTGCAACACCAGATCCTTAAACCACTGAGCAGGGCCAGGGATTGAACCCACATCCTCATGGATACAAGTGGGGTTCGTAACCCACTTAGCCACAACAGGAACTCTCCCCATCCTTAGAAACTTAGAAAAGCACTGTGAGCAGCCAAGCACACATTACACGGGGCCTCCTGTTTTGTTCTAGTGTGTTGTCTTGGCTGTTGCCTTGGAGATTTCTGTAGCTACACTTGTGACTCAGTCTGGGACAAGAATGTCAAAGAGACAATGACTGAAACCCCTTGCAGTGTCATGGGTTGTCACTCCAAGAGTTAAGTTGGGGAACCTGGTCTTATTCATCGTTCTTGTATCAGAGCTCAGCAACCCAAGGGGTGGTGACCTTGTGTGCCACTTTTTCCAAGTGGGAAGGCCGGGTTTTCACACATTCTGCAGGGGAGTAAAACCGTTTAATCATACAGGTGAACACTGTATCATATCTTAATGTCTTGCTTACTCCATTGCAGGTCACCGATATGATGCAAAAAGCGCTGTTCGATTTTTTAAAACACAGATTCGAAGGGCGGTGAGTATTGCACAATACTGGGGGTTTGTGGACTTTTGTCTGGAAGATGAGGAAAAACCCGGGGGGTGGGGGAGGGACAGGCATGTGATCCCCAAAGAAAAACTAGCTTCTCAAGCCTCTGTGGGGACAGAAAGTAAGTTCCCACTCAGTTCAGTCTGATCTGGTCACTATTTGTCATCCTTGGCACATCCCCCACCCGGGATGGTCCAGCTCTCTGTTCCTGCACCTGCATCCATAAGCTGAAATTGGCCACATCTCTGTTGGCCAGGCTCCTCTAAATTCATGATCGGCTGGCTCTCAATGTTGCCTAGAAACCATACTACCCATGCTGCTTCCATCCACTTTTTTTTTTTTTTTTAATCTTTTTAAGGCCACACCCACAGCATATGGAAGTTCCTGGCCGAGGGGTTGCATCAGAGTTGCAGCTGAGGCCTACGCCGCAGCCATGGCCACACTGGATCCTTAACCCACTGAGTGAAGCCAGGGATCAAGCCTGTATCCTCACCGAGACTAGTCGGGTTCTTAACCTGCTGAGCCACAATAGGAATTTCCCTCCCCACTTTTCTGAAAGGCTTCCACAGGAGTTCCTGTTGTGTTCTCAGGTGCGGCCATAGAAAAAATTTTGTGTGCATATATACATATACGTTACATATATAAAGTGACTGAAAGGGCAGCTCGGCACATGTGTGTCCACAACACAGGCGGCATAAGGGGTAGAGGGAAGAGCACTGACTTGGGAATGTCTGCATCCTGGAAGGATGGCACTTAGGATTTTACCAGGTGAGGCAGGAGGACAAAGCATGTCCTGCAGAGGGTGGAAAGTATGTGTTGGCATCAAGGTGTGACTCAGGGCAGGCCCCCCTGGAGGGCTCCAAGTGGATGTGGGGGAGGGGTCACTGATAACAAAGCTGAGGCTGACATCTTTTGCGTGTCAATCCGCTTAGACTCTATCCAGCCCCTTCCCTCTCCATCCCTCCACTTGGTTCAGCAGATATCTCTCAACCAGATTCTGGGTGCCAGGCGTTGTGAGCAGCAAAATCACATGAGGGCCTTGGCTTCATGGAGCTTAAGTCTAGTCTGTTGCAAGGCAGCCTTGAACCAAATGACCCCAGTGGTAAAGGTTATGCCAATTTCTGAAGCATCAAAGATGGATTGGAGTCTAAAACGGCAACTTCACAGTTTAATCTAAGAACAGATTATAGGGAATCTGTACAGAGGGAGGGTCTATTTCTGTGTTATTGAGACTCATTTGGTGCCTCTCTTCCCCGTATTCTTTTCCATCTCCTTTCTGACAGAAGATGGTGTGTATAGATTTAAATGCTCTTTTAGATTGCTCACACCAGCTCTACAACTGTGTCTTTTTTCTCTCTTTATTCTTTTTATAGCCACACCTGCAGCATATGGAAGTTCCCAGGACAGAGGTCAAATTGGAGCTGCAACAGCAGGCCTACATCACAGCCATGAAAACACGGGATCTGAGCTGCATCTGTGACCTGTGCCACAGCTTGCAGCAACACTGGATGCTTAACCCACTGAGCGAGGCCAGGAATCAGACCTGCATTCTCACATAGGCAATGTCAGGTCCTTAACCTGATGAGCCATGGCAGGAACTCCTAAAATTGTTTCTTTTTCAGTTTCTGATAAAGGAAAGAAGGCAAGGAGGGAAACTTTGATAGCAGGATCCACTTTGTTGGTAATCAAGCAAAGAACTGAAAGAGAAAAAGAAAAACAGAATAAGTTTCAAGGCATAAAAACACTATTTTTAAAATTGTACTGAAGTATAGTTGAGTTACCATGTTAATTTCTGCTGTACAGCAAAGCGATTCAGTTATACGTACGTACATATTCTTTTTCATCCATTATGGTTTATTGCAGGATATTGAATATAGTTCCCTGTGCTGTACAGGAGGGCCTTGTTGTTTATCCAGCCTGTCTATACTGGTTTGCATCTGCTAATCCCAAATCCGCAATCCTTCCCTCCCCCGTCCCCTTCCCCCTTGGCAACCACAGGTCTGTTCTCTCTATGTGCGTCTGTTTCTTTTTGTAGATCGGTTTGTTTGTGTCCTATGTTAGATCCCACACGTAAGTGATAGCATATGACATTTGTCTCTGTCTGACTTGCTTCACTCAGCGTGATCATCTCTGGGTCCATCCATGTTGCCGCAAATGGCATTATTTCATTCCTAAGGCATAAAAAGATGTTAGCATCAGAGTCTACCTAACCAAATGCTCCTAATTAGATATTTCTTTTTTCATAACTTTATGAAATATATTTTATTTCATGCCAGGAAACACAGCTTGGTCCTGGGTTCAAGGCTGCCAGGCTCTGGCCAAGTACAAAAGGCTCTCCTTGGGCCCATGTAGCTTTTACTTCTTTATTCTCGACTGTCATTTATCACAAGTTGGGATTGTCTCATGAGCATGCACACCCAGAAAATTCAGCTAGACAAGGCACGTGGCTTTCTGTGACTGAGTGACCCCCTGCCCTTTTCTAAATGCCAGAGATGGGGAAGCTCCCGTTGTGGTTCAGCGGGTTAAGAATCTGACTAGTATCCACGAGGATGGGGGTTCCATCCCTGGCCTCGGCCAGTGGGTTAAAGGATCTGGCCTTGCTATGAGCTGTGGTGTAGGTTGCAGATGTGGCTCGGATCCCGAGTTGCTGTGACTATAGTGTAGGTGGGCAGGTGCAGCTCCAATTCGAACTCTAGACTGGGATCTTCCACATGCCACGGGGGTGGCCCTAAATGTACGTATCTGCCAAAGACGGGGAAAAGAGATGGGCTTTCCCGACTTACCACTTCTATTTCAAACTGAGTTTTGAACTTGGAAGACGGATTCCAGCCATAGGGTGTATCTTGGACTTTAAAGCAATGTATCAGGTGTCCAGATTGATTTAAGAAACAGAAAATACCTGAATGCTATACAGTCTTTTGTTTCCAGCCAGAAGTAATTTCCATATGGCTTTATTCATAGACCTGCCTTGGCTCATCTGGCCTCATAAAACTGGAATTCAACACTCTAGGCCTGTGATCACCAATTAAAGCTCCTTAGAGGAAGTCATAGGGTCCAAGGCAGAGTTTCAAAAAGCCATGCAAAAATTTAATTCTTGACTCAAGGCTAGAGTAAATCCAAAATTACTGACTCATTTCAGTGTCCGCTTTTGGTAAACCACATAGCAGAAGAGAGTGGAAATTCACCCAAGTGTTTAGTGGAAACTCCCCTAAATGGACATGTGAGTCTAGGAGAGAAAAATAAATTACTCCTTAATTACCTATTATATAAACAAAAACATTTTTTTTCTTTTTTATGGCCACACCCGCAATGGAAGATCCTTGCTAGGGGTCTAACTGGAACTGCAGCTGCAGGCCTACACCACAGCCACAGCAACGCTGGATGCCTAACCCACTGAGCAAGGCCAGAGATCACACCTGCATCCTCACAGAGACTAATCTTAGCCCACTGAGCCACAATGGGAACACCCAAAACTTATCTTTTAAGAAATTTCAAGCCCAGAGTTCCCGTCGTGGCTCAGTGGTTAACGAATCCGACTAGGAACCATGAGGTAGCGGGTTTGATCCCTGGCTTTGCTCAGTGGATTAAGGATCCGGTGTTGCCGTGAGCTGTGGTGTAGGTTGCAGACGTGGCTCGGATCCCGAGTTGCTGTGGCTCTGGCATAGGCCGGTGGCCACAGCTCCGACTGGACCCCTAGCCTGGGAACCTCCATGTGCCATGGGAGTGGCCCAAGAAATGGCAAAAAGACCAAAAAAAAAAAAAATTTCAAGCCCAAGAAAGAGAATATATGAAAGGAACTGATGAGGATGAAAAGATTCTCGATTGGTCCCACTCAGCTATACTGGTGTCAGGCCCAGCATTTTGGACACTTGAGTTGTCTTCTGCCCAGAACACCCTGCCCACAATACCCACAGGGCTCAACCTATGTTTCCTTCTGGTCTCTGGCCAAAGGTCTGCTGCTCGCTTTTAACTATTTTAGTTGTATCTTCTGGAATTTGCTCCTTGATTCTAACATACATCATACACTGCTTGAATTGTCACTGTCAACCTCCTACCCTGAAGCGTATGTAGTTGTCTCGTGCATATTCCTCCTCTTTCTCTCACTTACACACACCTACAGCTCATCTTCTGTTCTCCCGACAATTAAGTCATAATTTTGGCTGGTTCCATATTTCGTATGTATTATCACCATGTAAATAATATTTAAATGAGCTATGTCTTACATGCTTATTACTTTTTATGTGTTTTTTTGGTGGTTTCTATGAGATTCATAATTTTGCTTTTTACACTTGCTTAATATTCCATATAGTTGGCGCCCATTCAGCCCCCAGTTCTCCCCTGGTTGTCTAATGCCCCTGACGATACATTCATACACATCCAGGAGTCTCATGTCTGCCTCCGTGGACCTCTCTCTGGAGATGTTCTGTCTTGCTCAGGTCCAGACAGTTTGTGCTGGATGCTCGTATGTCATTCTGAAACTTGCCTCCTCATTATCTTTGGGATGGCTTTCACCTTCTTTGAGGTGAGAACCCCTTTTTCCCTAGATTACGTATCTCTTAAGGTTTACTCTGTCATTTCTGTCAGCAGCATCCTCCCATAATTTCCTTAGAAAGTGTACATAGGAGTTCCTTTCATGGCTCAGTGGAAACAAACCCCTCTAGGAAGCATGAAGTTGCAAGTTCAATCCCTGGCCTCGCTCAGTGGGTTAAGGATCCAGCATTATCGTGAGCTGTGGTCTAGGTTGCAGATGCGACTTGGATCCTGCATTGCTGTGGCTGTGGTGTAGGCTGGCAGCTGTAGCTCCAATTTGACCCCTAGCCTGGGAACCTCCATGTGCCGTGGGAGCGGCCCTAGAAAAGGCAAAAAAAAAAAAAAAAAAAAAAAAGCGTACATAAACTTGTTGATGCTGGAGAGGGTGTGGAGAAAAGGGCACCCTCCTACACTGTTGGTGGGAGTGTATGTTGGTGCAACCACGGTGGAGAACAGTATGGAGGTTCCTCAGTAAACTAAAGTCACAGTTACCATATGATCCAGCAGTCCCACTCCTGGGCATATACCTGGAATAAACTATAATTCAAAAAGATAAAAATGTATACATGTATGTGTGACTGAGTCACCTTGTATAGTAGAAAATTGACAGATCACTGTAAACCCAATTTTAAATCATTATTTAAAAAAAAGAGGCATGCACTCTTTATGTTAATAGTAGCACTATTTCCAATACCCAAGACATTGAAACAACGTAAATGTCCATTAGCAGGAATGGATAAAGAAGATTTGGTACATATATACAATGGAATATTACAAAGACATCAAAAAGAATGAAATAATGCCATTGGCAGCAACATGGATAGACCTAGAGATTATCATACTAGGTGTAGTAATTCAGAAAGGGAAAAACAGATACCATATGATAACACTTATGTAGAATCTGAAATGCAACACAAATGAACATATCTATGAAACAGAAACAGACATAGAGAACAAAATTCAGGTTGCTAAGGGGGTGGGGGAGGGATAGATTGGGAGTTTGAGATTAGCAAAGGCAAAACTAATATATATGAGATGGATAAACAACAAGGTCCTACTGTCTAGCACAGGGAACTATATTCAGTATCCTGGGATAAACCATAATGGAAAAAAAAGAAAAACAATGTGTGTGTGTGTGTGTACGAATAACTGACTTCGTTGTACAGCAGAAATTAATGTAACATTGTAAATCAACTGTACTTGAATTTAAAAAAATGTTTTTGAGGCCTTGAATGTCTTAAAATGCCTTTAATCATTTGGAAGTTAAAATGGTTGTGGAATTCTGATTGGAATTCTCCAGAATTTTTATGGACTTTTGTCCCATCGCCCTCTGTCTTCTGTTGTTGCTCTTGAGAAGTACAGACATTGCAATTCCAAACCCTTTGTATGGGAATTGTCTTTTCCTTTGGAAGCTTTTAGGGTTTTCTTTGTCCCCAGTGTCATGAAATTTATAAGAGTAAGTCTTGATGTGGAAGTTTCAACTTCTGCATTGAAACTCCGGTTCCATTTGGAAAATCTGGACTTCCTGTTGTGGCTCAGCGGTAACAAACCTAACTAGCATCCATGAGGATGCAGGTTCGATCCCTGGCCTCACGCAGTGGGTTAAGGATCCAGCCTTGCTTGAGCTGTGGTGTAGGTCACAGATGTGGCTCAGATCCTGCATTACTCTGGCTGTGGTGTAGGCCAGCAACTGCAGCTCTGATTGGACGAGTGGCCTGGGAACCTCCATATGCCCCAGGTGCGGCCCTAAAATAGAAAAGGAGGGGAGGAGGAAAGTCAGTCAGACTCTTAGTACTAGAATTTTTTTTAGTACTTTCCTTTCTCGTGGTTTTTTCCTCTTTGCTCTGAAACTCTTTTTTTTCTTTTTGTCTTCTGTCTTTTCAGGGCCACATCTGTGGCATATGGAGCTTCCCAGGCTAGGGGTCCAATCAGAGCTGTAGCTGCCTGCCTGCACCACAGCCATAGCAACTCGAGATCATAGCCGTGTCTGTGACCTACACCACAGCTCATGGCAATGCTGGATCCTTAAAGCACTGAGCAAGGCCAAAGATCGAACCCGTGTCCTCATGGTTTCCAGTTAGGTTCATTAACCACTGAGCCACAAGGGGAACTCCCCTGGAACTCTTATTATTTGGAAGTTGAATCTCCTGGGTAATTCTCGAGTCTTTCATCTCCTATTTTGCATCTCTTTGACTTTTGTTTTGCTCTTTAGATTTCCTTAACTTTGTCTTCTCACCCCTCTTTTGAATTTTCATTTCTATTTTTTCTTTTTTTTTTATGGCTGCACCTGTGGCATATGGAAGTTCCCAGGCTAGGGGCTGAATTGGAGCTGAAGCTGCCAGCCTGTGCCACAGCCACAGCAACACGAGATCTGAGCCACCTCTGCAACCTACACCACAGCTTGCAGCAGTGCCAGATCCCTAACTCACTCAGTGAGGCCAGGGATCGAACCTACATCCTCATGGATACTAGTCGGATTCTTACTCTGCTGAGGTACACCAGGAACTCCTGTTTTCTTATTTATTGCCCATCTTGGCTACTGGACTCAGTTCTCTGAGGAAAGACCTTGTTTGTTTTGTTCTGATTTATTCTTCATGCCTGCCCCAGCCCTGTGCTTATGGGAGGGGTTGTAACTCAGAGGCTAAGATATAGGCTCTCCAGAGTCCTGGGTTCAATTCCCAGTTTCATCACTTTTAGTAAATATACAGCTTTGGATAAACAACCTACCTGTAGGTCTCTCTTTCTCTCTCTCTCTTTTTTTTTTTCTTTAACAACAAAAGTGGGATGACAGCCTCTCTGCTCAAGGCTTTGGAATGATTTAATGAGAGAATCCAGGTAATGAGGTCATGCAGAGTGCATGGCTGGCACTTGGAAAGCAACCTATAAATGCTAAGTTAGGGAGTTGCAGGAATTTTGAAAAAATGAACTATTAAGTAAGTGCCCTAAAGTTTTTTGGTTTGAAAATATCATCTGTAGATATAGGTAGACAGATAGATAGATAGATATCATACTTGGATGAGTTTGGAGGCATGCACTTCTGTCCCCTTTTTATTCAGTGGATACAACCTCAAAGTCTTCTGTTGCTTTGACCCCGACAGGATTTCCATCACCAGGGTCACCGCTGACATCTCGCTGGCCAAACGCTCCGTGTTGAACAATCCCAGTAAGCACGCGATAATAGAAAGATCCAACACAAGGTCAAGTTTAGGTAAGTGCATGCGTCGCCCAGGAGCTGAAGCGATTTAAACCCTTCTCTCCTGAGGCTGCCAGCGAGCAGGTCCAACTAGACGATAATTCGCTGTGTCACAGAGCAGAGAGGGAATGGACGTGTGTTGCCAATAGCCACTGTTACCGTCTTAGCAATTTCATGGTGTGGAAGGATCTGTTTTGAAAGTTTTGAGTTAACAATTCCACGGACTGTCAGCATGAATGTTTGGGTTGGGGTTTGTTTTCCCGAATGGGAGCTTTGGTGTCGCTAAACTCTAAAAACCCCTGGCGTTGCATCCCTGTTACCATGAGCAAGGTCATTAACCTCTTTAAGGCTCAGTATCCTCCTATATACAAAGAGAGAGAGAGAGAGAGAGACAGAGAGAGAGAGGATAGTAACTGCTTTATAGAATTATTGGGGAGTTCCCGTCGTGGCGCAGTGGTTAACGAATCCGACTAGGAACCATGAGGTTGCAGGTTCGGTCCCTGCCCTTGCTCAGTGGGTTAACGATCCGGCGTTGCCGTGAGCTGTGGTGTAGGTTGCAGGCGCGGTTCGGATCCCGCGTTGCTGTGGCTCTGGCGTAGGCCGGTGGCTACAGCTCCGATTCGACCCCTAGCCTGGGAACCTCCATATGCCGCGGGAGCGGTCCAAAGAAATAGCAAAAAGACAAAAAAAAAAAAAAAAGAATTATTGGAAGGATTAAATGTAGGATGACTTCCATAATGATGGCTCTTATCCCAAATCATGTAATATTTGAACTACGTCAATAATGATATCAGATTGATATCTGTATTTTTGTTTCATTTGTAAAAAGTTTGGAGATTTTAGTTACCATGTCTACAGGGTTATGTTTGAACACTGTTTATTATCCTGTACTAATTTGATCAAATGAAATCGCTTTGGCAACTGTTTCCTCTGTTTGGCACCTGCTTGAAGGTGTTGGTTAATCGTGTTACACGACTGACTTACTGAGTGTTAGGTTTCTGTCCTTAGAGAGTAAATTTTCTCCTGGTTGGGTGAGGTTGTTGATCTTTGAGACTGGCTTTTAACACAGACCTTTAGTTCACGCTAAAGTATATTCTGTAAATAGTAGAGAAATGATTATAAACAATCAACTTTACTCGCGATGAGTACAATACCTTGCAGAACCCAGTTCTGTTCACCCAACAAGCCCTCATGGACTTCAACCTCAGTAATCACAGCTTTAGAAATATGCCAGATGGAAGGAAGAAATCATACATTTTGTTGATAGGGATTTCATATCATTATCTTCTATGGCCCTTAAAACCCTTTCTATACATTTGGGACGTTCACAGTAATGGATACGGAATGCTCATTTCATTGATTTGACTGATGAGGAAAGTCAAGTCATTTGTTTAGACTCATCTGCTGAGGTGGTGGCGTCACGGATGCACTGAGCTCACCAAAGCTTTGGGGAACTACCAACCACAGATTATTGTTCAGTGACTCTTCCGCTCCATATTATTGAGCATCCACTAAAGACTGAACATTATGCTAAAATCTGGGCACAAAATGATGAATTAGATGAGTCCCCTGCCCCTAAGGAGTTTAGTGTAACAAGAAGGCAATAAGTTACCAGCTCATTGAGAAGGAGGGGGATGGGAAAGGCGCTCGTGCATCAAAGTGGCTGCAGGAAGAGGTAGCCACCAGGAAAGGCTTCCCCAGGGAGCTGAGCCCAAGCTGAGACCTGAAGCGTGATAGGTTTAGCCAAGGGAAAAGAGGGCAAGAGTGAAGGGTGTGATAGTCATTTCAAACAGGAGCAGGAGAGTCTTCTGTAAAACGGAGGTGCTTTCCTTTGGCTGAGTGTATGGTATAAGAACGAGGGAGAGGTGGGGAGTTCCCTGGTGGCTCAGTGGGTTTAGGATCCAGCATTGCCACTGCTGTGGCTCAAGTCGCTGCTGTGGCATGGGTTCGATCCCTGGCCTGGGAACTTCTGCACACCAAGTGCATAGCTAAAAAAAAAAGAGAGAGAAAGGTGGGAGACAACACCCACAGACATAAGCAAGGGGGAGAGGTTAAAGATTTGGGGCTTATCCTTAAGGCATTATAGAAC
Organism: Sus scrofa; assembly: GCF_054392235.1. Classification (NCBI taxonomy): domain Eukaryota; kingdom Metazoa; phylum Chordata; class Mammalia; order Artiodactyla; family Suidae; genus Sus; species Sus scrofa. Next base: position 71,541,203 of record NC_139392.1, read on the forward strand.
CATGGATAGATTTTAGGCATTTATTTATCCATTGATAAGCTCTTGAGAATCACGCATGTGCTGGGCATGACCTTAAGTGCTGGGCACACAGACATAAGAACAGCATGCCTTCAATCCCATGGGCTCTTCTGGCCCAGGAAAGATATGGACCAAAGCCAGTAGGTGGAGCTTTAGTAGACAGATACCAGTTGTAGTCGGTCAGTGGTTGATGAGTCCTGGAAGAAGTAGGCCAGTGGGTAGCTGAGGAGGAGGGTGTGATTTTTTTTTTTTTTTTTTTTGTCTTTTGTCTTTTTAGGGCAATGCCCACAGCATATGGATGTTCCCAGGCTAGGGGTCTACTCAGAGCTGTTGCTGCCAGCCTATGCATAGCCACAGCAATGCCAGATCCGGGCTGTATCTGTGACCTACACCACAGCTCATGGCAACACCAGATCCTTAACCCACTGAGCGAGGCCAGGGATCGAACCCACAACCTCATGGTTCCTAGTTGGATTTGTTTCCACTGCACCACGACAGGAACTCCAGGAGGGTGTGATGTTTTTATGGGGAAGTCCAGGGAGGCCTCTTGGAGGAGGTGACATTTTAGCAGAATAATCTGAGTTTTGTATCCTGTAGCTTTGGAGCCACCTGAGAAAAGAGGTAAGTGCTGGCCAGAGGGGATGGTAGGTGCAAAAGCCCTGAGGCAGGACCATGGCTGATAGGTTGGAGGGGTAGCAGGGAAGCCAGTGTGACTGGAGTGGGATGGTTGGCAGAGACGAGGTCAGGAGTCAGTGGAGGGCCTGTAATTGGGCAGGATTTTGGAGGCCTTTTATTGTAGATGTGATGGGAAGATGCCAGGAAGCGCAAAGGTGACACAAGGGGACTTAGAAGGATCAGGGACAGCATTGCAGAGAAGGGAGAGGACAGGGAAGGGCAGGAGTGAGGTGAGGGGACAATTTGGATTCAGTTGAAACATCTTCAGAGAGAAACGGTGCAGTCTGTGCAGACCCATAGGTATATAATAAAACTGGCACCTTTACATGCCCACAGACCCAGAGAACAAACTTGTGATTACTGGTGGCAGGTAGGGAGATGGGGTTAGGAGAGTAAGAGGTACAAACTCTTAGGTGTAATATAAGCTGCAGGGAAAAAAAAAAAAAAAGTGAGAGTTCCCATCGTGGCTCAGTGGTTAATGAACCCAACTAGCATCTATGAGGATGCAGGTTCGATCTTGGCCTTGCTCAGTGGATTAAGGATCCAGCGTTGCCATGAGGTGTGGTGTAGGTCGAAGACATGGCTCAGATCCCCTGTGGCTGTGGTGTAGGCCAGCAGCTGTAGCTCCAATTTGACTCCTAGTCTGGGCACCTCCATACACTGTGGGTGTGGCCCTAAAAAGACAGAAATAAATAAGCTGCAGGACTTCCCTGGTGGACTAGCGGTTAAGGATTTGGCATTGTCACTGCTGTGGCCCAAGTTTAATCCCTGGCCCCAGAACTTCTGCACACCAATGGCATGGCCAATAAATAAATAAACAAACTAATAAATAATAAAATAAACTGCAAGGATGGATCGTACAACATGGGGAATAGAGCCAGTATTTTGTAACAACTCTAGACGGAGCAGCACCTTTAAAAATTGTGAATCACCCTCTTGCACACCTATAACTTGTATGATGTTGTACAGCACCTGCACTTTGATTTTTTTTTAATTTAATTTTATTGTGGTTGACTTGCAATGTTGCATTAGTTTCAGGTATACAGCCAAGTGAATCAGTGAATGGATGTATATATATCCATTCTTTTTTTTTTCATATAGGTGATTACAAACTATCGAGTAGATTTTCCTGTGCTGTACAGTAGGTTCTTGTTAATCATCTATTCTGTACAGCAGTGTGTGTATGTGTCATTCCCACCCTCCCAGTTCCTCCCTCCCTCCAACAGTTTCCCCTTTGGTAACCATAAGATTGGTTTTGAAATCTGTGAGTTTGTTTCAGTTTTGCAAATAAGTTCTTTTGTGTGATTTCGCTGTGTTTTGTTTATTTGTTTTGCTTTTTACGGCCACACCCTCGGCATATGGAGGTTCCCAGACTAGGGGTCGAATCGGAACCACAGCTGCCAGCCCACACCACAGCCACAGCAACACCGGATCCGAGCCGCGTCTGCGACCTACACCACAGCTTGTGGCAACGCCAGATCCTTAACACACTGGGATTAAGGGAGGCCAGGGATCAAACCCGCATCCTCATGAATACTAGTCAGATTCATTTCCACTGCACCACAATGGGAACAACCTTTTGTATCATTTTGTATTAGATGCCACATATAAATGATCATCCTTCAATTTGTCTTTATAAAGTGGTGCCTTTAGAAGCATCTCTACAGCGGAGTGGGGTGGGGCAGAGACGTGGGCAGGGAGGGCATCTGGGACACTTGCCTTCCTTCAGTTCAAGGATAAGAGAAGCTGTAAATAAGACCGTGGCAGAGGGAAGCAGGAGGAAGACAAGACTCTGGGGCTGAGAGGTCAGGGTCTGTCGGTCTGCTGGGTATACAGAATGCGAAAGAGAAACCTCCAGATGCTTTCTCAGTGTGTGCTCTGAGGAACCGGGTGGTTGATGGTGTTATTCTGGGGACAGGGGCTCAGGAATAGGAGCTTGTGGGGGCGGGGCCGGGTGGGAGGAAGGAGGATGTGCGAGATGACAGCTCCATGTGTGAACACGTCAGATTCGCAGTGTTATGGAACATCCGGCTGTCCAGCAGGATGGTACATCCACCGAGCTGCACTCCACAGAGAAGAAAGGGCTTAATGTGCAGTGGATTCTCAGTATTCACAGGAGCTACGGTCTGCGAGGTCCCTGCAAACACCGAACTCGTGAATCCTGAGCCACTGCTCCTAGGGGAACCGCAGGGTCAGGTTCCTGCGAGCCTCTGGCCCCCACATTTTCATCTGCGGATCCGTCCATCTCCCAGTTGTATGTCTGTTTCTATTTAAAAACACCTTAATTGACAGATATTGTTGATCCCTTAACACTGAACTCACAGCCGACAGCTCCATAAATCATTCCTGAGTAAAGCTTAGCCTGGCCTTTTCTCATAAGGCACAGCGTAGCCTTCTTGCCTTTAGGAACCGTAGATGGTACTTAGCAGTACACGTGGAGGTTGTTTTCAGCAGTGAAATCACCAAAAAGAAAAACACACAAATGAGAAAAACATGGCACTGGGGAGACCACAGAAGAACGCGTGTTTACACCATGAGAGCTAAAACCTCAGAGCAGTGTCAACTTGTATGACCTCAGCTGAGAATGGGTGCTCTGAGGGACTCTGGTTTTTTGCCGCTGTGTGCATGCCTGCCCTGAATGACGTGACAGTTTGAGAAAAAACAGGAGCAAGCTGCCTGAGTGGCACAGGGAAAGCTCCAGAAGAGATGGGTCACACAGAGGGGAGAGAGTTTTAGGGGTCCAAATGCTACAGAAAGTTCAAAGATAAAGACTGGCCAGGAAGTTCCTGTTGTGACTCCACAGTAACAAACCCCACTAGGATCCATGAGGACATGGGTTTGGTCCCTGGGCTCGCTCAATTTGGTGTTGCCATGAGCTGCAGTGTAGGTTGCAGACATGGCTCAGATCTGGCGTTGCTGTGGTGTGGGCCAGTGGCTACAGCTCCGATTCGACCCCTGATGTCCATTCTTGACTTAGTGCTGTGCTCAAAAAAAGCAGGGGTTCAGAGGGAGGAGTCCCTTAGACCACGTGGAAGGTGGCTGGGGGCACAGAGCCCTGAGGGTGGAATGGGGTCCACCCAGGCCAGATCCATCTTCTGGACTTCTGGGAAACACAGATGCACACGCTTCCTCTGACAGTTTCTAAAGAAGGGGATGTGTTAGGTGGGTTATATGTTAATTCTTTTAAATGTGAGAATTCTTTTACCTGAGATAGTGTGAGGAATGGGTGATTTTAAAAAGAAAAAATAGGGGAGTTCCTGTTGTGGCGCAGTGGTTAACGAATCCGACTAGGAACCATGAGGTTGCGGGTTCGGTCCCTGCCCTTGCTCAGTGGGTTAACGATCTGGCGTTGCTGTGAGCTGTGGTGTAGGTTGCAGACGCGGCTCGGATCCAGCGTTGCTGTGGCTCTGGCGTAGGCCGGTGGCTACAGCTCCGATTCAACCCCTAGCCTGGGAACCTCCATATGCTGCGGGAGCGGCCCAAGAAATAGCAACAACAACAACAAAGACAAAAAAATAAATAAATAAATAAATAAATAAATAAATAAATAAATAAATAAAAAGAAAAAATAGGAGTTTCCGTTGTGGCTGAGCAGGTTAAGGACCCAACCTTGTCTCTCTGAGGATGCGGGTTTGATCGCTGGCCTCACTCAGTGGGTTAAGGATCCAGCGTTGCCACGAACTGTGGTGTAGGTCGCAGATGAGGCTCAGATATGCTGTTGTTTTGGCTGTTTGTGGGTCAGCAGCTGCAGCTCTGATTAAGCCCCTAGCCTGGGAACTTCCATATGCCACTGGTGTGGCTATAAAAAGGGGGGGGGGTAGAAAGTAAAAATAATAAAAAGAAAAAATATAGCACTAGGAGAATGGTCAGAGGATGCCCCCTCCACTGCCAGTAAAACAGGCTGAAGTAAAGTGGTGCGGGTACTATGTGGACCCTATAGGAAACATGTTACTACTTTCTACAAAACTGATACTCCCAGAACAAAGTATGTGTATATGCGTTTCCTTAAGACTGTTCATAGTTCTAAATGCTATCATTTTTTACTGTTTTCTGTTTTGTGAATTTTACTATAGTTATTTTTCTTGCTTTTTTTTTTTTTTTTTTTTTTTTTTTTTGTCTTTTTAGGGCTGCTCTCGCGTGGCATATGAAGGTTCCCAGGCTAGGAGTTAAAGCTGCTGGCCTACACCCCAGCCACAGCAAGCCGAGTCTGCAACCTACGCCACAGCTCACATCAACGCAGGATTCTTAACCCACTGAGCGAGGCCAGGGATCGAACCCGAAACCTCATGTTCCTAGTCGGATTCGTTAGCCACTGAGCCATGATGGGAACTCCTTTCTTTCTTTTCTTAGGTCTTTCCTATCCTTCTTACTGATTCTTCTTACTGCCAGCAGTTATTTAGTCTTTGAGTCCATTTCCCATCTCTAAAATGGTGGTACTGTCAAGATATATCTTAGGGTAACTGTGAGAAGCACATGATACAGTTTGTTGTACAGAGTAGTAGATCAGTTAATGATAGGTGCTATTTTAGTTTTAGTTATAATTTTTCAAACAAGTGCATAGTTCATGTAATTCTTTTTTATTCATTGAAGTATATAAGATATGAATTTAGACCTGATAGAATTATCTTAGAACTAAAAATTCTAATGACTAGTAAGGAAATAAGTAGATAAATTAAAAACCAACAAACCGGAGTTCCCGTCGTGGCGCAGTGGTTAACGAATCCGACTAGGAACCATGAGGTTGCGGGTTCCGTCCCTGCCCTTGCTCAGTGGGTTAACGATCTGGCGTTGCCGTGAGCTGTGGTGTAGGTTGCAGACGCGGCTCGGATCCCGCGTTGCTGTGGCTCTGGCGTAGGCCGGTGGCTACAGCTCCGATTCGACCCCTAGCCTGGGAACCTCCATGTGCCTCGGAAGTGGCCCAAAGAAATAGCAAAAAGACAAAACAAAACAAAACAAAAAACAAACAAACAAAAAAAAAACCCAACAAACCTCACCAGATGAGCTCAAGATAAGAATGGAGATGACAGAGGAAACAATCAGTGAACTTTGAAAACCGATCGATTGAAATCATCCAACTCCAAAAATACTGAGAAGTAATGGTGCACAGCCTCGGGAACTTGGGGGACAATTCCTTCGCCAAATCCAGCATCCATGTTAGGGAAGTACCAGGAGAAAGAGAAGGGGATAAAAATATACTCAGAGAAAGAATGGCTAAAAACTTCCCAAGTTTGGCAAAAGATATAAACTACAAACTAAAGAAGGTGAGCTAATCTCACAATGGAGAAACCCAAAGAGATCCATGCCCAGCTGTGTCATACCCAAACCACTGTAAAGCTGTCCAAGGAAAAAAGTTAAAACAAACAGAGAAACATAATACATAACTGATGGGGGAACAATTCAAGCAGCTGTCAGTTTCTCATCCAAAACCATGCAAAACAGGATGTGGGACAATCTATGGAAAGTGGTGTTGACTCAGAATTGTATGCTCAGCAAGAAGATCTGTTAGGAGTAGAGACAAACGAAGACACTGTCCAGGGATAGAATCCTAAAAGAATCTGCACTGCCAGCAGACCTGCTCAGAAAGAATTTCCACAGGAAGTCTTTTATTTTTTTATTTTTTTAATTTTATTTTCCCACTCTACAGCAAGGGGATCAAGTTATCCTTACATGTATACATTACATTTTTTTTTCCCCACCCTTTGTTCTGTTGCAACATGAGTATCTAGACATAGTTCTCAATGCTACTCAGCAGGATATCCTTGTAAATCTATTCTAAGTTGTGTCTGATAAGCCCAAACTCCCGATCCCTCCCACTCCCTCCCTCTTCCATCATGCAGCCACAAGTCTATTTTCCAAGTCCATGATTTTCTTTTCTGAGGAGATGTTCATTTGTGCTGGATATTAGATTCCAGTTATAAGTGGTATCATATGGTATTTGTCTTTGTCTTTCTGGCGCATTTCACTCAGTATGAGATTCTCTAGTTCCATCCATGTTGCTGCAAATGGCATTATGTCTTTCTTTTTTATGGCTGAGTAGTATTCCCTTGTGTATATATATCACATCTTATGAATCCAATCATCTGTCGATGGACATTTGGATTGTTTCCATGTCCTGGCTGTTGTGAATAGTGCTGCAATGAACATGCGGGTGCATGTGACTCTTTTAAGTAGAGTTTTGTCCGGATAGATGCCCAAGAGTGGGATTGCGGGGTCATATGGAAGTTCTATGTATAGATTTCTAAGGTATCTTCAAATTGTTCTCCATAGTGGCTGTACCAGTTTACATTCCCACCAACAGTGCAGGAGGGTTCCCTTTTCTCCACAGCCCCTCCAGCACTTGTTATTTGTGGACTTATTAATGATGGCCATTCTGACTGGTGTGAGGTGGTATCTCATGGTTGTTTTGATTTGCATTTCTCTTATGATCAGTGATGTTGAGCATTTTCTCATGTGTTTGCTGGCCATCTGAATATCTTCCTTGGAGAAATGTCTATTCAGGTCTTCTGCCCATTTTTCCATTGGTTGATTGGCTTTTTTGCTGTTGGGTTGTCTAAGTTGCTTATATATTCTGGAGATTAAGCCCTTGTCCATTGCATCATTTGAAACTATTTTCTCCCATTCTGAAAGTTGTCTTTTTGTTTTGTTTTCTTTTTGGTTTCCTTTGCTGTGCAAAAGTTTTTCAGTTTGATTAGGTCCCATGGGTTTATTTTTGCTCTAATTTCTATTACTTTGGGAGACTGACCTGAGAAAATATTCATGAGGTTGATGTCAGAGAGTGTTTTGCCTGTGTTCTCTTCTAGGAGTTTGATGGTGTCTTGTCTTATATTTAAGTCTAGCCATTTTGAGTTTATTTTTGCGCATGGTGTGAGGGTATGTTCTAATTTCATTGCTTTGCATGCAGCTGTCCAGGTTTCCCAGCAATGCTTGCTGAATAGACTTTCTTTTTCCCATTTTATGTTCTTGCCTCCCTTGTCAAAGATTAATTGACCATAGGTGTCAGGGTTTATGTCCAGGTTCTCTATTCTGTTCCATTGGTCTGTCTGTCTGTTTTGATACCAGTACCACACTGTTTTGATGACTGTGGCTTTGTAGTATTTCTTGAAGTCTGGGAGAGTTATGCCTCCTGCTTGGTTTTTGTTCCTCAGGATTGCTTTGGCGATTCTGGGTCTTTTGTGGTTCCATATAAATGTTTGGATTGTTTGTTCTAGTTCTGTGAACAATGTCATGCGTAATTTGATAGGGATTGCAATGAATCTGTAGATTGCTTTGGGTAGTATGGCCATTTTTACAATATTGATTTTTCCAATCCAGGAACATGGAATATCTTTCCATTTCTTTACATCTTCTTTGATTTCTTTGATTAAAGTTTTATAGTTCTCGGCATATAGGTCCTTTACCTCTTTGGTCAGGTGTATTCTGAGGAAGTCTTTTAGAAAGAAATGAAATGATATCAGAGGGAAACCTAAGAGATCATGAATGAAACAATCAAATGGTAACTGTCTGGGTAAAGGTAGTAAACTACTCTAACCTTGTTGAGTTCTTCAAAATACATTTGACGTGGAGTTCTCCTTGTGGCTCATTGGTTAACAAATCCAACTAGGAACCATGAGGTTGCGGGTTTGATCCCTGGCCTCGCTCAGTGGGTTAAGGACCCAATGTTGCCCTGAGCTGTGGTGTAGGTTGCAGATGGGGCTCGGATCCCGTGTTGCTGTGGCTCTGGCATAGGCCGGCGGCTACAGCTCCGACTGGACCCCTAGCCTGGGAACCTCCATATGCCGCGGGAGCGGCCCTAGAAAAGACAAAAAAATAAATAAATAAAATAAAATACATTTGACAGTTCAAAGCTAAAAGTATAACATTGTTAGAGTTCCCTTCCTGGTTCAGTGGAAAGGAATCTGACTCACATCCATGAGGACGCAGCTTGGATCCCTGGCCTTGCTCACTGGATTAAGGATCCAGTGTTGCTATGAGCTGTGGTGTAGTTAGAAGATGTGGCTCAGATCCTGCATTGTTGTGGCTGTGGTGCAGGCCAGCAGCTGCAGCTCCAATTTGACCCCTGGCCTGGAAACCTTCATATGCCTTGGGTGTGGCCCTTAAAAAAAAAGACTATAAGAGATATAATTTTAAAAAACACAAGAGATTTCTTCACATGGAATTCTAAAAATATTTAATGCAAAAAGATGGCAGGAAAAACAAAGGATGTGAACAGAAAGAAGCTACTAAAATTGTAGCCAGAAATTTAAGCATATTAATAAATACATTAAATGTAAATGGTTGAAACAAACCAATTAAAATACATTGTAAGAATAGGAGTTCCCGTCGTGGCGCAGTGGTTAACGAATCCGACTAGGAGCCATGAGGTTGCAGGTTCGGTCCCTGCCCTTGCTCAGTGGGTTAACGATCCCGCGTTGCTGTGAGCTGTGGTGTAGGTTGCAGACGCGGCTCAGATCCTGCGTTGCTGTGGCTCTGGCATACGCTGGTGGCTACAGCTCCAATTCGACCCCTAGCCTGGGAACCTCCATATGCCGCAGGAGCAGCCCAAGAAATAGCAAAAAGACCAAAAAAAAAAAAAAAAAAAAAAAAAAAGAAAATACATTGTAAGAATAGATTAAAAGAATTATAACTTTGAAGTTCCCCTGGTGGCCTAGTATAGCAGTTAAGGATCTGAAGCTGTCACTGCTGTGCCGCAGGTTTGATCGTTGGCTCAGGAACTTCTGCTTGCCATGGGCATAGCCCTAAAAATAAAAAAGCATCTTTTTCTTATATACATCTAGTAATAAGTGTTTGAGAAATTTTTCCTCAAATTTAATAGATGAGATCAATTGCAGTGATTATTTCTTTTATGAAAGAATGAAAAATCTAGAAGATTGAAGATACAGTTTGATAGGTAAGATGTTGTTTTATACATGTCTTTAGAAAACTTGTGTTGCATAAATAAAATTACAGTGTGTTGCATTTGGAGCTTACTATGCTAATGTACCATTGTATGACACGAAGAAAAAAAACCTGAAATTTTTGTAGCTTTAAGTACATCCTCAGATTTTTGGAGTGGTACAGGACATTTTTGCTTAAATGGATGGATTTATTTGGGTTCATGTAAGTTCTGACCTGTGTTCTCAGTTGTAGTATTGGTCAAACATCGTAATTTAAAAATAACTACATTAACTATACACATAAATAACATTATACTCAGAAATAAAATATTTGAATTAAAAGAATAAAGGGCCTGATGATACCGTTATTTGCAATTCCAAATCCCAACTTTTAAAAATAATAAACTCAGATGATTACTTTATAAAATAATTCTTCCCGGAGTTCCTTTAACCTGCCCAACTCTATAGTCTCTTCAAATCAGGGTGTGGTTTTACCCCAAGCAATTTTCCAGAGACAAATCAATTTAGGAAAATAGGCTACCTCCTTGCAGGCATTTGTAGAAAAGTATGCTATAGTGGTATCTATTTGTGTCACACAATAGCAAAAACTATGTGGGAGATATTGAGCAAATGAAAGAGTAAAGGAAGTGAAGCTAGATGTAGCATGCACAGGGCAATAGTTGGAATTGATAACACAGGGAGTAGAGCAAGGAATTTACCTTGCAACTAAGTGGTCAGACAAGGTTTACAACCTGGTAAATATTTTTAACCCAATTAAAGAGCCAGCTTAGATACTTTGTCAAAAGTCTTTCTTTTATTTTTTGTCAGACTGTTCTGTCTCTTGACTGTGGAAGTAGATAGAGGAAAACTTCCTAGAGCTTAGCACACATGTGTATACACACACACAGATGGGTACTTAAAACCGGGGAAATCTGAATAAGATGGACAGACTGTATTAATATTAATATCCTGGTTGGGATCTTGCACTAGTTTTGCAAGATGTTCCCTTCAAGGGGTACTGGGTGAAGGGCACAGTATGTCTTACAACTGCATGTGAGCCTCCCATTATCATAAAAGTGTCAAAAGTTCAGGAGTTCCCATTGTGGCTCAGAGGTAATGAATCCAACTAGTATCCATGAGGACGAGGGTTCAAGCCCTGGCCTCACTCAGTGGGTTAAGGAGCCAGTGTTGCCATGGGCTGTGGTATAGGTCACAGACACGGCTTGGATCCCGTGTTGCCGTGGCTGTGGTGTAGGCCAGCAGTTACAGCTCCGATTTGACCCCTAGCCTGGGAACTTCCATGTGCCCCCAGTGTAGCCCTTAAAATTTTTTTTTTTTTTAAAGTTCATCACTTAAGTTTATCACACCAGGGACTGTGGACGTGGGATGACAAACCTGAGAGCATCTAGTTCATTGGTTCTCAGGTGTGATCTGAAAGCAACAGCATCAGCATTATGTGGCATTAGGAGTGAAGATTCTCAGGCCCCACCTGGACCTATAAAATCAGAAACTGGATGTGGGGCCCTACCACCTCTGGTTTAACAAGCCTACCAGGTGATACCAAGGTTTGAGAACTACCCCTCTTGTTCTAGCCCATCACCGTATAGCGAAGAATCTAAGAACCACAGGGAGTGAAGGGACCTGTGTGGCGTGGGAAAGGCACCTTAAAGCTAAGGTTGGACCGTGGGTGTCCTCACGACCAGTCCAGGGTTTTCTCCATTGAGCAGAGCCGCAATGCTGGTTACATTGACTCATCCATCAGGCTCCTCTTAGGGAGAGAAAGAATTTATGGAGACTGAAGGGCTGATGATAGGCTATAGGCTTGCGAATCAACATGGAATTTGTGGGCCTGGTTGATCTTTTGACTCTCACTTCTTCCCGCATCTTGACCTGTCCATTCCCAGTGTAGCCGTGTCTGTCTTAAGAGATGAGCACACGTTTTATTCTACAGCATTGGTCTGATGGCCCAGCTAGAGCCAGATCTCAACCCAAAACGGAGCACTTCATCTAAATGGATTTCAGCAGGCAAATTTATTATTCAGGTTTTTGAGGATGTGTTTAATGAATTTTCTGTATAACTGCAGCTTCAGCCTAATATATACAGTCAATTAAAAAGGCAAATATATATATATATATACATACATATAATGATTACATATTTTTTCTTTGCCTTTTTAATTGACTCATTCTTTCCACACAGTTTTTGGTTGCCAAATATGTGCCAAGCACTGTGGTGAGGGGAGGAGTGGAAGTAATTATGTACTTACTGTTGCCTGTTTTCTATCAGTTCACCGCCTGCTGGAAAAGTTTTCAATCCTGTCACCGAAACGCAGTGGGGTGAATGTTAGCAGAGGTGGGCACAGAGCAATAGCTGGCATTCATTAAGGGTTTACTATGGGCCAGGCCCTGCAATAAATGCTTTGCGTGTTGACTCACTTGGTCCTCGTTTCCATTTGACAGAAGATAAGACTTAGGGGCTCCAAGAAATTCAGCCCGTTACCCAAGCATCGCACAGCTCCACGAGGTGGCAAAGCCCAGTTTCTGTCCCAAACCACTTTGGTGCCTGGGAGTGGGAGGCCAGAGGCAGCACTTACTGGGCCTGGCCAAAAGCAAAGGTGTTTCAAGAGGGCTTCACAGGAGTTCCTTTTTTTTCCTTTTCTTTTTTTTTTTTTTTTTAGGTGAAGATAGGAGAGGTTTATTGGGATGAGACCCTGTTAACACAGTGGGCCAACTTCCTGATAATCAGGGAGAGCCAACCTACAGAGTTCCTTTTTTAAGCTAAGTAAGGAACTTTTCAAAATGAGAATTCTGTGCTTAGTGAATATGAAAATGGCATTGGAATTGCCGTGAAATCACTGATACTGGAGCCATCAAGGTCTTAGGAATTCTTAACTGACCACTCAAACGTCCTCCAACACTAGTTGCAAAGTGTAACAACCTCCTCTGTTTTTACAGTGTCCTTCAATTGCAGAAACTTCTTTGCAAACCAACAACTTGCCTTTTTAAATTTCCTTGACATATAGTTGATTTTCATCGTTTAATTCTGCTGTATATCAAAGTGACTCAGTTATACCTAATTTTTCATATTCTTTTCCATTATGGTTTATCTCAGGATATTGAATATAGTTCCCTGTGCTAGACAGTAGAGCCTTGTTGCTCATCCATCCCTTCTTTCTTATCTTGCAGAAAACATGATTTTCCTGAACGTGGCTGTTAGGTATCAGAGGTAGAAAGCGGAGACAGAAATGATCCTCATTTTATCGGCACCAGTTGTAATTCAGCAGGTGTAAGAGGTTGGGATACGGACAGATGAGTAAGGCTTATCGGTTTCAGAAATGAGTATCAGCAGTCTTTGACATTTCTTTTTTGGAAATAAACTCTAAGGCATGGAGTACTCTGTCAAAGGAAAACCGCTATTACAGATACATGTTTTAAGAAAATTTTATTGGCGTATAGTTGACTTAGAATGTTGTATTAGTTTTGGGTGTACAGCAAAGTGACTCAGTTATGCAGATACACATATACATTCCTTTTCAAAATCTTTTCTCATACGGGTCCCTACATAGTATGGAGTAGATTTCCCTGTGCTGTATCAGAAGTCCTTGTTAGTTATCCATTCATTCCATGTGTAGTAGTGTGTATATGTCAATCCCAACTTCCCATTTTATCCATCCCCCCAAAGTTTCCCCATTGGTAACCATAACTTTAGTTTCAAAATCTTTGAGTCTGTTTCTGTTTTGTAAGTTCTTTTGTACCATTTTTACTAGATTCCACATACTAGCGATCTCGTATGATATTTGTCTTTCTGACTTACTTCATTTAGTATAATTTCTAGGCCCATCCGTGTTAATGCAGTGTCATTGTTTTGTTCTTTTTTATGGTTGAGTAGTATTTCATTGTATATATCACATTTTCTTTTTCTTTTCTTTTTTATTTTTTTTCTATTTTTGCCTTTTCTAGGGCCGATCCCATGGCATATGGAGGTTCCCAGGCTAGGGATCGAATCGGAGCTACAGCTGCTGGCCTACGCCAGAGCCACAGCAACACAGGATCTGAGCCGAGTCTGCGACCTACACCACAGCTCACGGCAATGCCAGATCCTTATCCCTCTGAGCAAGGGCAGGGACCAAACCTGCAACCTCATGGTTCCTAGTCGGATTCGTTAACCACTGCGCCACGACGGGAACTCCTATATCACATTTTCTTTATCCATTTCTCTGTTGTTGGACATTTAGATTGCTTCTATGTCTTGGCTACTGTTAACAGTGCTGCAATGAACACTGGGATGCATGTGTTTTGTTTTTTTGCTGCCCTGCGGCATATGGAGTTCTTGGGCCAGGGATCAGATCCCAGCCACAGTCTCAACCTAAGCAACAGCTGCAGAAACACTGGATCCTTAACCCACTGTGCCAGGCCGGGATCGAGCCTGCGTCCCAGTGCTCCTAAGACAATGCTGGCCCTGTTGTGCCACAGTGGGAATTCCAAATGTATGTTTTTCAATTATGGTTTTCTCCAGATATATGCTCAGGAGTAGGACTGAATGATCATATGGTAGTTGTATGTTTTGTTGTTTAAGCAGCTTTAGGATTTCCTATATATAGTATTATGTCATCAGCAAAAAGTTTTACTACTTCTTTTCCAATCTGGATTCCTGGCTAGGACTTCCAAAACTATGTTGAATAAAAGTGGTGGGAGTAGACATCCTTCTCTTATTCCTGATGTTAGAAGAAGTGTTTTCAGCTTTTCATCATCGAGAATAGTATTAGCTGTAGGTTTGTCACACATGGTCTTTATTACGTTGAGGTAGGTTATTATGTTGAGGTTCCCTCTATGCCACTTTCTAAAGGGTTTTTAAGATGTATTTCTTTTTGAAGCATTTTAAGTTAAAAATATTTTCTTCAGAATTTATTGGTCATCTTTTTTTAAGGTTTATTTACTAATATGTTGCATCGGGATTCTAAAATTCTCCTTTAAATTTTTAAAAGAATATCTTGTTTTCCCGCTTAATTTAAAAGCGTGAGAATACTAGAACATATGTACATGATACAGATATTAATATGTTGACATATGTTAATAGAAATAATTTGGGGATACAGAATAATGGATTTTCTTTTATTACCCAGATTTTATACAATGAACAAGTATTACATTTATCATCATTTAAAAAAAATAAGTGTTCAAACCTTTGAAAACTTGAAGTTATTTTAAGGTGTGAGACTCTGTGACTGTGCAAATAGCTGTTATTAACTGAGCACATAAGTATAAATCTTTGTGATCAAATCTCTTTTTATTGAGACATAATGGACATATACCATTGTATTAGTTTCTGGTATACAACATGATGTGACACATGTATCTATTGTGTAATGACCACAGTTAAGTCTAGTTACAACTTTACATACAGTAACAGATTTTTTTCTTGTGATGAGAACTTTGAAGATCCTCTCTCTCAGTAACTTTCAATATACAGTAGAGTATTGTTAACTAGAGTCACCAGGCTGTGCAGTTACATCCGCAGGATATATTTGTACCCTTTGACCACCTTCCTCCCAATTCCCACCTCTGTCTACCACTGATATGATCTCTATATCTATGAATTTATCCCACATTTAATTAAGATTGTATGATATTTGTCTTTCTCTTCACTTAACATAAAGTCGGTAAGGTCCATTAGTGTTGTTGCAAATGGCAGGATTTCCTTCTTTATGACTCAGCAGTATTCGTCTGTATGTTTGTGTATTAAATTCTCCTTATCTATTCATCCACTGGTGGACACTCAGGTCTTAGCTACTGTAAACAGTGCTGTAATGAACATGGAGTGCAACTATTTTTTTTTTTTTTTTGTCTTTTGTCCTTTTAGGGCCACACCTGTGGCATTTGGAGGTTCCCAGGCTAGGGGTCTAATGGGAGCTGTAGCCGCTGGCCTACGCCAGAGTCGCAGCAACGCAGGATCCAAGCTGCATCTGCGACCTATACTACAGCTCACGACAACGCCGGATCCTTAACCCACTGAGCAAGGCCAGGGATTGAACCCGCAACCTCATGATTCCTAGTCGGATTCATTAACCACTGAGCCACAACGGGAACTCCTGCCAGTATCTTTTTGAATTAAGTGTTTTCATTTCCTTCAGGTACATACCCAGGAGTGGAACTGCTGGATCATATGGTAGTTCTACTTTTAATTTTTTGAGGAACCTCCATATCATTTTCCATAGTGGCTGCACCAATTAGCATGCCCACCAGCAGTGCACAAGGGCTCCCTTTTCTCCACATCCTCCACAACACTTGTTACTGTCTCTTTAATGGTAACCGTTCTAACAGGTGTGAGGGGATGTCTCACTGTGGTTTTGATTTGCATTTCCCTGACAGGTACTGCTGCTGAGCATCTAGTCATGTACCTGTTGTGCTGGCATCGGTATATCTTCTTTGGGAAAATGTCTATGCAGAGCTTCCCATTTGTTAATTGGCCTGTTTGGTTTTTAGCTATTAGGTTTAAGAGTTCTTAATATTTTTTTGATGTTAACTCATCATATACAAGCACACCTCATTTTATTATGCTTTGCTTTATTGCACTTTGCAGATATCTTGTTTCTTACAAATTGAAGGTTTGTGGCAACCCTATGTTGAGCAAGTCTGTCAGTGCCATTTTTCAGACATTTGCTCACTTCTATGTCTTTGTGATTCTCCCAATATTGGAAACCTTCTTATATTTGTTATGGTGATCTATGTGATTAATCTAGGTGATCTATGTGATTAATCAATTAGTGATCTTTTGTTACCACTATGACCTTCTGTAGGTTAGCATTTTTTACTAATAACGTGTTGTGGGGTCTTTCTTTCTTTCTTTCTTTCTTTCTTTTCTTTCGGGCTGCACCTGTTGCATATGGAAGTTCCCAGGCCAGGAGTTGAATCAGAGTGGCAGCTGAGGCTTAAGCCATAGCCAAGGCAACACCAAATCCAAGCCATCTGTGGCCTAAGCCTCAAGTTTCGGCAACGCCAGATCCTTAACCCACTGTGCAAGGCTAGGGATCGAACCTGCATCCTTACAGAGACAATGTTTATAGATTATATCCCATTTAACAACATTATATATAATGGCTTTATTTTCCTGTGCTGTGTAATATATCCTGTAGCTTATTTTATCCGTAATAGTTTGTATATCTTAATCCCCCCACCCCTATTTGCCCCTAATCTTTCCCTCTCCCTACTGGTAACCACTAGTTTGTTCTCTGTATCTATGAATCTGTTTATTATATTCATTTGTTTTATTTTTTTAGATTCCACATAGGCTAATATCACACAATATGTCTTTCTCTGACTTATTTAAGTATAATATCCACTAGGTCCAGCTCTGTCACAAATGGGGAACTTTTTCATGGCTGAGTAGTATTCTATTATATATACATTTATGGCACATCTTTTTTATTCCGTCATCTGTTGGTGGACACTTGGGTTGCTTCTACATAAACATAATTTTATTTGCACCAGGAAACCAAAAAATCCATGTGGCTTGCTTGATTGTTAATATCTGCTCTGTTGTGGCAATCTGATCTGCCTATATATGATTTGCAGGTATTTTCTCCTATTTGGCAGGCTTTTTATTTTGTTGATGGATTCCTTGACTGCATTAGTTTGATGTAGTCTCAGATGTCTACTTATTTTTTTGCTTTTGGTGTCAAATCCAAAACAAAAAACAAACCACCATCTCCATGATGCATGTCACGGAGCTTATTACCACCTATGATTTTTCCTGGGAGTTTTATGGTTTCAGGTGATTCATTTTAGCCTTTCAATGGTTTTGAGCTGTGTTTTTGTGTGTGTGTATGGCGTGAAAGTGTGAGTAGTCCCGTTTTACTGTCTGCATGTGGCCATCATTGTCACACATCATTTATTGAACAGACTATCCTTTTCCCCACTGTCTACTCTTGACTCCTGTGTCACAGGTTAACTGATGGTATATGCATGGGTTTATTTCTGGGTGATCTATTCTGTTTCAGTGACATATGTATCTTTTTATGTCAAAACCATACTATTTTATTACAGTTTTGTGATGCAATTTTATGTCAGGAAACATGATTCCTCCAGGTTTTAATTTTTGTTCAGGATTGCTTTGGCTATTTGGAGTCTTTTGTGGTTATATCAGGAAACATGATTCCTCCAGCTTTTAATTTTTTCCCAGGATTGCTTTGGCTATTTGGAGTCTTTTGTGATTCCACAGAAATTTTTTTTTTGTCTTTCGTCCTTTTAGGGCAGCACCCATTGCACATGGAGGTTCCCAGGCTAGGGGTCTAATCAGAGCTGTACTGCTGGCCTACGCCACAGCCACGCCAGATATGAGCCCTGTCTGCGATCTACACCACAGCTCTTGGCAATGCTGGATCCTTAACCCACTGAGCAAGGCCAGGGATCGACCCCACAACCTCATGGTTCCTAGTTGGATTCGTTTCTACTGTGCCACGATGGGAACTCCCCATAGAAATTTTAAGATTGTTCCTTCTGTATCTGTGAAAAATGCCATTGGATTTCTGACAGGGATTGCTTTAAATCTGTAGATCACTTGGGGCAGTATGGATATTTTAATATCAATTCTTCCAATCCACGAGCATGGAATATATCTCCATTTATTTGTTTTTTTCTTCAATTTCTTTTATCAGTGCTTAAAGGTTTCGGTGTACAGGCCTTTCAGCACCTTGGTTTTATTTATTCCCAGGGATTCTGTTTGATAGAATTGTAAATGGGATTGTTTTCTTACTTTCTCTGATAGTTCATTATTAGGGTATAGAAACACAACAGAGTTTTGTATCTGATTTTATATCCTGCAGCTTTACTGAACTTATTAGTTCTGAGGGTCTTTTGGTGTAGTTTTAAGAGGTATCTGTATGTCCTGTCATGTCATCTACAAACAGTGACAGTTTCACGTCCTTTCCAGTCTGCATGCCCTTTCCTTGTTTCTTGCCTAATTGCTCTGGCTAGGACTTTCAAGTTGAGAGAAGTGGCGGGAGGGGGCATTCTTGTCTTCTTCCCTATTTTGGAGGAAAAGCTTTCAGTGTTTCCACTGAGTATGACGTTAGCTGTAGGGACTAATCAAAATTTTCAGTGCTTACAATAAATATTAGCTCTGACTGGCACTTGATTGCTGGGGATCAGTGGCCAGGAAAAATTTATAAGGGCACAAAGAAGCAAGGTTGTAACTGGAATAAAAGTTTAAAGATCAACAGGAAAGAGAGTAAATAACAGTATTAGTAATGTTTTAGAACACTGTAATGAAAGAAATGATGACGATACCACTTTTATTTCTAAAACTGTTATTTAAGGAAATTCAGTTACATATGAACCTACTTTCCACTATCACCTATTCATGGCCAGTCTCATTTCATTTCCAGTCTTCCCCTCTCCCTCTCCTGTCTATAAATTATTTTGAAGCTAATCCCTGATATTATAGGATTTTATCTATAAATACTTCAGTGTGCATTTCTAAACACTGAAGACTTTTTAAACCATAACTCCAGTCTCAGACCCTAACAGTAATGCATCTAATATTGTTAAAATTGTCACTAAGCCATGCATCATTTCTCAACTGACATATATACGCACACATGCATATATATATATATATATATATATATATATATACACACACACAAAAACATTTTGTTCACTTATGCATCATAAATATATAAATTACCATTTGTTTGGGTCAGGATTCAAATAAAGTCCATATACTCTGATTGGTTCACAGATCCTTAAACGCTCTTAATCTAGTATTCCATAGCTCTTTTACTTCCTTGTAATTTTTTTAAGAAACTGGGTCACTTACTCTTTAGGCTTTTCAGAGACTGCATTTTGCTAACTGCATTCATTACACTGTTAATATACTTTATATACTTGCCTGTTTACAATATTTATCAGCTGGTAGATCCAGAAGCTTAATAGTTTTTCTTTCAGCAAAACTGTGTCATGGGTGGTAATGTGATCAAATACTATTTTAAAGCTAGCATCTCCAGTGGTCTGGGCCTGACTTTAAAGCCATCCAGGTAAATGAAAGGACTCTAGTCAGAACATCTCTGAGACATACAGTTAGTGATTTGCCTTTTCTGGCATAATATACTAGTTAAAAATCATCTCCAGGAATCTTCTGCATGGATCCAAATGGCATAAGAGGAATTAAATGTCCAGGAATTTCATGGAATTGGCCTTTCATAACTGTAGTGGGCACTGCAAGCTACATATTATGTGTTACAGACCTGTGATGTCTAGTAGTTTCTGACTATTTAAATTTCATTCATACTCGCTACATTTCAGGTGCTCAACAGCCCTATGTGGGTTGTGGCCACCATACTGGACAGCAGTGATAAAGAGTATTTCCATCGGGAGTTCCCGCTGGGGCACAGTGGAAACAAATCTGACTGTATCCATGAGGATGCGGGTTTGAGCCCTGGCCTCGCTCAGTGGGTCAGGGATCTGGTGTTGCCGTGGGCTGTGGTGGGGGTCAGAGATGTGGCTTGGATCCCGAGTTGCTGTGGCTGTGGTGTAGGCCAGCAGCTGCAGCTCCAATTCGACCCCTAGCCTGGGAACCTCCATATGCTATAAGAGCAGCTCTAAAAAGAAAAAAAATCCATCATCACAAAAAATTTTCTTGGACAGCCCTTTTTAGACTCTAGAGAGATCATAGAGAAGTAGATGAACTGAATGATTTTTATGGCATTCAAGTAGATTTTTGGATGTTTAAGTTTTCCATAAATCATATTTTTGTGGTGCTGCCTCATATATAATTGTCCTTTTAAAGCATGAATGTTAGAGGATTAGTCTTTTGTTGGTGGAAGACAGGAGAAGTGGGTTTCTGGACGAGTCTGTTGTAAACACTCTTAAAGCCTGTCCTGTTGTGTGCTGAAGTTCAGCTTGCTAATATCCATCTCTAAACACCATCGTCTTCAGAAAGCAGACCAATAGGTGACATGCAAACACAGATAAGCCCAGGCACTGACAGGAAAGCTGGTGATGGTTGCTGGGCTAGAGTGGTCAGAAACCAACACGACAGACAGACAGCTCTTCAAGTTTCTATTTTACAACATTTTCATGGAATGACTTCATAGAGTGAAGTTTTATAGCACCAAACACAAGTCAGCAGAGAAAGAGCCAAAAAAGTTGACTCTCAGAGATTGTATGTTATATTAGAACTAAATTTTATAGCTGATTGAGAGGAATTCTCTAAATTCTAGAGGTGTTGTGAAGAAATGGCTTTTTCCCTTGATGCCTGTTCTCGGCTCTCTTACCTGTAGACAACCTAATGGCTCACCTCCAGGAGTAGCCTTTTACTTTTATCTATCTCAATCTGGTCTAAAAATACTGTAATCAAACTCTGCTTAACCTTTTACAGCGGAAGTTCAGAGTGAAATCGAGAGGATTTTTGAACTTGCAAGAACATTGCAACTGGTGGTCCTTGATGCAGATACTATTAATCATCCAGCTCAACTCAGTAAAACCTCTCTGGCCCCTATTATAGTGTATGTCAAGATTTCTTCTCCTAAGGTAAGTCAGATTGTTACTGTTTGTTGTGTCTTGAAACTTTACTAAAATGTGTTAATATGCTGCTTTCCAATTATAAACAGGCTTTATCCACCACAAAGGGTTTGAAGAGCAATGTGGTGATCAAGAATTGTTAAGATTCATATGAGCAGAGCAGGATGAATTAATTTCATGGTTTAGAACAGTGATTCCCAAAGAGTAGCCCATGGATTCGTGGTGGAGGAGCTTCTGCGGTGCTGTCAGAGGGCCCATTAGGTGAAGAGCATCTCCATGGTAACACTGAGACATTCGCCCCCTTTTTCGCTGTTCTGACATCTGCACTGATGGTGCACAAGCAGTGGCGGGTGACGTCTAAGCAGGAATCACCAGCCACTGTTGTTTGCTTTCTCCTTGGTAAAGCAAACCACCCAGTTCACTTGATAATGTCCTGGCGAAGTAGTAACATTATTCTATTAAATTCTGACTCTTCAGGCCAGGCCTTTTTAATACTCTATTAACAGAAAAGGAAGTACACTTCAAATTCTTTGGCTACGTAGTCTTAAGTTATCTCAAGGACAAGTGCTGGTGTGATTACTTCTAAAATGAACATCCTGGAACCCCATTTTTATTTGAACGGACATGCCAGGCAGATTCAGACCCATTCACATTTCAGGAAAGACTGATGGAATTTAATGTAACGAAATAATAAGAAAAGTTCATTGATAGGATTTTAGATTTCACATGGCAGCTAGTCTTAAAAAAAAAAAAAAACTCCACTTGTTTACTGTAGTATCAAAAAAAATATCCGCAATTATCTATCTGAAAGGCTACTAACATATTCCTTTTCTGAATTACATATCTGCAAGAGGCTGGATTATCTATGTGTGTTTCAAACAAAATATACTGTAGCAGATTAGAAGCAGGCTATTTCAGCTATCTTCTAAGGAAGCCAGTCATTCAAGGAATTGGCAAATGATTTAGCTATTTTTATCAAAAAGGTGATATATGTTAACATGTAAGAGGTTTATTCATAATTTTTTTTTAGGGCCACACCCACGGCATATGGAGGTTCCCAGGCTGGGGGTCTAATTGGAGCTGTTGCCACCAGCCTATGCCAGAGACACAGCAACACCAGATCTGAGCCTCATCTTTGACCTACACCACAGCTCACGGCAACGCCGGATCCTTAGCCCACTGAGCAAGGCCAGGGATTGAACCCAAAACCTCGTGCTTCCTAGTCAGATTTGTTTCCACTGCACCATGATGGGAACTCCCATAATTTTTAATGAATTAATATTTTTTAATTTCTCATGGAAACATGAGATACAGTTTACATAAATAAAAAGTTCTTTGGAGTTCTCAACCTTATTTTTTTATGGCTCCAACCACAGCATATGGAAGTCCTAGGCCAGGGATCGAATACAGGCTGTAGTTGTGGCAACACCATATCCTGTGACCACACCCACACCCCACCAGTTATCGGAGCCACTGCAGCTGGATTCTTAACCCTCTGTACCATAGCAAGGAGTCCCTCAACAATTTTTTAAAACAGAAATCATGAGACAGAAAGTTTGAGAACTTCTAGCCTTGAAAAAAAAGATGAGACTCAGAATACGCTCCATGCTGGTAATCTTCCTTGAAGCTTGCAACTGAGATTTATGTTAACATGTGCATTTTGGAAATCATCTTAAATATTCTACTCTCTAGCTCAATCTATTATAAACCATTAGTGCTATATGAAAAAGGCCCCAGAGAAAGGAGTAAATGATGAACCTTGTTATTTACCTGGGTGCAGATATTCCTGTTTAAAAATCTCATCTTTTACAGGTGTTACAAAGGTTAATAAAATCTCGAGGAAAATCTCAAGCTAAACACCTCAATGTCCAGATGGTAGCAGCAGATAAGCTGGCCCAGTGTCCTCCAGTAAGTCTTGTATTGATCCACCTGAAGGCATCAGACCAGGCAGGTTTTGTTTTCTTAACAAAAACCAGACAGGCAACCATCTGTCCTTTCAGAGAACCCTCTCTAGCAGCAGTGGCCTTCATTCCAAGAAGGGAAGTATTTTCTTTCTTTTTTTTTTTTCGGCCATGGCATGCAACAGCCTGATGTGGGATCTCAGTTCCCAGACCAGGAGTTGAACCTGGACCACAGCAGTGAAATCACCAACTCCTGACTACTAGACCACCAGGGAACTCCCTGTCCACCTCCTGCCATGAGCCTTATCCAGGTCATGGTCTTCGAATGGCTACAGTTTGTTCTCTGGTGGCCTTGCCTTGTTAATATCTAACATCTAAATGGTATCTTGAATGAAGTCAGATCGTTGTTTCAAAACTCTGGTTTGAAAGATGGATCTATTTGGGAATCAGGGAGCACGTTGCCAGTTGTATTTTTTTTTATTATAGTTGACTTACAATGTTCTGTCAATTCCTGCTGTACACCAAAGTGACCCAGTTATACATATTATATATATATATATATATATATACACACACACACACATACACACACATTCTTTTTCTATCTTCCATGATGTTCCATTATTTAAGTGATTGGATATAGTCCCCTGTGCTATATATAGCAGGACCTCATTGCTTATCCATTTGAAATGCTATAGTTTGCATCTACTAACCTCAAACTTCTTGTCCAACCCACTCCCTCCAACCTCCTAGCACAAATACACAATGGAATACTACTTGGCCATAAAAAAGAATAAAATAATGCCAACTGCAGAAACATGGATGGAACTAGAGATTCTCCTACTAAGTGAAACAAGTTCTTAATCACTGTCTAAGAAATTGATCTGAGGCAATATAAAAACCAATTTCTAAACCAATCAGTCACCCAGATTCTGACCCCTGAACATACTCTTCCTAATTACATACTGTGCTATATATAGTTTGGGGCTTTGACTTTTTTTAAATGAATGTTTATCAGAAGGTTTAAGAATTATGATTATATCCATGTATGATTACTTGGCATATGTTAAAAATTTTTAAGAATGTGGAATCATTTTGAAGTGTGGACCGTGTCAAATCATTAGTGGGTTCAGCTTCCTGTGACAGATTTCCTCTCTTAACCCTGCCTTGATCATTTCCAAGACTCAGCTTTTCACAGTTTCCATGTCAAAAGCAGGCTTCTTCCTGCGCTGCTTCACAAGCTTGTGTTTTTCACATCTCTTTTCTAAAAAAGCATCAATTAATTCCTTTTTTAACTACTGGCAACTTTTCTATCATGCGGGGTAACCGCTGTTATTACACCCGTTCACTTCCCGGTGGTTTATACGGGTGCGGCATCTGTGTTCTACACAACAGTCTACAGACAGGCCCTTGCAACCTGACTAATAGGACAGGGGGCCTTGTGAAAAGGAGGAGGGAGGAGCACACCAGCAAGGGCAGAGGCGCCCTTCCCTCCTCCCCTTTTACCTGGGGGAGCTGGGGAGGTTGGGTGGCTGTGAAGCTGGGCCTGGACTCGGCTGGCCTGAGTGTGCCGTTTGGAATGTCTGCCTCTGCAGGAATCGTTTGATGTGATCTTGGATGAGAACCAGCTTGAGGACGCCTGTGAGCACCTGGCCGACTACCTGGAGGCCTACTGGAAGGCCACCCACCCGCCCAGCAGCAGCCTCCCCAACCCTCTCCTCAGCCGTACTCTGGCCACTTCGACCCTGCCCATGAGCCCGACTCTGGCCTCTCACTCACAAGTAAGCAAGCAGCTCTTCCCTGCGGCCGCCTGGCTAGGATCTGTGCCCCGATCCCGGGTGCTGTGCTTGTTCCAACTGGGCAGCTCTATCCAGAATGTGACAAACGCTGAGTCCTCAAGTATCTCCAGTATTAACTGAGTACCTATAAGAAAAGCAGAATCTGGCAGAATCTGTAAGAGCCCCTAGCCCATAGCCCCATAGCCTACTAAGCCTACTAAGCCTACTAAGCCAGGGATGGCCTGTGGACTCAGGCTGCCTGGGTTCCCATCCCTCACCTTCTCCTCCCTGCTGTGTAATCTTGGACCAATTCCTTACCTGCTCTGTGCCTCAGGAATACTCTTGGCCACCTACCTCATGAGGCCATATCATGACCTGTCCCATCTCATGTCTGTTCTCTATATTGTCTTATTAGGTGGGTGTGTTACTTAATATATGCCACTCTCTTACAATAGTGCTGGTCTCATTATCTGCCATTTAAAGCATTTGACATTTTATCATTTTTTTTCCCCTTAAAGCCAACATCATAAATTCTCCTCTTCCCACATGTATTTGAGCACCCATGTATAAACATCTCAGGGGCCTGTATCTATAGTTGAGCTATGAGCAAATAAGGAACACCCTCCCTCCTCCATTTATTAAAAAAAAAAATTCCTCTGTGCACCGTCCTAGGCACTTAAAAATTAACACAAAGTCCAATACAATACAAACGCCACTGGATGTTATCAAAAGAATTAAGTGACCGAACAAGGTTAGATTTCACTTTCAAATCCCTCAAAAAGGGACTCCACTGGGAATGACTTGCTTTTGTGACAGTTCTAACGACTCCGGAATTGGCTGAGGCCTGTGTTTGCCCCCTTTGCCTCCAGGGTCCTCCAGGTGATCAGAGGACAGATCGCTCAGCCCCGGGCCGGTCTGCTTCCCAAGTTGAAGAAGAAGCCTGCCCGGAGCTGGTCCGGAAACCCCAGCACCGGTCTTCGTCCTCCGCCCAGCACCACAACCACCGCAGTGGTGCCGGCCGCGGCCTCTCCAGGCAGGAGACGCTGGACTCAGAGACACAGGAGAGTCGAGACTCCGC